>NC_086317.1:405582933-406197433 GCF_036172605.1 Pelobates fuscus | reverse complement strand
TTGAGTTTGTGTTAATTATGATATAAGATTGTGTTTAAACAGTTGTCATTGATTTGGCATAAACTCTGCTTCTCAGCCAGTACAGTCTCTTTAACATGCAAATTAAAGCCAGTTAGATTACACAATGTTTGTATTCAGAGGCGTAACTAGAAACCACCGGTCCCCGGTGCAAAAATTGCCCTGGTCCCCCCCCCCCTCCCCGTGTGTCTCACCCTCCTCACCCCCTCCACTCCATGGGTTTCATTTCCCCTCCCTCCATCCCCCCGGCCTGTCCCTCCACTGTCTCATTGCCCCCACTAGCCTCTCCACATGTCTCATTCTCCCTCTAATCCCTCCAGATGTCTCATTTCCCCTTCCTGTGCCTCAATGTGTCTCTCCAACCCTCCAGCTCCCTGTCCCTCCATGTGTCTCTCCCACCTCCCCATGTGTCTTTGCCACCCCACAACCCCTCCATGTGTCTCTCCCACCCCCCAGCCACTCCATGTGCCACTCCCACCCATGTATGTGACAGACACACACACTGACACATACTCACAGACACACACAAACTGACACACAGATACAGACACCACACTCACAGACACACACACACTGACAGACATAGAGACACATTAACAGACACACACACACACCGACAGACAGACACGGACCCATACACACACTAACAGCCACACATATGCTGACAGACACACACACACAGACTATCTTTTGGGAGAGCTGGTCTGGGTCCTCTCCATTAGGCTGTGCTGTGACAGTTTCTTTCTCCTCCTGTGCTCTGTTTAGTATTCCGGGGCCGGTATGACGTCACATTCCGGCTCCTGGCATCACAGAGGGTGCGCGAGGGAGGAGAAAGGAACTGTCAGATCAGTGCTCCCTCGCCGCCGCCGAATGTTGCCTCCCCTTGGTATTTATCGGCAGAGTAGGCACCTGCCATCAAGGTAAGCAGGTGCCTACTCTGCCTCACTGTCCATGCGACGATTCGGGGGGTGCCCTACATGGGCCCCCTTCTCTTGGCAAGCCACGGTTGCAGGGGTCAGCAGGGCGGCCAGGTCCCCTGGAGTGACGGGCCCGGTCGTGGCTGTGTCCCCTGCAATCATTGTATTTCCGCCACTGTTTGTATTCTTCAGTATTTCAATATGGCCCTGCTTCTGAAAAGAGGTAAAAGTCAGGTCTAGAGCAAATTTCTCAATAGTATCTAGCAACGTAAAAGCATTACAGTACTAATAGCCTGATTTATATTTTTTGGTCCTGAATCCACTTTACATCTTGCTTGAGCTTGCAAAAGACAGCAGATTCCAATTTAATTATTTATTTTTAAAATATATTGTAATAAAAGTTTCTAAAATTAGAATGGAAAACACAGAAGATCCCCCTCCCAAATAAAAAAGGTAGATAAGGCATTATCAACATAGTTGAAAAGTGTAGCAGCGGTCATTCCTTAACTTCTTAAAGGAGTACTCTGACTTGGGGACAAAAAAACTAATTTATAGAATAAACTTTTAGGGAGAGGAACTTTACGCCTAAAGCATTTATGCAAGCTGAAGTGTTTTGGGTGCCTGAAGTGTGTCTTTAAAAACTTTGTGTGTGATATATGATGGACAGACTAAATTAAAACCATCCTGTTGTGTCTACCAATGTGCACAAACATTTAATATTGCTCTTTACTAAAAGAAAAACCCACAAACATTGAAATATTCCAAATGAAACCATTTTATGTTTCAGTGACAAATTCTTTTATTTTTGGTCTCATTCCATTTTTATTTTTGTTTTTACTTCTAAACATCCCTGTCATATTATCCCACAAAGAACACATGTATGTGATATGAGGGTCTACAACCATAATCTAGACTAGTGAGTACCAAGGACAGTTTATTGAAAACATGTGACACTAATATGTAGACTGCAATATTATCTAGACCAATTGTATCTAGAGATTGTATGGGCAGACATTATTACATTTCATATACTGAATCATTTTGCTAAGCACATATTAAAACTGCATCATTACGGTCAGGTAGTATTTTAGCTGAATGGATAATGCTACTTGTCAAATGGAAGAGATGATACATTGAGATTCATGCTTTCTACAAAATGTAGCTTTTATCTTTGCAACCAATATATTTTTATATAGCAAGCCAACACTTTTTTTTATTTTTCTGGGTGTGCCATTATGGCAGCTCATATGTTAAAGGGACACTATAGTCACCAAAACAACTTTAGCTTAATGAAGCAGTTTTGGTGTGTAGAACATGCCTCTGAAGTTTCACCGCTCAATTCTCTGCCATTTAAGAGTTAAATCACTTTTGTTTCTGTTTATGCAGCCCTAACCACTCCTCCCCTGTCTGTGACTGACACAGCCTGTGTGAAAACAAAATGGTTTTACTTTAAATTAGATGTAACTTACTCTAAAACTTTGTATCTCTTGCTCTGTAAATTGAACTTTAATTACATACAGGAGGTTCCTGTAGGGTCTAGCAAGCTATTAACAGTGCAGGAGATGAGAAATTTGAAATTAAACAGAATTTGAAATAAAGGAAGTATATATGTTAGATGCCTTTTTTCAGGAAGTGTTTAGGAAGGCTGTGTGAATCACATACAGGGAGGTGTGGCTAGGGCTGCATAAACAAAGTAATTTAACGCCTAAATGGAAGAGACTTAGGCAGTGAAACTGCAGGAGCATGATCTATACACCAAAACCGCTTCATTAAGCTAAAGTTGTTTTGGTTACTATAGTGTCCCTTTAACTTTACAAGGACATTACATATTAACACACTATTATACATCATGATGTGACATAAAAGAGCAATGTTTAACCACAGTATCAGTGTCTCTATTCGTTAATCTTCTGTATAATTGGTCCTAATTGTAAGTCAAAATTTAGCTTCAATGTGGGTTCTTTGTATGAAATGGATCTATAGTTTTACAAATACATGTGCATGATTAAAGCAGGGTCTACAAATCATGCTTTATCTTCTTGTAAACCTAGCTTCAACATAGTAGTGTGCCTCTTGGACAGATAGGAACACAAATCAATACAGCTAATCTAAGCCGCCAACGTAATTTAGCTAGCTTCTCAAGGTGCTACGGTGGTATTTGTCTTTAATCAAATATTCAGTTGAACATTTAAATTCAACTTTTTTTCTAAAAGATATTTGTGCTTTCTTGTTCTCCTTTTTTATTTTTTATTTTAACAACTAGAAAAAAAATGTTTAGTTTGGAAACCTGCTGAATTGTCCCTATTATTTGTTGCAATTGTAAATAAAAGAAAATAGGGTTGTTGTTGTTTTTTTGTTGTTTGTGATTTTAATTAGCAATTGTGGTTAGGTTTCTAATTGATCAATCTGAGTAAGAGAGAGGTCTATGATTAGGCAAATATGTTAGTTGTGACAATTTGCCACATGTGTGGAATCACGCATAAAGAATACACAAAAGAAACACCCTTCTTGGGGACTGTAATTGCTTGCCAAAATATCTACGCATTTTATTTAATTTTTTTGCAGAAAGGAGATATCTATTAGATATCTACTGCTTGATCCTTAAATGCAGCTGTTCACTGTGTTAACATTTGTGGTATTTTTTTTATTTCTTTGTTTAATTGTCATTTTGTATTTTTTTTTTATTTATTTAATATTAGATATACTTTCGAAAGAAAAAATGCACAAGTGAAAAAGGTGTGCTTAATTTTTCTTCAGATATTGTTTATTTTATTTATCATCCTGTTTGCTTGTATTATGTTTTGTAATTACTGCCACACACTCCTTTGCAGACAATATGAATATCTGGGATAAATATGGTTACCATAGCCTGTGAAATTTGATGCACATTGGAAAATAGCAAGACCAATGTAAATTTTTCTCGGTGTCAACCCTCCGGTTCTCTCAACTGGACGTATGATCTTTGCCCTCGATAAGACACAGGCATACGTCTTTGTGACAGATCCATGAGATAACGTGTGAGTTTCTAGGTGTGAGGGGAACCTAACTAAATCATCTTAAAGTGGGGAGATCCACATTTTCAGTGTCAGTCCTTACGGAACTACTAACCGACCTGTCCTCGTGAAAATTTTAAAGGGATCGCTTATTGAAGTGATTATGATACAGGTAATCTTCATTGCCATTCCTCCAGTTTTTGTTTAACTATTTATTATCTCAACAACCAAAACTAACCCCCATTGCCACTAGAAAAATACTGTAGTTTGATTTCTACATCATTCATACAAATCTAAATACTAGCCCATTGTTGGTCTTCCAAATTTGGATATTGGCAGCAACGGACAAGACTGGCAATAACCGAGGCTCCAAGGATTGAAACCACTCAAATAGTTTGTCAAAAACTAGAAGGACCAGATCCAGAGACTACTTGCACTATCATTAGTACAGTAAGCTGTAGTTGTTATGGTGCCTTCTGTCTCTTTACTTTGTAAACAATTCTGAGACCAACATACCTCTACTGTCAGACGTGCATTCCTTTTAATTCATTCTGATCGCTAATAAATTTTGTTTGAGTAGTATTCTAGTTTTGAATCTACAATTATATCCATTCTAATCTGTGTGTAAAATGCAAAATCTGGGTTTAGTCATTGGTTACATTTTGGCTACATATATGTCATTGTAAAAGGGGAAACCCATAACACATTTTAACTGTAAGACTTGTTTACATATTAAAAAGAGAGCTAAAGAAATAAACTTTTTGTATTCTGTTTGTGTATTTGTAAAGCAGGATTTCCACTTTAATACATTAATGGAATTCTTTTAAGAAATCATTAGAATTTCACATCCTATTTGTGTGGAACTAGTGTGTGCTTTCTCATGATGTGCTAACTCCATGTATAAAATGTTAGACTAGTATATTCAAAATTATGGTAAAAATATATATTTTGAAGGGTGGTTTTTTTTTAGATTTTAGCTTTTTTTTGGGAGGAAAATAGGTGAAGAGAGAATGTGGTGATAGAGGTCTTCTGAAAGAATAGCAAAAGTATTATTTTAAAAAAAACATTACCTTCCATTACTACTGGTTTTCAATTTATGTATCAGTCATTTAAACCATGTTGCGCCCAAGCCAACACTGAAAAATATAATGGTAATTATTCAACCTTTTAAATACTCAAGAAGACTGAACCTTTATGAGAATTATGGGAAGTGTATGAGAAACTGCATCCCCCCCCATCAGCCACACAACTTTCTCTGTGATAAACTTGAGTTGGGGAGGTAAGTACATAAGCAGAGAGTTTTGCAAATTACACAGAGTGTACTATAAATAATGAAGGGCATGTACATTTTGGACACTATGGATCAGGTCCCTCACACACTCGCTTCAATTGCAGTAAAATCTGAAATAAAGTTTTATTTACATGAAGGGTATTTATTACACATATCTCTGGATGGGCAGACTCCTACCACCATGACTACTTTAAATCACTGAAGTGGTCATAATGGTTGGAGTAACCCTTTAAGTTACTTTCAGTGACATAGGGAGAATGAGGTTTGGATTAATTACCCTCCTTTTCAGGCAAACTTAAAAAAAAAATTTCACCTCAAATTTTGGGCTCCTGTTTAATTATTATTATTATTATTATTATTATTATTACCATTTATATAGCACCAACCTATTCCGCAGTGTTTTAGAATTATAGAAAGCAGATCTTAAAAGTAAAGAAGGCCCTGCTTAACCCCTTAAGGACACATGACGTGTGTGACACGTCATGATTCCCTTTTATTCCAGAAGTTTGGTCCTTAAGGGGTTAAATGAGTTTGCAACCTATGACAATTTGAGGTAGGCAGATAATTTAGAAAAAAGGCGACTTAAAGTGGATGTGAACATTATACAAACACATGCAGGGCCAGTACATATGGCTACCTGGTTGTGGTATTATCTGCCTAAAGATGTTATTTTGTCACATTTTTAAACATTTGGATTCTATTTTTAGGAAAACTGAATAGTTAGAGATAAAATTAATATGTGGGATCACAGCTTGTTGATCTATGGAAGAATATGGATGCCAGCTTTGAATTATATTGATTGATTCCCCCCACTTTGAGGCAAAATTGGTAAGCGCTTTAAATTGAATTTTCACCTTATTTTGAATCCGCAGTCATACAGATAGATGAAAGGCTGGCTGGTTTTGTTCAGCCTGTTTATTACTATGTAAATACACTGATCATAATTATAACAAATTTCAGAACATTTCCTATATCCCGTGAATGTGTGGTGATTCATTATTTTAATTCCAGCTCACATAAAGGAAATGTTCAGTAAAAACTTAAAAATGTATTATCTATTTCTACCATATTGAATGTTGCCATATGTATACAGAAAGAAACACCTGCAAAATGAAAACGAATACAATAACCTTATGGGAACAATTTCCAAAACGATCTAGATGTCCAGGAAGATAAACTGAAAATGATTAGAGCCGCATGACGAGATATAAATTACTCTAAGGCGTCTAATTTTGAAAAATACATATTTTCTGTATTGAATGGCTATTTTATAGTCCCTCAATAAGACTAAATAAGGATTCAAAGTGTAAAATTGAAAAGGTCACAGCCTCAAAGGGACATTTTGATAAATTTCAAGCATTGTATGTGGTCACAAGACATATACATCATTACCAAATGGCATTTGTCACTTATATGCCACAATATTTATTTTCAGCCTGTGATTGGTATACATGCAAAAGAAAGGATTTCTCTTTCCCAGTTATGTAGGTATTTTTAGGAAAATATAAAAGGATGCTAGAGGGTTATTCCTTGAAGACACCCTGGAGCCTACATATCATTTCCTGGCTCAATACCATTTTCCAGGAAAATACTCTATAATCTTTGGTTAGAACAGTATACGGTTCTTGTAAGGTAATATTCACATTTGCCTGTACCTTTCATTCTGTTGAGATGCATGTTACCTACTTACCTCCTGTATTTACTCACTTTGTTGTTACACATAACAAAATTGAGAACTGTTACTAAAAAAAAAAACAAAAAAACAACCACTAAGCCTGCAGCCCCGCCCCAATTACAATATGACGGAAGCTATGCTTCCGCCTTGCACCATACCAATTGGGAATTACTTGCTGATGGTGTCCGCTTATTACTGACCTCTACTGTTGGTATATCATGAACCAACATAGTTTGGCCTCTGCCATTTAGTCATGGGAGCCTGGGCGGTAGGCCTTCCTGGGACCAAGCACCTTTGGTAAATGGTGAGTAAATGGTGAGTAAACGATTTAACAGTAATGTGAGAAATGGCACCCAAGGAATCCAGCCTACAGTGTCCCTTTTAACGTAGTCCTTCTGGTTCTTAGTATCCCTTGTAACGGATCACCTGGCACCCTGACTGGGTACCTCCGTTGAAGGATGCTCCTAGCGCTTACAGAGGGCTCCAAGCGCTCCGCCAGACACCACAACCACCGTAGACCCCACTAACTGCCGCAGTTTGGTTGGGGTCTCGCCGTCTCCTAACCATCCTGGACCTACGACAGGGCTCCAGGTTCCAGTGGGTGAACTTCTCCTCCAAGAGAGTGAAGCAGGAACAAGCCCTTACAAGAGCTTAGAAGTGATTAACTAAGAGAATATGCAGAGCATAGCAATCCCTTGTTGTGATATAGCAATTCCCCCAATAAGAGACAGGACTCTAGATTGAGGGTGAAGAAGAACTGATGTTTAATGGCAGGTACTCTGCTTTTATGCAGTGCTCCCCTGCAAGGGAGACGCCCACAGGCAATTAGGCATTAACCAATAAGATAACGGTTACATCCCACATATTCCCTCCCCTCTGCTTGGGAGATAATTGAGTTTCTTACTGTATCTACTCAATTATCTCCAAGCTAATACTTGTAAATTTTTATAACTTTAAAACTATACATTCAATCTTCATAAAAACCACATATTAATAATCAGCATACTTTACTTACACACCTATCCAAAATTCAGTCAATTCCATCCAGGGGTTAAAGAGTTAGCTGGAAGTCCTTTATGACCGATGGCAAGCACATTTTCATGCCCAAAACAGATCCATGGATTTGGGCTGTGCGGTCGGTCTATTTTACAACGAGAAAATGACTAAGTCCCATTCGAACGAGCGTTCGAATCTTCGAACGGGACTTAGTCTCCAGCCGCGGTGTCGAAGTAGGTACGGGTCAGCGGTGTTCGTGCAATTGGGTAGCCGGAAACAGTTCCATAGATTTGGCTGCACACACCGCTGACCGCGTTCGAATAAGTTAAAATGGCCGCCGCCACATGTTCGTTTGTCGAATGGCGGCCACTTCGACGAGTTCGACACCTTCGGCACTTCGACTGCATTCGAAGTGCCAGTTTAAAAGTTGTAACACTGCTCCCACGGATTTAAAGGGCCAGGAACAGCATACAAAAATCCATTGTGCCCAAATACAGTTCTAAAAGGGCAATACATCCCAGGGCCATAGTCGCAGGGCAGGAGGCTGGCAAACAGGCCCCTCCAAAAACCAGTGGCGAGGTTACTTTCGCCACATCCCTTTAATGAGGAGTTTCAGGACTTGGGTCACTGACCTTATATCTTGAAAACAAGATGGATGAATATGCAGAAACGCACAACTCCATAGATGACGAACTGCTACAAAGGGAGGACTGTGAGTCCAAATTGACATATGTCCAAGCATTCTTGACTTTATTTTGAGAGCCCACTATTTTCACATCAAGGAAGAAATCCTGCATGCTTGTGATGGCACCACAACACAAGCTGCGATTACAAATGGCGTGCCCAACATGGCGGAGGCCGCATGCACCCATCACCTGGAGGAAAAATCTGGAATATTAGTTCGGCTTGACAACCTTTGAAGCATTTTGGCAGACACTGCAGCGCAGGTACTTCCCGCTTGCCACACACAAGCTCACCCACAGAGATCACCTGTGCAACTACTCCTGGGCCCTTGCGACCAATGTGTGACTCAAGGCCCGATGGTGGCCCACCTCAGGCGGCGCAGACTGCACAGGCTATGCCAGAGCAAAGCGGTGCCAGGGCCTATGCTGAAGAGTGGCACCATCAAGTCTGGACAGGGATCTCCCAAACGGGCTGTGGCCCGAAGTAGAATGTGGCATACTATACACTGCACAACCTATAATTGGGGCACCAGCCTGCCAGATTACCTAACACTTAACTCCCTGACTGGCGCCGTAGTGTGGGACGGTGATCTACCATGTTGGCGATCTACCATGACAGCACGGCTGTCTTTAACGCCGGGTAGCTGGGGCAGCTGTCCCGGGCCCATTTAATCCTGGGGGGCCCAAAGCAGTTGCCCCGTGGGCCCCCTGTCAGCAACAACCCACCGGGATACTGAGATATTTCCCAGTGGGCTGCAGCAGGTGAAGTAATCAGGGGCCCCCCGGCCCTTTAAGAGTGCTCCGGACCAGGCCACTGTTTTCCTGCCTGCTGGGAGGAAGTGAGGTGAGGTCACTTCCTCCCAAGCAAAAGAGTGCTGCTGGGGAGTAAGAGGCACACAAGAAAAAGCAGGAGGAAAGGGACTGAGGTAGCCATGTTCCTCAGACTCCCATCAGCCTTAGCCATCCAGCTCCCACTGGACCCCAGGGAAGCTACCCTTCTGTAAAGGTAAAGAGGCTAAACTATCTAAATTGATATGTGTGTGTATCTGGCTGTGTTTCTGTCAGTGTGTGTATCTGGTTGTATTTGTGTCAGTTTGTATGTATACCTGTGTACTTGTGTGTCAGTTTGTATGTGTATCTGCATGTCTGTGTATGTGTACCTGTTTGTGTATATGAGTGTCAGTGTGTAACTATGCGAGTGCAATGCATACATCCCATCATTCCAGTACCAACACTGAACACAAATACACTACTACATTCCAATACTAGCACTGCACACACATATACACCCCTGCATTCCAACACTGGCACTGCACACAAATACACCTCTGCATGTGTATCTGTGTTCCTGTGTGTATCTTAGTGTTTGTGTAAGTATGCATCTGTGTGGCAAGGCATATATCCCAGCATTCCTACGCCAACCCTGCACACAAATGCACCCCTGCACGTGTACCTGTGTGTATCTTGGTGTGTGTGCAAGTGTGTATCGCTGTGTGTTAATGTACCAGTGGTTTTATCTGTGTGTGTGTGTGTGTATATGCCAGTGTGTGCATGTATCAGTGTGTTAATGTGTGTGTATATGTACATATATGTGAATGTATGTCATACATCCCAGCAATCAAACACACCCCTGCAAACATTACATACAAACACACCCCTGAATTCAAACTCAAAAGTATATAGAAACACACCCCTTCACTCAAACACCAATACTACACCCTACATGCTCACCATACTCTATACAACAACATGCTCACATTTAAATGCATAAACACTGCTCACAAATACAGCCCTGCAAGAATGGCCAAATGGTAGATCCCCAGCTGGCATAGCATTGTGGGAATTGTACAAAAGATTAGAATCTATCTTTTCTCCACACTTGTGTTAGACGGGAGACCCCAAAAAATGTCTTGCACCAGGGCCCTCTCTACATTAGTTCTGCCACTATGTTGGGGTGGAGGACGTGATTGCATGTCAGGGGGTGGAAGTGTGTGGGGAGGAGGGCAGGATTCAGGTGGCCCAAGCAAATGTTTGGCCAGAGTCCAATCAATGTTAAAGACGGCCCTGCATGACGGTGATCTACCATAATGCTCAGGAGGCCTTTATTCATCCTGGACTCTGACACCTCACATACGGAGTTATTTCAGGTAGATCGAATTCTCTGACAGCAGTGCGTTAGCATGTGTTTTTATTTTACTTTATGCTTCTAATCTGAGTTTTTTTTTTCCCCCTACTTTCCCCCTATTGTAAAAAAAATGGGGCTGATTCGGCTCAGAGTTTTCTAATATGCCACTTGTCGTAATCTTGTTTGTATTCATGCTGAGCGATACTATGTGTATGTAAGCTTGACATGACTCCTACATGCCTGTATTGTGTATCACTCCTGCCTCAACAAAAAAATAGAATGTAAAAAAACACCACAATCTATCCCCCTATAGTAAAATCTTACCTTTATTTTAGTCTGCTGCTGCTGGCTCTGCTCCTGATCTGCATGCTTGGCTGACATCATCAGAAGTTATGAGCTGAGCCAATCACAATGCTTTCCCATAGGTAAGCATTGAATTGGCTCAACTTGTCAAGGAGGCAGATTGGGGCAGAGCCAGGACAAGCCAAACACAGCCCTGGTCAATCAGCATATCATAGATATGCATTGAATCAATGCATATCTATTAGGAAAGTTCAGTGTCTCCATGCAGAGGAGTGTGCAGCGCTGCCCCAGGAAGCACCTCTGGTAGCAAGAGGCTGTAATGTAAACACTACCTTTTCTCTGAAAAGACAGTGTTTACTGCAAAAAGCCTAAAGGGAATGATTCTACTCACCAGAACAAATACAATAAGCTGTAGTTGTTCTGGTGACTATAGTGTCCCTTAAAGCTACAAAAAGCAAAATTCTCTACATCTGTAAGGTAACAAACAGATGCTAATAATCTCAAGTGACGCAAAAAGGCATCCACCATGTGAACTCAGGTGCCTAAGGCCTTATACCTTTTGAAGCGGAGGTTGCTATGCCCCACTTATCAGCATTACAAACATATGACTTCCCCCAAAACACTTACTCGTTTTTCATGGTTCTCTTAGTATTCCTTGGATAACCCTAACCAAACCTGTGTTATTTTGCATTTTCAAATGGTTTTTACCCACATGTATTTAGTTTTTTTTTTTTTTTTTTTTTTTTTTTCATTGATCAGTTTAATTCATTTTTGGTTTTGGAGCATGCATGTAATTAATACAGTACAAAGTTTATGGGATCCCTTAACATCCTCCTGCACATGATTTAGTAGATTGTGTGGAAAAGATACCTATATCACACCTACAAAATAATTAAAGCATGAACACATATTAATTATCTTATGGGCATGATTTATTAAACAGTGTGAAATATATAGTACAGTATGTGTATAAAAAAAATTATGAAAATCCACTAAATATGATATAAACAAGAAATAATCATTAAATAAATAATACAAAAAATATACTCTTGAACCAAAAATCAAAATAATACAGAGTCCCAGGGGTAACAGAGGAATATTTTTTTTGAAAAGTGGGCAACCAGGACTATCATTATTCATGATTTAGAACGTTGTGCCTATGAAATAGTGTATACTTTAAGTGTTTTGTTGGCACAATATAGTTAACTCATGTGCATGATCTACTATTGCATGCCCACAAAATAATGTATGGGCAACAGGCCCAGCACTTTGGTATGCCTTACCTCTCTTCCTGCTGTCTTGGCGTCCTCCGGTCCCTGGCTAGGCTCCAACATGCTGTTGCAATGTGCTTGCTCCTCCAGTGAGATAATTAGAGGAGCTGGCCAACTCTGTCACCATGTTAGAGCGCAGCCAAGGTCATACAAGTCAAGACAGCAAGGAGAAAAGCAGTTGCTTACCAAAGTGCAGGCCATGCTGTCCAATATATACTTATCTTATTCACAAGATTCGGTAGATTGTGTGCACAAGCTAACTATATAATTACTTAAATGCACACATTAACACACATCTTGTGAGCACAATCTACTAAATCATGCGATCGAGATAGAACAGTGTGCGCAATATCGATTAAATATGTTATAATTAAAACATTTTTTAATGAAAATCAAATCAAAATTAACATTTAAAAAATCATGAAAATTACCGTATTTTTCGCTCCATAAGACGCACTTTTTTTCCCCTCAAAAGTGAGGGGAAATGTCTGTGCGTCTTATGGAGCGAATATGAAGCTTTACTTACCTGTCTTGTAGCGTGGGCCGGCTTCACAGTGCGCACCGTGGTACAGGAACGTCAATTTCAGGTTCCGGTTTCCGGCGGGACTGAAAGGAAGTGCGCACTCAGTGTGCACACTTCCTTTCAGTCCCGCCGGAAACCGGAACCTGAAATTGACGTTCCTGTACCCAGGGCCGGTGCTTGGATTTTTAGGTACATAGGCGAAGATGCATTTTTCCGCCTCCCCCCCCCAAAAAAAAACATCTTCACCTATGTGCCTCTTAACCAGCCCCTCTCCCCTCCCTGACCATTAATGGTCCCTTCCCTGTCCCTTAGTGTTCTTCTCCCCTACCCACTCTTTTCCCTGTCTCTTGGTGTTTCTCTCCCATTCCCTCCCTGTCCCTTGGTGCACCCCACACCCCTTTAGTGGTCACACTCCCCTTCCTGGTGTGTCAGTGTGTACAGAGTGTAGCGGAGCGGAGCGCGGTACAGGAGCTTCAGTTTTCTGTACCCGGCCGAACTGACAAGGAGTGCTCTCTCTGTGAGCACCTCCTGTCAGTCTGGCCAGGTACAGGAAACAGAAGCTCCTGTACCGCGCTCCGCTACACTCTGTACACACTGACAGTCACACACTCAATGACAAACACACAGACGTCACTGACAGACACAGACTCATTGATCTGACACACACTCATTCATTGACACTGACAGACCCACACTGATTGACACTCATTGACAGACACACTGATAGTCGCACACAGACTCAATGACAAACATACTCTCACTGATTTGACAGACACACACTCATACACTGACAAACACACTCATCATACACTGACAGACACACTCATACACTCACATGCACACACAGACGCACTCACAGACGCACACACTGTCACTCACAGACGCACACACTGTCACTCACAGACGCACACACTGTCACTCACAGACGCACACACTGTCACTCACAGACGCACACACTGTCACTCACAGACGCACACACTGTCACTCACAGACGCACACACTGTCACTCACAGACGCACACTCTGTCACTCACAGACGCACACTCTGTCACTCACAGACGCACACTCTGTCACTCACAGACGCACACTCTGTCACTCACAGACGCACACTCTGTCACTCACAGACGCACACTCACTCACAGACACATACACTCAAACACAGACACATACACACACACACAGACACACACACACATACACTCACACATACTCACACACAGACACATGCACACACTCACACACACACACTCACTCACACAGACACATACACACACACAGACACATACATATACAGACACATACACTCACACACATACACTCACACACACACATACACTCACACACACACACTCACTAATTATTTTATAAATAAATATTTTCCACCCAGCCTCCCTACCAGCCTCCCTATCCTTCCCTGGGGTCCAGTGGGGCTGCTGGGCGGCGTGCGGCTTTGCTGAGATCAGACGCGGCGAGGGAGCTCTAACCTCTCTGCTCTGCTCCCTCACGCGCTGCCTGTCTGCTGATACCGCGGGAGCCGGAATATGACGTCATATTCCGGCTCCCGCGGTATCAGTAGACAGGCAGCGCGCGAGGGAGCAGAGCAGAGAGGTTAGAGCTCCCTCGCCACGTCTGATCTCAGCAGAGCCGCACACAGCACCGGGGGCCGAGATGGTGGCCCGGCAGGAGGGAGAGCTTCCCTCCTGCCGGTCACTGAAATCTTGCGCCCCCAGAGCCCGTGCGCCCTAAGGCGGCCGCCTGTGCCGCCTTATGGACGCGCCGGCCCTGCCTGTACCGCGGTGCGCGCTGTTAGGCCAGCCCACGCTACAACACAGGTAAGTAATTATGGGACAAGGGGAGGGGGAGGAAAACACTATGGGAGGGGGAGGAAAACACTATGGGAGGGGGAGGAGAAGACTATGGGACAGGGGAGAAAAAAAATATTCTGAACAAACTGTTCCATAGTAAGAAACATTATGGGACAGTTTGTTCAGAATTTTTTTTTTCCTGGCTTTCTTCCTCTAAAAACTAGGTGCGTCTTATGGAGCGAAAAAATACGGTAAGTCAAAATAAACAAAATGACTAATAAAAACAAAGAAATATAAATCACATTAAACGAAATATAAAAAAATGAAACACATTCACACACAATTTTTATTTTATGTATTTATTTACATGTTACATTAACCCCTTAAGGACACATGACATGTGTGACATGTCATGATTCCCTTTTATTCCAGAAGTTTGGTCCTTAAGGGGTTAATGTCCACCCAACCTCCCTTTTCTTACCTTATACCCAGCTGGGTGATACTGGGATCTCTCTTCCCTGATTGCCCAACTCCCATCAGTTCTGTACTGATGCCAAGGCGGGGATGACATTATATCTTGGGTACTTCATCAGTACAGGATGTATGAGGCAACTTGTAACTCAGTGCAGACAGGTCACACCAGCTTCCACACAGCCCACTTCAAAGCCACATGCAACAGCCACAGAGCAGGCACCTGCCACACGGCACACCCTCTAGCAATTAGCCAGTCCCCAGGAACCCTGCTCTGGGATGAGGGGGGTGTTCTGTGTACTTCACCTGGAAAACTGAGTGCTGCATAGAGTGAGCACATCCTTAGAAGTGTTGCCGCTAAACTCAGGGTGCTGAAACAGTTGTTTGCCTAGTCTACCCTCGGTTAGCAGTCCTGCGTGATCGGCAGGCAACCTGTCAGGCATTCACACCAGGCTGACTTTCCAATTCTTCGGGAAGACCTGTACCCTTTTTCAAGGAGGATCTGTCTTTTTGGCCAGTGCCACTGGCTCACCACTTTTTACCCCGCCCACTTACATTGCTGTTGCTGGTGGGGTATAGATCTGCTTGAGAGATTAGCGTAGGGTATGTGCTTTCTTATAGTTGCATCCTGTGAATTTCCTTCCAGCACCACCTCCACCAGATACATGACCTTTGGGAGGTATGAGTTTTTTAGTGTTTTTAGTCAATACGATTCTGCAATTAGGTTTATCAACGACCAATGGGCTCTTAATCCGGCCCTGATGATGTGTGGATCCTAGACTTTTTCATGGAGAGTCTATTAATGTCCAAACTATGGAAAATAATGTGAAGAAAATGGATTCTCCTTCAGAAACCTCATCATGACCCATTTACCACGATATTACCAAAACAGACAATGCAAAAAAAAGAAAAAGAAAAAGAAAATACTTTTAAGTTTAAACTTTTGGCCTCATGATGATTTATATATACAGTGGGACCTCGGTTAACAAACGACTCGGCAAAAATAATTTTCGGTTTACAAATGAAAATCCATTGAAAATAATGCCTCGGTTTACAATTTTTTTTCGCAATACAAAGCAAGTTTCCCCAGGATGCATTGCAGGTTTATAGCACTGCCCCCTGCATGCCGGAGCCTCGCCTTGTCGAGTGCGGAGGTGTTGGAGCGGCTTTTGCATCGAGGTTTGGAGCCATTCTGGAAATTGTTTGAAGTTGTTTTGGGACTTTTTGGTGCATTTCTCAAGCTGTGAAAAGGTAGGGAGCTGAGCTTTGTCGTTTGCATGCCTTTTATTGTGTGTTCTGCATTGTGGGTTGGTTTCCATGTCAGCTCATTTTGACTTTTCTTCTTACCTCCAGAACGGATTAATTGGTTTTCAATGCATTCCTATGGGAAACCGCGTTTCGGTTTACAAATTTTTCGCAATAAGAAATGTCCAGGAGAACACATTAAATTCGTAAACGGAGGTCCCACTGTATATATTAGTCAATATTGGAACAAGTACAACAAATTGCAAACATTGTTTCTTTATACTGAAAAACCTGAGCTTGGCGTGAACGCTACACTTTCTGGGTACAGTTTCCTGGTGTCTCTCAGCAATTAATTGTCCACTTCTCTCTTTTCCTTCTTACTAGCAAGCAGAAGCTTAGTATGCAGTCTGGGACAGAGAAAAAAAGTGGTGGTCGTGAGTGTGATGGAAGCCCATGTGCCCCTGGCTCGTTAAGGGGCTTGGAGGCCAACTTACACCCCATAGACTATGAAACCTGTCCTAGGTCTCTTTGAGTCGGATTGGCAGATTGCTGTGACCTGGTGGAACATTAAAATACTGTCACTTAGCATGGTACCTTTGATCCAGGTGCTTTTTGGACAGTGGGGAGCTTAGGGGTAAGCTGCCCACAAATGTATGGTTTGTGGGGATGCTTTGTTGGGTAAGGACATTTTGTATGTTTACATTAACATGTTTACATAGACACCAGAACCACTTTATTAAGCTGGAGTGGTTCTGGGGACTATAGTGTCCCTGTAATGTGAGGTAAATTAGAGATTATTATTTCTCACTAATGATATACTAGATTGCCTATTTACAACCAGATGAGGATGGTGATGGGCTCTGGCTACAGTTTGGCTCCACTGGTCTGGTGTAGAACAGGATCGCTGGAGGCTGTTTGTAACTGTGGTCACAAAATTCAATGTTCTGGGAGAACGGGAAGCAGCTTCATTTTTTGGGGGCCCCTTACACAGCTCAAGGTCTGGGCCCCAGGGCCTGACGGTGAGTATGCCCATAAGTCCACCTACATGTTCCACCCATGAGTTCACTCACAGGGAGTGGAGTGTGTAGGGGATGTGTTATGTGTTGTGTTATTGTAGAGGATCTAATGTGTGTGCTTATGGAATGGAGTGTTTAGGGATACCAGTTTGTGATGCAGTGTGTTTGTGTGCACTGGAAGCAGTGTGTTTTTGTGTAAGGGATAGAAAGCAGTGTGTGTTTGTGTATAAAGGATGTATTGTGTGTTTCTGGTTGTGTGTAAGGGATGCATTGTGTGAATCTGTGTTTGTATGCATAAGGGATGCAAGGTGTGTTTCTGTGTATGTAAGGGATGCAGTGTGTGTATCTGTAAGGGGTGCATTACGTGTGTAAGAGATGCATTGTGTTTATGTGTGTGTGTGTGTAAGAGAAGCAGTGTGTAAGGGATACATTGTGTGTTTCTGTGTATGTGTGCAAAGGATGCATTGTCTTTGTGTGTAAGGGTTGCATTGTGTGTGTGTGTGTGTGTGTGTGTAATGGATGCATTGTGTGTTTCTATGTGTGTAGGGATGCATTGTGTGTGCGTAGTGTGAAAGAGCTCCCTGTCCTATAGAGATCTTCCTTCCATCCTTTAGAGCTCTCCTCTGCCCCTTAGTGGTCTCTCTTCTCTTCCCCTGTCCCTTTGTGATCTCTACTCCCCCCCCCTTCCCTCCCTTAGTGGTCTCTCCTTTTCTCCCTGACTTTCCATTAGTGGTCTCTTGTCTCTGCTCTCCTCTGCCCCCCTTTCCATTAGTGGTCTCTTCTCCCCCCCCCCTTCCTTCAATTAGTGGTCTCTCCTCCCCTCCACCCTCCCCTAGTGGGCTCTTCTCACCCCCCTCCCTCCCTTAGAGGTCTCTCCTCACCCCCCTCCCCTAGTGGTCTCTTCACCACCCCCTCCCTCTCTCACACACCCACCAGTCTCCTCACTCCCCCCCCCCCACGCTCTCCTCACCTCCCCCTCCCTTAGTGGATTCTCCTCCCACCCTGTGTTCTCCTCACCACCGCCCCCTTGTGTGTTCTCCTCACCACCGCCCCCTTGTGTGTTCTCCTCACCACCGCCCCCTTGTGTGTTCTCCTCACCACCGCCCCCTTGTGTGTTCTCCTCACCACCGCCCCCTTGTGTGTTCTCCTCACCACCGCCCCCTTGTGTGTTCTCCTCACCACCGCCCCCTTGTGTGTTCTCCTCACCACCGCCCCCTTGTGTGTTCTCCTCACCACCGCCCCCTTGTGTGTTCTCCTCACCACCGCCCCCTTGCTTGTTCTCCTCACCACCCCCCCTTGCTTGTTCTCCTCAACCCCCCTTGTTTGTTCTCCTCACCCCCCATTGTTTGTTCTCCCCACTTCTCCTCACCAACCCCGTTTGTTCTCCTCACCTCCCCTTCCCTGTAGCGTGGCCGAGCTCTTCCCCGATCCGCGGTACAGGAGTTTCTGTTTCCCGTACCCAGCCGGACTGATAGGAAGTGCTCACTCAGTGTGAACTTCCTATCAGTCCGGCCGGGTACAGGAAACGGATGTTCCTGTACCAGGGACCGGAGAGGAGCTCGGCCATGCTACAGGGAAGGGGAGGGGAGGTGAGGAGAGAGGCAGTGCTGCAGCCGCCTGAGGCTCTCTATAGAGCGCTCAGGTGGCTGCAGCATTAGGGCCGGCAATGAGTGTGCAGGGCGCCCCCTCCTATATGGCGCCCTAGTTCGCCTTATAGGAAGTGCTGGCCCTGCATACATTGTATTTGAACTTAAGCATGTTTTTGTATGGAGTAACACTAACATACATATGCATAAGGACATACACAAACACACACACATACATATAGACATACATACAGACATATACATATATACAGACACACAAACACAGCTAATTTTTCAGCCACCTGCTTCAGCCTGTTTCTTACATTTTCGTTGCAGGAGCGTGGCTGAGGCTGATGGGAGTCGGTGTAGCTCTCCCTCTTCACAGCCTGTCTGTCCTCCCTCCCGTGAAAAGTGAGCCGGGAGGAAGTGACTGGCTATCACTTCCTCCCAGCAGTACTTGCAGGTGATATTTTAAAAGGACTGGACCCTTTTTTCGAACTGCCCTATTACATGGGCATCGAGCTTCTTCAGATCAATTAGCCCATGAGTTAATACTGCCATGCTGAAATCAGTTAAATTGTCTCCATTGTATTGTCATATTCTAAATCACATTTTAATTGAACGTTTGTGTAGTTTTTACTGACATCAAACTTACACTGATCAGCCACAATGTTAAAACCTCTGAACGGTGAAATGAATAACATTGAATATATTGTTACAGTGGTACACGTCAAGGGATGGAATATATTACTCTGCAAGTGAACACTAACAGTCAGTTATTGAATTTCATGTGCTGGAAGCAGGAAAAATGGGCAAGCAAAAAAAAAAATGACATTGACAAGGGCCAAATAAAGATGGCTAGAATACTTAGTCAGAGCATCTCCAAAATGGCAAGTCTTGTGGGGTGTTTCTAATACGCAGCAATTATTACTTACCAAAAGTGGTGCAAGGAAGAACAATTGAGTTACCAGTGGCAGGGTCAATACATCTGATCCATGGAGGTACCTCCTGGCAACTTGCAGGACTTAAAGGATCTGCTGCTAATATATTGGTGCGAGATACCATAGGACACGTTCAGAGGTCAATGGATTCCATGCCTCGACGCATCAGAGCTGTTTTGGCAGCATGAGGGAGACCTATACGATATTAGGCAGGTGATTTTAATATTGTGGCTGATCAGTATATGTTCAATAAAAATATTTTTTAGAAGAAGTAAACACGTCTGCAGTAAATATTTTAGTGTGCATTGAATGTGTCTATAACATTTAACAATTATTACATATAATAACACTGTTTAGATTTTATTTCAGTTTTATTAAGCATAGTCAATTCTGTGTTAGTCATGGATTTGTAATAATGCAAACTTGCCTACAGTTATGGAAGTCTAACTTTTGTAAAGAAATCACAATATAGTTTTATTGAAATAGACTAAATGTTAGAGAAATGATAGGTAACTTTAAACCTCTAAGGCTGACTAGGCATCAAGGGGATCTGTAATATGCCGATGTTAGCCCACTGTGCTATAGATCTATCAGGATTATTTACTAAAGTGGTAATTGTTGGGAATTCATATGAACTCAAATTCGATTTCACGTTTTAGGCCACTCTGAAAACCATTAACTTGGAGAATATTGACATTTTATCTTTTTAGGAGTAAAGTTGCATGCACCAACAATAGGAAATCAGTTGTAGTTAATACTTATGCTTTATCTTTACAAATTGGTTAGCCAAAGGGTGCCAAACATGGTTACCCAATACATTTCTTCCCCTTGATGTAATATGTTTTCAGGTATCAATTATCATTACCGTACAGCAAGCATGTCAAACTCAAAGGCTAAAACGGGTTAAATAAACAAGGTTTAAAGGGACACTCCAGGCACCCAGACCACTTCTGCCCATTCGAGTGGTCTGGGTGCCAACTTCCACTACTCTTAACCTTTCTATAAACTGCAATAATTACCTTGCAGGGTTAACTCCACCTCTAGTGGCTGTCTACTAGACAGCCACTAGAGGTCACTTCCTCCTTCATAGCACAGGAAACCTGTGCTAGAGCGTCACTGGACGTCCTCACGCTATGTGAGGACCTCCAGCGTCGCTCAAATCCCCATAGGAAAGCATTGAAATTCAGCATTGAAATTCTCGCCCACCGGCCAACGCAATACAGAGGAGGAGCGGCGCAGAGGAGGAGACAGCGGCGTTTTCCTGGCACTGAAGTTTCCCTTTAAGTTCAGTTGAGCCGCAAAAAAACAAAAACGTGAGTTTTGATAGAATTTATTTAGTATTGTATAAAAAAATTGCCTAACACACTGGACATCCTCACGCTCGTAGGGCTTTAAAGTAAACAAAAGAACACATTTATTATATGGAGACATGCATTTTAATATAACCAATGTTTCAGTCCAACTACCATGACATATTAAGAAAAGTTTGTTAATGGGACTGAAATGGTGAATGTATGGTGTTGCACAGCTGTAAAATGCGAATGACGTTATATTGTTGATTTTGAAGTCCTATGAGTGTGTTCTTCACTTTGGCTGAAAAAGCATTGGGAGGTTAGTATGCATGTGTGGTAAAAAGCTGCATGGCCAATCAGCATCTCCATGAGGAGCGTTCAGTGGCTCCATTCAGGCCCAATCTAATACATTGCCCCCTCCCCCCATTCTAATACACTGTCAACACATTGCCCCCCCACCCAATCTAATACACCCCCCTTAATCTAATATACTGCCCCTCCTCCCAGCACTCTAATTTAATACACTGCCCTCCCTCCTCCAAATTAAAACACTGTCCCCCCCACCCACCACTTTAACACACTGCCCTATTCCCTCCTCCAATTTAATACACTGGCCCTTCCTCCCCCATATTAATACAGTGCCCCCTCTCTAAAATAAATACACTGCCTCTCTCCTCAATTAAGCAGACTTCACAGGAAGGTCCCTCAAGCCCCTCTTCCACTACCTTAAAGGACCACTATAGTGCCAGCAAAACACTCTTTTTCCTGGCACTATAGTGCCCTGAGGGTGCCCCCACCCTCAGGGTCTCACTCCTGCTGGGCTGGATGGAGAGGAAGGGGTTAAACACTTACTTTTCAGTGCCGGGGACTCTCCTCCTCCTTTCCCCGTCATCGGCTGAATGCGCATGCGCGGCAAGAGCTGCACGCGCATTCAGCCAGTCTCATAGGAAAGCATTCTCAATGCTTTCCTATGGACGCTGGCGTCTTCTCAATTTGAAAATCACAGTGAGAAGCGCGGAAGCGCCTCTAGCGGCTGTCAATGAGAGCCACTAGAAGCTGGATTAACCCTAAAGTAAACATAGCAGTTTCTCTGAAACTGCTATGTTTACAGCAGAAAGGGTTAATCCTAGATGGACCTGGCACCCAGACCACTTCATTAAGCTGAAGTGGTCTGGGTGCCTATAGTGCAGTGATGGCGAACCTATGGCACGCGTGCCACAGGTGGCACGCCGGGCCCTCTCTGTGGGCACGCGGCCATAGGTTTGCCATCACTGCAGAGTAGGCGCCTGCCTGCCCGAAACGGCAGGCGCCTACTCTGCTTCCGTGTCGGCAGGACCGGAAGCAGGGGGGAGGGATCGAGGAAGCAGCTCTCCTGTCCTCCCTCGAGCCGTGTGGACCGTTGCCGCGCGTTACCATGGCAACGCTCCACACAGCATCGCGCGGGAGGACAGGAGAGCTGCAGGACCTGTCCTGTCCTGCATAACACCACCGGACCACCAGGGATGGCCGTGTTCCCCCCCTCCCCTTCACCAAAGGTAACAAGAAGGGAAGGGGGGGATACTGATTTAATTACCTACCCCCCTTACCTACAGCACCCCCTACTCCCCTTACCAACAGACCCCTACCATAGCACCCCTACCCCCAGCACCCCTACTCCCACTACTCCCAGCACCCCTACTCCCACTACCCACAGCACCCCTACCCCCAGCACCCCTACTCCCACTACCCACAGCACCCCTACCCCCAGCACCCCTACTCCCACTACCCACAGCACCCCTACCCCCAGCACCCCTACTTCCACTACCCACAGCACCCATACCCCCCTTACCCACAGCATCCCTACCCCCAGCACCCCTACTCCCACTACCCACAGCACCCTTACCCACAGCATCCCTACTCCCAGCACCCCTACTCCGACTACCCACAGCACCCATACCCCCCTTACCCACAGCATCCCTACCCCCAGCACCCCTACTCCCACTACCCACAGCACCCCTACCTCCCTTACCCCCAGCACCCCTACCCCCTTACCCCCAGCACCCATACCCCCCTTACCCACAGCATCCCTACCCCCAGCACCCCTACCCCCTTACCCACAGCACCACTACCCCCAGCACCCCTACCCCACTTACCCACAGCATCCCTACCCCCAGCACCCCTACTCCCACTACCCACAGCACCCCTACCTCCCTTACCCCCAGCACCCCTACCCCCTTACCCACAGCACCCCTACCCCCTTACCCCCAGCACCCCTACTTCCACTACCCACAGCACCCATACCCCCCTACCCCCAGCACCCCTACTCCCACTACCCCTACCCCCAGCACTCCTACTTCCACTACCCACAGCACCCATACCCCCTTACCCACAGCATCCCTACCCCCAGCACCCCTACCCCCTTACCCACAGCACCACTACCCCCAGCACCCCTACCCCACTTACCCACAGCACCCATACCCCCCTTACCCACAGCATCCCTACCCCCTTACCCACAGCACCACTACCCCCAGCACCCCTACCCCACTTACCCACAGCATCCCTACCCCCAGCACCCCTACTCCCACTACCCACAGCACCCCTACTCCCACTACCCCCAGCACCCCTACCCCCACTACCCACAGCACCCCTACCCCCAGCACCCCTACTTCCACTACCCACAGCACCCATACCCCCCTTACCCACAGCATCCCTACCCCCAGCACCCCTACTCCCACTACCCACAGCACCCTTACCCACAGCACCCCTACTCCCACTACCCACAGCACCCATACCCCCCTTACCCACAGCATCCCTACCCCCAGCACCCCTACTCCCACTACCCACAGCACCCCTACCTCCCTTACCCCCAGCACCCCTACCCCCTTACCCACAGCACCCCTACCCCCTTACCCCCAGCACCCCTACTTCCACTACCCACAGCACCCATACCCCCCTTACCCACAGCATCCCTACCCCCAGCACCCCTACCCCCTTACCCACAGCACCACTACCCCCAGCACCCCTACCCCACTTACCCACAGCACCCCTACTTCCACTACCCACAGCACCCCTACTCCCACTACCCCCAGCACCCCTACCCCCAGCACCCCTACTCCCACTACCCACAGCACCCATACCCCCCTTACCCACAGCATCCCTACCCCCAGCACCCCTATTCCCACTACCCACAGCACCCCTACCTCCCTTACCCCCAGCACCCCTACTCCCCCTTACCCACAGCACCCCTACCCCCTTACCCACAGCACCACTACCCCCAGCACCCCTACCCCACTTACCCACAGCACCCCTACCCCCATCACCCCTACCCCACTTACCCACAGCACCCCTACCCCCAGCACCCCTACCCACAGCACCCCTACCCCCGCACCCACAGCACCCCTATCCCCTACCCACAGCAGCCCTACCCACAGCACCCCCACCCCCTACCCACAGCAGCCCTACCCACAGCACCCCTACACACAGCAGCCCCACACACAGCAGCCCCCCCACACACAGCACCCTTTCCTCCCCCCACACACAGCACCCTTTCCTCCCCCCACACACAGCACCCTTTCCTCCCCCCACACACAGCACCCTTTCCTCCCCACACACAGCACCCTTTCCTCCCCCCACACACAGCACCCTTTCCTCCCCCCACACACAGCACCCTTTCCTCCCCCCACACACAGCACCCTTTCCTCCCCCCACACACAGCACCCTTTCCTCCCCCCACACACAGCACCCTTTCCTCCCCCCACACACAGCACCCTTTCCTCCTCCCCCCCCCACACAGCACCCTTTCCTCCCCCCACACACAGCACCCTTTCCTCCCCCCACACACAGCACCCTTTCCTCCCCCCACACACAGCACCCTTTCCCCCCCCACACAGCACCCTTTCCCCCCCCACACAGCACCCTTTCCCCCCCCACACAGCACCCTTTCCCCCCCCACACAGCACCCTTCCCCCCCCAGCACCCTTTCCCCCAAACACACACAGCACCC
Organism: Pelobates fuscus; assembly: GCF_036172605.1. NCBI lineage: Eukaryota > Metazoa > Chordata > Amphibia > Anura > Pelobatidae > Pelobates > Pelobates fuscus. The sequence continues at coordinate 406,172,301 of NC_086317.1, read as the reverse complement.
CAACCCCCCACACACAGCACCCCAACCCCCCACACACAACATTACACACAGACACATACACTGCACCCCTCAATGCAGTATATGTGTGTGTTCAGCAGTCTTTATGTATTCAGCAGTGTGTGTGTGTGTGTGTGTATTCAGCAGACTGCGTGCGTGTATTCAGCAGACTGCGTACTCAGCAGTGTGCGTGTATTTAGCGGACTGTGTGTGTATTTAGCAGTCTGTCTATGTCTCGGTGTGTGAATGTGTTCAGCAGTCTGTGTGTATGTATTGCATTTGTTGGAGATACTAATATAAGCTTAATTTATATCATTATTTAAAATTTGTATAATTTAACTCTATGTTGTGTTCTTCTTTTAAAACAAAAGTTGTTAACTGTACGAGTAGTTTTTTCTAAACGTAAACCTCAGTATTCAGGTTTAATTGTCGTGTTGGCACTTTGAGGGAAAAAAAGTTGGCATGTATTGCAGTTTGGGCACTCGGGCTCAAAAAGGTTCGCCATCACTGCTATAGTGGTACTTTAAGATGAGCCGCTCGTCCTCCAGTTTCAGCCCTGCTCTTCTCTGCTCAAGGCAAGCAGGAGCGAAGGGGGAGTGTCTGGCGTGCTGGAGCACGCAATCGGCCGTGGGAGGGAAGACAAGAACCGGACAGGAAATATCATCACCCAAGATTTATTGGACCCCGCAGCAAGACTTTTCATGATTATTTGAGTACTACACTTATGGTGGTCTGTTTTACTTGGAAGTATTTCCAGGAATGCGCATTTATAAGTGTTTTACTTCAGATTGAGAGTGATTACCTAAATTAGGTTTTCAAGTATAGAGTGAGCGATAACACTGTGTGAGGCAGTGTGCATACTAGTCAGCTGCCACATAAAATAGTAAAAAACAAACAAAACAAAACGTTTATAGGGTCAATATTTCCTCCATATTAACACTATAGGCACCCAGACCACTTCAGCTCTTTGAAGTGGTCTGGGTGCAGTGTCCCTCTCCTACGTAGTCCTGCAATGTAAAACATTTGAAAAACTGCAATGATTACATTGCAGGAATAAGACCGCCTCCAGTGGCTTTATATTAGACAGTTACTAAAAGCAATATCGGGATTCTATTAGACTCTAAGTCCTTTAAACGACGCTAGAGCCAGGGTCTGTGATATTCCCATAAGAGAGCATTGAGTCAATCCTTTCCTAGGTGGAGGGCCTAAAGTGCGTGCACATTCGGGTGCCCTGTCAGATGACGTTTGAGGAGATGGTCCATTGGTGCTGGAATCAGCCATTAGGGGGTCGCAAGGGATGGGAAAAGAGGGCACTATAGTGTTAGGGTTACAAATCTGTATTCCGAGTCTGGAAAAAAAAATAATATATATATATATATCAGTGCACTAATTTTAACACGCTATCCGCGCCCCTGATTGCGGACACGCCTGTAACATACATCATTCAGCATGGCAGGCCCCCAGTGGCAGGATAAGGGGGTGTGGATTTGTAAATTTGATTTTCACACCTCACAGATATGATAAACACAGGATTGATATTAAAATTCCTGGTTAGTGGCCGCTCCCTCTGAGGGGCTCCTGGGGGCTGTCATTGCGGTCTGGCTGTATATCACACAGTGACTGTCCCGCTCCGCCCGCACTGTGCGCCGTTTAGTGAATCGGGCGCTGTGTTTATCGCCGTAGTCTGAGGTCACTGTGACTGTGCGCTGACGGAGGCGGCCATGCCGTGTGTGTCCGCCAGGTGGCGCTGCGCTCTCAGCCAATCTGGGTGATTGACGCTAAAATGACGCGTATTCGGTCACATTCCGCCATGTCCGGGCTCTAAACGGTCTGTCACAGCGAGCGCGCACACCCACGGTCCCGGATCGGCCCGGGGGAGCCATGGCTGGACAGCAAGGCGATGCACACCGCCGCCATCCCCAACCCCCATCCTCCTCTCCTCATCCGGATCTCTCGGCGGAAGGGGAACTGCCCTCCCGCCATTCCACCGCAGCACGTCACCATGCCAGTGACGTCACGGAGCACGCTGACGTCAGGCAGCAGGGCCTAGCCGGACGTGTTCCCAGTGTGTCCCCCCCGAGCTGAGGAGCGGGCTCCGTGCGGCGGGGACTCGGAGGATCGAGCGGTGACGGTGTGCGCGGTGCTTCTTCCTGTGACTCGGGCCGGGAGGCGGCTCCCCCGTGGGGACCCGAGACGTTCACACCGGTGATTGGCTGCAGCTCGTCCCCGAGCTGTGAGTTCACAGGACGCAGGTAATTCCAGCCAAACAGCCGGCCTGGAGGAGGAGCAGAGACAGGGGAACACACACCGGCCACTCCGGGGACAGGGGATATATACCTCCTCCTGGGGGTAATAGTGTCATGGTGGGGAGGTTAATGATGTCATCATGGGGGGGGGGGGGGTAATAGTTTCATGGAGGGGTTAATGATGTCATCCTGGGGGGGTAATGGTGTCATCCTGGGGGCAATGGTGTCATCCTGGGGAGGGGGGTAATGGTGTCATCCTGGGGGCAATGGTGTCATCCTGGGGAAGGGGGTAACGGTGTCATCCTGGGGAAGGGGGTAACGGTGTCATCCTGGGGAAGGGGGTAACGGTGTCATCCTGGGGAAGGGGGTAACGGTGTCATCCTGGGGAAGGGGGTAACGGTGTCATCCTGGGGAAGGGGGTAACGGTGTCATCCTGGGGAAGGGGGTAACGGTGTCATCCTGGGGAAGGGGGTAACGGTGTCATCCTGGGGAGGGGGGTAACGGTGTCATCCTGGGGAGGGGGGTAACGGTGTCATCCTGGGGAGGGGGGTAACGGTGTCATCCTGGGGAGGGGGGTAACGGTGTCATCCTGGGGAGGGGGGTAACGGTGTCATCCTGGGGAGGGGGGTAACGGTGTCATCCTGGGGAGGGGGGTAACGGTGTCATCCTGGGGAGGGGGGTAACGGTGTCATCCTGGGGAGGGGGGTAACGGTGTCATCCTGGGGAGGGGGGTAACGGTGTCATCCTGGGGAGGGGGGTAACGGTGTCATCCTGGGGAGGGGGGTAACGGTGTCATCCTGGGGAGGGGGGTAACGGTGTCTTCCTGGGGAGGGGGGTAACGGTGTCTTCCTGGGGAGGGGGGTAACGGTGTCTTCCTGGGGAGGGGGGTAACGGTGTCTTCCTGGGGAGGGGGGTAACGGTGTCTTCCTGGGGAGGGGGGTAACGGTGTCTTCCTGGGGAGGGGGGTAACGGTGTCTTCCTGGGGAGGGGGGTAACGGTGTCTTCCTGGGGAGGGGGGTAACGGTGTCTTCCTGGGGAGGGGGGTAACGGTGTCTTCCTGGGGAGGGGGGTAACGGTGTCTTCCTGGGGAGGGGGGTAACGGTGTCTTCCTGGGGAGGGGGGTAACGGTGTCTTCCTGGGGAGGGGGGTAACGGTGTCTTCCTGGGGAGGGGGGTAACGGTGTCTTCCTGGGGAGGGGGGTAACGGTGTCTTCCTGGGGAGGGGGGTAACGGTGTCTTCCTGGGGAGGGGGGTAACGGTGTCTTCCTGGGGAGGGGGGTAACGGTGTCTTCCTGGGGAGGGGGGTAACGGTGTCTTCCTGGGGAGGGGGGTAACGGTGTCTTCCTGGGGAGGGGGGTAACGGTGTCTTCCTGGGGAGGGGGGTAACGGTGTCTTCCTGGGGAGGGGGGTAACGGTGTCTTCCTGGGGGCAGTGGATATATCTCATCCTGGGGGCAGGGGACATTTTAAACAACTTCTTGTTCTGTTTCCCTCTCATTCCCAGTCCCGCCCCTGGATAAACAGTCTGCTTCTAATGTGCAAACTGCCAGCGATATGTACTATTATTTCATTCAGAGCTGGCCAAATTTTAGATACCTTGCTGCAATGGTCATGGCAAAGCATCATGTGATTTGTAGTTCTGGGGATCTAGCGGCGGCAGCCTTTGGCCGTACAAAGGGACTGTAACACTGGGATAACAGTGTGTATATGTGTGTGTGACTGTATTCACAATAAATATTTGATTTTTTTTTTTTTGTCAATCTTTATTTTATTTGTGCTTAGAGAGAACAAAGATGCCTACACTGCCACAACAGCAGTTGTAGGCAGGTATATAAACATAGCATAACATTGGTATGGCAATAAGAGACTTTGCACACTTTTCATTAGAAGTACCAGATTATGGAACAAGTTGTTAAGTAAACTGAAAGTAACAATGCACAGTATTTTATATTGTGGTCTAGTGTGTTATATCGAGTTGCCTCCGTTATAACTGGTAAATGCCAGGCCAGAAATGGCAATGCTATTGTTGTAGGGACGTGGTGACTTTTTGGTTTGAGGCCTATGGGCCATCTGTCCCACCACCTGGTGTTGGTGGTGTGGGGCCCTGGGTTGTTATTCTGAATGTTGGTCGCCCCGTATGCTGTTGGGTGTATGGTTGATTTAATGTGTGGTGTCCTGTCATAGTGGTCTAGCAGACCCTCGTTGCTTTATGGCGGTAGGGTCTTTCACGTCCCCCAGTTGGTGAGGCCGGTTCGAGGTGTTTTTCTGCCTGGCTAAAAGGTCATCTTCTATATGGGGTTGCGTTGTAGGTCGGAGTATGGGTGTCTATGTAGTCGTTGGGATCCGCCTAGAGTGGCTGCGTGCTTTGGTTATGTGTCAGGCTCCCGGTGCGGGGTGTAGCGCTCCGTGGTTGACCGTGCTCCTTAACCCTGGAGCACTCGGGGGGGGGGGGGGGGGGGGGATGTGTAGTCGGATCGCGGAGCTGCCGCCTTGTGGTGTGGGCCTAACAGAGAGAGTGTGAGTGGCAATGTATATGCGAACCTTAAAACATAGTTAAAACATAAACTATAACTTTGTGTGCTTCTTTCCTTGAGTGAGTTCAGGTAAGCCTCTTATCCCTCCTTGACTCAGGTGTGGGTTTGGCTTTGGCCGCTCGTGCGGAAGTGTGTGGTAGTCCTTGATTAGTGGTGCTTTGCTGGGAGATATTCCAATGCCTTCAGCAGGGCCGGGATTTCGGCTGGGTCTGTGGCCTTATATGATTTTTCATCTTTAGTGACCCAAATTGATTGCGGTGTCGCCCATCTGTAGGATATTCCTTAATTTTGTAGGATTTTCGTAAGGGGTTGCATGGATTTCCTCCATAACAGGGTGGTTCTGCTGAGGTCTTGGAAGAGAGAGAGTTGGCATTGTTCAAAATGGTAAGGTGACTGTCCCTTCAGTGCCTGTAAGAGTCCCATCTTGTCCGTGATCGATTGGCATCACAGGATGATGTCCCGGGGCGCTGATGCTGGGGCCTGGGGGGACTTGGCGATCCTGTACACCCCGTCGAAGGTAAAGTATTTGGCTTGTTTTGCCGGCAGGAGGGAGGCCGCCAGTCTCCGTATAAAGTGTGGTAGCTCGTCTAGTGGGATTGTTTCCAGGACCCCCCGTATCTTTATATTCTTCCTTCGCCCCCTGTCATCTAAAATATTCACTTGCCTGTTTGTTTCTGCCTGTGATGCATGTAATTGCTGTACTTGTTCGCCCAGCACTTTCAGACCTTGTTTAATGTCGAGCACCTCCTCTTCTGTGGCTTGGGTACGTGCAGTGACGGCCTGTACCTCCGTGGTGAGCACCACCAGGTCTGCCTCCCACATTCTCTGGAGGTTGTGTTGGAGGCTGGTGAGCATGTCTTTTATCTCCTGTTTAGTTGCAGGAGCTGTTTCATGTGTGTGTGAGGTGCTCCCAGAGGCTGGTGCTGGGTTCTGAGGGGAGGCCCCACCGCCAGACCATGAGAGTGATGTGTCCCTCGAGCGTGAGGGTTCCTGTGAGGCTGGAGCTGGCGTTTGAGGCTGCAGCATTAGGCTGATGTCACGCTGTGTCTTGGCGTCGGTCGCCGGCTGCTTTTGGGATTTCCTCCCCATGTCTCCCGCCTGTTGTGTGGTGGGTAGCAGTGTGGACAGGTCGAAATCACTCCACGTCGGATAGCCACCTTGGTACGCGAGGGCTTGGTCTCTCACGCGGTAGGCCTTTGGGACTCGGCTGCGTTTTTTTTGCCCGGGGCGAGGAAAAAAGGGATCGGCCGCTGCAGTGTAACGTTTTGCAAACGGATCTGCCTCCGGTGTCTGTTTTGGTGGTATGATGCTGTCGCTATTCTCTAATTAGAGAGATAAGCTGCCGGAGCGATGTGGAAGTGCGACTACTCCGTTGCGCTGCTAGGCTCCGCCCCAAATATTTGAATTTGGTTGAAAAGTGCAGTGAGAGCTCTCCTTCGAGATATAAACACACACACACACGTATGATTGTCTTGATTGAATCGTATACGTTGAATGCAGATATAAAAGATAATAAAAATATAATAAAGTGCAGATTGTAAAATACTGTGCAATTTATGTGAAGTAGAACAATGGATCACTCAAATTCTCAAGTGCCTATATTATTGGCTCTGTAAACTGGACTGGTATGCTTTCTATGGCAGCATCCCACCACTATTTCCTGCTTAAATTTTTCCTCCAGGAAAATAAAAACATTGGGAACATCCAATGTGTAGTATAAATATTTTTAAAGGTATCTTGGATAAAATGTGAATAGGTATTAAGCTCACTTTTTTCAGAGCCTTAAAGGACCACTATAGGCCAGGTCCATCTAGGGTTAACCCTGCACCTGTAAACATAGCATGCTATGTTTACTTTAGGTTTAATCAATCCTCTAGTGGCTGTCTCATTGAAAGCCGCTAGAGGCACTTCCGCGCTTCTCACTGTGATTTTCAAATTAAGAAGACGCCAGCGTTCATAGGAAAGCATTGAGAATGCTTTCCTATGGACTAGCTGAATGCGCACGGCTCTTGCCGTGCATGCACATTCAGCTGATGACATCAGAAGAGGGAGGAGAGCCCCCAGCGCCGAGGGAGCCCGGCGCTTGAGAAAGGTGAGTGTTTAAACCCCTTCCTCCCCCTTCAGCCCGGCGGGAGTGGGACTCTGAGGGTGGGGGCATCCTCAGGGCACTGAAGAGCCAGGAAAACAGGTTTGTTTTCCTGGCACTATAATGGTCCTGGATCTGAGGGTAGTAGGCTTTGTGCCACTCTAAGGGTATGGCACTTTCTCCAATGAAGGTACTTGAGGCTTCAATGGACTTGGTGTAAAATCTGATATATTTATTAATACAATCTATAAAATAAATAAAAATATAGTATTTTAAAAATGTAAAGTCCTGGTTGCCGATATTGCCTTGGTTCACTACTTTGTATTGCCTTGGTTCACTACTGCTAATTCATATGAAACACAGAAAATACATTTATTGTTATAGCGATTTCACGTAAAATAATATTTTAATCACCTTAGATCAGTGCGCTGTGTAAATGTTTGAAGCTGCACTTCTGTAATACAATGTGCATTATTGTTTATTTCATGTGTTCATGCGAAGTTGAATTGTCGTTTTTTTTTTTTGTTTTTTTTTTAGCAGAAAATTTGTTTTTATATACCATAAATATTTGCATGAATCAAAATGTCACCTAACACATATACATGTAGGCATTGTCAGTTCCCCTTTTTGGCTCTGAGCATGCGCATGCACCCTGTGCCAAAGGCAGTCCAATCAAATGCTTTTGTATCAGAAGCATTTGATTGTAATGTGTGAGGGCAGGGATTATATTTGTTGTAGAGAGCTTTGCCTGACACTTTATTGCAGGTAAATGCCTTTTTGTGATTCAGGCTTTAGGGGAGGTTAAAGGGTTCAGTAACTCTTAAAAGTACATATTAGAGGCCCACTCTAAGCATTCAACACTTCATTGTAGTGGTTATGATGTCATCACAGTCTGTGCCAAACCATTTTCAATTGATTTGAGAAGGGGGGGGGGGGGGGGGGATCTCTAATGGAACGCATAGGCCATCTGTTGTGCCTTGAGTAATGCGGATGGGAACTTCCACATATGTCCCTTCATCTTTGGCAGCAATGATAGGTTGAGTTAAGGGCTAACCCACCTCTGATGCTATCACTGTATCCTGTTAAAGTAAACTTGCCCATGAACTGTACTAAAATAGAGTGAGCTCTGTTTTTTGTCAGGTTGTTTGACACAAACTGGGTGAAGGGTGCCAAACAGACTCTTCGCAAGTTTGATGACAAGAACCTTACCAGCAAAAGTGGTAATTTTTCTTTTTTCTGCAATATACAGATGAAATGTATCTGAGAATTTTAAAGGGCAGCTCCAGGTTTGAGCTGGTCCTGTTTTTAATTGCATAAAATATACTAAACTAATACATAAATAAAAGAGAGGGAAAAATGCGGAATTGCTTCCTGTGTTTTTTATTTTTTTTATTTCTTACTAGGAAGTAGTTGTACCTGTCATTAAAGCCTACCGTATATACTCGAGTATAAGTCGCCCCGAATATAAGCAGAGGCCCTTAATTTTACCCCAAAAAACTGGGAAAACTTATTGACTCGAGTATAAGACTAGGGTGGGAAATGCAGCAGCTACTGGTAAATTTTTAAATAAAATTAGATCCTAAAAAAATTATATTAATTGAATATTTATTTTCACTGTGTGTATATAATGAATGCAGTGTGTATAAATGCAGTGTAAGTGTGTGTATGAATGCAGTGTGTTTTTGTGTGTTGCAGAGCCTTGGTGGGGGGTGGGCATTTTTATTATTATTTTTAATTATTATTTTAAATTTGTTTTGTTATATTATTTATTTATTTTTTATTTTATTATTTTTAATATTTTTTTTTTTTTTTTCGTCCCTGCTTGATACATGGCAGGGAGGGGGGCTCTCACTCCCTGGTGGTCCAGTGGATGGGCACTGTGTAGGAGGGGGCTGGCAGAGTTTACTTACCTCTCCTGCAGCTCCTGTCAGCTCGCTCCTCCTCCGCGCTGGTCTGGTCAGCTCCCCTTTCAGCTCACAGTGTAAGTCTCGCGGCCGCACTATGACCCCGCGGCTCTCGCGAGACTTACACTGGGAGCTGACAGAGGTGCTGAACGGACCGGCGCGGAGGAGGAGCGAGCTGACAGGAGCTGCAGGAGAGGTAAGTAAACGCTCTGCAGCCCCCACAGCCCCCAGTCTGTATTATGGCAATGCCATAATACAGACACTGACTCGAGTATAAGCCGAGTTGGGGTTTTTCAGCACAAAAAATGTGCTGAAAAACTCTGCTTATACTAGAGTATATACGGTAATATTTCAATTGTTTTCATGCTTAGCAAGAGGTTATGAGATATGTTCAACACTTTAACCCCTTAACGCCGTTACGACGTACCATGCCGTCACACATTAAATGCGCTTTAAAGTTGTTGCAACGGCATGGTACGCCGTAACGGCTTAAGCCCCCAGGAAGAGAGGTGTACTTACCTCCGCCGCGATCCTCTTCTGGGGGGCTGCCTGAAAACCCAGGCAGCCCCCTTCCGGCAAATGAGGCCCCCGGGGGCCATGTGATCGCTCTCAAAGAGCGATCACATGGCCCCCTATAGCTGGCTATGGATCTGCCAGCAGGGGGACTGTTTGAAATATCACAGTCCCCCTGCTGGTAGGAGGTGTAAAAAAAATAAACATGTTTAAAAATAAATTAAATATATTTATATATATATATATATATATATATATGTGTGTGTGTGTGTGTGTGTGTGTGTGTGTGTATATATGTAACGTCATACAAAGTGTATTTTAATATTAATATAAGTACATATATTAATATTAAAATACACTTAGAATGACGTTACATATGTATAATATGTGTGTATATATATATATATATATATATATATATATATATATATATATATATATATATATATATAATAGATGTACATATATATATATAAATACGTATAAATAAATAAAATAATATAAATAAATAAAATATTGAAACAAAATTTAATATAAATTATATATGCATATGTAATTTCATTCTAACTGTATTTTGTTATTAATATATATATATTGGAAACAGAATACACTTAGAATGACATTCTATATATATATATATATATATATCTATCTATATATATAAAATATAAATAACCGCAAATATATATATAGATAAATACATAAAAGATTACATTAGTATACACGTAGAATTTAAATACCTATAAATGCATATATATTAAAATTCGACGTGTATATTTAAATAATCTTTTAACGTAATTATGTGATTTGATTCATTAATTAAAATTTGATTGACATGCCTGAGAACACAGGGAAAAAGTGCAGAGAATTTAATTTGCAAGCACTATATTTGACCCTGTAACTCTCCAAGACACCATAAAACCTGTACATAGGGGGTACTGTTTTACTCGGGAGACTTCGCTGAACTCAAATATTAGTGTTTCAAACTAGTAAATTGTATTACAACGATGATATTTTAAGTAAAAGTTACGTTATTCGCATTTTTTTACAAGCGAACGGCACTTTTATGGTCTATATTATTGTTGTAATATGTTTTACTGTTTTAAAACACTAATATTTGTGTTTAGTGAAGTCTCCCGAGAATAACAGTACCCCACATGTACAGGTTTTATGGTGTTTTGGAAAGTTAGAGAGTTACATATAAGGCTTGCATTTCATTTTTTTCACATTGAAATTTGCCAGATTGGTTATGTTGCCTTTGAGAGCGTATGGTAGCCCAGGCATGAGAATTACCCCCATGATGGCATACCATTTGCAAAAGTAGACAACCCGAGGTATTGCAAGTGGGGTATGTCCAGTCTTTCTTAGTAGCCACTTAGTCACAAACACTGGCCAAATATTAGTTTTTTGCTTTTTTCACACAAAAACAAATATGAATGCTAACTTTGGCCAGTGTTTGTGACTAAGTGGCTACTAAAAAAGACTAAACATACCCCACTTTCAATACCTTGGCCTGTCTACTTTTTCAAATGCTATGCCATTATGGGGGTAATGCTCATTCCTGGGCTACCACACCGTCTCAAAGGTAACATTACTAATATGGAAAATTTCAATTTGAAAATGGAATGTTCTATATTTGACCCTGTAACTTTCCAAAACAACATGAAACCTGTTAATGGGGGGTACTGTTGTACTCGTGAGACATCGCTGATTACAAATATGTGCATTTTTTTGCAGTAAAACCTAACAGTGTTATGACATTCACAGTTAAAATGTCAGACGGAAATGCAAATGTAAAAAAAAAATCTTATTTTCTCACTTTTTTTTTTATTTTATTCATAATAAATTATGTTCCATATATGAATAGTTAATGATAGATTAAAGCCCTGTTTCTCCTGAACAAAATGATATATAATAAGTGAGGGTGCATATAATTTGAAAGAGGGGAACTACGGGTGAACAGACATATAGCGCAAATTCCAGTTTTTGTTTGCGTTTTGTTTTGATCAGAACGTGCACTATTGACTCCGTCCTGAAGGGGTTAAAGCCGAAGAGTAGGTGAAAGCAGCTGAACTGTAACTGCTACCAGATTTGCTTCATTCAGTTTGTAAATTGATTTACAGAATGTGACAAAGCATGTAACACTGGCTCCTTTTTTTTAAAAAAGGCTTTGGAGAAGTATGTTAATGGAGATGAACGTGTCTTTTTGATCACTGATTCACTCTAAAGACATGCAAAGCATAATAACCGCAGCAGTCTGTTGTGGTTACCATATTTGAGCACCAAGGGACCACTGGTTTGTGTCAATCTGCTAGAAAACAGCACATAACGGAGAGTCATTGCTTCAAATTCCCAGTTCCATAACAAGGGTTTATGGAGTATGCAGTGGTTATGGTGCTTAATGTTCCTTTAAGGGATTACATTTAAAGGCAAAGTCCACAACAACTACATATTAATGTATTGGTTTGGTACATAGTCTGTTCCGTTTCTCATATAATGCAAAATATCGTGATTTCTGAAAAAAATAAATAAAATTACATTTGGTCAAAAACATATTTCTGTTAGCTGCCAACCAACCACTAGAGCTGCCTCCTCCTTTGATTGTTGAAGGTCATCAGGTTTCTCGTCACCACGCAAAGCGGGATAACACTGTTAATTCTGCTCGATTGGTTGACTTTAAAGTCTGTATATGGCTGCAATCATATTATCACATATTTTATTGTCTTAAATACATGTGGTCTACGGTTTCCAGTCTATAGCCTGTGATAATATCAAGTTGCCTATTGTGCATAATCAGAGTTGTTGACATGGTCAAATTTGGGTATATGTAATTGAAAACTCCAGGCTGCTGTTAACCCCTTAAGACCGCAGGACGTTCTATGCCGTCCTTATTTAGATGGCTCTAAAATCCGCAGGGCGGCATAGAACGTCCTGCGGTCTTATGTACTTACCCGGTCGCCGGCGATCCAACGCTGGCGATCGCGGTATGGGGGACTTACCTGGGAGCCCAGGGAGTCCCCCTCCGTCCTCTTCGGCCCCCCAGGGCCATGTGATCGCGAGGTCCTTGCGAGGACCCCGCGATCACATGGACGGCATAGCCGTCCAAGGCAGTGCCAGCAGGGGGAGTGCCTGTAATGACAGGTACTCCCCCTGCTGTCTGAAATTCAAATAAAATCCGTTAAAACAGTGTAAAAATAAGATTATATATACTTAGATCATATATATATTTATTATATATATGATCTAAGTATATATATACACATATACACATAAATATACATACACTGTCTACATGTATTTTAATATTAATATATACATAATTATATATATATATATATATTAATATCAAAATACACGTACAATAATATTGATTAAATATATATATAATTTTTATTATATATATTTATATATAATAAAAAATAAATATATAAATACGTTAAAAAATAAAATTAAAAAATAATACAAAATAAACAGATAAAAAATATATAAACATGCGAAATTTCGTTCTAACTGTATTTTAAAATTAATATATATATATTGATATCAAAATACATGTAGAACGAAATAATATATATCTATATACATAAGTATATACGTATATATAACTAAATATATACCTATATATAAATAAAAATAATAAAAAAATTATATACATATATATGCACACACATATATATATATATATATATATATATATATATATATATATATACACACACCTATATATATATAATAATTCTATGCATATATTTATGTAATAATTTTACATAATTAGGTCATTTTATTAATTACAATTAGCGGGACCTGCCTGACAACCCATGCTGAAACTATAGGGAATTTAATTTGCTAGCACTATATTTAACCCTGTAACTTTCCAAGACACCATAAAACCTGTACATGGGGGGTACTGTTTTACTCGGAAGACTTCGCTGAACACAAATATTAGTGTTTCAAAACAGTAAAATACATTACAACGACGATATCGTCAGTGACATTTTTTGCATTTTTCACACACAAATGGCACTTACACTGACGATATAATTGTTGTGATACGTTTTACTGTTTTGAAACACTAATATTTGTGTTCAGCGAAGTCTTCTGAGTATAACAGTACCCCTCATGTACAGGTTTTATGGTGTTTTCAAAAGTTACAGAGTCAAATATAAGGTTTGCGTTTCAGTTTTTTCGCATTAAAATTCGCCAGGTTGCCTTTGAGACCGTATGGTAGCCCAGGAATGAAAATTATCCCCATGATGGTATACCATTTGCAATAGTAGACAACCCAGGGTATTGCAAATAGGGTATGTTCAGTTTTTTTTAGTAGCCACTTAGTCACAAACACTGGCCAAAATTTGCGTTCAAATTAGTTTTTTGCATTTTCAAATATTAACACTAACTTTGGCCAGTGTGTTTGACCAAGTGGCTACTAAAAAAGACTGGACATACTCCATTTGTAATACCTTGGGTTGTCTACTTTTGCAAATGGTATGCCATCATGGGGGTAATTCTTATTTCTGGGCTACCATATGGTCTCAAAGGCAACGTAACCAATCTGGCGAATTTCAATGTGAAAAAACTGAAATATATAACATGCTTTATTGGACCCTGTAACTTCCCAAAACACCATAAAACCTGTACATAGCGGGTACTGTTTTACACGTGAGACATCGCTGAATACAAATATGTGTATTGTATTGCAGTAAAAGCAAACAGTATTATGACATTCACAGTTAGAATGTCACGTAGAACTAAAAAAATTTAAAAAAATCTTATTTTCTCCCATTTTTGTAATATTTTTTTCATATTAAATTATGTTCCATACTTAAATATTTGATGTTAAACGAAAGCCCTGTTTCCCCTGAATAAAATGATATATAATAAGTGTGGGTGCATTTAATATGAAAGAGGTGAATTACGGTTGGACAGACATGTAGCGCAAATGCCAGGTTTTGTTTACGTTTTTTTTGGATCACAACTTGTACATTTGGCTGCGGTCTTAAGGGGTTAATACCCGCTTTTTTTAATTTGTTTGTTTAATTTTATTCTAATTAATGTTTTTGTTATTAGTTTAGGTTTCTAATATAAAACAAGAAAACACCAAAAACTACAAGCACATATAAAGCATACTTACTAAATAGTGTGCTCTCTAGAACACAAAAAACAGTGAAACCTACAGGTAAGTAGGATTCTTGTGCATTCCTACTTACCTGTAGGTTTCGAATATGTTACACTTAAAGGACCACTATAGGCACCCAGAACACTTCAGCTCAATGAAGTGGTCTGAGTGCCAGGTCCCTCTAGTTTTAACCCTGCAGCTGAAAACATAGCAGTTTCAGAGAAACTGCTATGTTACACTGAGTGTTAATCCAGCCTCTAGTGGCTGTCTCCCTTCAGCCCAGCAGGAGGGGGGCCATGAGGCTGGGCGGGACCGAATAACCCTATAGTGCCAGGAAAACGAGTTTGTTTTCCTGGCACTATAGTGGTCCTTTAATGGCATTTATTTTTTAGACCTAGCACTATAGCTCCCTGGAGCATTGCGAACGTACTGCAATTCGCTTATCCGGTGCATCTGGCATCAACATTCTTTGTCTGCTGATTTTGTCAATAACTCAGGGCTTGACAAATCCCAGGTGCCACGACAAATTTGCTGGTCGCCAAGGGATTTGTAAGCCTCTTCAGCCCTTGAGGTGACCCGCTGCTTGAGATTGTAGGCGGACAGTCGGCTCACGCAGGGCTGAGGCTGGCAGGCAGGCGGACGAGTAGTAAAGATTTGTGAGTGAGTGTTGCAGTGTGTGTCTGTCAGTGAGTGTGTGTCTGTCAGTGAGTGTGTGTCTGTCAGTGAGTGTGTGTCTGCCAGCGAGTGTGTGTCTGCCAGCGAGTGTGTGTCTGCCAGCGAGTGTGTGTCTGCCAGCGAGTGTGTGTCTGCCAGCGAGTGTGTGTCTGCCAGCGAGTGTGTGTCTGCCAGCGAGTGTGTGTCTGCCAGCGAGTGTGTGTCTGCCAGCGAGTGTGTGTCTGCCAGCGAGTGTGTGTCTGCCAGCGAGTGTGTGTCTGCCAGCGAGTGTGTGTCTGCCAGCGAGTGTGTGTCTGCCAGCGAGTGTGTGTCTGCCAGCGAGTGTGTGTCTGCCAGCGAGTGTGTGTCTGCCAGCGAGTGTGTGTCTGCCAGCGAGTGTGTGTCTGCCAGCGAGTGTGTGTCTGCCAGCGAGTGTGTGTCTGCCAGCGAGTGTGTGTCTGCCAGCGAGTGTGTGTCTGCCAGCGAGTGTGTGTCTGCCAGCGAGTGTGTGTCTGCCAGCGAGTGTGTGTCTGCCAGCGAGTGTGTGTCTGCCAGCGAGTGTGTGTCTGCCAGCGAGTGTGTGTCTGCCAGCGAGTGTGTGTCTGCCAGCGAGTGTGTGTCTGCCAGCGAGTGTGTGTCTGCCAGCGAGTGTGTGTCTGCCAGCGAGTGTGTGTCTGCCAGCGAGTGTGTGTCTGCCAGCGAGTGTGTGTCTGCCAGCGAGTGTGTGTCTGCCAGCGAGTGTGTGTCTGCCAGCGAGTGTGTGTCTGCCAGCGAGTGTGTGTCTGCCAGCGAGTGTGTGTCTGCCAGCGAGTGTGTGTCTGCCAGCGAGTGTGTGTCTGCCAGCGAGTGTGTGTCTGCCAGCGAGTGTGTGTCTGCCAGCGAGTGTGTGTCTGCCAGCGAGTGTGTGTCTGCCAGCGAGTGTGTGTCTGCCAGCGAGTGTGTGTCTGCCAGCGAGTGTGTGTCTGCCAGCGAGTGTGTGTCTGCCAGCGAGTGTGTGTCTGCCAGCGAGTGTGTGTCTGCCAGCGAGTGTGTGTCTGCCAGCGAGTGTGTGTCTGCCAGCGAGTGTGTGTCTGCCAGCGAGAGTGTGTCTCTGCCAGCGAGTGTGTATGTTTAGGTGACCTGACCCCCTCCAATCACAGGAATAGTGTTTTTACTCACCATTTTCCCACGCTGTGCTGGTGATGCTGCGGCTGGCACCTATGGGGAGCATTAACATAGGTGTGCACACTGTGCAGCACCGACCCAGGAAGCTCTTCTAGAGGCCATCTGAGTGAATGTCACTTGAGGAGTTACCAGTCAGCGCAATATAAACCCTGCCTTTAGTCTAAAAAGTCAATGTTTACATTGAAAAGAGTGCAGGGATAGTATATAGGCTGTAGTGGTTCTGGTGACTATAGTGTCCCTTTCAGAACTGTATTTTTAACGTTGAAAAATCTGTCTCCTAACTTTTTTTGCTGGCCTAGATCTCCTAGATTTCAAGCAAATTTGTCAAGCCCTGCAATGACTGAATCAGTTTTTAGTGAGTATCTGTCAACCTCTAGTTGGTATGGAGTTTGCAAAATGTAAATTCCCATAAACAATACAGTTTAGTTGCATGGCTGTTAGGACAGCATCTACACCCCAAATTCAGTACAGTAAAGTGATTTTTGCCCTAGCCGGTACATTTACACTGCCCAGTGAGCATTTACTTCACTTGACTTTTAAAATGTAATACAATTATGTTGACTAAGAGAATCGGTCTGTATTAACAGAGTGCTATGCCGTCCTTGGGGACCCGGCTCTAAACGTCGGCGGGCGGCATAGCACGTCCAAACCGTCCTTCCCACTTACCTGCCCGCTGGCGATGACGCGATGGGGGGGGGGGGATTACCTGACATCCCAGGGAGTCCCCCTGAGCCGATCTGGCCCTCCTGTGCCATGTGATTGCGAGGTCCTTGCAAGGACCTCAGTCACATGGTTGGAATAGCCGTCCATAGCAGTTCCAGCAGGGGAAGTGCCTGTGGCGGGTAGTCTCCCTAATGCCTGTAAAAAATTAAAAGTTTTGGATGTTAAAAATTAAAAATAATTAAATGTGTAATTTCGTTCTAACTGTATTTTAATTTTAATACATATATATTGATGGCAAAATACATTTAGAACGAAATTATTTTTATATATATATATATATATATATATATATATATATATATATATATATAATTTTAATTCTACATATATATTTCTGTAATATTTTTACATAATTAAAGGAGCACTATAGGGTTAGGAACACAAACAAATATTCCTGACCCTATAGTGTTAAAACCACTATCTAGCCCTCTTGGCCCCCTTTGCCCTTCTAACGATAGTAAAATCTTACTTGTATTCAAGTCTGAAGCTGCTGCCTTTGCTTGTGAACTTCCTCTGACATCATCAGAAGTGGTGGCCTGATCCAATCACAATGCTTCCCCATATGATTGGCTGAGACTGACAAGGAGGCAGATCAGGGGCAGAGCCAGCACAATTTAAACACAACCCTGGCCAATCAGCACCTCCTCATAGAGATGAATTGAATCAATTAATCGCCTATGAGGAAAGTTTAGTGTCTGCATGCAGAGGGGAGGAGCTACTGAATGTTTGGATGCATTTTAGGCAGCCATGACCCAGGAAGGATCTCTAACAGACAACTGAGGAGTGACCAGCGAAGTTATCACTAGGCTGTAATGTAAACACTGCATTTTCTCTGAAAAGACAGTGCTTACAGCAAAAAGCCTGAAGGTAATGATTCTACTCACCAGAACAAATGCAATAAGCTGTAGTTGTTCTGGTGACTATAGTGTCCCTTATTACAATTTACGGGATCTGCCTGATAACTCTGTAACTTTCCAATACACCATAAAACCTGTACATGGGGGGGTACTGTTTTATCCAGGAGACTTCGCTGAACACAAATATTAGTGTTTCAACCTTGGGTTGTCTACTGTTGTAAATGGTATGCCATCATGAGGGTAATTCTCATTCCTGGGCTACTATGCGGTCTCAAAGGCAACGTAACCAATCTGATGAATTTCAATGTGAAAAAACAGAAAAATGTAACATGCTATATTTGACCCTGTAACTTCCTAAAACACCATAAAACCTGTACATAGGGGGTACTGTTTTACATGTGAGACATCACTGAATACAAATATGTGTATTTTATTGCTGTAAAAGCAAACCATATTATGACCTTCACAGTTAAAATGTGAACAGACATATATATATATATATATATATATATATATATATATATATATATATATATATATATATATATATATATATATATATATATATATATATATATATATATAAAGTTTTGTTAACGTTTTATTTTGATCAAAACGTGTACATTTGGCTCAGTCCTTAAGGGGTTAAAAAATGTTTTAAATCTGAATTTGATAAATCTTAATTTTTTGTTTCCAACCTCCAGTTTATTATGGAAGACATATCGAAGAAAAGCAGCAATAGTTCAGAAAACATACAGACTATATCATTTCCCGCAGCAGCTTTCCAAGCATCAAATATATCTCAAATCACTCAACAGGTACATTTTACTTAACAATGTAAATTGTGCTTTTGTGATTTTCATTTGTTCCCCTGCCTATAGCATGCAGTATTAGTCCATTTTAACCCATCACTTGAACACCAGGTTTATATACAATGTAAGGTTTTTGGCTGTGTACGAACAACAGTACTAATAAGAAGTTATGTTACACTTCAGTCTTTGAGCCTCCCTCTCTCTAGGCCTGTCTTGTCCTCCCCTCTCCCCCCTTTTTTTTTTCTCCCTGTAAACATTTTTCAAGCCTGTTGGTCTAGCATACAGATGTCTGTCTGTTTCTACTAAACACATAACTAAATTGCTTTAATTTCCTCAAAGAGCACATTGCTCTGACATCTTATTTTGCTTCTAAGTACATTAAAACAATGAGTGTATCTGAGAGCATCATGTGATCGGCTAAATGAAAGAACTACCTTTTGACTTGCATGACACTGTGATCGGCTAAATGAAAGAACTACCTTTTGACTTGCTTTAAAGGGGCATTCTAATCACCATAACATCTCTCCAAGTGTGTATAGTTATGGTATAGTATAGTTATGGTAATCTTAAACAGTTATGCACAGTGTCCTAAGGGGCCATTGGCCGGCTTGCCTCCAGGTTGGCATTTTGCTATTATGGGACTTGCACTCTCACATTCACAGCAATTTTGTGTGCATTTTTTCCCCCATAGGCTGAGCATGCTAATATATGCTCAGTTTGTCGCAGGCTGGCTGTAGACGTTATTGGGGCTGCAACTATTGTTGTTATAATAATCATAGTAGTAGTAGTAGTATGTTTTTTTTTTTTTTTGTAGATTTAAAAAAAAACAAAAAACATAAATCCCCAAATGCCGAGTGTTACATGAAAGAAAAACATATGTAAAAAATATAAGGCTTTATCGTTTTAGATGATTTGGAGTAGGAAATACTATGGATCAGATTTGTTGTTTTAGCACACCCCATAGATGCTCAATCGTATTGAGGTCTTGAAAACACCTTGAACTCTGTCATGTTCCTGAAGCCATTTCTGTACAGTTTTTGCAGGGGGCATGGTGCATTATCCTGCTGAAAGAGGCCACTGCTATCAGTGAACACCATAGCTATTAAAGGTGTTCTGCAACAATCTCTGTAGGTGGAAGGTGTCAAAGCATATCCACATGAAGTCAAGGACCTGTGCATAGCACTGCCTCCACTGACCTGCATTCTTCCCATAGTGCATGCTTTGCTGCTGCTCGAATGAAGACAAGCACCTGGCCATCCACCTGATCTAAAAGAAAAGATAATTCATCAGACCAGGCAACATTCCAGGGTCCAGTTCTGATGCTCATGTCCCTCTTGAAGGTGCTTTTGGTAGTGGACAGGGAAGATCACGGGAACTCTGACCAATCTGCAGCTACGCAGCCCCATATGCAGCAAACTGTGATGCACTGCAGTGATTGCTACTTGGCTGTCGTCCGTCACATTGTTTCTGCACATTAAATTTATGAACGGACTGTTCACTCGACCCCTCAAACCTACTCTAAATATTAGATAACAATAACTTTTTTTTTGTTAATGAACCAATTTCAATACTATTACATACAATGAATGCTTAACATAAGGAGATTTGTTTGACTAGGTACGGAAGATATCTTTAAAATGAGGTCCATTTGCTGCCTCACAAAGTCGAGCTTTTTCGATTGCATTGTTCATAACATTAGTTAATGTTTGAGACTAGCGCTCAAATTTCTGCATGGCTTTTCTCCTTGTGCTACTGAAGTGAACATGTAAACAGCATTCATGTGCTTCTTCAGATATCCCTTCACAGGAAGTAATTGGGAGCTGAAAGGTAGAGCGAATGTAGCGGGACATTCATCTTGGAATTTTTTCAATCATATCCTGATATCTCAGACCAATAAAATCCCACTATTTTTACTTGTTCTTTTGTGAAATTAGCTATGATGAATCTCCTAAGACTCCCTTATAATATGTTCCCGCAACAAAAAAATTAACTATTAATAAAAAAGTTATTTACCTGTCAAATCCTGTGTGTGTGTGTATATAGTGTTTTCCAGGGCTTGAAAATGTGCTTGGAATCCAGGAGACAGGTGATAAAAAAAAAAAAAATAAAATAAATATATATATATATATATATATATATATATATATATATATAATTATTTTTTTTTTAAACTAATAAAGTTTCAATAAAATTATTAAAGGGACATTGACCACCAGAACCACTACAGCTTTATGTAGTGGTTCTGGTGTCAATATCCTGTCCCTGCTTCGCATGGAGGCTCTGAATGTTCCCCATAGAGATTCATTGAGTGTATGATTGGTGCAGCACAGCATTTTGCTGCACGTGCATGATATCCTCCCAATGCTTTCTAATGAGAAAGCATTGGCTTAGCTGAGATCGTCAAGATTGAGTATCTCAGCCATGGAGGAGAGATCGGAACGACACAGGGATAAAAATGTGAGTAAAAACACCTTTTCCGTGCGATTGAGGGGGGGGGGGGGGGGGGGGGGGGCATAATGTCTCATACACTCACAAATTATTCTGTTATGAGGGGACTGATATATAGTGTATCCTAACTAGAAATCAGCATCTAGAACGCGGGGCACACCGATTGATGCCTTTCTTTCACACACACAGAGGTCTGGCAAGGTGAAACGAAGGCCTGAGGCCTACCTCTCACAGACCATCTCTGGACTAGAGCGTCAGGTGCAACCCAAAATGGCCGCGCAGATGCCCCACACGCAAAGACAACATCCGGCTCTCCAGCCCACACACATACAATCGGAGCCAGACATAGAGTGCACTGCAATCAGCCCATGCTGCACCAGATAACACACTTGCTGCTAAACAAGACCTGCAAAATTGGGTGCAAGACATCAAGAAAATGCTGGCCACACTTGTGGGATTACTTAAAGTGGACTTGCAGAATGTAACTGAACGGTGCGGGTGACAGAGGAGAACATCATGGAAATTCAAACTGAAATGATACATGTGAAAGATGCAGTACAACAACTGCAGACCACCCAACAAGGGCTCTCTTGCAAATGTCAGCCGAACGTGCACGTCGCAACCACATCAAAATACCCTCTGACGGACTACTGAAGCGAATGGTCGCATGGCTGAGGAGCTCCGGGTCACTACTACCCAACAACATTCTCAGCCCATACAAACGGGTTAAAACCTTCCCGTGGGGACCCATAGCACACTAGCACCAACATGGGGCGAAAAACTAAGAAGCTCAAACCTGATAAGCCCAGAATGGACTTACACATCGATGAACTCTGGCGACAGGCCCAGGGCGCAACTAGCTCCAAAATGGCGTCCATACATGGAGGATGCTCAGACTTTTATGAGGATACGTCAGATAAAGCGGAGGAGATGACCCCTCCGGCCCAGCCACAGCAGCCACAGAATCGGAAACAGCCCCAGCCAGCCGCGGTAAAATCCATGCCGGTGAGCATGGGGGCAATAAGAGACCTGATAGCAGAACACCACAAAAAAATCCTCAGCCGACGTGGCCTCAATACGGGGGAGGCCTTACAGGGCCTAGGCGGCAGGCTCGGAGTCGTGGAGACCACCATAGAAACCCACGGCGGCCAAATAAAGGAGCTGCAGCATGCAATTAAAGAGCTCAAACAACTGAACAAAATGACTGAGCTGAAGCTCGCCACGATGGAAGACAAACGCCGCCGGACACACCTAAAGATCAGGGGCATTAAGGAAGATATACCTTATGCAGAATTGCCTCACTTTGCACGTAGGCTCATCACAGCACTGTTGACCCCGAAGTCTGCCAAGGCAGTGGCGCTGGAGGGCATATTCCGCGTTCCAAAGCCGACAACAGCCCCAGCCACGGCTACAAGGGACATGATCTTACAGTTTCAGACCCAGAGGGACAGGCCCGCAGTCCAGACGGCTGCCAGAGAACACCCAACCTACCTTTTCGAAGAAATACCCCTTGAGTTCTATTCGGATCTCTCTGGAGCCACCCTGGCGTGGAGAAGAGCTTTGCAGCCATTTACCACCCATCTGAGAACACACCAATTGAGGTACCGCTGGGGCCCTGCACACACCTTGCAGGTCAAGAAAGGCGACACCACACACACCATTCGGTCCCTACAGGAGACAACTATGGCCCTGAGGCAGCTAGGCCTCCCCTGGACATGCCTAACTTGTCTAAGCCTCCAGCGAGCCCCAAACTGGGCCACTGCCAATGTCCCGGAGTTTGTCCCCAGACGACCCGCAGAGGTACCGACCGACGCAAACACTACCTGAACTCCAACTACGACCGGAGACCCCATAGCGCCGGGTTCTTGCCCAATTCCAAAGGTACTTTTGCCTGAACTTTTACCTACATTTTTGCTTTTGAGCTCTTGGTTCTAAATGTTTCATAGACACTCTGCGGAATGCTGCCACCAGGGAACTTGTCGCCCTACTTTACATATGGACGCACACGACAGACCTCTGATCGAGATGACCCCAGCACGCGCCGGGAACACACGGACTATATGTTTTTTTCATTTATTTGTTTCCTCTATTTACCCTAGTTTCCTATGTTCCATCAGCCATGACACAAGTCAATGTTAACAGCATGCTCCCCATCATTAGTACATAAAAGGCAGTAATAAACCTATACTAATTTATTATATGGATGGAAAAGCGTAGGTCAACAACTAATCTTTTAGCATTGCCAGCCTCGCAAGACTAAGCACCGCTTTATGCCCAATAGCCAGAGCCATAACCGACCAGTATGTATTCCAATGTATTTACTGAAAAACAATGCAAGGAAGCTAAACCATGACACTGCTTGAACATATAGTTTATAGTCTGGGATTGAGCTACTGCCGGGGCATAACAAGCCTGCCTTGAACATAATGTGCATGATAACCCTATCCCATCGAAAATATCGGTCCATATCTCCAGCTTTGCTTGCTACTCAGGGTTTTCTCTTTTATTTTTATCACCAATAAATCCTACCGGAACAGGTATATTTATCTTGATATTTATCTTGAAATTTGCGAGACCAGGCGCCTTGTTATGGTATAAGACCCTCATGTGATAGCTTGTAACATTAACATTTAAAAAATTGTGCATGCATATTGGTTTACCCCGTTGTTATACATGATACGAATTTGCCTGAGGATTGCCTTTGTGGTACCTCAGGATGGTATGTTACTCTTGACCTGCACTACAAAAATAAAGAATATAAAAAAAATACCCTCTTACATCTCTGACGAACTGTCACACTATGTGAGGAGACTCCTTGCCACCAACGACTGCCAGAGAAATCACCCTTGATGGGCTGTATCACCTCCCATCCTTGCTCATCTATCCTATCACAGCTACCATGGACGTCATCCTACGCTGTGCCACCTCTCTGGATCAAAACCACATCATGTCTGCGAACAGTTTTGAAACACCCCCTGCCTTTGAGAATGCATAACTACTCTTCTTCCAGGACCTAACTAGGGCTATGCTTCAATGGCGGCATTCTCTGAACCACCTCACAAGCCGACTGAGCACCGGTGCCGTGCCTTATCGACGGGGAACGCCACAATCTCTTATGATCACGCACAATGGGAAAATTCACAAGATTGCATTGGCCACACAGAAGTACCTGCATTGCTAGCCAAGCTTGGACTCCCAGATACAACCACTAATACAAGGAACCCTTCTCAGACATGGGACCCCGTCAACTCTGTGCCGTTCATCCCGCGAATGAAGGAGCCAGCAGGCCTCGATGACTCTATACAAAAAGTAGAACCAACAACTGCACAAGAGAAATATACATTTCCTTTTACGGTTATCGTTACGTTCCATGTTACTTTTTGCATGCCTGTTTCTGGTAATGGACCCAACACGCACTCACCCGCTCTTGGGCACCTGATGAGTCAACACTAAAGTACAAGTCTTCAGCTATATAACACCAAAAAAATATGAATAATAAAGGTTTATATACAACCTGTATAAATTCAAAAAAGTAATCAAAGTTTCTGCAAATAAATCGAAAATATATGGTGCACGATTTTGCCCTTTTTGGTCCTTTTTTTTGTTGTTTTATAGTATTATTGAGTGTTTTGAAGGGAACACTTATTTCCATTAATGGTTTATCACTCAGCTAAATAACCAAGTTTGGCAACTCTGCACTCATATAGTAGAGTTATGATTTCCTCCCTCTGCTGCCCCCTCAGTTAGGGGCAAACCTACATCTTCAGAGACTACGGTTACTTTATATCCTGGAGCTCTATCACTAAAGTTTATGGGACGTTTTTCTATATTTTTTAAGATATATATTGTGTATATTTGTTTTTATTTATACTTCTTCTCCTCTTATAAATTATGGGGAGATAAAGTTGATGTGATTTGTGTGTGCTGTGTTTCTTTAATTCTGCAGAGATAACAAAAATAATTAACCATGTATTCCTCCTGACACGTTAAAAAAAAAAAAAAAAAAAAAAAACATTTTAAGCTGACCTATTATCTGAACTAAAGCGTATCTTTTCTAAATATTTTAAGATCTGTAATTTTAGATTAATACACTTTTCTTGATTAAAGTTCAGCCTGCATTACGAGTGAGTTTGTGTCCAATATTTGAAATGTTAAATACCGTACCTACACTATCCTAAAGAGACATTATAGTCAACAGAACAACTACAGCTTAACCCCTTAAGGAGGTGCTTCCTGGGTCAGTGCTGCACACTGTGCAGCACGGACGTTCGTGGAGACGCTGAATGCTCCTCATAGAGATGCTGAATAGCCTCCCAGTGCTTTACAATGGGGAAGCATCAGATTGGCTGAGATCATCAAAATTAATGATCTGAGCCAAGGAGGTGGACCATGGCCAGCTGCAAAAAGACAGGTGTGGCGTGGGAAACGGGCAAGGTGTTTTCACACCTATAGTGTCAGGAATACTAATTAGTATTCCTGACACTATAGTGTTTCTTTAAGGTAAGGTAGTTGTAGCTTATTCTCTAGACCAGTGGTTCCCAAAGCATGGGTCGCAGGGCGATTCCCAGTGGGTCGCGCTGACCCACACATCCAGGCCGCCAGGGACTTGGGAGGCAGGCAGACGGATTAGTCGGGCCTTCGGTCCATGATCGCGGACCCGACACCAGGAAGGGGCCTGGCGGCTTGCCCGGTATGCCGCCGGGCTCCCTCCAATCAGTCTGCCCAGCACCGGGTGCAGAGCTGCAGACTTGTGATAAAAGACTCACAAGCACCAGCGTTACCATGGAAACTCTCTGGGAGCTTGCAAGACTTCTATCAGATGATCTGCAGCTCTGCACCCGGCGGAGCTGCAGACCGGAGGGTTAACCCACCGGACCACCAGGAAGACACTGGACCACCAGGGAATTGAATAATGGTAGGACACAGCCCCCATACCCTGCCCCGCCCCCCCTCCACAATGTAACCCCTTCTCTCCCTGCCCCCACACACTGTAACCCCTTCTCTCCCTGCCCCCACACACTGTAACCCCTTCTCTCCCTGCCCACACACACTGTAACCCCTTCTCTCCCTGCCCCCACACACTGTAACCCCTTCTTTCCCTGCCCCCACACACTGTAACCCCTTCTCCCCCTGCCCCCACACACTGTAACCCCTTCTCTCCCTGCCCCCACACACTGTAACCCCTTCTCTCCCTGCCCCCACACACTGTAACCCTTTCTCCCCCTGCCCCCACATACTGGAACCCTTTCTCCCCCTGCCCCCACACACTGGAACCCTTTCTCCCCCTGCCCCCACACACTGGAACCCTTTCTCCCACACTCCCTCCCACACTGGAACCCTTTTTCCCACACTCCCTCCCACACTGGAACCCTTTCTCCCACACTCCCTCCCACACTGGAACCCTTTCTTCCACACTCCCTCCCACACTGGAACCCTTTCTTCCACACTCCCTCCCACACTGGAACCCTTTCTTCCACACTCCCTCCCACACTGGAACCCTTTCTTCCACACTCCCTCCCACACTGGAACCCTTTCTTCCACACTCCCTCCCACACTGGAACCCTTTCTTCCACACTCCCTCCCACACTGGAACCCTTTCTTCCACACTCCCTCCCACACTGGAACCCTTTCTTCCACACTCCCTCCCACACTCCCTCCCACACTGGAACCCTTTCTCCCACACTCCCTCCCACACTGGAACCCCCTTTCTCCCACACTCCCTCCCACACTGGAACCCCCTTTCTCCCACACTCCCTCCCACACTGGAACCCCCTTTCTCCCACACTCCCTCCCACACTGGAACCCCCTTTCTCCCACACTCCCTCCCACACTGGAACCCCCTTTCTCCCACACTCCCTCCCACACTGGAACCCCCTTTCTCCCACACTCCCTCCCACACTGGAACCCCCTTTCTCCCACACTCCCTCCCACACTGGAACCCCCTTTCTCCCACACTCCCTCCCACACTGGAACCCCCTTTCTCCCACACTCCCTCCCACACTGGAACCCCCTTTCTCCCACACTCCCTCCCACACTGGAACCCCCTTTCTCCCACACTCCCTCCCACACTGGAACCCCCTTTCTCCCACACTCCCTCCCACACTGGAACCCCCTTTCTCCCACACTCCCTCCCACACTGGAACCCCCTTTCTCCCACACTCCCTCCCACACTGGAACCCCCTTTCTCCCACACTCCCTCCCACACTGGAACCCCCTTTCTCCCACACTCCCTCCCACACTGGAACCCCCTTTCTCCCACACTCCCTCCCACACTGGAACCCCCTTTCTCCCACACTCCCTCCCACACTGGAACCCCCTTTCTCCCACACTCCCTCCCACACTGGAACCCCCTTTCTCCCACACTCCCTCCCACACTGGAACCCCCTTTCTCCCACACTCCCTCCCACACTGGAACCCCCTTTCTCCCACACTCCCTCCCACACTGGAACCCCCTTTCTCCCACACTCCCTCCCACACTGGAACCCCCTTTCTCCCACACTCCCTCCCACACTGGAACCCCCTTTCTCCCACACTCCCTCCCACACTGGAACCCCCTTTCTCCCACACTCCCTCCCACACTGGAACCCCCTTTCTCCCACACTCCCTCCCACACTGGAACCCCCTTTCTTCCACACTCCCTCCCACACTGGAACCCTTTCTTCCACACTCCCTCCCACACTGGAACCCTTTCTTCCACACTCCCTCCCACACTGGAACCCCCTTTCTCCCACACTCCCTCCCACACTGGAACCCTTTTTCCCACACTCCCTCCCACACTGGAACTCTTTCTCCCACACTCCCTCCCACACTGGAACCCTCACCTCCTGTCTCTGTGGGTATGTGTATCTGTGTGTCCTTTTGTGTTCATGTGTGTATTGTGTGTCAGTGTGTGTCTTATCTGTATGTGGGGAATCTAGGTGTCATTGTGTGTATCGCTGTGTCAGTGTGTGTCTCTGTATTTGTTTCTGTGTATGTATGTGCATACACTGCACACATACTCCATACAAAAACATGCTTACATTCAAACACACATTGTGTAAATGTATTTTTTATGTACACATACTGCATCCACTGCACACGCACTGCAATCAAACGCAAACATTACTTACAAACACACCCCTGCATTAAAACACTAAAATTATATACAAACACCCCTTCATTCAAACACCAACACTACACAAAAAAGCACACCTGCATTTAAAGTCATACACTACATATAAACACCCCTGCATTCAGACGCAAACATAACAAACAAGTACACCACTACATTCCAATGGCAACA
Source organism: Pelobates fuscus (assembly GCF_036172605.1). NCBI lineage: Eukaryota > Metazoa > Chordata > Amphibia > Anura > Pelobatidae > Pelobates > Pelobates fuscus. Next base: position 406,143,967 of record NC_086317.1, on the reverse strand, counting down.
GTACATACAAATACACCCATACATGCACACATATACTGAATACAAAAACATGCTTACATTCAAACACTTAAACACTGCTCACAAATATAACCCTGCAACGATGCACAAATGGTAGATCCCCAGCTGGCATAGCATTGTTGAAGTTCTCCGACAGATGGAGATCTAACTTTTGGCCACACTTGCACTAGAGGTGGGCCCAGAAAACATACTTGCACCAGGGCCCTCTCTATATTAGTTCCACCACTGGGATAATCAACGTGAGGTGCCTGGATGAAAGAGCAGGACACAGCACTTCTAATTCTGACTGAGTCTGTGAGTAAGCAGTTGTATGCCTCTAAAACTGATTGACATGATGTGCAAAGTTTCTGCCTCTAAACCTCCATGATATGTAAAAATGATGCCTCTAAAACTGCCATGACATGCCCATTTTATGCATCTAAAGCTGATTGCCATGGTGTGCCAATTGTATGCTTTTAAAACTGATTGCCATGGTGTGCCAATTTTGTCTCTGAAGCTGATTGCCATGGTGTGCCAAGTTTATGAATCTAAAACTGATTGCCATGATATACCAGTTTTATGCATCTAAAGCTGATTGCCATGGTGTGCCAATTTTATGCTTCTAAAGCTGCCATAATGATCCAATTGTATTCATGTAAAGCTGATTGCCATAGTGTGCCAATTGTATGCCTCTAAAGCTGATTGCCATGGTGTGCCAATGTTATGCCTCTGAAAGTAATTGTCATGGTGTGCCAATTTGATGCCTCTGAAAGTAATTGTCATGGTGTGCCATTTTTATGCCTCTGAAAGTAATTGTCATGGTGTGCCAATTGTGTGCATTTAAAGCGGATTGCTGTGGTGTGCCAATTGTATGCGTCTAAAACTGATTGCCATGGTGTTCACTTTTTAAAATATGCTTTCAAAACAAGTGGGTCTCGAAACATTATCGTTTTGAAAAGTGGGTCTTGGCCCATAAAAGTTTTGGAAGCCCTGCTCTAGACACAAGTTACAGATAAAGAATTATGATCTGTACAACCTTCTATATAAAATTGTAGTAAATGCTGCACTGCATTATATCCACTGGGTGTACTGTTTGTGTATATTGGTTTTATTTTTATTTTAGAGGTGTTTATGTTAACATACATGTACTTTTGTCAGCTCAAATAATGAAAATGCTTTGCAAATGATTTTACCATCAATTATTTGTACTATATGTGCTGCTGAAAATATTGGGTGAATAATTATGGACAGCATAAATGGAGTTTATTGATTATTTTATAAAAACATTTTTCCAGATGTCGTTAAGAGGTTCAGCCCCCCTCACTGTTGTACTGCCTGGGGACCAAGTTCAAGTTCAGGGTGTAATCCAGACAGCCCAGTCTTCATCTGTCATTCATTCTCCCCAGGTAGCTTCCTCACAGGTAATTATCTCAGTTTATTGCTTTGTATCGTTCTACTTTTATGGAATATAGAAGAAGGAAGTCAAAGCTATTTCCCCCCCCAAAAAAAATGCTTAAATACCAGCATACTATCTCCCCCTTATCCCTCTTCTAGGTATCCTCACTTTCTGAAAGTGAGGACTCTCAAGATTCATCTGACAGCATTGATTCTTCCCAAAAAGCACGTGGAAATCTAGTGCGTCGGCCGTCTTACAGGTAGGTTAATGTAGACCCCCCCCAAAAATAAAATGTATTACTCAATTTACCAATTTGCAACTGGGTCTGCAGTCACTCAAGCTTTCAATTTGCATATCCTCAGCTTTTCTTCTCTGAGTGCTGTAAAAGGGAAGGCTTATACAGTGTGTGCACACTGTACATAAAATCAGGATGGTAAAGAAGGAAATATGAATGTCTCATGAAGTGTAATCTTTAATTTGCATAACTGCACTGAATTCCATTCACGTCCAAATAACTGCAGCGAACCCCTTCAGGACGGAGTTGATTGCACATGTTCTGATCAAAACAAAACCTAAAAGCTGGAATTTGCGCTATATATCTGTTCAACCATAATTTACCCTTTTCATATTAAGTGTACCCACTCTTATTATATATCATTTAGTACAGGAGAGACTGGGCTTTCATTTCACACTAAATACCGTATATACTCGAGTATAAGCCGACCCGAATATAAGCCGAGGCCCTTAATTTTACCCCAAAAAACTGGGAAAACTTATTGACTCGAGTATAAGACTAGGGTGGGAAATGCAGCAGCTACTGGTAAGTTTCTAAATAAAATTAGAGCCTAAAAAAATTATACTAATTGAATATTTATTTTCACTGTGTGTGTATATAATGAATGCAGTGTGTGTGTGTATGAATGCAGTGTGTGTATGAATGCAGTGTGTGTATGAATGCAGTGTGTGTGTTTGTGTGTGTGTGTATGAATGCAGTGTGTGTGTTTGTGTATGTTGGGCATTTTTATTATTTTTTTTCAATTATTAAAAAAAAAAATGTAATTTTTTTTAATATATATTATTTCATTATTATTATTATTTTTTTTTTTTTTCTTCATATTCTTTATTTTTGCAGCTCCTGTCAGCTCCCTTCTCCTCCGCGACGGTCCGTGCAGCTCCTCTGTCAGTGTAAGTCTCGCGAGAGCCGCACTATGACCCCGCGGCTCTCGCGAGACTACACTGGGAGCTGAACGGACCGGCGCGGAGGAGAAGGGAGCTGACAGGAGCTGCAGGAGAGGTAAGCGCTCGCTGCCAGCCCCCAGTCTGTATTATGGCAATGTAAATTGCCATAATACAGACATTAACTCGAGTATAAGCCGAGTTGGGGTTTTTCAGCACAAAAAATGTGCTGAAAAACTCGGCTTATACTCAAGTATATACGGTATTTATATATGAAACCTTATATAATATGAATAAAATCTTAGTTTAAGAAATTGTATTTTCTTAATTCTGCATGGCATTTTAACTGTGAATGTCATAACACTGTTAGCTTTTACTGCAATAAAACACATTTGTGTACAGTTTTATAGGGTTTTTGAAAGTTATAGGGTCAAATATAGGGATTTCAGTTTTTACACTTTGCAATTTGCCAGATTGGTTTGCTAGGCCTATGTTGCCTTTTGTATGGCAGCCCTGGAATGCGTATTAACCCCAGGAGAGAGAGAGAGAGAGAGATATCTATATATATATATACACACACACATACATACAGGTACGGGGGACATCCTTGCACCATAACCTATACAATAAGCATGGATTGTTATGGTCCCTTCAAGAATTTAGCTTGTGAGACCATTTTTGTTAGTGTTATTAGCATTAAATGTAAAGTTTTCTGGCTAAGAGCTCTGTTTAAGAATTGTTATGAAAGTAAATATTATTGTTCTTGTAATCACTATGGTGTTATGAGCTGCAATGTCTACTCTAGCGTTTGCTGCAACAACCAGAGCACCACTCTTCTACCATACTTGCATTTTAAGAGCCAACACTGACATAGAATTCTTGAGATTTTTTGTTTATTATATTAATTTCCAATTATACAGAAAAATCTTAAAAGATCTTTCATCAGAAGATGCTGGGGATAGGAAACGAAATGACGACAGTGCTAGTGTTTCTACTGTTACATCTATGTCTGCTGGGACCATATACCAGACAAGCACCGGGCAATATGGTAGGTTTTCTTTCTTTAACCTAGTAGAATAATGCCATTTCTAAGCCCTCTTTGCACTAAACAGATATTTACTAATGTATATACAGTCTAAATTATATTTAGTCTCATATTTCCAGTAATAAAAAATTGTCCCCTCTTTTCTTAAATCTCAGTCACAATTGCTCCCAACGGAACACTCCAGTTAGCCACTGCTGGCTCAGATGGAACACTGACAATGGCAAATGCTGGTAGTAACCAAGCGGGCACAACAATACTGCAATATGCCCAAACCTCAGATGGTCAGCAGATTCTTGTGCCTAGCAACCAAGTGGTTGTACAGAGTAAGTATCCAGCTGTTTTTACGTTTAGTGCATTCAAACTACACAAAAGTGTAGAATGTAAGATTGTATGATTCTCTGTTTTAGCTGCCTCAGGAGACATGCAGACCTACCAAATAAGAACCACCTCAACCACCACCTCCCTTCCACAAACCGTGGTCATGACCTCCCCTGTTACACTGTCCTGTGGAACTGGCAAGTCAGACGATCCACAATTAAAACGTGAAATTCGTTTAATGAAAAACAGGTAAGATTAATAGTAGCAACAAGTAGTACCTCCAATCAGCACCTCCTCATAGACATGCATTGAATCATTACATCTCTATGAGGAAAGTTCAGCGTCTCCGTGGAGACATTGAATGACAGTTCTTGCACACTGTGCAGCTCTGCCCCAGGAAGCACCTCCAGTGGCCATCTGAGTAAGGGCCACTGGAGGTGTCCCTAGGGGGCAATGTAAACACTCCCTTTTCTCTGGCAGGGAATGATTACACTCACCAGAACAACTTTATTAAACTGTAGTTGTTCTGGTGACTATAGTGTCCATTTAAACTGCTGCTCATTGCTTTAAAACAACATAATTTGCCACAAAAGTGAAATGAATGAGCAACTTCTCCAAACTAGGAGATGGGGAAATTGAGTGGCAGACGTTCTTTAATCATGTAACAAGGGCTTAAATTGTTCAATCTACTCCACAGTCCTGTGCATCTTGTCATAGTGTTACCCAGTACATTACCTTGATGGATTTATATTCTGTGACTGTCTTAAAGTTTAGCAAAACGCCCTTTAGAACTTTTGTTATTTTTGGGAATGTGTAGGGTCAAATTATAAATTTGCTCATTTCAGTTTTTGATTTTCTGGGACTGTCACATTTTAGATAAAATAACAGTTCCCAACTGCACTTTCCCCCATCAAGCGATCCCCTTTGCACAAGAAAAACACTTTGCCATTTATTATGCAACGTATTGTGCCTTTCCACCAATTTTCTTTTCATATATATTGAATTGTACACCTTGTGCATTATTCTAGCTGGAAGGCTACGTTTTAGCTTTTTATTTTTTCTCCCTAGAGATGCTATACGGCGACGCAATACTGGGTCAAAATACTGACCAGTGTTAACCTGTGATGCTTTCTAAGTCTCCCTTAATGCTAATATCTAGCCTTTGGTTTTGGCTAACCTTAAAGGAACACTATAGTGACAGGAATACAAACACGTTCTTGTCACTATAGTTACGAAAACTCATTTTAGGTGGCCACCCCCCCCCTGTCAGCTAAGTGAAAGGCGATTTTATTCAATGTTTTTCCAGCACTACACAGGTTTGTCACAGCTGGCTCTGCCCCTTGACGATCTCAGCCAATCCAATGTTTTCCCATCGGAATGCATTGAGAGGCTGTCGCGCATGCATGGTAAAACGTCACGCTGCGCCGATCTCTATCTTCCCAAATGCATTGAATCAATCTCTGATGAACGTTTAGCACCTCCACTCTTGGTGTGGAGACGCTGAACGTTCGTGCTGCACATCTCAGTGACTGCCACTAGAGGTGTTACTAGAGAGTAATGTAAACACTGACTTTTCTCTGGTTATGGTGCCAGGTGTGTTCTGGCTACCACAGTGTAAGTAGATAAACTGTTTGATCGTGGTTTGACAGCTTACCTGGGCTCTATCAGGTTCTGGTTCCCACCTCCATAAAAGCTGGAAGCTCTCTGCATGGAGCAAAGCTGAAAATGCAGGGCATAGCTCATTGGGTAAGATCCATCAGCTGAAACTCAGCCAATGAGCAGGCCTGTATGGCATGGGTTTAGCTCTGGAGAGCTACCACAGCTTCCAGCTCTCTATGGAGTAAGTGGCTGGCACCTGGCATACTTCAGCTATGTTACCAAACATTTGGCAAACAGTTTGACTACTTACAGTGGAGGAGATGCCAGGGCACTCCTGGAACCATAACCACTTCAGAACACTTTTATTGGTTTTGTATAGTTCTCTTGTCCACATAATGGACATTTGGACCAGCTCTGTTTTTTTTTTTTTGTTATTGTTTTGTTAGTTTTTAAATGTTTTCCCCACACTTTTTGTGAGTTGGATTTCTTTAAAAGCTCACAAAATGGGCACAACACAATACCTAATAGCAGAAAAGACTTGGAAAAGATCAGAGTTAAAAACACTGCTGATTTTAGAGTATTTGAAGTTGTGTTAGAGTTTACAATTCTATATTTGACACTTCTTTTGCAAATAGACAAGTGCCAAGTCTAACTGCATATTAAAACTCACACTGTACATACATTTAATATCCTTTTAGCATTGGGAGAACTGTGGCTAAGTGCTGAATGGAGATGGCTTTTCCCCATTCTCAATGAGCTGTACTACAGATGTGCTCTATAACCCAGTGCTTCTGGCACTGTGTACCTAACGGAAGCAGAAGAACATTTTCCTGATTACCTCCGTGACAGCTGGGAGTTGGTCCTATCCCAGTTATAAATGGAGAATAAAAAAAAAATAAAAAAATGTACTTTATTTTTTTTCCTGCCACTGACATGAGCACTTTTATAAACTTTCCAAAAATGTAGACTCCTTTTTAAAGTTTTTATGCAAACCTCTAATGCGATTTGTAATAAAAAAAATAAAGGTTCTTACCTGAAAACCTATTCAGACATATTTTGCATATTTAAATATTGAACCATATGCCTAATGGGGAAGCTGTGCCTAACTCATTAAGTGCTACCAGCTGACTGTTGGGAAAAAATATCTGCTAATGACTGTTTTTCTTAACCGCAATACACTAACCAGAACAATGTAATACAATTTTTTTTTTCTTTCCCAGGGAGGCTGCTCGTGAGTGTCGCAGAAAAAAGAAGGAATATGTTAAGTGCTTGGAAAACAGAGTGGCAGTGCTTGAAAATCAAAACAAAACATTAATCGAGGAACTAAAGACTTTAAAAGATATCTATTGCCACAAAACTGTTTAAGATGGATTTTTTTTTTTTTTTTTTTGGTGAACTGTCTACATTTTAGATTGAAGAATTCTTTTATACCAAATTTTTCTAAAACATGAAAGGTCAGATTGAACCCTTTTATAATCTATCCTTCACCACATTTTAAAGAGAAGACAATACAAATGAATGTCACCTCACAATAACTGTGTAAACATCTGAAATATAATGGGAGGAAGTGATCCGTTAAAAACTAAATAAAAAAATTATGAATTGTGCGTTGCAATTAGTAATTACCTACAGTGTAACTAGTAGTACCACAATTCTTGCTTTACATTGCTTAGCAAACATGAGTTGTTGTCAGTGATACATATTCATATAGGTTCTAATGTTTTCAATATTTTTTTATATAATTTCTTTGTACATATTTTGCTTCTTTCGGTTAGTCCCAATTCTGCAGTTAAAGCTTATTTTGCTATAATATATTATAGTAAAAGGTTTACTCATTTCAGCAGGCATATTTTTATTTCTTTGTTTGCGGTGTCTAATATTTCATCTGCAGAGGATAATTTTTTTGTTTTTGCCAATTTTATTCCATGGGTAACCATGGCACCTGCTTTAGTAGCCATGATGAGCTCATAATACATACACTTTTAAACCAAATGATGGTTAGTTGTAAGAGCTAAACAAGTTGTAAAATGTCTTCATATTTTTTGGCTATGGGGTGTTATAAATTTCTATAAATAATAAAGTGTGATTATTTACAGAATAAGTGTATTCATTTGTTAACTTAAAGTGTTTTTTGTTATTGCATTTTAAAACATGGCTCAAAATTTCAACTTCCCACTAGCCATTCACAAGTAACCAATCTTCCAATTGTTAGTGTGCCTTGGACCCTTCAGTGCTGGCTAGTAGCACAGGATGTAAAATTTTGAGCCCTCAATAAAGTATAATGTGGGAATTATTTAGTGTACTGTCTTAAAATCATTTTCTCAAGTCATTTACTAAAGTATCAGCTACTGGCAGTCTTTGAACATGCTTTCAGTTAAGTTAAGATCAGGGAGTACATTAACAAGAAAATATCATGGATCACTTATGGGTAGCTCTGTCCACCAGTCAGATAAGGACAGGAATAAACCAATTAAGAAGAAAGATGACGGGTGCAGAGTCTAGCAGCAGAGCTGAATGGTTGCACTCCAGAAGAGCTCCGTGCACACACAGCAAAATGCCCCTTATTTATGGCACCAAACCTAATTTGGAGCAGCGGGTGACACGGTCAAAAGATCAAAAAGCAGAAGCCGGCAGGCACAGGGCTCGACCAGGCCCAAGATGGCAGACTTCCCAGAGACTTGCTTCAAGCTTTCTGACGTGGTCTTACCTTCAAGACCGGCACCAGCACTGCCAGACCTGGACTCGTCACCTGTGACGACAGCTGGTCTAAAGGCACTCCTGGCAGACCTGCAAACAAACACCTTAACAGATGCGGCAACGCTAAGAGCTGATCTAAAAGGCCTATCAGGCAGGCTGGAGGCAGTGGAAACTATCTCTGAAGAATACAGCCGACGCCTGGCCTCTAGACAGCAGGGGACTACTCGAGCTCAGGCAGCAACACGAGGCACACGACTGACGATTGGCGGCTATGGAGGACATGCGGCACATACCTAATGTTAAGGTTCGGGGCATATCGGAAGAAGTCCTGGCAGCAGAGTTGCAGCACATTGTCATTCGTCTCCTAGGGGCCTTGCTACCCCCACACCAGGCCAAAGCAGTGGGGATAGACTGCTGCTTTCGCATCCCAAAATAAAAGAAAGCTCCAGAGATGGCCATAAAGGACGACATGGTGGTCCAATTTCAGAACATCGGACATAAAGTGGCGGTTCTAGCAGCAGTCAAAGCGCAAACACCATACACCTTTGAAGATCAGGCACTTACCTTCTACCACGACCTTTCTGGAGGCATGCTGGTGTGGAGACGATCTATGAGACCGGTTACGGCCCTCTTCAATCAGCACATTATGCAATACCGATGTTGCCTAAACCGTACGTTAACAGCTCTCCAAGGGGACTGTCAGCACACAGTGCATGACCTAAAGGAAGCAACAGCCCTTCTCACAACTCTGGGGCTACCGCAGGACTCTCACACGGGAGATGCCCTGAACGTCCTCATTAACGACCCACCGTTAGGACCCCTCTAAAGTGACCATCTTTGTCCCAAGCCCTCGTCTGGCGCAACGGTCACCACTTTGCTTTGCTACACTTGGTTTTGTTTTACTTTTACTAGTTTAGCTTTCCTTTCATATTGTTCCACCAGTTTCATAAGTACTTGTGTACACACTCTCCCTCCTATGAATAGGTCATTAGACCACACAGATATTCAATGCCCCCGCAACAGAATTAAGCACATGGTATGGTGACCACCTCAAAATGCAGGTGTTAAACTCCCAGTAGCAGCATTACATCCTAAATTTAAGTCCCTTCCATATTTAGTTTTTTGCTAAGGTTAGCAATGGCCAGCACATAGGATAGCTTATCCATGAGGCGGAATAGGATTTATGAAGGTACACTTTACAATTCGACCCTCACATCTGTTACGGTTGCCTCCAGGCTGGCTGGAAGTTGGACCGTAGAAAGGATGCTCCTAGTGCTCACCAAAGGACCATCAGCACTGTAGACACTATAAGCACTGCAGACTCCACGAACCACCACTGCTGGGCTGGGATTTTGCCGTCTGCTATCCACTCTGGACCTACGACCAGGTTCCAGTAGATGGACCTCTTCCTTCTGTAGAGCGAAGCAGGATCAGGAACAAGAGCTCAGTAGCTAAGGGAGTATGAAGAGCATAGCAATCCCTGTAGTGATTATAGCTGTCCTCTACAAACATGAGTTGAGGCTGCAAGTTAGAGGGTCAAGTTGTTCTGTTTAATTGGCACCAAAGAGCCTTCTTTTATGGAAGTCTTACACATAAAGGACCACTCACAGGGTTTTGCAGAACAACCAATAAACATGTAACATACAGTAAAAGCACACCCATCAATAACACACAAATCCTCCCCTCTGCCTGTAATATAATTACTGAACACAATTGGTTAAAGTAATTATCACAGGCAGGAAAGATACACTTTTTATACATACACTGTAACTTTAAAAATGTACGTCCAATCTTACATATTCAGAATCAGCATACTTTAACCCCTTAAGGACACATGACATGTGTGGCATGTCATGATTCCCTTTTATTCCAGAAGTTTGGTCCTTAAGGGGTTAAATATAAACATAACCAAAAATTATACAAATCCCTCTAGTTGATAAAAAGTTAGACAGAAGTCCTTTATGACCGACCGCAAGCACATTTTCCGGCCCAAAACAGTTCCATAGATTTGGGCTGTGTGGCCGGTCAATTTTACACAGAAAAAAAGTCCCATTCGTGTATTTAGCTTAGTATAGTATGTTACAAACTGCCATTTGTAACTGGCCCTTTACATGATAAATTGCCCTGCTTCCCTGGGTTGTGGAGAAGCCTATTTGCCAGCCTCCTCCCGCATGACTATGGCCCTGGGAGATTGGGCCCTTTAAAACAGTATTCAGCCATACCAGAGTGTATGTCACTAATTCTGGCCCTTTAAAATACTGTGGGGAAGGATTGGTACTTTTTATATGGCACTTCGGATGCAGCCGAAGTGCCGAAGTGGCCGCCATTCGACAAAGGAACACGAGGCAGCGGCCATTTTGATTTGGTCGAACGCAGTCAGCGGTGTATGCTAAGAAATCCATGGAACTAAAATCGGCTACGCAAATACACGAACACCGCTGACCCTTACCGTCTCCTCCACTTTGACGCTTCGGTTAAAGTCGAAGTACGTTCGACAATTCGAACACCATGTTACAATGTGCTATTTGCACGAACGGGCCAGTTTTTCTGCATGAAATTGACCGACCGCACAGCCCAAATCTATGGAACTTCCGTCTATCTTTTTATCCACTGGAGGGATTTGTGTAATTTTTGGTTATGTATAAATTTGAAGGTTGCTGATTCTAAATATGTCATTTTTATGGAGATTGGATGTATGGCTTTAATGTTACAGTGTATGGGTAAAATCTGTATTTTTACTGTCTGTGATAATTATGTTAACCCATTGTGTAACATAATTATATCACAGGCAGAGGGGAGGATTTTGTGTGTAATCGCTGGGAGTGTTTTCGGTAATGTACGTGTATGATTGCTTGTTTTGTAAAACCCTGTGGGTGGTCCTATCTAAGGGAAACCTGCATAAAAGAAGGTTCTTTTGGTGCCAATAAAACAGACTGACTTGACCCTCTAACTTGCAGCCTTGACTCATGTTTGTAGGGGACAGCTATAATCACTACAGGGATTGCTATGCTCTTCATACTCCCTTAGCTACTGAGCTCTTGTAAGAGCTCTTGTTCCTGATCCTGCCTCGCTCTACAGAAGGAAGAGGTTCGCCTACTGGAACCTGGAGCCTGTTCATAGGTCCAGGGCGCAGAGCAGACGGCGAGATACCAGCCCAGCAGCGGTGGTTCGTGGAGTCTGCAGTACTTATGGTGGATACGCAGTAGTTATGGTATCTACGGTGCTGATGGTCCTTTGGTGAGCGCTAGGAGCATCCTTTCTACGGTCCAACTTCCAGCCAGCCTGGAGGCAACCGTAACATAGCAGTAAATTCAAACAGCAGAACGGGACTTAGTCTCTGTAGCTGAAAACTGAGTGTAGGAGAAGGTAAGGGTCAGCGGTGTTCGTTTAAATGTGTAGCCGATTTAAGTTCCATGGATTTGGCTACACATACCGCTGACCTCGTTCGAATGAACAAAGATGGCCACCGCCACGTGTTGGTTTGCACGAACGGCGTCCACCCAGCAGTTGGCAATTTACCTACAGCAGGCTCCCAGCCTGGGAGGTAAATTGCCTGCACGCTTCCACTTCTGGGTGGTCCACCTGTGTGGTACTTGGTTCAGTAAGCCCCATTTACTGAACCAACTGTAAAGAAGCCATGAATAAAGTACTTTAACCAAGTCTAAGGAGACAGACTTAAAGGGGCAGTGTCCCAAACAAGTCTGGGGACACCGTCTTAAAGGGGCAGTGTCCCAATTTTCCCAAAGTTACCAAAACTGTGCTTAAAGGGCCAGCACCAGTCCCATAAAAGTCCATAAGCCCCAATATGCTCACAGACTGTTAACCTTAAGGACCAAACTTCTGGAATAAATGGGAATCATGACATGTCACACATGTCATGTGTCCTTAAGGGGTTAAAGGGCCATACACACCAGGGCCATAGTCGTGAGGAAGGAGGCTGGCAAAAAGGCTTCTCCATAATACAGGGAAGCAGGGCAATTTGTCACTTAAAGAGACAGTTACAAAAGGCATTTTGTAGCAACATCTAAATCTTAAAACAGTTCAGGGTCAGTCATAAGCTTTTTTTTTTTTTTTTTTTTTTTTGTTGCAGTGCATATAATGAATACAAACTGGCTTGAGGTACCCCAACGGCATTCCTTGAGCTGCTTAGCATAAGTAACAAGTAGGGTAATCACTAGGAAATGCACAATTGTATAGTATATAATAGCAATGATGTTGGTGAGACATAAGAGTAGTAAAAGTAGTTTAAATAACAAACATGGCTTATGGCATATCCCCTTACTGATAAGAGATAGGTACTTAGTGTAGATAGTCATGATAAGGGATACAGTAGAGTATACCACCCCAGACAGCCCCAATAAACCTGAATAACACCCTTTAGAAATGGCAGCATAAGAGATGGCATTATCCTCTGGACCTGTCGAAGTAAATTGAGGGTGAGGAGCAACGCTATTAAGTAACACATGTATGGCAAGCAATAAGTCCGATACGGCCTGGGCACCCCTAACTGGATAGGCGCTGGGGTCAGGGGCCCATCCTGTTGGTCATCCTATCCCCATTATAAGGAATTTAGTGTCCCAGATTGCTTGGCTTCTCAGGCTCTCAGCCCAAGGAGATCCCTGCATATTTTTGTGCGGCAGTCGCATTCTACTCTTCTCTCCGACCCTGTGTTTTTCCTTCTGCATGGTGCTGGGATTATAGAGCTTCAGGGTTTGCAGGCCTGCTAATTTTACCGCTTAGGCCGCCTCTGCTGTCTCCGGTATGTCGGGCCCGTGGTGTGTGCAGCAGGGCGCTTCGGGGAGTAGCGGGATGATTCATGAGGTGTTCCGGTGGTCTCAGTGGGTGTCAGCCTGTTCTCCAGCTCCCTCCAAAAGGCATCAAAGATTGCCTCAAGGCGCCGGTATGTATTCGGCATCTCTCCTCCAGGATTCTGGAGACGCGTGTCGTCCGTCATCTTAGGTGGTGTTCCACCTTGCTGTCCGGTGTTTGCGGCATTGCTGCGGCTCCCCGATGGGGTTTGGGGGCTATCAGGATAACCCCCAATGGTCCAGAGGGGGTGGGGGTGCAGGGCTCCAGGTGCATGTTCAGCAGTTCGATCGCACTAGTCTGGGAGAGCTCGGTGTCTGGACTGCTAGAGAAAACTGTTGGAAGCATTCCCAGGTTGGGTCTTCGTTTTATGTAGCTGGAGGAAAGTCGCTTGCTGCCCAGTTTTGGATAATGCAGCCAAAATAGCAGCTTTGCTTAGTGTGTCCCTGGGAGCTCACAAGAAACACAACCAGTCGCCATGATTGTCAGGCCCCGCCACCAGTCATAAGCTTTTATTGTTGTTCCTAGTAAATTGCTTCTTCTAACCTATGTATACCAATTCCTTTTTGTTGTATTTCCAAGGCAATGCTAAAACTGTGAATTGAACAACTCCAAAGAATTTTAAAAATATAGATGACGAAACTGTATGTATAAAAGGTCCCTCCTCCTTTCATACAACAGTCCTTTTTTCCTTTTCTCAGTCAGCCAGACAGGAAGGTGGCCAAATAAAATGTGGCAAACCTAGCCACTTCAGACTATGGAAATAGTTCCTAAAGGTTGTCTTATACACTGCTAATATATTGTAATTGAATGTCCTGTGTATTCTGCCTGTAAATGTAAGGTTACATGTATGTCTATGGTATTCGTATGCTAGCAGCTGAAAGCCGCTAGCATTTACATGGTCGTTTCACGAACAGCAACTTTACCGGCTGTTCGTGAAACGAACTAGGTACCGAACGCAAGCCCACACACTTAGAGGCGTGTGGCACCAATTACCCGATTGCAACATTGTTGCAATCGGTAATTAAGTGGATTCTTAGGTGGCCGTCGATCGGCTACCGACCACGCGGCGGTCGGCCATCTTGAATCCTTTGTCTCCCCAGCGGTGTTTGGTCGTCGAGTGCATGGAACTAAAAACGGCTACTCGACGACACGAACACAGCTGTACTTCCAGGCTGTTCGGGAGCTCCGGTCTTCTTCTATTAGGAGGCCCATTGACGTTCGGTACTTTTGACACAAACTAAAAATATAACTGTATTTCGTGTGGCGTTCGGTTAGTTTAGCTGGGATCTGAGCGGTATTCACACGAAATGCACCCTCAGACCCCAGCTGTCTACCGAACACCGGTTTGTGCAAATCAGACGAATATTGTTAAAGTTATATATTTTAATGTGAATTGCTGGTTCTGCTGCACGAGGGGATAATCCACTTAACAGTCTATTTCAGTGGGAGTATCCCTCTCAGCAGCGGTGCCTGATGGGAGAAATGTATCAACTGTTAAGTCCCCCATGTAGTCCCTTACTGTATCACCCCTGCTTTGTCAGTAAGGAAACCCCTTGCATGGGGACTTGCATAAATACTGGAAGTTCTGAATAAAGCTGCTAGTTGACTCCCAGACTGTGTTTCGTCCGGTTATTGGGAGGATTGGGGATATTGCCTTACTTTCCAGCGCTGACTGTGGATTTACCTGTTATACCAGCGGAGATCGTGGATTCTAACATTGCACTCCGCTACAATTGGTGGCAAGCGACGGGATCCAACCTTACAGCCGAAAAGTGCAATTCGTGCAATTTAAACTGCCGAATAAGGAAGGGAATGGCAAGTGGAATACAGCAAAAGAACCGACTACCGAAGTGAATGGAGACGGATTATTCTACACTAAAGCGGCAGACGTTAAAAGAACTGCTAGAAGCCAGGGGTAAAGTAGCCAGCAGCAAACCCAAAGCTGTACTAATTGCCAAGCTCATGGAGGGAGACAGAGCCCGCAGCGCTACACCCCCAGCAGCCATGGAGGAGACCTTATACCAGAGGGAAATGAGGACAAGGCTGGAATTCTTACCACAGCCAATATCAGATGCCATGCTGCACTTGGTAATGGCAAATGTGCAGGAATACGTAATGGCACACAGTCCACAACATACAGCATCTCGAGCAGAATCCGTTACTGGTTCCCTGTGCAGCCAGGTAAAACCAAAAATCCCCTATCAGGCATTTAAAATGTTTTGCGAGGAGAAGGATGAGATTGATGGGTATTTACAAGATTTTGAGAGACTGTGTGATTTACATGATTTGGAGCAGACAGTATGGGTCCCCTTACTGGCAGGCAAGCTGGCCTGTCGGGCAGCAGAAGCATACCGCGCTGTACCCAGTGAGGACAGCAAAGATTATGATAAGGTGAAACGGGCGATATTAGAGAGGTTGGCCATCACGCCAGAGGCATACCGGCGCAAGTTTCAAAACCTGCGCAAACCAGATAAAGATTCTCATGCCGAATGGGCACATAAGCTGGACCAAGCCTCACAAGGGTGGATACAAGCCAGCCAAGCCACTACTATGGAAGAATTGCGACAGTTAATGTTGTTGGAGCAATTCTTCAACGGTTTGTCCCCAGAGACACAAGAATGGGTACGAGACAGAAAACCACTCACCCTAACGGAGGCAGCCCGGTTGGCAGACCAACATTTTGATGCAAGGAGGCATCATGGACCCACCGTCAAAGGTTACCCTTGACCCACGGGGACACCCAGCACACTACCACCCACAGCCCACACAGCTTCTCCTTTTCGTCCATCTCAAGGGAATTTACCCCTGCCCTCCAGGTATAACGGACGTGCCAACATCCAATGCCACACCTGCAAACAGTGGGGACATATGGCCCGCGAGTGCACCTAAAATCAGGGCAGACCTGCCTGGAACCAAGGCCGACCAAACCTGGCACATAGGGCTGCTGCCCATTATTATCAACGGGAGCCAGCTGCTCAAGAGATGTGGAGTGTTCGAGCGGAAGAACCTCTGGGAATTTTGCATGAGGTGATGTCAGTAAGAGCCACCGATAACCGGCAGCATCATCGCCAGCTAGTGACCTTAGAGGGAAAGGAGGTCCAAGCACTTAGAGATTCGGGAGCTACGTTAACTCTGATAGCACCCCATTTGGTTCCCGACTCAGCCCACACTGGCGGATCTGTAGCAGTACAAGTGGCAGGGGGAGCAGTGTACCGATTGCCCAATGCCAAAGTGCATTTGGATTGGGGTGTGGGAGAGGGGACCATAGAAGTGGGTCTCATGCAAAATCTACCGGCAGATGTTGTGCTGGGGAATGACTTGGGCCAGATGACTTCTGCTTTTGTACCACAGGCCCCATACCAAGAAGCACATCCAGTGACCACACGGCAACAAGCTTGCACCACGGCTCTGTGGTGACATGGTGATACACCACAGGCTCCACCCCCACACTCTGAGGCTCAGGTAAGAGACCATGACCACCACATGACACGTATGTCCTGGGATACCCCAACTAAATTTGAGGACGAGGTAAAACTAGACCCCACACTACAGGTATACTGGGACAGGGTACACACTGACCAGGCTGGGTTAGAGGGGGAGCGGTACACTTGGGAGAAAGGGCTACTGTACCGTATTGCTGAAAGAGGAGTGGGAGGGTCGGTCACAGTGACCACTAAACAGCTAGTGGTTCCCCAGAAGTATAGGCAAGAACTGCTCAGGATTGCCCACGACATCCCCTTGTCTGGGCATCTAGGGATGACCCGTACCCGGTACAGGTTAACCCATGCCTTTTTCTGGCCAGGGATCTCCAAGGATGTAAGGCAGTACTGCACCTCCTGTGACATTTGCCAGCGAGTGGGTAAACGAGGTGACCACCACAAAGCCAAGTTATGTCCCCTCCCTATTATTGAAGAACCTTTCATTAGGGTGGCCGTAGATATAGTGGGGCCCCTACCAAAACCCAGTCCCTCCGGGAAAAGATATATTTTAACGGTAGTGGATTATGCCACCCGGTACCCCGAGGCCGTAGCCCTCACTAATATTCATGCCGAAACTGTAGCAGAGGCATTAATGAAAATATTTTCCAGGGTGGGGTTTCCCCAAGAAATCATCTCCGATAGGGGCACCCAATTCACCGCTGAGGTCACCCAACAACTGTGGAAGATATGTGGCATTAAGCCAATAGTAAATTCCGCCTATCACCCCCAGTCCAATGGTCTATGCGAAAGGTTCAATGGTACGCTGAAGCAGATGCTCCGTACGTTTGGAGAGGCTCATAAAGACTGGGAGCGCTTTCTACCCCATCTGCTTTTTGCCTATAGAGAGGTACCCCAAGAATCGACAGGGTTTTCCCCGTTCGAACTACTGTTTGGGAGAAGAGTGAGGGAGCCCCTAGACCTAATTAGAGAACATTGGGAGGGAGAGAGTAGCCCAGATGGAACCCCTATCGTATCGTACATACTGGAATTTAGGGACCGTCTGGAGGCGCTGACTTAGGCTGTGCGCACCAACCTCCAGACGGCCCGGAAACGCCAACGCCGCTGGTACGATAGGGGAGCCAGAGACCGCAGCTTTCAAGTGGGGCAGAAGGTTTTGATTTTAAAACCTGTCCGCACAGACAAGCTGCAGGCCATCTGGCAAGGCCCATACCAGGTTGCTGGAACAGAGATGTGACACCACCTAGGTAATTGGCCCCTGCTCAGGGGTAGGGAAAAGTCACATGCTCCATGTGAATATGCTCAAACCCTACCATGAGAGGATAGAGGACGTGGCAGCGATATGCGCTTCTGCCTCAGAGGATCAGGAGAATCTGCCCCTACTTGACCTATTAGAACAGGAGGAACAGACAGAGCCCTCCAGGGGAGTTCAGCTGGGGGAGCGGCTAAGCCCTCAGGAGCGTGCCCAGGTACAAGAGCTGATTGTAGCGAAAGGGGCTACCTTCTCCAATTTGCCTGGGAACACTCCGCTGGTCACTCACCGAGTTGAGACCCCGGGACGGCTACCTATCGCCAGGCTCCATATCGTGTCCCTGAATCAGTCAAGGCACATATGAAGACTGAGCTGGAAGAAATGTTACAGCTAGGGGTTATCGAACCTTGCGATAGCCCCTGGGCATCGCCGGTAGTGCTGGTACCTAAAAAGGACGGCATGACACGTTTCTGTGTCGACTACCGGAGGCTAAATGACAAAACAGTGTCTGATGCCTACCCGATGCCCCGGATAGACGAGCTGCTGGATAAGATGGCACGTGGCCAGTATCTCACTACCATAGATTTGTGTAAGGGATACTGGCAAATCCCACTAGCCAAAGATGCCATCCCAAGTCGGCGTTCTTCACCCCGTTTGGCCTGTACCAATTTCGGGTCATCGTTTCAGTGGATGGTAGATAGGCTACTGGACGGTTTTCAAGGATATGCATGTGCGTATTTAGACGACATTGCCATATTTAGCCAGACATGGGAAGAGCACCTACAACACCTAGGGTCCATTCTGGATCGTATTGGAGAGGCAGGGTTGACGCTGAAACCCAGCAAGTGTCATATAGGGATGGCGGAAGTACAGTACTTGGGCCACCGGGTGGGGAGCTGACAGCAAAAACCCGAACCAGCCAAAATTGAAGCTGTAGCAAAATGGCCCACCCCTAGGACCAAGACCCAAGTGCTAGCCATTCTAGGTACTGCAGGGTACTATAGAAAATTCGGACCCAATTATAGTGCCCTGGCCAAACCCCTGACTGACTTGATCCGCAAGAACCTTCCTCGACAGGTCGTCTGGGCCCCAGAGTGTGACCAGGCATTCCAGCAACTAAAGACTGCTCTAACTAATGCACCTGTACTTGCGGCTCCTGATCCAACTAAACGATTTCTTGTCCACACAGACGCTGAGCCAAGTTGGAGCAGATGGCGGAGAGCATCCCGTAGCTTACTTGAGCCGAAAGTTGTTACCCCGTGAAGTAAGCTACGCCGCCATTGAGAAAGAATGCCTGGCTGTGGTGTGGGCCCTCAAAAAGTTGCAGCCGTATTTGTATGGACAACCTTTTTCCCTACTCACAGATCACAACCCGTTGGTGGGGCTGAACCGTGTGGCAGGGGACAATGCCAGGCTGCTGCGCTGGAGTTTGGCGCAGCAGCCTTTTAACTTTACTATTCATTACCGGCCAGGAAAGCAAAACGGTAACGCCGACGGGTTACCTAGACAGACTGAACTGGAAAAGTGATCTGTGGGTACTCCTCTGGACATCCCCAAGCCGATCCGTTGGGATCAGACTGTGTATGCTGGCTTCGTTCTGGGGGAGCATTGTGGCAAAACTAGCCACTTCAGACTATGGAAATAGTTCCTAAAGGTTGTCTTATACACTGCTAATATATTGTAATTGAATGTCCTGTGTATTCTGCCTGTAAATGTAAGGTTCTGTCAGGGTATTTATATCTGCAGACATTTTGTGCTATGATAGAAATACAAAGTGTATATTCTGAAGTCAATCTAAATAGACCAGACTCCATTTTGTATCTTCAAGTTAACAAAGAGACACAGAATTTCTATCTTTTCTCTAAAACTGACTGCTTTGCCCGAGCTGAATGGAATGTGTAACATAAACAACCAAATAGATAAGAGACTGTCTAGGTACTAATGCAACTATAATAAATTCTATTCCCAGACGTAGGTGACAGAGAGGATTAAATAATTAAATTTTACTTTCTATATGTACAGAGTCCCATTATAAGTTTGAGTTCATTGCTAGTTCACAATGTGTCATATTAGGAATTATTACAGAAAATGGAGACGCATAGTCTGAAGAAAACTCAAGAAAACTGTGCGATCTGACAGAAGATTTGAGTTAGGGCAAACATAGAGATAACGTAAATGACGTCAAAAATAGCCACCAGGAAAAGTTAACTCTTTCCTGGATAGGTATGCTTAGTGGGACAAGACTGCCCCCTTGAGTTCAAATAATAAATTTATGATTAGAAGACAACCACGCCTACAGTGTTCTGATTGGTCATAAACCACTGACGTACTGAGCTAAATTTTCCTTTAAAAAGTAAGACAAAGGAAAGTTTGGGAAGTCAGATTGAGAGTCAGATTGGGATGCAGATTCAAATTCGGAGAGATGCAGAGAGCAGGCTCAGAGAAAGAGACCCATGACACTTAGCTACCTGGGAATATCTGATGAGAAAATATCTACATAACTGGTAAATATACTGGCATTTAATTAATTAATTCAAATTAATTAAAATTAATAGCATGATATATGACTGAATAATTCACGATCAGATTTCGATTTAGAAATCTTAGCTAAATAAGAAATACATAATTAAGCTTTTTATTCTGCAGATAAAAACAATAATAATGTATTTATGTGATTAATCACATATTAGAATATCGTGATATTATCCAGCTGTGTTGATTTGCTATAAATAAGATTAAATATCTGTTTAAACAAATTAATAAAATATCAGCTAATATAACATAGTAGATTTCTCTCATTGGATGAAATCAAGGAAATGGTTGATGACTGGTTAAATGTTATTTTAATTAAAATCACACAAGAGTAGATCTTAACTACTTAGGAGGTCTAGCCAGCATTGCAAGGGTTAGCTCTGTGTGTGAAACATCACATTCTTTGTCTCTGTGAAAGGGTCGTAAATCAATCTTGACACCTAATGCTTTAGATTCTAAACTACATCTTAGTCATTAGGAGATGTTTTTAATTACCATATTGTATTGCATATTAATGTTATACTGAAATTCCATTGATTATTATCATGCATGTTACTTATATTATTATCATTTGAATATAAAAATAAAAATTATATTTTTATAACAATTTGTGATATTAATTATATGATATAAATTTCATTTAACACGATTAACGTTCTTAGGGATCTGAGAATTTAAATAGTGGGAAATTCTCAAACTGTTACAATTATTATCCCATAAATATCCCCACAGTTCCATGTATGTCTATGGTATTCGTATGCTAGCAGTCAAAAGCCGCTAGCATTTACATGGTCGTTTCACGAACAGCAACTTTACCGGCTGTTCGTGAAACGAACTAGGTACCGAACGCAAGCCCATACACTTAGAGGCGTGTGGCACCAATTACCCGATTGCAACATTGTTGCAATCGGTAACTAAGTGGATTCTTAGGTGGCCGTCGATCGGCTACCGACCACGCGGCGGTCAGCCATCTTGAATCCTTTGTCTCCCCCAGCGGTGTTTGGTCGTCGAGTGCATGGAACTAAAAACGGCTACTCGACGACACGAACACCGCTGTACTTCCAGGCTGTTCGGGAGTTCCGGTCTTCTTCTATTAGGAGGCCCATTGACGTTCGGTACTTTTGACACAAACTAAAAAGATAACTGTATTTCGTGTGGCGTTCGGTTAGTTTAGCTGGGATCTGAGCGGTATTCACACGAAATGCAGACCCCAGCTATCTACCGAACACCAGTTCATGCAAATCAGACGAATATTGTTAAAGTTATATATTTTAATGTGAATTGCTGGTTCTGCTGCACGAGGGGATAATCCACTTAACAGTCTATTTCAGTGGGAGTATCCCTCTCAGCAGCGGTGCCTGATGGGAGAAATGTATCAACTGTTAAGTCCCCCATGTAGTCCCTTACTGTATCACCCCTGCTTTGTCAGTAAGGAAACCCCTTGCATGGGGACTTGCATAAATACTGGAAGTTCTGAATAAAGCTGCTAGTTGACTCCCACACTGTGTTTCGTCCGGTTATTGGGAGGATTGGGGATATTGCCTTACTTTCCAGCGCTGACTGTGGATTTACCTGTTATACTAGCGGAGATCGTGGATTCTAACATTGCACTCCGCTACATAAACAAATAGGAAACAATTTCTGTGTACCATGGGTCTCCCAGACACAGTTCAGCCTCTCCTGTGTCTGAAGGACCCAGTAAACAGCCTGCATGAGCAGAACTAACTGGCTCAGATTAAATTTTTTTATTTTTTATCATGTATGCAGTACATGTGGGATAATACACTAAGTGCATAGAAGAGTGAGATGTTATAGTGAGATGTTTTCCTCTATATAGGAGTTGCTCCTGGAACATGTCCTTTACTGATATTGGACAAATGAGTGATAAGAGGGCAGATATATTTGTTTTTTCACAAGTAGACATAGATAGACATATCAAAATATGTCAGGTATGTTTTTCCACAAAATCAGGATATAGAGATTTTAACAAAGCATCTGGTTGCACTTAGGCATGTTCTGTGCGGAGATACTGATCTACAGGGAATTTTTGGGAATGTTCCCATAATGGCTTATAAGAATTCCAAGAACCTTAGAAGAGAACTGGTACATGCCAGGGCTGACATTGATAGGACTGGATCATGGCTAACACCCCCTAGAGCAGTGATGGCGAACCTTTTTGAGCCCGAGTGCCCAACCACAATACATGCCAACTTTTTCCATCAAAGTGCCAACATGGCAATTAAACCTGAATACTGAGGTTTAAGTTTAGAAAAAAAAAAACCTCATACAGTTGTCCGAACTAATTCTCCTCTTCTCTACCCACAGCATATCCTCCTCTCCCCCCAGCATCTCCTCCTCCCCCAGCATCTCCAACTCCTCTCCTCTTCTCCCACCAGCATCTCCAACTCCTCTCCCCTTCTCCCACCAGCATATCCTCCTCCCCCAGCATCTCCTCCTTTCCTCTTCTCCACCCAGCATCTCCTCCTCTCCCCTTCTCCCACCAGCATCTCCTCCTCTCCCCTTCTCCCACCAGCATATCCTTCTCCCACCAGCATATCCTCACCCCCCAGCATCTCCTCCTTTCCTCTTCTCCCCCAGCATCTCCTCCTCTCCCCTTCTCCCACCAGCATCTCCTCCTCTCTCCTTCTCCCACCAGCATCTCCTCCTCTCCCCTTCCCCCACCAGCACCTCCCCCTCTCCCACCAGCACCTCCCCCTCTCCAACCAGCACCTCCCCTTCTCCCACCAGCATCTCCTCCTCTTCTCTTCTCCCACCAGCATCTCCTCTTCTCCCCTTCTCCCACCAGCATCTCCTACTCTCCCCTTCTTCCACCAGCATTTCCCCTCTCCCCTTCTTCCACCAGCATCTCCAAGAGCTCTCCCATTCTCCCACCATCATCTCCAAGCGCTTTCCCATTCTCCCACCAGCATCTCCTCCTCTTCTCACCCCAGCATCTCCTCCTCCTCTACCCTTCCTCCACCAGCATCTCTCCCTATCCCCTTCTCCCACCAGCACCTCCCCCTCTCCTACCAGCATCTCCCCCTCTCCTACCAGCATCTCCCCTTCTCCACTGGCATCTCCCCTTCTCTCCCCAGCATCTCCTCCTCTCACCTTCTTCCCCAGCATCTCCTCCTCCCCTTCTCCCCAGCATCTCCATCCTGCTCAGGTTTCTGTCCCCAGCATCTCCTCCTCCTCTTCCTCCCCAGCATCTCCAAGCGCTCTCCCCCAGCATCTCCTCAAACTCTCCCCCAGCATCTCCTCCTCTTCTTCTCCCCCCAGCATCTCCTCCAACTCTCTCCCCAGCATCACCTCCTCCTCTCCCACCAGCATCTCCTCCTCCTCTCCTCTTCTCCCACCAGCATCTCCTTCTCTCCCCTTCTCCCACCAGCATCTCCTCCTCCTCTCCCCTTCTCCCACCAGCATATCCTCCTCCTCTCCCCTTCTCCCACCAGCATCTCCAAGAGCTCTCCCATTCTCCCACCAGCATCTCCAAGCGCTCTCCCATTCTCCCACCAGCATCTCCAAGCGATCTCCCATTCTCCCCCTGCATCTCCTCCTCCTCTCCCCCAGCATCTCCTCCTCCTCTTCTCCCACCAGCATCTCCTCCAACTCTCTCCCCAGCATCACCTCCTCCTCTCCCACCAGCATCTCCTCCTCCTCTCCTCTTCTCCCACCAGCATCTCCTTCTCTCCCCTTCTCCCACCAGCATCTCCTCCTCCTCTCTCCTTCTCCCGCCAGCATCCCCTTCTCCTCTCCCCTTCTCCCACCAGCATCTCCAAGAGCTCTCCCATTCTCCCACCAGCATCTCCAAGCGATCTCCCATTCTCCCCCCAGCATCTCTGTAACGGAACGCAGTATTATAGTCCACGATCTCCGTTGGTATCTTAGGTAATCCACAGTCAGAGTTAGAAAGCACGGCAATATCCCCAATCCTCCCAATAACCGGACGAGACACAGTTTGGGAGTCAACTAACTCGCTTTATTCACAGACTTCCATATTTATGCAGTTCCCCTTGCAAGGGGTTTCCTTACAGATGTTACAGGGGATTTCTCCCATCAGGCAGTGTAATTATCCTAACAGGCATTGCTGCACGAGAGGGATCCTCCCACTAAAATGGACAATTAAGTGGATTATCCCCTCGTGCAGCAAAACTGGCAATTCACATAGAAATCCATATTTCACATAATATTACTCGCTTTCATACGAATGACCATTCGGTAGATAGCTGGGGTCTGCGGGCACATTTAGTGAGAATACCGCTCAGATCCCAGCTAAACTAACCGAACGCCGCACAAAATACATTTAACCATCGAGTTCGGTTTGAAACTACCGAACATCGATGGGGAACAGAATGTGGTGAACGCGGAACTCCCGAACGCTCTGGAAGTCCAGCGGTGTTCGGATCATTGAGTAGCCGTTTTCAGTTCCAGGCTCTCGATGACCGAACACCGCTGCAACATTGTTGCAATCGGTTAATTAGTGCCACACGACTGTGAGTGTGTGGTCTACCTGGGGAGCCCGTATTCGTTTGGCTCTCGATGACCGAACACCGCTGCAACATTGTTGCAATCGGTTAATTAGTGCCACACGACTGTGAGTGTGTGGTCTACCTGGGGAGCCCGTATTCGTTTGGCGAACGGCCCGGATAGCCGTGTTTCGTCAAACTAAAGGTTTGCATGCTGGTAGCGTACGGCTGCCAGCATGCGAACGGTCATAATACAATACATACACAATCAAGGTATACAGTAACACATTCAGCCTACGGACAACCTTTGTTAAATATAGTCCAGAAGTGGCTAGGTTTGCCACAATGCTCCCCCAGAACCAAGCCGGCATACACAGTCTGATCCCAACGGATCGGCTTGGGGATGTCCGGGAGAGTACTCACAGATCACTTTTCGAGTTCAGTTTGTCTGGATAACCCGTCGGCGTTACCGTTTTGTTTCCCTGGGCGGTAATGGATGGTGAAGTCGAAGGGCTGCAGCGCCAAACTCCAGCGCAGCAGCCTGGCATTGTCCCCAGCCACACGGTTCAGCCACACCAACGGGTTGTGATCTGTGAGTAAAGAAAATAGTTGTCCATACAAATACGGCTGTAGCTTTTTAAGGGCCCACACCACGACCAGGCATTCTTTCTCAATGGCGGCGTAACTCACTTCACGGGGCAACAACTTTCGGCTCAAGTAAGCTACGGGATGCTCTCCGCCATCTGCTCCCACCTGGCTCAGCACTGCCCCCAATCCAAACATTGAAGCGTCTGTGTGGACAAGAAATCTTTTAGTTGGATCAGGAGCAGTTAATACAGGAGCATTAGTCAGAGCAGTCTTGAGTTGTTGGAATGCCTGCTCACACTCTGGGGCCCAGACAACCTGTCGGGGAAGGTTCTTTCTGGTCAGGTCCGTCAGGTGTTTGGCCAGGTCACTGTAGTCTGGTACAAATGTCCTATAATACCCTGCAGTCCCTAGGAAAGCTAGCACCTGAGTTTTGGTCCTTGGGGTAGGCCACTTTGCCACGGCCTCAATTTTGGCTGGCTCGGGTCTCTGCTGCCCACACCCCACTCGGTGCCCCAGATACTGCACTTCGGCCATCCCTATGTGGCACTTACTGGGCTTTAAAGTTAACCCTGCCTCCCCAATACGGTCTAAAATAGCCCCTATATGGTGTAGGTGGTCTTCCCAGGTCTGGCTAAATATGGCTATGTCATCTAAGTAGGCACAGGCATACTCCTGAAAGCCGTCCAGTAGCCGATCTACCATCCACTGAAAGGTAGCCGGAGCGTTTTTCATTCCGAAGGGCATGACCTTGAACTGATACAGGCCAAACGGAGTGACAAACGGCGACTTGGGGATGGCGTCATCGGCTAGGGGAATTTGCCAGTATCCCTTACACAAATCAATGGTAGTGAGATACTGGCCCCGTGCCATCTTATCTAACAGCTCGTCTATCCGGGGCATCGGGTAGGCATCAGACACCGTTTTGTCGTTTAGCCTCCGGTAGTCGACGCAGAACCGGGTTGTGCCGTCCTTTTTAGGTACCAGGACTACCGGCGATGCCCAGGGGCTATCTGAGGGTTTGATAACCCCTAACATCTCGTCTAATTCTGCCTTCATATGGGTCCGGACTGACTCAGGGACCCGATAGGGAGCCTGTTGCATAGGTAGCTGTCCCGGGGTTTCAACTCGGTGGGTGGCCAGCGGAGTGTACCCAGGTAAATTGGAGAAGGTAGCCCCTTTAGCTACAATCAGCGCTTGTACCTGTGCACGCTCTTGAGGGCTTAGCCGCTCCCCCAGCTGAACCCCCCGGGAGGGCTCTATCGGCTCTTCCGGTTCTAGCAAGTCAGGTAGGGGCAGATTCTCCTGATCTTCTGAGGCGGAGGCACAGATCGCCATCACATCCTCTATCCTCTCATGGTAGGGTTTGAGCATGTTCACGTGGAGCATGCGTCTCTTCCCTACCCCTGAGCAGGGGCCAATCACATAGGTGGTGTCGCATCTCTGCTCTACCACCTGATATGGGCCTTGCCAGATGGCCTGTAGCTTGTCTGTGCGGACGGGTTTTAAAATCAAAACCTTCTGCCCCACCTGAAAGCTGCGGTCTCTGGCTCCTCTATCGTACCAGCGCCGCTGGCGTTGCTGGGCCGCCTGGAGGTTGGTGCGCACAGTCTGAGTCAGCGCCTCCAGACGGTCCCGGAACTCCAGTACGTATGATACGATAGGGGTTCCGTCTGTATTACTCTCTCCCTCCCAGTGTTCCCTAATCAAGTTCAAGGGTCCCCGCACCCTCCTCCCAAACAGCAACTCAAACGGGGAGAATCCTGTTGACTCCTGGGGGACCTCTCTATATGCAAAGAGTAGGTGAGGTAGGAACCTCTCCCAGTCCTTGTGGGTCTCCCCAAACGTACGAAGCATCTGCTTCAGCGTACCGTTGAACCTCTCGCATAGTCCATTGGACTGGGAGTGGTAGGCGGAATTGACTATTGGCCTAATGCCACATACTTTCCACATATGTTGGGTGACCTCGGCAGTGAATTGGGTGCCCCGGTCAGATATTATTTCTTGGGGGAACCCTACTCTGGAGAATACCTTCATTAAGGCCTCAGCTACGGTTTCAGCATGAATGTTAGTGAGGGCTACAGCCTCGGGGTACCTGGTGGCGTAGTCCACTACAGTTAGGATATACTTTTTGCCAGAGGGGCTGGGCTTTGGCAGGGGCCCCACTATGTCTACGGCTACCCTGCTGAAGGGCTCTGCAATAATGGGTAGGGGACATAGCTTGGCTTTGTGGCGGTCCCCTCGTTTCCCTACTCGCTGGCAGACGTCACAGGAGGTGCAATACTGTCGCACGTCCTTAGAAATTCCGGGCCAGAAGAAAGCATGCGTTAGGCGATATCTGGTGCGGGTCAACCCTAGGTGTCCGGACAAGGGAATATCATGAGCGATCCTAAGTAGCTCCTGCCTATATTTCTGTGGTACCACTAACTGTTTGGTTGTCAGGGTGACGGACCCTCCCACTTCCCTCGCCGCGACGCGGTATAATAACCCTTTCTCCCACGTGTACCGCTCCCCCTCTAGCCCTGCCTGGTCAGTGTGTACCCGGTCCCTATATACTTGTAGGGTGGGGTCTGTCTTTACTTCTGTTGCAAAGGTAGTCGGGGTATCCCAGGACATGTGAGTCGTGTGGGGTTCATGGTCTCTTACCTGAGCCTCAGAGTGTATCGGTGGAGCCGTGGTGCGAGCCTGCTGCCGTGTAGTTACTGGATGGGCTTCCTGGTACGGAGCCTGGGGTATAAAAGCAGAAGTCATCTGGCCCAAGTCATTCCCCAGTACAACATCTGCGGGTAAATTTTGCATAAGCCCCACTTCCACAGTTCCCTCTCCCACACCCCAATCCAAATGTACCTTGGCAGTGGGTAGCCGGTATACTGCTCCCCCTGCCACCCGTACTGCCACTGATCCGCCAGTGTGAGTTGAACCTGGGACTAAATGTGGTGCAACCAAAGTTAGAGTGGCCCCCGAATCTCGGAGCCCTTGTACCTCCTTCCCTTCCAGGGTCACTAGCTGACGATGATGCTGCCGGTTGTCGGTGGCTCGGACCGACATCACCTCGTGGAGTATTCCTAGAGGTTCCTCGGTCTGGGCGCTCAGCATTTCCTGGGTGGCTGGTGCTACTTGATAGTGATGCGCAGCAGCCCTTGGTGTCAAATTTTGTCGCACCTGGTTCCACGCTTGTCTGCTCCGGTTTTGCGTGCACTCTCGGGAAATATGTCCCCACTGTTTGCAGGTGTGACATTGGATGTTAGCCCGGCCATTGTATCGAGAGGGGGGTGGTGGATTATTTGGTGCGGGCCTGGACAGGGTTACTGTGGGGCCGGTAGGAGAAAAGTTACTGGGTGGCCCGGTAAGTCGAGGGAAAGTCTTACTTTGGAGTCCGTGATGCCTCCTGGCATCAAAATGTTGATCCGCTAGTCTAGCCGCTTCGGTTAGGGTGAGTGGTTTTCGATCTCTCACCCATTCTTGTGCTTCTGGGGACAAGCCATTAAAGAATTGCTCCAGCAGCATTAACTGACGCAATTCTTCCATATTGGTAGCGTTGCTGGCTTGTATCCAGCCTTGTGATGCTTGATCCAGCTTGTGCGCCCACTCTGCATGGGAATCTTTCTCAGG
The DNA here is from genome assembly GCF_036172605.1 of Pelobates fuscus. Classification (NCBI taxonomy): domain Eukaryota; kingdom Metazoa; phylum Chordata; class Amphibia; order Anura; family Pelobatidae; genus Pelobates; species Pelobates fuscus. The sequence continues at coordinate 406,115,046 of NC_086317.1, read as the reverse complement.
TTTGCGCAAGCCCCTGAACTTGCGCCGGTACGCCTCTGGGGTAATGGCATACCTCTCCAAGATCGCCCTTTTTACTTTTGGGTAATCTTTGCTGTCCTCTCGGGGCACAGCGCGGTAGGCTTCGGCTGCCCTACCCGATAATTTGCCTGCCAGTAGGGGTACCCATACTGCGGGTTCCAAGTCGTGCAAATCACACAGCCTCTCGAAATCCTGTAAATACCCGTCAATCTCGTCCTTTTCTTCACAAAATGCTTTAAACGCGTGATGTGGGACTTTGGGTTTTACCTGTCCGTATATGGAGGCAGTAACAGACTCTGCCCTAGGTGGTGTCTCTGGTGTGCGGTTTGCCATCAGATAATCCTGCACATCTGACATCAGCACGGTCAATATTTCCAAGGGTACTGGCTGTGGCAGAAACGCCATCCTGGTTCTCAGCTCTCTCTGGTATGGGGTCTCTTCCATGGCTGGTGGAGGTGTAGCGCTGCGAGCTCCGTCTCCCTCCATCAGTTCAGCGATCAGCACAGCTTTGGATTTGTTGCTGGCTATCTTACCCCTGGCTTCCAGTAGCTCCTTTAAAGTCTGCCGTTTCAGTACGGTATAATCAATCTCCATACGAATTGCCCTTGCTTTCCTCGTTCGGTAGTTTCACTTTACACGAACACTGCTTTTCGGCTGTAAGGTTCGGATCCCGTCGCTTGCCACCAATTGTAACGGAACGCAGTATTATAGTCCACGATCTCCGTTGGTATCTTAGGTAATCCACAGTCAGAGTTAGAAAGCACGGCAATATCCCCAATCCTCCCAATAACCGGACGAGACACAGTTTGGGAGTCAACTAACTCGCTTTATTCACAGACTTCCATATTTATGCAGTTCCGCTTGCAAGGGGTTTCCTTACAGATGTTACAGGGGATTTTTTCCCATCAGGCAGTGTAATTATCCCAACAGGCATTGCTGCACGAGAGGGATCCTCGCACTAAAATGGACAATTAAGTGGATTATCCCCTCGTGCAGCAAAACTGGCAATTCACATAGAAATCCATATTTCACATAATATTACTCGCTTTCATACGAATGACCATTCGGTAGATAGCTGGGGTCTGCGGGCACATTTAGTGAGAATACCGCTCAGATCCCAGCTAAACTAACCGAACGCCGCACAAAATACATTTAACCATAGAGTTCGGTTTGAAACTACCGAACATCGATGGGGAACAGAATGTGGTGAACGCGGAACTCCCGAACGCTCTGGAAGTCCAGCGGTGTTCGGATCATTGAGTAGCCGTTTTCAGTTCCAGGCTCTCGATGACCGAACACCGCTGCAGAGACAAAGGATCCAAGATGGCCGACGACGGCCGAACGACGGCCACCTAGGAGAGCCTTCAATTACCGATTGCAACATTGTTGCAATCGGTTAATTAGTGCCACACGACTGTGAGTGTGTGGTCTACCTGGGGAGCCCGTATTCGTTTGGCGAACGGCCCGGATAGCCGTGTTTCGTCAAACGAAAGGTTTGCATGCTGGTAGCGTACGGCTGCCAGCATGCGAACGGTCATAATACAATACATACACAATCAAGGTATACAGTAACACATTCAGCCTACGGACAACCTTTGTTAAATATAGTCCAGAAGTGGCTAGGTTTGCCACAATCTCCTCCTCTGCTCCCCCAGCATCTCCTCCTCTGCTCCCCCAGCATCTCCTCCTCTGCCCCTCCAGCATCTCCTCCTCCTCCCCCCTTCTTCCACCAGCATCTCCTCTCTAACGGAGCTCCCCGTACTCCGACTGAGTACCCTCCGTTGATGGACGCTTCCTAGCTTGTGCCGAGGACCACAAGCACCGCACCAGACACCACAACCACCGCAGACTCCGCACCCGCCATAGCTTGACTGGAGTCTCGCCGTCTTCCTTCCACCCTGGATCAGCTTCTGTCCTCCAGGACCGTGTGGGAAAGACCTCTTCCTTCCACCCTGTATGAACCTCCAGCATCCAGGACTGTGTGGGGAAGACATACAGTGACTTATTATAACACAATGGCATATTTTTAAAGGGGTGGGGGAGACAATATTTAATAGAAAATATCTCACGTGCCTGCAGAATTAGCAATATGCAAATCTACCCAAATATGCAAATGAACCAGTCTTGCTATTCAGGTAGTGCACATTGCTGTTACCAACAGAGGGCACTAGACAAGCTCCATAGCCAAATCCACCTAGTTGGTAGCAAACCTCAGCAGTACAGGAGAGCAGGCAATACATTTCACAGTACACACACACACACACACACTATAAACAATTACATTACACACACGCTGCACCTATAATGGGTACAGGGTGACTAAAACATAAGAGAAATAAAGCAACCTACATAAATAGTCTGTCTGAAGGTAGAATAGGGGCTTTAAAGCCAAATACATCAAAGAGTCATAGTCAAAGGGGAGGAGGCTGGCAAGCAGGCTTCTCCAGGACCAAGTGGTGAAGGGCACTTCGTCACATATCTCCCCTTCGGGGGGAAGACTAACCAGGCACCTCACTTTCTGTCGGTCAGTGCCTAAGTTAGTCGATTCACCCACCGACCATAAGCAAGTGCCAGAGTACAACAAACAGTTATTAGAGCCCACCTACAACAAACAGTTATTAGAGCAGCCCACCCACAGCAAACAGTGACTGCACCTGGGTATTCCTCTGGGGTGATGGGACAACACGCTGTGGGGACTTGAGAGGCAGAGGCCAGCAGCGCTGTGCCCTGATGCCAGCGCTTCTGCTGGGATGAGGGGGGTGCAGGCCAGTCCTGTAACAAGGGGGTCGGAAGGGGAGAGGCCAGCGGCGCTCTGCCCTGATGCCAGCTTTTCTGCTGGTATAGCCTGCAGGACATCATGCTCTGGACAAGGGACAAAGGGAGGGCAGAGGCCAACTGCACTCTGCCCAGCTGCCAGCTCTTCTGCTGGGGTGCTTGGGACATAGTCCGGCTCAGTAGCCGGGGGTCAGTGGGGGTTAACATCTCCTCTGTTAACCCTGGGGCCAAGTTAGGAGTTAGCTGGGGAGGGGAGAATTGGCTTACCTCCTCCTCCTGATACTCCTGCGATGGTAGCTGGGGATCTGGACAGGCCGTCCAGCATCCCTGTGGGTCAGGCACAGAGACCACGATCCCATCTGCGCCGTCTGGAAAATTTGTGTCTTCCCTTGGTAGGGTAAGCTGCCGCTGGGGAGAGAGGGAGCTGTGCTCCTCTCCCTGAAACACATGCTGCCGCTGGAGAGGAAGGACGACACCTTCGGCTCCCTGGGACCCACACTGCCGCTGGGGAGGAAGGAACGACACCTTCGGCACCCTGGGACTCCCACTGCCCTGGCGGTACCTCCAAGGTAGGGATCGACCGATATTGATTTTTCAGAGCCGATACCGATACCGATAACCTGTGAACTTTAACCCCTTAAGGACCAAACTTCTGGAATAAAAGGGAATCATGACATGTCACACACGTCATGTGTCCTTAAAGGGAAACTCCAGTGCCAGAAAAACGATCCGTTTTTCTGGCACTGGAGGGTCCCTCTCCCTCCCACCCCCCAATCCCCGGATACTGAAGGGGTGAAAACCCCTTCAGTGACTTACTTGGGACAGCGGCGATGTCCCTCGCCGCTGTCTCCGCCTCCGCGACGCTCCTCCTAGTGATTACGTCGGCCGGTGGGCGAGACTAATCTCGCTCACCGGCCGAGGAGACCTAATGCGCATGCGCGGAAATGCCGCACATGCGCATTACGTCTCCGCATAGGAAAGCATTGAAAAATCATTTCAATGCTTTCCTATGGGGAATAGAGCGACGCTGGAGGTCCTCACACAGCGTGAGGACGTCCAGCGACGCTCTAGCACAGGAAACCTGTGCTAGAAACTAGGAAGTGACCTCTAGTGGCTGTCTAGTAGACAGCCACTAGAGGTGGAGTTAACCCTGCAATGTAATTATTGCAGTTTATGAAAAACTGCAATAATTACACTTGCAGGGTTAAGGGTAGTGGGAGTTGGCACCCAGACCACTCCAATGAGCAGAAGTGGTCTGGGTGCCTACAGTGTCCCTTTAAGGGGTTAAGGCCGATAGCTGATAACTTATACCGATATTCCATGCATTTTAATTTTTGGGGGAAAAAACTATATCTACACAAATCTGCTGTTAAATGAACATGTTTATTGTTAACGTTTAGCTTTTTTTGTAAATCTTTATTTTTCATTGGTAAATAAAAATAAATAATACAGAAACATACAAGTCAGATTGCAGCAAAACAATTGTGATATGGTCAAATACAAAAAATTGGACCACTTTTTTTTTTTTTAAATAAATATCAGTCAAAAGGTAACAAGATCAACAATGTTCAATTGCACATAGTCCATACTTAGATTAAATCTTAGTAAAATGAGCAGCAATGACATAGGTAATTATATCAAAGGGACACTACAGTATATATAAGCAAGGCATCAAAACAGCTTCATTAAGCTATATTTGTTTTGTTGCCTAACTGCTTAGCCTTAGTGTCAATTTAAAGTAATTTAAACACATTGTTTAATGCATATAAATAATATCACATTTAAAACAAGATATATGTTGAGTAACTTAACCTTTCTAGCTGAGTAAAGATAGGTAGCATACCTTATAAGGGTAGACATAGACAATACGATTAGTCATCATACAGGTATTGGTCTTGGGTAGCAGAGGAAATCGCAGTGGGCACAGGTAAGGGTACACTACACTACACACAGGACCAGTTCCTGGAGCATCCCATCCCAGATCATTCAGTGAATGCCAAGCCATGTTAACCTGCTATCCAGCTTCAAGGTTACAAAAAAGTGAGTTTAGACAGACCTTAAATAACATTTAATGAAAACTATTAACTATGCTAAACTAATCTAAAACGTTAGAATTTCTTCAATACTTCCAGTTGAGAAGGAGTACATTGTAGTGCAAAAAGCACAACATTTCTGCATGTTCTCCTGTTAAATGGTTTCTGTTTCTTTCGTAGATTGCAGACACTTCACTGAAAACACATTCACTAGGTACAGAGGAGGGTGGAGAGGTATCTTCTGGCATAAGAAGCAAGGGTTTTAAAGCGTGTCTCATTTTCTTTCGACCACTCAAGTGGATTGCCTTTTCTATTGATCACTGGTTCTTTCAAATAAAGATGAAGCTCATCGTCAAGGCTGACTTTTGGTAAAGTTAGAGTATCCTCTACATGAGGCCCCAATAAAACGCTGAACATGGCATCAATTTGGCCATGTTTAAGACTTTTTTCCATGTGTTTCCTTTTTGTGAATTTGTAGGTTTCTGTTGAATCATCATCCTGCTCTTCCAGACTAGTACTACTAGTAGCATGCTCTTCCAGACTAGTACTACTAGTAGTATGCTCTTCCAGAAAATCCAGACTAGTAGCACCAGGCTCTTTCAGATGTGACCTTTCTAGAACCTGCACCTCCTTTTGCATATCTTCTGTCAGCCATTCTTTTGCCTTGGCCAATACATTATCAGAAGAGAAAGCATGATGTTTGAATCGAGGATCTAAAAGACATGCCATAACTACGTTTATATTCTCTTCATACTTCAAAAAACGTTTGTTGAGGCTTTCCTTCATGACCTCCCTGAGTGTTTTAATACCACGTGTAGTGGGCCCTTCATTCTCTTGAAGAAGCATCTTCAGCACTCTCACACTGTCACGACTACTAATGTGGTCCAGCATGCAGAAACTATGTAAACATATACATAGACAAGAAAAGGAAAATAAAAGGACAGAGCGTAAACCGGACCTTAGAATGGCAGGACTAATATGCTAGAGACAGAGAATGGTCAAAGGGAAAGGTAGGTCAAGGAAGCCAGAAAATACACAATACCATTTACACAAGCCAAGTCAGGGAAACCAGAATTCAGAATAACCAGGGAAAAGCCAAGATCAGGATACCAGGAAATCAGATTCACAAAGATAAAGCACTCTCAGGAAACCACGAACAGGAAACCACGACAGGGCAAGGTACTGGGGTGAGTTAGGGATTTAAATATCCCTCTCTAAGCTCTGATTGGTCAGAGGGCGACCTCTGACCCCAAAACATGCGTTCGCGTTGACGTCGTGACGTCACGCGCACGTCAGTATAAACTTCTGGGGTGGAGCTATGATTAGACGCGACCACGCGGTCAGCGCCATTTTGGATTCGGGCGCAAGGGCCGGAAGATGTGGGGAAGCGGTTGTAGGTAAGCTCATGCTGTCGGCGATGCTGATCAGGAGCTTCATCTGTCTCAACTGTCAAACTTCTGGTCCCAGGCCTATAAGTAATTACGAAATTGAATCTGGAGAGGAACAATGACCATCTAGCCTGACGAGAGGACAATCTCTTAGCGTCCCCAATATAAGCCAAATTCTTATGATCGGTAAAGATCAAAAGTGGCTCTTTGGAACCTTCCAAGAGATGCCTCCATTCCTTAAGCGCAAGTACAATGGCCAAAAGTTCCCTATTCCCTATGTCATAATTTCTCTCTGCAGGTGTGAGTTTGCGAGAGAAAAATCCACAGGGATGTAAAGGCGCATCAGGACTTTCTCTCTGAGGCAGAATGGCTCCTACTCCTGTTTCTGATGCATCTACTTCTAGAATAAATGGCTTGCTTGGATCAGGATGGGTCAGGACAGGTGCTGAGGAAAATAAAGATCTTACTTGTTCAAATGCCTCTCTTGTTTCTTTGGGCCATGATTTGTAATTTGCTCCTTTTTTGGTTAGGTTGGTTATAGGAGAAATTACAGAAGAATTTTTTACAGAAGAAAAATTTAATAAATTTGCGGTAGTAATTCGCAAAACCTATGAAGCGTTGTGTAGCTTTAATACCCTTGGGCAACGGCCACTGTAAGACTGCTTCCAGCTTGTGGGGGTCCATCTTGAAACCGGACGGAGATATAACATATCCAAGAAATTGTATCTCCGTTTGGTCAAACTGGCATTTCCCCAGCTTACAGTAGAGACCGTTCTTTAACAGGGTTTTGAGTACTATTCTCACATGTTCGTGATGTGTCTCTAGGTCTGGGGAATAGATGAGAATGTCGTCTAGGTACACTAAAACGAACATGTGGAGGTACTCTCTTAGGACATCGTTAATAAAATCTTGGAATACCGCTGGAGCGTTGCATAATCCAAACGGTATAACCAGGTATTCGTAATGTCCCATTCTAGTATTAAATGTGGTCATCCACTCGTGACCGTCCTTAATCCTGACTAGGTTGTACGCACTTCTGAGATCGAGCTTAGTGAAGACTCGAGCTCCTTTCAACCTGTCGAATAACTCTGATATAAGGGGAATAGGATAGGCATTTTTTTTCGGAATCCTATTCAAACCCCTATAGTCTATCCTTCTTTTTTTAGAAACGAAGAAGAACCCAGCCCCGGCGGGTGAGGAGGACCTACGGATATGACCCTTTCTGAGAGCATCCTTTATATACTCCTCTAAACAAAGGTTTTCTTGGGGGGATAGAGCATACACTCCTCCCTTAGGAGGCATAGCACCTGGCAATAAATTTATGGCACAGTCATAGGGTCTATGTGGTGGTAACCCCTCCGACTAGGCCTTGTTGAACACCTCCTTTAAGTCCAAATACTGTGTATTTGTGTGGAATTTGTGTGGTCAAGGGAGGTGCAATGGGAACATTGATGGTACCAATTGGCTGTGGCATCTGCTTTAAGCAAACACCTCTGCATCTCTCACCCCAACTCACAATCTCTCCTTCAACCCAATCTAAACGTGGATTGTTTTTCTGGAGCCAAGGAAAACCGAGTATTATCGGACATGTAGGTGAAGATATGATTTGAAAAACCATCTCTTTAGAGTGTAGAATACCCCCTGAGACAGTGATTGGCAGAGTTTCGTGTGTGATGAGAGGCTGGGTAAGAGGCCTTCCATCAATAGCCTCTACTGCTATGGGTCTCTCTTTCTGTCTTAAGGGCAGGAGAAGCTTTGCAGAGAATTCTTTGTCTAGGAAATTCTCCGCTGCCCCAGAGTCAATCATAGCCTCACACTGTACAGCGGTTTTCTTAAAAGACAAGGTAACTGACAAGGAAACGGTTCTTAGTCAATTTAGGGGACATATACATCACACCTAAGGTCGGTCCCCGTACTTGCCTTAGGTGCGCAAGTTTTCCGGCCGAACTGGACAAAATCTTTGATGTCCCTTCTTGCCGCAATACATACACAACCCTTCATTACGTCTGTGTTGTCTTTCTGCCTCAGTGAGTTTAGCAATACCCAATTGCATGGGTTCAGGTTCTGGAGGTGGAGCTTGGCTAACCACCACTGGGTTAGAGAAACGAGGGGCTATGGACAAGTTAGGACGTCTATTACGTTGTTTGTTTTTCTCTCTTTCTCTGAGCCTATTATCGATATCTATCATATAAGCAATAAAGTCATTGAGGTTAACCAGAAGGTCTCTGGCTACGGTCTCATCCTGTATACTCTCAGCTAAACCTTCTGAGAAAGCAGCCACCAAACCACTATTGGTCCAGTCAACCTCGGACGCCAATGTTCTGAACTTTATGGCGTAATCAGCTACAGAGCGACTGCCTTATTTTATTCTCATTAGGGCTTTGGCAGCATTCTTTTCTCTGCCTTTAGGTTCAAAAGTAGCCTTAAATGCTGTTAGGAAGACACTGTAATCATGGGCTACGTCGTTTCCACTCTCCCATAAGGGGTTAGCCCAGGTTAAAGCCTTTCCTGTTAATTGGTTCATCAGATAGCCAATTTTTGATCTATCTGTAGGAAATGAACCGGGGGAAGCTTCGAAGTGGTACTCAATTTGGTTTAAAAAAACCTCTATATTCTTTAGAATCACCTCCATAACGAGTGGGAGGTGAAAGGGTTATGGACGGTGGTTTATGTGGCACGGGAGCCACTACAGGTGGCGGAACCACAGGTGTTACAGGAGGTGCCTCTAAATAGGCAGTTCTCTGGAGCAAGGTCTGAAATGCCTGGGCAAATTGATCTAACCTGTGGTCCATATCCTCCACCCTATTTTCACAGGCAATCATATGTTTGCATAGTTCCGCAGGATCCATGGCACTGTCGTAATGTCACGACTACTAATGTGGTCCAGCATGCAGAAACTATGTAAACATATACATAGACAAGAAAAGGAAAGGAAAATAAAAGGACAGAGCGTAAACCGGACCTTAGAATGGCCGGACTAATACGCTAGAGACAGAGAATGGTCAAAGGGAAAGCCGAGGTCAAGGAAGCCAGAAAATACACAATACCATTTACACAAGCCAAGTCAGGGAAACCAGAATTCAGAATAACCAGGGAAAAGCCAAGATCAGGATACCAGGAAATCAGATTCACAAAGATAAAACACTCTCAGGAAACCAGGAACAGGAAACCACCACAGGGCAAAGTACTGGGGTGAGTTAGGGATTTAAATATCCCTCTCTAAGCTCTGATTTGTCAGAGGGCGACCTCTGACCCCAAAACGTGTGTTCGCGTTGACGTCGTGATGTCACGCGCACGTCAGTATAAACTTCGGGGGTGGAGCTATGATTAGACGCGACCACACGGTCAGCGCCATTTTGGATTCGGGCGCAAGGGCCGGAAGATGTTGGGAAGCGGTTGTCGGCTCGCCGACAAGCAGGTAAGCTCGTGCTGTCGACGATGCTGTGCCGGTTGGGCATGTCCGTGCCACGCGGCGGGCCGGCAACTGCGACACACACATGAAATAACGGATGACACACTTGAGTCGTTATGGCTAACCTCTAGTGTCACTTCCTCTATTGGGAGGAGGGTCTGAATAAGATTTGCTACAATCTCCCACTGATCAGCATTAGGCAAGAATAGCCTCCATGCTCACCAGCATAGATGCTAAGAGCTCGCTTCTGTTCCAGCATTCTTTGTAGCATGTGGAGTGTGGAGTTCCATCGTGGTGGAACAGCTTGAATCAGGCTGTTTTTGGGCAGGCCAAGGTCTGACTGAATGCACCTCAGTCGGTGCTTGGCAATGAATGAATGGTGGAAATGACTTCCGCACTTCTTTAGCATGGCAATTATGTCGATCACAGCTCTCTGGCTTGACAGACCATCATTTACTACAAATTGCAGGGTGTGTGGCATGCAGCTGAGATCTGACACTTCAGCAAGCCTCATTCCTTTCACCATGTTTGCTCCGCTGTCTTGAAGCACAAGCAGCACTCTATCTTTGCTTATACCCCAGTCATCAAGCATGCCTAGAAACATTTCTTTAATGTACTCGCCAGTGTGGGATCCTTGCATCACCTTTGTGTTCAACACCAACTGCCTTTTTGTCCATTCATTATCAATGAAGTGACACGTAAGACTCAGTCATCAGTGATTCTGTTGATCCGGACCATCAGTCAGTAGTGAATGAGAGTGAATTGCCAGCGTTCTCTGGTTGTAACATTGTTTTTACTTTCTGTATCACCTTCTGATGAATCTTTGGCAGCATTTCGGTCCTGTAAAACTTGTCCTTTTTCAGTGTGTACCTTGGCTCAGCTATTATTATTATTATTATTGCCATTTATATAGCGCCAACAGATTCCGTAGCGCTTTACAATATTATGAGAGGGGATTTAACTATAAATAGGACAATTACAAATAAACTTATGGGAACAATAGGTTGAAGAGGACCCTGCTCAATCGAGATTACATTCTATAGGAGGTGGGGTGTAAAACACATTAGGACAGGAATTTGCAATCAAATAAGGTGGGCTGCCCTTTAGGAGAGGGCAAGAGACAGGTATGTGAGGTAGAGGTTAGTCTTGGAGGCCATAAGCTTTCCTAAAGAGATGGGTTTTAAGGCACTTCTTAAAAGATGCAAGACTAGGGGAGAGTCTGATGGCGGTAGGCAGGCTATTCCATAGGAAGGGAGCCGCCCGCGAGAAGTCCTGCAAGCGTGAGTTGGCCGTACTATAGACATCAAGCGCTTAAAGCCACAGTCAAACACCATTGTAAATGGCTGGTTATCCGTAACCATCATCTCTGTGATTGCTCTGTCCAGAAGTTGGGATCTTTCATTGGACTTTTGCCACTTTGTGTGTCTCTGAAATAGGTCTTTTATTTTTGGCTGGAATAGAGTTGGTGTTTCACATGATTCTTTTTCTTTTGTTTTCTGTGCTTCATTAAATAATTCAACATGATGAATTCTTAGATGGGTCAAAAGATTTGATGTATTCTTTGTTTTTGCAGTTGCAGATCCCATGCTCACATTGGTTTTGCATGTGTTGCACATTGCCTGTCCTGGGGAGGGTTGACTAAAATAGTCCCAAACTATGCTTTTACTTTTTCTTTGTGCATCCATCTGCATTGAAAGAAGAGGGTTACAAAAAGCTACAGTGAGGTTTAGAGTTAGTTGTGGATGAAAAAAAAAAACAATATCAATATTAAAGGGACTCTCCAGGCAGCCGAATTTACTCAACCGGTTCCAGCGCCGGGAGCCTCGTGAAGCCGCACCCCCTATTTCGTCAAAATGACAAAATAGGCGGGCGCGAGCAGGGAGCAATCAGACGCTTCCATTTGGAAGCGTCATTGCTCCCTTGTGCGCATGCGCGGCTTTGCCGCACATGTGCACATACTTCAGAGGGCGGCCCTCTGAAGTCCTGAGCGCACTACCGCGCATGCGCGTGGTGTGCGCGGCCGTGAGCTGACTGACAGCTCAGCTGCGGTCTTTGCCCGCCCCCCTCCTCTGCTGACAGGCAGGAGAGAGAAGGCGCGCACACAGTGCCTTCTCTCTCCTGCACACGTCAGACGTATTTTAATACGTCTGACGTGTACAGGGCCTTTTTAGGGCCCTGCATGATAGGAAGTCCCTCTGGTGGCCGTCTGAGTGACGGCCACTGGAGATATTCCTATCAATCAATGTAAAGACTGTATTTTCTCTGAAATTAGATTGCCTGCAGGGAGCTATAGATCATACCTGAACAACTACATTAAGCTGTAGTTGTTCAGGTGACTATAGTGTCCCTTTAATATGAATATGAGATCCCAGCATGTACCTGGCTGTTACTGATGGCAGTGTAAATGCTGTCAGCAGTCATACTCCTGTCATGCTCATCCGGCCAGTACATACTGGGATGTATGACTACTAGTGCTATTAGCCTTTTACTTATTGAAGCAGTACAGATTAAGTAAAGCGCACGCACACAAACAATACAGTGACTGTTGTGTTTACATTTCATAAAGCTAAAAGCACCTATAATCAATTCTTAGCTAAGAAATATGTGGATAAGGGGGGAGTAAGTAAAATATATTTATATATAACAATAAAAGCTTGTGTTTACTTCATTACTACTTTATATTAATTGCATGAAGAAAATCACTGACCACAATGCTACAATAGTATTGTAAAGGATCCTGCTATCCGTGCAGCGCTGATCCTTGTAGCGTCTCTCCCGAAATCCAAACTGAAAAGAGTGAAGTAGCGATTATAGCTCCCAATTCCCCAAACATGAGTCGAGACTTCATGAAGGGATAAAACGAATGTGTTTATTGATGGCCAAACTCAGCCCTTTTATGATGGTCTTCCAGCAAGGACACTCACACATGGGACCTTGTGGAAGACTGACACAGAATATAAGAACCAATCACTGTACTTTACAAATATTACACCCACCCACAGGAAGAGTGCAACCCCTCCTCTCTATCCTGGAGATAATTAACTTACCCCTCCTCTCTATCCTGGAGATAATTAACTTAAGTGGTTGCAGAGAACCTAATTATCTCCGGGCAGAGAGAAACATGTGCTTTTTACCTTTTAACAAAACTGTATTAAAATCAATAACTCATGTTTCGCTGAACGAAGTCCCCATGTTCCACACATCCCCAGATAGCTTGGATCTGAGCGCATATTATAGGCGAATAGCGCTCAGATCCCACAAACACAGTTCTCAATAACGTCGAGTAAAGTTTAAGTTCACCAGCTGTCTGTGCAAATGTACCCGAAAAGAGTTCCATAACGGGCCAGCATCCCAGGGTAAGAGGCTAGCAATCCGGCTCCTCCAAGAGACAAGGGAGCAGGGCAGTTTGTCACATGCAAACCCAGTGACAAAAGCCATTTTGTCACACATCTCCCCTTTGGGGGGGGAGACTAACCAGGCATCTGACCTGTCGGTCAGTGCCTGAGTTAGTCGATACGCCCACCCACAATAAACCAGTACAGGAGTAGCCCACCCAGAACACACCTTTACTGCGCCAGGTGATCCCTCCATTGCTACCGGGCAAGACGCTGTGGGGACTTGGGGGGCAGACGCCAGCTGCGCTCTGCCCCGATGTCAGCGCTTCTGCTGGGATAGCCTGGATGCAACTTGGCTGGGGAGGGGAGACATCACTTACCTCTTCCTCCTGGTATTCTTGGGGGGGTAGTTGGGGATCTGGATAGGACGTCCAGCATCCCTGTAGGTCGGGTGTAGAGACCACGGGCCCTCCTGCACCGTCCAGGAGATTTGTAGGGTAAGCTGCCGCTGGGGAGAGATACCGGTTGCCTCTTCTCCCTTTACAATACACTGCCGCTGGTGAGTCCGACCGACTGTCCTGACTCCCAGTGATGATGGTTGCTGTTGCGATGAGAAACCGACAGTCTCCTCTCTTTGTGACACAACCGGCCTGTGGGAGAGGGACCAACTGTCTCCTCTCTCTGTAAGCTGCCCGGCTGCTGGAGGGGGAGACTGGCTGTCTCCTCTCCCTGTAACGCTGCTTGGTGTTGGGTAGTGGTAATGACCCTCTCCACTCCCAGTGATACTTGTTGTTGCTGAGATGAGGGACCGACAGTCTCCTCTCTCTGTGACACGGGCTGCCGCTGGGGAAGGAGACCTACCGTCTCCTCTCCCTGAACCACACACTGCCGCTGGGGATCTGGGCCGGTTGCCCAACATCCCTGTAGGGCCGGTAGAGAGACCTCGGTCCCATCTCCACCTGCCGACTGTGGGTCCTCCCCAGACCAGTCTATGAGGTCCCCTACCTCTGCAGCTGGTAGAGGAGCAGGGTGTACCTCAGCCGGGTCTTGCCAGTGGTAGTGCTGCAGGTTAGGCTGTGAGTGGACCAAGCTGAACAGATGTTGGTAGTCCTGCTCCAGCTCCCATTCCCTTCTGACCAGGAATGTCAGATCTGCTCTCACCCCCCTTTCGGGAGGCCAATCATGTAGGTCGCTCCTGTAGTCCATAAGGTCCCAGAATCTGGACTCTCCCGTGCTCCCAAAATCCATTTCGTCAAAGGACTCCCATAATAGACCAGGGCCATTGTAATCCTCACCCTCGGGTCTGTGGTACTCCTCTGTCCAGGGAGCCTGCCGCACTGTGTCCCACCATAGTGCCTGGTATGCGTCCTCTAACCAGGTCTCCTGCCATACCAGGGTCTCAAGCTCCGACACCCACTCCTTCAGGGGCTGCTCCCCAAGCAGAGGCTTTAGCAGCGCCAATCGCATTCGCAACCTCTACTCCTCGCTGGGGAGACTCTCGCTCCGTTGTCGCTGCACGTCCTCCATGGCTTCGTGCCATACGCCTTTCCGGGCTGCATCCCTATAATCTGGGTGCTCCTCCTCATGGAACGCTGTCCAGGAACTAGCTAATTCCATGCTGCTGTAGCCAGGGGCACTGTACGAATACTAGCGTTGCCCTAATTATAAATCCATGGTACCGGTGTCGCTAGGATGCTAGTCACTACTTGATTCGGTTCTGTATATCCATTCGGGAGAAAATCCCGCCGCTTGCCACCAGTGTAAAGGATCCTGCTATCCGTGCAGCGCTGATCCTTGTAGCGTCTCTCCCGAAATCCAAACTGAAAAGAGTGAAGTAGCGATTATAGCTCCCAATTCCCCAAACATGAGTCGAGACTTCATGAAGGGATAAAACGAATGTGTTTATTGATGGCCAAACTCAGCCCTTTTATGATGGTCTTCCAGCAAGGACACTCCCACATGGGACCTTGTGGAAGACTGAAACAGAATATAAGAACCAATCACTGTACTTTACAAATATTACACCCACCCACAGGAAGAGTGCAACCCCTCCTCTCTATCCTGGAGATAATTAACTTACCCCTCCTCTCTATCCTGGAGATAATTAACTTAAGTGGTTGCAGAGAACCTAATTATCTCCGGGCAGAGAGAAACATGTGCTTTTTACCTTTTAACAAAACTGTATTAAAATCAATAACTCATGTTTCGCTGAACGAAGTCCCCATGTTCCACACATCCCCAGATAGCTTGGATCTGAGCGCATATTATAGGCGAATAGCGCTCAGATCCCACGAACACAGTTCTCAATAACATCGAGTAAAGTTAAAGTTCACCAGCTGTCTGTGCAAATGTACCCGAAAAGAGTTCCATAACTTAACGGGCCAGCATCCCAGGGTAAGAGGCTAGCAATCCGGCTCCTCCAAGAGACAAGGGAGCAGGGCAGTTTGTCACATGCAAACCCAGTGACAAAAGCCATTTTGTCACAAGTATCATTGGTGTGTGTGATTTTATTGCATTTAATATTATGGGGTGATTTGAAAATGAAATGTGGTATTATAATTAATTACATTTAATATGCACAGCAGAGGGGTAGACTAGACTATATAATATATTAAAAGGATTTCAGCAAAAATATTTTCTATACACACAGACCGCATTATTAATAATTTTTGCTGAAATCATTTCAATATTATTTACTAGCACTAGTCAGTTGTCCCCAAACTCACTTTCTCATCTACCTTGATCTGTGCTCCGGATACTTCTGGCGCTCGGCTCACAGCAGGGAGGGGTGATGATGATGACGACGACGTAAAGCCTCTTTGGCTGGCGGCTGGACGTGGAGGTTGACAGGTTGTAGCTCTGGTTGATATCAGACAGAAACATCAGTCTCACCTTCTGTCTATGGTTTATGTGCTAATACTGAGTTCTAGTTGTAGCAGTAGTAGTATTTTTTTTAACCGGCCTTAAATTTCAATCAGTACTGGACTTTATAATACTTACACAAATTAAATGCCATATTGATAAAGTATAATGAATTCCTTCTGAATGTAATACTTAATCATTTGCACAGTACTTGGCGTGGGAGCATTTTAGTATACTACCCACTCCCCAGTGCTTTATCATTTTTATTGTGCCAAATTGCCAATATACTTCCCAAGGGCTTTATTATTATATTATTTATAATATAAATCTAATGCAAACAATTACACCCAGAGCTTTATTATAATATATACTATAGTGCCATATTATCCAGCACCACCTCCCCCGCCCCCCCTGACTGACAACCAAGGGCTGCTTGCTTCTTTATTATAATTTATACTAGTGCCACTGCCAAATGCCAATATCCACCACCACCCCCTCCCCCCACCTCACTGACTACCAACTAAGGGGCTTTATTAATGTATAATTTATTATATATTAGTGCCAATTTTGCCAAATGTAAATTTCCACCACCACCACCACTTCCCCTCCCCCCACCTCAATGACTACCAACTAAAGGCTTTATTAATTTATAATTTACATTTATAATATACTAGTGCCAAATGCCAATTACCACCACCAACCCCCCCTACCCCTCACTGACTACCAACTAATTGCTTTATTAGTGAGGTGGGGGGAGGGAGTGGTTAAAATTGGCATTTGGCAAAATTTGCACTAGTATATTATAAATCTAAATTATAAATTAATAAAGCCCTTAGTTGGTAGTCAATTTATAATTTACATTTATAATATACTAGTGCCAAATGCCAATTTCCACCACCATCCCCCCTCCCCCTCCCCCTGACTTAAACTTCCAGTTCCAACCAAGGGATTAATTATAATTTAAGATGCCAAAGTGCCAATATAGTTACTTAGTGTGCCACCATGTGCCATCCGGCATCCGACCTCCCCTCCCACACCTCACTGACTGAGTAATCTCTCAATAAACAACATACATAGTATTAGATAAAAATCATAGATAAAAATCATAAAAGAAAATTACCTTTTTAGTAGACCAGAAAAGGTGGCAAATCAAGTGATCCAACTGGGCTGGCAGTGACACACAAGCGGCAGAGCAGACAACTGGGCTGGCACATGGCACTGACTGAAGCCACTCCTCCAGAGAGCACTACTTCAGGGCCGGGACTTCAGCTCCTCTCCTGCGATTTGTGCGCCTAGTGTGCACACCTTGTTTTGCCGTGCGGAGCAGTGAGACGTGGGCGCACGCGCTGGACGCATTATCGGTAAGGTTAGATGCCGATACCGATAATTTTTTTTTTTTGTAAATATGGTTTTTATTGGATATTTTCATATATTTTCAACGAGCAAAAGATGATACATCGGGACTCGCAGGTCCCAATTATAACTTGTGGTTTCGATGTCAACAGTTGCATAAAGTCACAGTGTTTCATGGGCACATGCGCCCCTATGTTTTGAGGACTCGCAGGTCCTTTATTGAGTCCAGTTTTGCAATTGCCTTTCAATGTAACTAACAATAAGACTCATTTTATAAGTACATATAGGTTTTAGGTACCTGGAGCATGTAGCAAATGTATATTTCGTATCATTATCTCGGACTTGTGGGTTCGCAAGCCCTCAGTGTCGACTGTTTCTCAGGTCCCTTATTTTGTGTCTGTGTGTAGGCGTGTTTGTGTTGTTGTAGCCATGTGTAGGTGTGGGGTATGGCAGGTCTCGAGGCAGCTGGGACCCGAGTATCAACCGCTCCGTGTCTCCGCTGGTCACGTGTGTCTTATACATTTTGTGTCTCTTGTCTCGTGGTTGTGTGGGGTATCTCCTGCTCCACGCTACAGTGGGGGTCTAATCGGTGCGTTGTGTGGGTATTCTGTCCCCTCCCTTCTGTTCCCTTCAGGGGTTATTATCGTGTCTGTCTAGATGATTTCCTGGAATTATCCCTGGCGCAGGTGGTGCATGTGGGGCGGATATGTACTTGGGTTCCCCAAACCTGGTTTAGGCGGGAGGTGGAAGTCCTGGTACAGGCATTATGGGGTTGTGGGGTGGTGCCACTACATTGGGCTATCTCCCTGAGTCTGTACTCGTGGTGTGTCTGCGGACTAAAGTCAGAGTAGGGTTAAGAGCATGTCATTAAAGTCTGGTGTGGTAGTCCTTAGTATCCAATGTGTCCAGGTGTTGAGGTACTTTTGGAAGGTGTCATTTGTGGTGTTGTGGAGTTCCTCAAGGGATCGTAGTTCCTCCATTTGTGTGAACCAAGTTTTTAGGGGAGGGGTGACTTGTTGCTTCCAGTATTGGGGTATCAGTGCCTTGGCTACATTCAGTATACGGATAGTGAGCGATTTCTTATATGCGGTCCTAGGGGTCTGGGTGTGATGTAGCAGCATAGCTGCCGGGCTGAATGGTGGCGGGTCGTCTGTGTATTGGCAAATTATTTTGTGTATTGCTTTCCAGTAAGGGGTTATCTTATTGCGGTCCCACCATATGTGTAAGAGTGTGCCCTGTTCCTCCTCGCATCGCCAGCAGTGGGGAGAGTGTGTCGTGATTCGCGCATGTAGTGTTGCGGGAGTGTAGTACCATCGAGTCAGTAATTTATAGGCCGTTTCTTGGGTCTTGCTAAAGCTGGAACAGTGATGTGTAAGATTGGGATAGCTTGGAACAGGTAGAGTAGGCGCGGTAGGAAGTTAATCTTCACTACCTGTATCCTACCCAACCACGAAATATGGGGGTGTGCCCATTCCTGCATCTCTGTGCGCATTCTTGCTAGTAAAGCAGTAAGGTTTTCCTTAAATAGGTCCCCTTCCCTCCTTGTTAACCAGATTCTCAGGTATTTGAGCTTCTGTGTTGCCCATTGAATCGTGTAATGGTGTCGTAGAGGTTCCGCCCTGCGTTCTGGGATACTTATGTTTAGTATGAACGATTTGGTTAGATTTATTTTCAAATTGGAGAGCCGCCCATATTCCTGAAATGTTTTCAGTATGCTTGGGAGGGATATTTCAGGGTTAGTCACGTAGAACAGGAGGTCGTCAGCGTAGGCCGCGACTTAGTGGTGGGTCGTCCCCGTCGTCATCCCCGTTATGTCTGGGTAGTTTCTGATGGCCACTAGCAGCGGTTCCAGGGCCAGGACGAAGAGGATCGGGGACAGGGGGCATCTGTGGCGAAACCAACCTCGCCACTGGGCCCTGGAGAAGCCTGTTTGCTAGCCTCCTACCTGCTGACTATGGCCCCTGGGTTATTTGGGGCATATTGTACTTTATATTGCTGCTACTGGCCCTTTAAAATCAGCGATGGACATATTGGGACTTTTGGGACTACTGTCCCTTTAAGACTGTGGAGCATAT
The DNA here is from genome assembly GCF_036172605.1 of Pelobates fuscus. Classification (NCBI taxonomy): domain Eukaryota; kingdom Metazoa; phylum Chordata; class Amphibia; order Anura; family Pelobatidae; genus Pelobates; species Pelobates fuscus. The sequence goes on along the minus strand of NC_086317.1, from coordinate 406,095,795 downwards.
TCCAGTATACTGCCTTTAATATTACATATGTATTTATGTGTTGAGTTTAACCTGGGATATGTATGCAGCATTCAGCTGATTGTTCAGTAGAATCACTCCATTCATTATATTGAGTGAAACTACGGAACAACCAGACCACCCAGGAATAAGTGTGCCTCCAATTACAGTTTGCAACAATGTTGCAAACGGGTAATTGGCAATCAGTGTAATGTATTCTTTGTCCTCCGGGTGGCCGCCATGCGGGAAACAAACACGTGGCGGCGGCCATCTTAAACTACCGAACAGCGGTGTTTTGCCGTCGAGTGTCTGGAACTAAAATCGGACACTTGACTAGGCAAACACCGCTGAGACCTCCATACTTCCAGAAATTCGTATAGAAACTACCGAATGACCCGCCGTTCGGTAGAAAGAACCCCACAAACAAGGGAATTCATTCAAACCCTCTCCAGGCTCTATAACACAGGCAATTTGTCTGGTTTCATTCCCTTTTCTGTGACCGACTGCAGGGCCAAAATGCATGGAACTGTTTTCGGATACTTTACCCATGCGGTCGGTCAAATCTTTGGAACCCCATATCTCACGAACCGTTCATCCGAATGACTTGAATTTTGAATATGTTGTCCCCCTGAATAAGGGCTATCCAGCGATGCTGGATTTAAAGGTGTACCCCCTGGTTTTGGGGTACATCCAGAACTTGGCTGGAAAAGTGTACCGGATAATTGGGTTTAATGTTATCTGAGGGGAGGGGATGTGTGGGCTGAACCATGTATGTGATTGGGTATTTTATGCCTCCCCCTGGGTGTGGACTGTATGTGTATTATTGTAATAAAAGCCTGGCTGGATGAGCCAGTCCAGAGTTCCTGTTTTACCCTCAAAGTGATGTGTCGTCTCATTATTGGGGGAAGGATTTATTGCATGCTGTTCCAGTTGACTGCTAGGAGTACAAGCCTATTCGTATGGTTCCTATTCAATGGTCTACAGCATTCATATGCTTGGGAGAATTTAAAGGTTTCTCGGATTCGGTGATTGTGGTGTCTGCCAGAGTGCTTGGAGTCCTCAGGAAGCACTAGGAGCATCCATTAACGGAGGTACCCGGTCGGGGTGCCAGGTGATCCGTTACAGCATCCCTGACGTGTGCCATTTAGTATGTCGAAATGGTTCCGATAGGGCAACATTTACGACTACATGTGCGGAGGGTTGTGTATATAAGGCTTCTATCCACCCCCTGATGCCTGGGCCCAGACCCATGTGGGCGAGGGTATGGAACAGATATTTCCATCCCACCCTATCGAAGGCCTTCTCCGCGTCCGTGGATAGCAGGAGAAGGCCTCCGGTAGTGCGTTTACCACTATGCATTAATGTGAGGGTACGCATGGTATTTTCGCGCGCTTCTCGCCCCATTACAAATCCCACCTGGTCTGGGTGCACCAGGGTGGGTACGTGCGACTGTAGCCTATTTGCTAATATTTTGGTCAGAAGTTTGAGGTCGCTATTTATTAACGAGATAGGGCGGTAGCTTCCGCAGTGTTCCCTGTCTTTTCCGTCCTTAGGGAGAATAGTGATGTGCGCTGTCAGGGATTGCTTAGGGAGCGGGTGGCCCTCTTTTATGGCGTTAAACGTTGTTATGAGTGGGGTGTATAATACGTCCGCATATGTCTTATAGTAGCACAGTGGCAGGCCGTCCGGGCCCGGGCTTCTGCCCGCTTTCGTCTGTTTCACTTCTAGAGTTAGTTCCTCTGGTGTTATCTCCCTGTCTAGGAGTTCTGCCGTGTCCCTGTCTAGTGTCGGCGTCGAGTGGAGTGTGAGATATGCCCTGATTGAGTCAGTTAGGCGTGTGTCCGCATGCTGTGTGTGCGGTCTGGGAAGCGCGTAAAGATTAGCATAGTATGCTCTGATTGCTTCCTGTATCTTTCGAGGCAGTCTGTGTAAAGTGTTCTTATCATCCCTTATGCGGTCTATGTATGTCTGCTGTCTGCGTTTGGCTAACATTCGTGCCAGTAGCCTGCCACTCTTGTTGCCATGCAGAGCGAAAAAGGCTTTATGTCGCAATGCATCCCTGTGGTAGTTCGTCTGAAGCAGTTTGGTCAGGCCCCTGCGCAGTGAGAGTAGTTGGTTTTGTAAGTCGGGCGTCTGATTAGTTTTGTTCAGATTGTCTATCTCCTGTATTTTTGTCAGGGTGTCAGTCATGGCTGCCTCCCTATGTTTCTTCAGTTTGGCGCTTTTTTGAATGAAGTGGCCCCTAATCACACTCTTGTGTGCCTCCCACATGATCGTCGGGGATGTTGGGATGGTGTGTTTGTGGCAAAATATTCTCGGAGGGCTGTGCCTATTTCCGTTTTTACCTCCGGTACGGAGAGTAAATGTTCATTTAGCCTCCACTTAGCTACCCTGGGTCTATAGAGTGGGGACGCTATCGTGAGTGTCACGGGGGCATGATCCGACCATGTGGCCGTGCCGTGTTCAACTTGCAAGACGAGGGGGAGGTGATAGTGAGTTAGGAAAAAAGTAATCTATTCTGGTGTATGAATTATGGGGGTGGGAGAAGAACGTATAATCCCTCTCGTCTGGTTGGTGGGTTCTCCAACTATCCACTAATTTGTGTTTGGATATGAGGTGTTTGAGTGTGGTCAGGTGTTGTGTTGGTATGTGGGAGGTGCCCGTGGATGTGTCCCATTTTGGGTCTAGGGCTAGGTTAAGGTCCCCTCCTATTATCAGTGTACCCTCTGCAAACCCTTGTATCCTACGGCGAGGAACCTGTGATGTCTCTGATTGGGGGCATAGATGTTGGCGAAGGTGTATACCTGCCCCGCTATCGTTCCTTTCAGGAGTACATATCTGCCTTCTCGGTCTGTCTGTAGACCCTGTTCTTGGAATGGGATTCCCCTGTTTATCAGGATTGCCGTCCCCCTGGCCTTACCCCCGTGATAGTCGCTGTAGTAGCCTGTGGGATAGTGGTGGTTATGTAGCTTCGGTCTGGCTTCCTCTTTGAAGTGCGTCTCTTGGATGAATATTATGGATGCCCTAGCGGCGTGGAAATCTTTCAGAGCTGCTGATCTCTTTTCGGGTTTGTTCAGGCCCCTTGCATTTATGGTGATCAGCGTGAGATTGGCTGGAGTCAGTGACATTTTGAGTAGAGCCCAATCGGCCCCGTGCCCCAGCTGCCCGGGTCGAAAGGGAAGTTGGGTATAGGTTGTGTCGGGTATGTATGTGAGAGTGTGGTGTAAGGTGTCCGCCGACTATTCGGCGTTAGGGTGTTTGCGTCTCGGTGGTCGTGGGGGCCCTCTTCCGCCCCTGGGTGTTATATGTCGACCACTTGTAATTGGCGCCTGTCCCTTGTGGGAGTAGATGGAAGGCCGAGGCCTCTGTTCGTATCTGTGTGTATATGGTAGTGTCCGGGTTGGTCGCTACGCGAATCCCTCCCAGGTGTTACCTCGTGTCTCTATCAAAGACCCATGATGTCCCCCGTGGGGCTCCGTGTGATGGTATGGGTGTTACTTGTCCTCACCAGTGGACGTGTGTCATAACTATGTGGTAATGGTAACTTAGATAGTACAATGTTATAATTAACAAAAAATCAAAACAACAACAATAACAATAATAACAGGCATTGTCAGTTGCAGTAGTATTAATCCCCCTTAGTTTAACTTTCGTGCCCTGGCAGCTCAGATCATATTTACAATTGTGTTCAAGCGTATAGCGACCAGACAGGTGGTTCCCATCCCCTCTAGTGCCGCTCCCTCCGGGTTCCCACCCCCCTCCTGTGCCTGCAGTTCAGTTCATCTGCCTTTTCCTTACGGTATGCTTGCGCGTGTATTCCTCTTCCCTCCTGCCCTCCCACCCTGGCGCTGTGCTCATGAGCAGTTGGCAACTCGGCTCCCTTACCTCCTCCTATGCCTGTGTTCCTGTCCGTTTATCTTGTTTCCTACCTAGGGATCCTACCCGGCTATCCCCCCCCATGCTCCTAGTGTTGTAATTGAGCCCAGTCCCGTCCGCTTTTGGGTGCCTGATGTCTGAGCGAGGCGGGCCCTCGCCCCCCCAGCCTGCTCCTGAGTAGGTCATCACTAGGCCTCTATGGCGGGGGGCGGTTGCCCGCGCCGGTCGCCCACCCATCCCGCGTCTCTGGACGCTGTCATTCGCTTTGCATTGGGCCTCTGTAACCTACCCCCTCCACCCACCTCTCTTCGCCCCACAGTATTGGTATTCGGTGAACAGTTAGCAGTCTGGGGATAAGGTTATATATGAGATTTGGGGGTCTCTCAGGCCTAGCGGCCAGTTGAGTGTGGTACTTGCGGTTTCTAGGATGGGCCGTGGTGCCCCTTGCGTAGTGTCCATGTGCTATAGTTCCTGTGCCTCCGGCAGGTGCGTGCCAGGTGCGTCCCTGTGTATGGGTGATGTGTCCTTATGTGGCATGGAGCATCGGGCTCCGCATAGTCCGTGCAAAAGTTCCATGCGGTCTGTACAAATCCGGTGGTGGAGCCGATGTATGTTCGGCAAGGTTGGAGTGTGTTCCCAGAGGAAGAGGTTGTATCGAGTCAGGTCCTGGCTGTAGTGTCGGCTGCCTCCGCCTCCTCTCAGAGGCCTCATGGGCCGGTCGCTTGTTGGCGGGTGATCCTCGGGATCTGGTTACCTGCTACATGTGACCTTGGGCCCTGGGCGGGGGTATAGAGGGCCAGGGGGTCCGGCCATTGTAGTGGGGCCGGTGTGATCTGTAGTTCCCTCCCCAGGGCGTCCAGGTTGGCCATTTCCTTCACCATGTATGGGCCTCGTGGCGTGTGAACCTGTAATCCAGTCGGGAAACACCAGCGGTACTTGATCCTATTAGCTTGCAATTGTCTGGTGAATGGGCGTTATGCCCTGCGGTAGGCAAGTGTGGTAGGGGAGAGGTCCGGGTATAGTTGGACCTCGGTGCTGCCCAGTAGTACTCTGTCAGTCTCCCTGGCTTTGCGCAGTATTTCTTCCTTTAAGTGATAGTCAGCAAGCATATGGCGTCTCTGGGCAGGCTCCCCGGGGGGCCTTTCGGTCTAAGTGCCCGATGTGCTCTCACCATGTCGATTGGTTCCTGCGGGGCGCGACCCAGTATTTTGTTGAAGATCCCCTCCAGGGTGGTCTGTATTGTGGCGGCTTCGTCCGCATCCTCTGGGATCCCACGGATCCTGATATTCTGCCTCCTCCCTCGGTTATCGAGGTCCTCTAGGTGGTGTGCCATCTGTTGCAACCGCTGGGTGGTAAGCTGAAGGGTCCCTGTGTTGGCAGACTGCGCCGCTTGTATGTGGTCGCAGTCCGCCTCTAGCTGGGAGACCCTTTGGTGTAGGCCGCAGAATTCCTCCCGCATGGCCTGCAGTTCTTCAGTGATGGAGGCACGGAGGCTGTTGTTCGCCTCTGTCAGTTCCGCCTTGGTGGGCAGGCTGCGGAGGATGCCGATCCATTCCGGGTTCGGTACAGGCATCCCGGCTAGTGCCTCCTCTCCATGTAAGGAGGGTGGTGAGAGGGCCCCTCTCGAGGCCGTCGAGTCGATGGAGGCCTGTGCTTCCCCATCCGCCTGGGCTGTCAGGAATCGCCGCATGGAGGAGTTCGAGGTACCCCTCGGGGTGTCAGCGGGCTTTGAGGAATGCGGTGCCTTTTGTGATTTGCCCATTTTCGGGGCAATTAGGTGCTGCTGGCGGGGTTTTGCTGAGAGCCTTGCGGGGAGCTCTGGGTTTACACTGCCATCTTCCTCGGCTTCCAAGCCACGCCCCCGATACCGATAATTTAGGAAACCGTGAATATCGGCCGATAATATCGGTTAATCTGATAATCAGTCCATCCCTACTCCAAGGTATACTGGGACTGACTGGAGCTGAGTAGGTACTGGTAATCCTGCTCCAGTTCCCATTCCTGGATGGCCAATTCAAACAGGTCTGGCTCTAGGTCTTCATCCATAGGGAGATCTAGTATGGTTGCTCTGGATTCATATATGTCCCATAGCCGTGACTCTGCAGCGTCCCCGAATCTTGGTCCAGCAAAGGCGTCCCATAATAGACCAGAGCCATTGTAATCCTCGCCCTCTGGTCTGTCGCACTTAGCCCTCCCGGGTATGCGTCATCGAGCCCCAGTTCCCTCCGTGCCAGAGAATTAAGCTGCATCACCAACTTCCACCTGGACTGTTCTCCCATCATAGGCATCCATAGGTCCACTCGGGCCTGTAGTCGCTGCTCCTCGCTGGGGAAACCCTCACCTTGCCAACGCTGGACACCCTCCAGGGCTTCGTCCCACATCCCTTTCCTGGCGCCCTCTCTGCAGTCCAACCTGGTTGCCTCTGATACTGGCTCACCCAATGGGGCCAAGAGGCTCTGTAACCTCCAGTCAAACTCATCCTCCACTTCGAGCACTGTCCAGGGACTTGCTGGCTCCATATCGCTACGTAATAATTCTGGTGTCTCCAGGATGCTGCTCCTCACGCCAGAAAGCCATCCCACTGCTGCCACCACTGTAACGGAGCTCCCCGTACTCCGACCAAGTACCCTCCATTGATGGACGCTTCCTAGCTTGCGCCAAGGACCACAAGCACCGCACCGGACACCACAACCACCGCAGACTCTGCATCTGCCGTAGCTTGACTGGAGTCTTGCCGTTTTGCCTCCTCCCTGGATCACCTTCTGTCCTCTAGGACCGTGTGAGAAAGACCTCTTCCTTCCACCCTGTATGAACCTCCAGCATCCAGGACTGTGTGGGGAAGACCTCTCCTCCAAGGAGAGCGCAACAGGAACAGCTCTTAAAAGAGGTAAGTGATTATAACAGCTCCCTCTAATAATGAGACAAGGCTACATTTTGAGGGATCAAGAAGAACTGTCTAAAACTTTATTTTACTTGGGACTGGCCCATATGGTCATTACATTAACATTGCTGTGAAAACTCAATAAAATTACAAACAGTCAAATCATAGCATGCAACATACAGTGACTTATTATAACACAATGGCATATTTTTAAAGGGGTGGGGGAGACAATATTTAGCAGAAAATATCTCACGTGCCTGCAGAATTAGCAATATGCAAATCTACCCGAATATGCAAATGAACCAGTCTTGCTATTCAGGTAGTGCATATTGCTGTTGATACCAACAGAGGGCACTAGACAAGCTCCATAGCCAAATCCACCTAGTTGGTAGCAAACCTCAGCAGTACAGGAGAGCAGGCAATACATTTCACAGTACACACACACACTATAAACAATTACATTACACACACCCTGCACCTATAATGGGTACAGGGTGACCAAAACATAAGAGAAATAAAGCAACCTACATAAATAGTCTGTCTGAAGGTAGAATAGGGGGCTTTAAAGCCAAATACATCAAAGAGTAGAGTTGTCCCAAATAGTTCGCTGGCGAATAGTTCCGGCGAAGATAGCTTGTTCGCGTTCGCCACGGTGGGCGAACATATGCGATGTTCGGTCCGCCCCCTGTTCGTCATCATTGAGTAAAATTTGACTCTGTACCTCACAGTCAGCAGACACATTCCAGCCAATCAGCAGCAGACCCTCCCTCCTCCTGGACAGCATCCATTTTAGATTCATTCGGAAGCTGCATTCTTAGTGAGAGGAGGGACAGTGTAGCTGCTGCTGATTTAATAGGGAAATCGATAGCTAGGCTAGTGTATTCAGTGTCCACTACAGTCCTGAAGGACTCATTTGATCTCTGCTGTAAGGACAGCACCCCAAAAAGCCTTTTTTAGGGCTAGAACATCAGTCTGCTTTTTTTTTTTCCCTGTGTAATCTAATTGCAGTTGCCTGCCTGCCTGCCAGCGTGTGTGTCAGGCTCACAGCATATACTGTGCCCACTTGCCCAGTGCCACCACTCATATCTGGTGTCACAATAGCTTGCATTTAAAAAAAAAACTTTTTTGACTGTAATATAATAGCAGTCAGTTTCCTTCACACGTGTGCGTTTCAGGGCCTGCCAGGGCACAGAGTCACACCAGTGCAACTCATCTCTGGTGTAACAGTAGTGTACATTTAAAAAAACAACACTTTTTTGACTGTGAAATAATAGCAGTCAGTTTCCTTCACAGCGTGTGTGTCAGGCTCACAGCGTATGCTGTTCCCACTTGCCCAGTGCCACCACTCATATCTAGTGTCACAATAGCTTGCATTTAAAAAAATAAAAAATAAACTTTTTTGACTGTAATATAATAGCAGTCAGTTTCCTTCACACGTGTGCGTTTCAGGGCCTGCCAGGGCACAGTGTCACACCAGTGCAACTCATATCTGGTGTAACAGTAGTGTACATTAAAAAAAAAAAGAAAATTTGACTGTGAAATAATAGCAGTCAGTTTCCTTCACACGTGTGCGTTTCAGGGCCTGCCAGGGCACAGTGTCACACCAGTGCAACTCATATCTGGTGTAACAGTAGTGTACATTTAAAAAAACAACACTTTTTTGACTGTGAAATAATAGCAGTCAGTTTCCTTCACAGCGTGTGTGTCAGGCTCACAGCGTATACGGTGCCCACTTGCCCAGTGCCACCACTCATATCTGGTGTCAAAATAGCTTGCATTTAAAAAAATAAAAAATAAACTTTTTTGACTGTAATATAATAGCAGTCAGTTTCCTTCACACGTGTGCGTTTCAGGGCCTGCCAGGGCACAGTGTCACACCAGTGCAACTCATATCTGGTGTAACAGTAGTGTACATTTAAAAAAAAACAACACTTTTTTGACTGTGAAATAATAGCAGTCAGTTTCCTTCACACGTGTGCGTTTCAGGGCCTGCCAGGGCACAGTGTCACACCAGTGCAACTCATATCTGGTGTAACAGTAGTGTACATTTAAAAAAAACAACACTTTTTTGACTGTGAAATAATAGCAGTCAGTTTCCTTCACAGCGTGTGTGTCAGGCTCACAGCGTATACTGTTCCCACTTGCCCAGTGCCACCACTCATATCTAGTGTCACAATAGCTTGCATTTAAAAAAATAAAAAATAAACTTTTTTGACTGTAATATAATAGCAGTCAGTTTCCTTCACACGTGTGCGTTTCAGGGCCTGCCAGGGCACAGTGTCACACCAGTGCAACTCATATCTGGTGTAACAGTAGTGTACATTAAAAAAAAAAGAAAATTTGACTGTGAAATAATAGCAGTCAGTTTCCTTCACACGTGTGCGTTTCAGGGCCTGCCAGGGCACAGTGTCACACCAGTGCAACTCATATCTGGTGTAACAGTAGTGTACATTTAAAAAAACAACACTTTTTTGACTGTGAAATAATAGCAGTCAGTTTCCTTCACAGCGTGTGTGTCAGGCTCACAGCGTATACGGTGCCCACTTGCCCAGTGCCACCACTCATATCTGGTGTCAAAATAGCTTGCATTTAAAAAAATAAAAAATAAACTTTTTTCACTGTAATATAATAGCAGTCAGTTTCCTTCACACGTGTGCGTTTCAGGGCCTGCCAGGGCACAGTGTCACACCAGTGCAACTCATATCTGGTGTAACAGTAGTGTACATTTAAAAAAAAACAACACTTTTTTGACTGTGAAATAATAGCAGTCAGTTTCCTTCACACGTGTGCGTTTCAGGGCCTGCCAGGGCACAGTGTCACACCAGTGCAACTCATATCTGGTGTAACAGTAGTGTACATTTAAAAAAAACAACACTTTTTTGACTGTGAAATAATAGCAGTCAGTTTCCCTCACGCGTGTGCGTTTCAGGGCCTGCCAGGGCACAGTGTCACAGCAGTGCAACTCATATCTGAAGCAGGCCAGGAAGGTGTGTGGCCATTTCAGGCGTTCCTACATGGCCATGGCGCACTTTTCAGATATCCAGCGGTGAAACAACATGCCAGTGAGGCGCTTGATTTGCGACAGCCCGACACGTTGGAATTCAACACTCCTAATGTTCGACCGCCTGCTCCAACAAGAAAAAGCCGTTAACGACTATTTGTATGACCTGGGTGCTAGGACAGCCTCTGCGGAGCTGGGAATTTTTTTGCCACGTTACTGGACGCTCATGCGCAATGCCTGTAGGCTCATGCGTCCTTTTGAGGAGGTGACAAACCTAGTAAGTCGCACCGAAGGCACCATCAGCGACATCATACCATTTGTTTTCTTCCTGGAGCGTGCCCTGTGAAGAGTGCTGGATCAGGCCGTAGATGAGCGTGAAGAGGAAGAGTTGTGGTCACCATCACCACCAGAAACAGCCTTATTAGCATCGCTTGCTGGACCTGCGGCAAGAGGAGGGAGAGGAGTCAGAGGAGAAATGTGGCTTTGAGGAGGAGGAGGAAGACCAACCACAACAGGCATCCCAGGGTGCTCGTTGTCACCTATCTGGTACCCGTGGTGTTGTACGTGGCTGGGGGGAAGAACATACCTTCAGTGAGATCACTGAGGACGAGGAACGGGACATGAGTAGCTCGGCATCCAACCTTGTGCAAATGGGGTCTTTCATGCTGTCGTGCCTGTTGAGGGACCCTCGTATAAAAAGGCTGAAGGAGAATGACCTGTACTGGGTGTCCACGCTACTAGACCCCCGGTATAAGCAGAAAGTGCCTGAAATGTTACCGAATACCGCAAGTCGGAAAGGATGCAGCAGTTCCAAAATAAATTAAAAAGTATGCTTTACACAGCGTATAAGGGTGATGTCACAGCACAACGGGAATCTAACAGGGGAAGAGGTGAAAGTAATCCTCCTCCTCCCACGACCACGCCGGCAAGGACAGGACGCTTTACAGACGTGTTGTTGATGGAGGACATGCGGACCTTTTTAAGTCCTACGCATCGCCACAGCCCTTCGGGGTCCACCCTCAGAGAACGACTCGACCGACAGGTAGCAGACTACCTCGCCTTAACTGCAGATATCGACACTCTGAGGAGCGATGAACCCCTTGACTACTGGGTGTGCAGGCTTGACCTGTGGCCTGAGCTATCCCAATTTGCGATAGAACTTCTGGCCTGCCCCGCTTCAAGTGTCCTGTCAGAAAGGACCTTCAGTGCAGCAGGAGGTATTGTCACTGAGAAGAGAAGTCCCCTAGGTCAAAAAAGTCTAGATTACCTCACCTTTATTAAGATGAATGAGGGATGGATCTCGAAGGGACTGACAGTGGGCGATACACAGCTGCCCACTGGATGGCGGGGTGCCAGGCTGTGTCCGGAGAAGAGGTGCTACAGATGTTTCTATTGGAACATTGTTCCAACAAATTACCAGCAGGGGTCAGAGAGTGGGTAAGGGACCGTAAACCCTCCACTCTACATGAAGCAGCTCGCCTGGCGGATGAGTATACCGATGCCCGCAAACTGGACAATTCCATCAGCAAGGCTCCCGCCAGAGTGGAATACAAGCCAGCAGCACCAACAGCAGCTACCATCTATCAGCCTCCAATTAATCGGCCATCAGCAACCCCTCCGTCTGCCCAGTATCAACGTTCACCCCGGTTTAACTCACGAGAGTACTCCCAACCCAGTCGGTGCTACCTATGCAATCAGCTAGGGCACAAGCGACCGGAGTGCCCGATGAACAGTGCCAACCAGAACCAGTCCTGGAGGAGACCCGCAGGGGGCAATCCCCGACCACCTCTCCCAGCAGCTCACTGTGTAGAGGAAGAGGAATGCTGGGGCATCCTACATGAGGCAGACCCCGTTCAGGCTGCCCACCGGGATAACAGACAGCACCACCGGCAATGTGTAAAGGTCAACGGGAAGGAAGTCAGTGGTCTGCGGGATACCGGTGCAACCATGACATTGCTCCAGAAGCACCTGGTATCCGAAGCCCAACATACCGGGGACACAGTCGCAGTACGAGTAGCCGGGGGTGCCGTGTTTTGTCTACCCGTTGCCCGGGTACATTTGGATTGGGGAGTGGGCGCTAGACATGTGAATGTGGGGGTCATGAAGGATTTACCCGCCGATGTCCTCCTTGGCAATGACTTGGCTCCCCTTGTTTCAGCCTTCGCTCCCATGGGTCCCGCTGCAGTGGACACTGTCACGACCCGTGCCAAGACCCGTGCCGCCGAGACCGGCCCACCTGCTGCTGAGACCCAGGTAAGACTCTCTACCCCGACTTGTACCTTAGACCAGGCCCCGTTAGGCTGGGATACCCCAGAGATGTACGGGAAGGAAACTAGGGAAGACCTGACGTTAGCAAAGTACAGGGCCAGGGCCGACTCTGGGGGAGAAGGAGTAGATGGGGAGCACTACGAGTGGGTGGGGGATAGGCTGTACAGGATCCCGAAACCGTCCCAGAAACCGAGTACCCCTCCGCAGAAACGACAGCTAGTGGTACCTGCAAAGTACCGGCAGGAGATTCTGCGGATTGGGCATGATGTGCCATTAGCGGGCCATCTAGGTTCCTACCGCACAGCTCATAGAATCACCCAAAACTTTTTCTGGCCCAATTTTAACCGAGATGTGCGGGTTTATAGTAGCACGTGTGACACCTATCAACGGGTAGGTAAGCAGGGGGATCACCCAAAAGCTAGGCTTCAGTCGATGCCTATCATTGGAGAACCCTTTTTCCGCATAGCCGTTGACATTGTGGGTCCACTGGCCAGGGCTAGCCCCTCCGGTAAGAAATACATTCTTACCGTGGTGGACTATGCCACACGTTATCCAGAGGCAGTAGCGCTGTCTAAAATAGAGGCAGAGACGGTTGCTGATGCCCTGGTTAAAATTTTCACTAGGGTCGGGTTCCCTCAGGAGATCCTCTCTGATCAGGGAACTCAGTTTACCGCTGTGCTTACCCAGCAGCTGTGGAAGGTGTGCGGCATTAAACCGCTGCTTAGCTCACCTTATCACCCACAGACTAACGGTCTCTGCGAATGATTTAATGGCACCCTCAAACAGATGCTGAGGACCTTTACTGACACTTGCAGGGACTGGGAGCGATTCCTGCCTCATCTGCTATTTGCATACAGAGAGGTGCCCCAGGAATCTACTGGGTTATCCCCCTTTGAGTTACTCTATGGGAGAAGGGTCCGTGGACATGTGAATGTGGGGGTCATGAAGGATTTACCCGCCGATGTAAATCCTAATTAGTTAGAGGACACTGGGAGGGGAGACAGAGCAACAAGGGACCCCCATAGTACTATATGTCCTAGAACTCCGGGACCGCATGGAGAAACTATCCCTGATGGTAAGGGAGAATCTCCAGGCGGCCCAGGGGAGACAGAAGCGGTGGTACGATCGGGGTGTCCGACAGCGGGTCTTCCAGGTTGGGCAGAAGGTTCTAGTGCTCAAGCCTGTGAAGGCAAACAAGATGCAAGCATTTTGGCAGGGCCCGTATAAAGTGTTAGCTCAGGTATGTGATACTACCTACCTTATAGCCAGCTGTTCAGATGAAAGGATTCAGCGATCCTTTCATGTGAACATGCTGAAGGAGTATCAGGAACGACCAGAGGATGTTGCGGCAGTCTGTGCCCCAGCTACTGACGACCCCGAGAACTTACCTTTACCTGACTTGTTAGAGAAGGATCCCCAGACTGACCTTACTAGTCTTGTGCAGCTAGGAGACCGACTAAACCCGGCAGAAAAGGTACAGGCAAGACAGCTTCTGTGGGAGAAGCAGGCGACGTTCTCCCAAGAACCCGGGTACACCACCCTAGCTGTGCACAAGGTCGAGACACCCGGACAGAACCCCCTACGACAACCCCCATACCCTATCCCTGAAGCAGTCCGAGAAGGAATGCGGAAGGAGATACAAGAGATGACCCGGCTGGGGGTTATCGAGCACTCAGACAGCCCTTGGGCCTTGCCTGTAGTCCTGGTGCCTAAGAAAGATGGGACCACCCGGTTCTGTGTGGATTACAGGCGGCTCAACGAGCGGACCACCACTGACGCCTACCCGATGCCCCGGGTAGACGAGTTATTAGACCGCATTGCCAGGGGGCGCTATCTGACCACCATTGACCTGTGCAAAGGTTATTGGCAGATCCCCCTGGCCGAGGATGCTATCCCTAAGTCGGCATTCGTCACACCATTTGGCCTGTACCAGTTTAAGGTTATGCCATTTGGGATGAAGAATGCTCCGGCTACCATCCAGCGTATGGTGGATAGGCTCCTCGATGGCTTCCAGGGATTTGCATGTGCATACCTGGATGACATTGCGGTCTACAGTGAGTCCTGGGAAGACCATTTAGTACACGTGGGGGTGGTGCTGGACAAGATTCGGCCCGCCGGCCTGACCTTGAAACCAGACAAGTGCCATTTAGGCATGGCAGAAGTGCAGTACTTGGGTCACAGGGTAGGATGTGGGAGCCAGCGACCAGAGCCAGCTAAGGTAGAGGCGGTAGCTAACTGGCCCACACCTATCAACAAGACCCAAGTGCTAGCCTTCCTAGGGACGGCAGGGTATTACCGACGTTTTGTCCCCGACTACAGCACGGTTGCCAAGCCCTTGACTGACCTGACTAAGAAGAACTTACCTAGGCAGGTCCTGTGGTCTCCAGCTTGTGAAGCCGCGTTTCAGGCCCTGAAGCAAGCTCTTGTGAATGCCCCTGTCCTGACTGCCCCAGTCCCTAACAAACGTTTTCTTGTACATACAGATGCTTCCATGTATGGACTGGGGGCTGTGCTGAGCCAGGTCGGTGAAGATGGAGGAGAGCACCCTGTCGCATATCTCAGCAGAAAGTTACTACCCCGGGAAGTGAGTTATGCGGCAGTGGAAAAAGAGTGTTTAGCCCTGGTCTGGGCACTGAAGAAACTGAGCCCTTATTTGTATGGACAAGAATTTTCTCTTATAACAGACCACAATCCCCTTGTCTGGCTTAACCGGGTCTCACAATGGCAGGCTGCTGAGGTGGAGTTTGGCACTACAACCTTATAACTTCACCATCAGCTACCGACCCGGTAAGCAGAATAGGAATGCGGATGGGTTATCCCGGCAAACAGACATCCCTATTTCTTCTAAGTCCAGTCATCCCCAAGTTGACCCGCCAAAGGGTCAAGCCGGGTCCGCCGGAGTGTTCCACAAGGGGGGAGCCGTGTGACAGACCCATCCGTATGGACTAAAAACACTGTGTTCGTCTGTTTTGCCATTTGCCTGTATTCCCCGTTCGTATGCCTGGATTAAGGGAATGCATTTGTTTGCCGACCGCAACTACCGAACGGACGGCCACCCAGGAGAGAAGTGGGCTGCGTGTTAACCTATTGATCCCAATTAGAACGTTGAGGTTAACCGCAGCCACTTCTCAATTAAGACGGAAGACAGGGTGGTCGTCGTTCGTATGTCGACCACGAGGCGGCGGCCATTTTGACTATGCGAAAGCCCAGCGGTGTTCGATGGTTATTTCATGGAACTCAAAACGGACACTTTTTCAACCGAATACCGCTGAAGCCATCGACCTCCCCTTCTCCATCAACAGAGGTATACGAACGTCGGCCGTTCGGGAACTTTAACAGTGTAGCGGAGAGCTGATTTCTCACAGCTGAACTCCACCAATATATCCAGAGGATGCAGGAACAAATACAAATCCAATAGGGTAAATAGCACGATCAGCAATATAATCCACAGATATCCCATCACCTTTCCCAATAACTGGACGACACACAGTATCAGGAGTAGAACTGAGTTTTACTGGCAACATTCCTGCATTTATGAGATTCTCCCATGCAAGGGAGGGATTTACATTAATCACACATTGCACCAATCATACAGACGTTACCTCCCACACATCTCCTCCCCTTAGCTTAACATATGAAACAATTATACTGCACATATTTTCTGCCACTTCTAGATGTACCCCAAATACATAGGGTACACCCTGTGGTATCCCCTGATAGCCCTGATCTGGGTGAATAACATATTCAAAAATCACCCAGATCGGACCAGGGGTTCGGGAGTTATGGGGTTTAAAAGTTAGATGGATTTCCCTTTAGTTCCACTGAAGCATGGCTCTCCAGCCCAACTTTCCAGCTCAAACCAGTTCCAATTAGTCTGGCAGTGTGCCTATGACAACGCCCTGCTGGAGATCAATGGGACAGGAAACGGGGAAGGGGTACACCTTCCTATTCACAATTATACACAGTCAAATAAAAATCCATCAGGCCCAAAGTGTCAGGGTACCTGAGGTCTCTACCTCTGGGAGAGGTAGAGACTTAGACGTCTATCCATCCGGACGGTCTGTTTCCCATGTTCCTCGCGGTCCACCCGGTCACATAAACGCCGGCCGCGAGGGAGTCACTTCCTTTTGTAGCATGACGTCCGGAAGTTGACGTCATGACGCCAACCCGGAACGACCTGTCACTCAATTGTTTGGAGACTAATCAGGACTCGTCGGAGGCGTGTCTACCCTTCTGAGCCAGGGTATTTAACAGTGCTTCTCTCATTTGCTCATTGCCCTGTCGTGGTTCTAGCCTGCCTAGTCACACAGTGCTCTGGTGTTTTCAGTTATCCCTTTGGTTCCGACCCGGCTTGTTTGACTCACTCTGTTTATCTCTGTTATCCTTGACCCGGCTTGTTCCTCGCTTACCTGTCCTCTCGTTCCCTCGACCTCGGCTTGTCTCTGACCATTCTCTATACTCTCCGTACGTTAGTCCGGCCATTCTAAGGTCCGGTATACGTATCCTGTACCTGTTTGTACTCTGCGTGTTGGATCTCTGTCCCGATCCTGACATTACGACAGGGCCAATGGATCCTGCAGGTACAAACAGTCAGCTTGGTCCCTCTGATCCTAGGTTCGAAGCCATGGAACACAGAATGGATCAAATGGCACTAGCGCTACAGGCGTTATTATCTCGTGCCAATAATCCACCAGAGGAGACACGTACTACCTCTATCTCCCCTGTAAGTTCTGGCCTAGAGGTAGCCACTGTAGGTGCCTCCTCTCGCATTACCCCACCAGTACGTTATGGTGGTTCACCTGAGAAGTGTCGTGGTTTTTTAAACCAGATTAGTATCCACTTTGAATTGCAACCTCGTTCCTATCCTACTGATAGGGCAAAGGTTGGATTTATTATCACCTTACTCATTGAGAAAGCTCTGAGATGGGCCAACCCACTATGGGAGAACGATAACCCGTTAGTATATAATTATAATGCCTTTGTAGCTGCCTTTAGAAGAACTTTTGACCCCCCTGGTAGAAAGGTCAATGCAGCCAGATTACTGTTGCGCCTGAGACAGGAGAACCGAACACTTGTGGATTATGCACTAGAGTTCAGGTCTCTGGCGTCAGAAGTTAAGTGGAATGAGCAGGCTTATATAGATGTATTTTTGAACGGGCTATCAGACGTAATCCTTGATGAGGTTGCTACTAGAGAACTCCCTGAAAATTTGGAGGATTTAATTTCGTTCATTTCTCGTATTGATGAGCGTTTAAGAGAGAGACAAAACACTCGAGAGAGGAACCTTAGACCTTCCTTTAAATTAGCTCCCGCATTTCAAAGTCCTGATTCCACTACCTCACTGTTTCCTGAACCTATGCAGATAGGCAATACTCGCCTCTCAGAAGAAGAGAGACAGTACAGGAGAAGAGAGGGATTATGCATGTATTGTGGAGTCAGAGGTCACTTACGCCTGAATTGTCCTAATCGCTCGGGAAACGCTCGCACCTAAGTTTCTCTAGAGGACAGGCCTTGGGTGTTTCTATTTTGTCCTCTACTCATAATTATAAAGATCACAGGCTTCTGCTACCAGTTTCTTTAACTTGGGAGAAGGGAGTACTAAAGACTATGGCTTTGATAGATTCCGGAGCTGCTGAGAATTTTATCGACCAAGCCTTTGCTACTAAACACACTATCCCATCCCAGTTAAGGGATACACCCTTGGCCGTTGAGGCCATAGATGGTAGACCTTTACTTGAGCCTGTTATCTCCCGTGAGACCATACCCGTTAACTTAACTGTTGGTATCTTACACGAGGAAAAGTTATCACTTATGCTCATTTCGTCCCCTTCCGTCCCCATAGTCCTGGGGTACCCTTGGTTAAAAAGACATAACCCTATTATCGATTGGGAGTTAGGGGAGATACTCTCATGGGGTCAGGGCTGCCAGGAGAGGTGTTTACGCAGGGTTTCTCCATTGGCTGTAATAAACACACCAGGTACTTCCACTCAGTCTACAGAGAGACAGATACCGTCTCTCTACCAGGACTTAAAAGCAGTATTCGACAAGAAGAATGCTGATACCTTACCTCCACACAGGTCATTTGATTGTAAAATTAAGCTTCTACCTGGTACTATGCCTCCGAGGGGCAATGTATATCCTCTATCCACTCAAGAGAACTCAGTTCTAGAGGAATATATTCGTGAGAATCTAGAAAAAGGATTCATTAGGAGATCCTCTTCTCCCGCCGGGGCTGGTTTTTTTTCGTTAAAAAGAAGGATGGTACTCTCAGACCTTGTATTGATTACCGAGGTTTGAATAAGATAACCATCAGAAATGCCTATCCGATTCCTTTAATTACCGAGCTGTTTGATCGTTTAAAGGGCTCTAAAATTTTCACCAAGTTAGATCTCAGAGGGGCGTATAACTTGGTGAGAATCCAGCATGGACACGAGTGGATGACAGCGTTCAATACCCGTTATGGTCACTATGAATACACGGTTATGCCATTTGGTCTTTGTAATGCTCCGGCAGTATTTCAGGATTTGATTAATGAAGTTCTTAGGGAGTTTCAACATGATTGTGTTATTGTATACCTGGATGACATACTTATACACTCTAGGGACATTGAGACCCACCACAGACAAGTCAGAAAGGTATTGCACAAACTTCTGCAACATGGCTTATACTGTAAATTGGAGAAATGCAGTTTTGACCAGTCTCAGATAGACTTTCTTGGTTACGTGATTTCTGGGGAAGGCTTTAAGATGGATCCTGACAAACTCCAATCTATTTTAGATTGGCCATTGCCTAAGGGACTCAAGGCAATTCAGAGGTTTATTGGTTTCTCTAATTATTATAGGCGCTTTATTAAGGGATACTCTTCTATTATTGCGCCTATTACCAATATGACCAAACAAGGGGCTGATACTAAGACCTGGTCTACTGAGGCTCTTGTTGCTTTCAAGACTCTCAAAGAACTTTCTGCTTCTGCCCCAATTTTAGTCCATCCTGATACGACTCTGCCGTTCCTACTCGAGGTCGATGCCTCTGAGACGGGAGTAGGTGCTGTTCTGTCACAAAGGTTAGGGGTGGACAAACCGTTACACCCTTGTGGTTTTTTCTCTAAGAAACTATCTGGCCCTGAAAGCAGATATGACATCGGTGACAGGGAACTGTTAGCGGTCATTATGGCTCTAAAGGAGTGGAGACATTTATTAGAAGGGACCTTACATCCTGTTACGAGTCTAACGGACCACAAGAACTTGTCCTATATTGGGGAGGCTAAGCGCCTATCCGCCAGGCAAGCTCGCTGGTCCTTATTCCTGACTCACTTTAATTATGTGCTTACTTATAGACCTGGTTCTAAGAACTCTAAAGCCGATGCTTTATCTCGCCAATATGAACCGTCCACTATAGCTGAGCCAAGCTCCAGCGCAGCAGCCTGGCATTGTCCCCAGCCACCCGGTTCAACCATACTAACGGGTTGTAATCCGTGAGCAACGAAAATGGCTGTCCATACAAGTAGGGCTGTAATTTCTTCAGGGCCCACACCACGGCCAGGCATTCCTTCTCGATGGCGGCGTAGCTTACTTCCCTTGGTAGTAGTTTTCTACTGATGTAAGCCACAGGATGTTCTCCGCCATCGGCCCCGACTTGGCTCAGTACTGCCCCCAATCCAAACATAGAAGCGTCTGTGTGAACAAGAAAGCGTTTAGTTGGATCAGGGGCTGCCAAGACAGGAGCATTTACAAGTGCGTTCTTCAGCTGTTGGAATGCCTGCTCACACTCCGGGGTCCAGGTAACCTGACGGGGAAGATTCTTACGGGTAAGATCAGTAAGGGGTTTGCTATGGCGCTATAGTTGGGCACAAATTTTCTATAATACCCGGCCGTCCCTAGAAACGCTAAGACCTGAGTTTTGGTTCTGGGGGTTGGCCACTGTGCTACGGCCTCTACCTTTGCGGGCTCTGGTTTCTGCATCCCGCAACCTACTCGGTGGCCAAGGTACTGAACCTCAGCCATTCCAATACTGCACTTAGCTGGTTTCAAAGTTAACCCTGCCTCCCTAATTCTATCTATAAAGGTGCTCCTGCCAGGTATTGCTGAAGATGGCAATATCATCCAGGTAAGCACAGGTGAAGTCCTGGAGCCCATCTAGGAGTCGGTCTACCATCCGCTGGAATGTGGCCGGGGCGTTCTTCATCCCAAACGGCATTACCTTATATTGGTACAAGCCGAATGGGGTGACGAATGCCGACTTAGGGATAGCATCTGGGGCTAAGGGAATCTGCCAATACCCCTTACAGAGATCAATTGTAGTGAGGTATTGGCCCCTGGCCATCCGGTCCAGCAATTCGTCTATCCTAGGCATAGGATATGCGTTGGATACTGTTTTCTCGTTTAATCTCCGGTAGTCCACGCAGAAACGGGTGGTACCGTCTCTTTTAGGTACGAGGACTACCGGAGACGCCCAGGGGCTGTCAGAGGGTTCAATTACCCCTAGTTGGATCATCTCCTTGATCTCCTGGTGCATATGTTCCCGCACTGCCTCTGGTATGCGGTATGGGGTCTGTCGCATAGGTAGCTGACCTGGGGTTTCTACGCGGTGAGTCACCAGGGGCGTGTAGCCTGGTACATTAGAGAAGGATTCTCGCTTTTCTCTCAACAACTGCTGTACCTCCCTACGCTCTTGTGGACTCAGCCGCTCCCCCAGTTTAACCTCAGCTAGGTCATTACCTGCTTTGCCGTCTTCTAGCAAGTCTGGAAGGGGAAGGTTGTCAAACTCTTCAGAGGGGGGTGCACAAATGGCGGTCACCTCGTCAGAGCGTTCCCGGTAGGGTTTTAGCATGTTCACATGAATCATGCGTCACCCCCCTGAACCAGTACAGGGGCCAACTATATAGGTGGTGTCGCAGCGCTGCTCCAGCACCTTATAAGGGCCCTGCCAGGCAGCCTGTAGCTTGTCATGCCGGACAGGTTTTAAAACTAAAACTTTCTGTCCTACCTGAAAGCTACAGTCCCTGGCGTTCCGATCATACCATGTGCGCTGACGTGTCTGTGCTGCCTGAAGGTTCTCCTGTACTGCTCGGGTTAGTTCCTCCAGCCGGTTCCGAAACTCCAGTACATAAGGTATGATGGGAGTACCCGTGGGGCTGTGCTCCCCCTCCCAGTGCTCCTTAATAAGATCTAGGGGACCTCGGACCCGCCTCCCATATAGTAATTCAAACGGGGAGAACCCCGTGGATTCCTGCGGCACCTCCCGATAAGCAAAAAGGAGGTGTGGTAGGAATCTTTCCCAGTCCCGATGGGTTTCTGCGAACGTTCGGAGCATCTGTTTCAATGTTCCATTGAACCGTTCGCAGAGTCCATTGGTCTGGGGGTGATATGGGGCACTGATTATCGGCTTCATGTTACAGAATTTCCACAGCTGCTGCGTGACCTCTGCAGTGAACTGAGTGCCCTGATCAGAGAGGATCTCCCGGGGTAATCCTACCCGGGAGAAAAGCTTCATGAGGGCCTCAGCCACTGTTTCTGCGTGAATATTGGTTAAAGCTACCGCCTCGGGATACCTGGTAGCATAATCTACTACTGTTAGGATATATTTCTTACCCGAGGGGCTAGCATTCTTTAAGGGGCCCACTATGTCCACCGCTACGCGGCTAAACGGCTCCTCCACTATGGGTAGGGGATGCAACTTGGCCTTTCTGCGATCTCCCCTTTTTCCTACCCTCTGGCAGGTATCGCAGGTACCGCAATACCTCCGGGCCTCCTGGCTTATCCCTGGCCAGAAAAAACTTTGGGTTAATCTGTATCGGGTGCGACTAACGCCCAGATGGCCGGATAGCGGTATATCATGCGCTATCCGGAGTAACTCAGCTCGATACCTCTGGGGTACTACTAACTGCCGTATAATAACTGGGTCTGCTCCCTCCACCCTTTTTTCGGTCTCCCTATATAAGAGTTTACCCTCCCATAGGAATTTCTCTCCATCTGACCCCGCCACCCCTGTATTTATCTTATCCCTATATATTTGTAGGGTAGGATCTGTGGCTACCTCAGCTTCAAATTCACTAGATGGGGCCCAGGGAATACATTCTACAGAGGGGGGAGGATCTCTTACCTGAACCTCCGTGTGTGAGTTGTAGTCCTGGGTGTGGGCCTGTTGGCGTGTGACTACAGGGTGAGCCTCCCCAACCGCTGGAGTTTGAGGCTCATATGCGGAAGTCAGTTTCCCCAAATCATTCCCCAACAAAACTTCCGCTGGGAGTTGTGGCATTAATCCTACTTCCACGTTCCCATGCCCTGCTCCCCAATTCAAATGCACTCGAGCTGTGGGTAGCTGGTATACTGCTCCCCCTGCTACCCGTCCAGCTACAGTCCTGTTGGTTCTTGCTCCGGTGGGTATTAGGTGGCTTTTCACCAAAGTGATGGTGGCTCCCGAATCTCGGAGCCCTTGTACAGCTTTTCCCTCTAGGTAAACCGTCTGCCGATGGTGTTGGTGGTTGTCTGCGTTTGCCTGTAGGGGATCTGCCTCATGGAGTACTTCCCACTGTTCTACTGTGGTTGCGGGGACTCCGTAGGGCATTGCAGCCTCTGCTTTATAATAATGTGCTGCTGCTCTGGGTGGTGGTGGTGGACCCGGCCGGATCCATGTGGAGCGATCTCTTGGTTGAGGGCAGTCCTTTTTATAGTGTCCCCAGCGCTGGCACTGATGGCACTTAAAGTTGTCAGGTTGTGGGAACCGTGGCGGACCAGTGGTAGGTGCTGGAAACTGTCTTGGTGGGACTGTTGTGCTGGTAGGGTAAGTGGTAGCGATATTTGCGCGTGTTATGATTTTACCTGGTGCCGGTTTCTGTTGTCTCTGGGCATCCAGGTAGTCATCTGCTTTTCGTGCTGCTTCGGTGAGGTTTACAGGATTGCGGTCTCTCACCCACTCCTGTATCTCTGGTGTCAGTCCGTCAAAGAATTGCTCCAAAAGTACCATCTGTAATAAGTCCTCCATGGATTGTGCTTTACTTGCTTGTATCCAGCTTAGTGCCGCTCTTTGCAATCGACATGCCCACTCCGCATGCGAATCCTTCCCAGTCTTTTTAAGGTCCCTGAACCGTCTCCGGTAAGCCTCTGGTGGCATGGCATACCTGGCCAGGATTACTTCTTTAACCCGGTGGTAATTTCTTAGCTCCTCATTTGGTACTGTGCGGTACGCTTCTGCTGCCCTTCCTGTCAGTCGCCCTGCTAAAATAGGAACCCAATCCTCAACATTTATTTTATGCAGGTGGCACAACCTTTCAAAATCTTCTAAGAAAGCATCAATTTCTTCTTCTGCCTCCACATAAGACTTAAATGCTTGGTATGGTACCTTTGGTTTACTCTCTTGTACCATGGGTGCAGTCTGGTTATTCTCTGGAGCTGGTTGTCCCCTTGGTCGTAGTACAAACTGCTGTACTTCTGTTATGGTTCTGGACATAATCTCCGGTGGTATGTTCTCCCCATAAAAAGACAGCCGGAATTGTAATTCCCTTTTAAATTCCAGCCGCTGTGGATCTTCTGCTGCATCATTCTGTACCACAGCTGGACCCTCTTCTGCTCTGTTTTCCGCCATGACTTCTGCAACTAGGACTGCCTTGGTCTTGTTGCTGGCAGGAATACCCCTTGCTTCTAGGAGATCCTCTAAAGTGGAACGCTTTAAAGTGGTGTAATCAATCTCCATCCGTGATCCATTAGTGTTGTTGCTTTCCCAGGTATTTGCTCCTCTGTGGGTCTGGATCCCGACGCTGCCAACCAATGTAGCGGAGAGCTGATTTCTCACAGCTGAACTCCACCAATATATCCAGAGGATGCAGGAACAAATACAAATCCAATAGGGTAAATAGCACGATCAGCAATATAATCCACAGATATCCCATCACCTTTCCCAATAACTGGACGACACACAGTATCAGGAGTAGAACTGAGTTTTACTGGCAACATTCCTGCATTTATGAGATTCTCCCATGCAAGGGAGGGATTTACATTAATCACACATTGCACCAATCATACAGACGTTACCTCCCACACATCTCCTCCCCTTAGCTTAACAGATAAAACAATTATACTGCACATATTTTCTGCCACTTCTAGATGTACCCCAAATACATAGGGTACACCCTGTGGTATCCCCTGATAGCCCTGATCTGGGTGAATAACATATTCAAAAATCACCCAGATCGGACCAGGGGTTCGGGAGTTATGGGGTTTAAAAGTTAGGTGGATTTCCCTTTAGTTCCACTGAAGCATGGCTCTCCAGCCCAACTTTCCAGCTCAAACCAGTTCCAATTAGTCTGGCAGTGTGCCTGTGACAACGCCCTGCTGGAGAACAATGGGACAGGAAACGGGGGAGGGGTACACCTTCCTATTCACAATTATACACAGTCAAATAAAAATCCATCAGGCCCAAAGACGGTCTTTAAAGGGCAATACCCCCCCTAGGCCATAATCACTGGGCAGGAGGTGAGCCATCAGCCCCCTCCAGGAAACTGGGGCGTACTCTAGTATAGGACCCAGTCCGCTACATGGTGCAATGTCAATCTGTATAATCCAGGCATGTAAAACCTCAGCAATGGTAACAAATAAACGATAAATGGGACAGCCAAAACAGGGGTTTCGCTACAAACAGCACGAATGGACTTGAACCCAGATTGCCGTGCCATGGAGTCAATCGCATACCGAAGAACTATAACCGACTTTGACTCCATGGCGATTGAACTATGCGTATGGGATCTGAGCGCTATTCGTCAATAATATGCACTCAGATCCAGACTATCTGGGGATGGGTTATACGAATGCAATATGTTCGGCAGTTATAAAGTTATAGATTTTAATGTGTTTTATAACTTTGTGTTAAAATGGCGATGTGCCTCTGCTCGAGGAGATAATTTAATTACTTCCCAATTATCTCCCGAGCAGAGGGGAGGAAACTGTGATGCATGCTGGGGATATTGGGGGGATGTATGTCTGAAATGTCCCCATGTCCTTCTGTTATTCCAGTCTTCCATTTGGTCCCCTAGGGGAGTGTCCACCAAGTGGGAGACCTGCATAAATACGGGCAGGTAGCCCACAGTAAAGCCAGTTCGTGTTTTACCCTCATAATGGAGCTTGGTCTCGTTATTGGGGGGGATTTTATTACCGGCGACTAGAGACTGCTTATGGGGATTATATGCCGCTTAGGACCTATTGCCGTTCGGCTGTAAGTGGCGATTCGTATGATTGGAGCTCAAGAAGGGAGAAAGCCGTACCGGTATCGTTCGAGAGTTTGGAGGATTCCCTAACTAGCGGTTCGCATGGTTGTACTGCATACGCTACCGACTACAGTATTGTGACCGGGGAACATCCCCTAAACGGCGGTTTGGGTATTTATTACTGGAGGTACCGTAACAACTCCTATCTGGTGGCACATTAGATTACACGCGCAGTGCCCCAATTTGAAGTAGGAGGACCAACCAAGCATCTTTTTCCATCTCCCGGTTCTTAAAATCGATGCCATATACACGTCCCCTGATAGGGGACGTAACAGGGATTAAACTGATAGGAATAGTACTACTTAACACACCTTATAATTACGCAGAGAGAGGCAACGCAGAGAGAGGAGTCTGAATAAAAGGAGTCAGAGGAGGAAGGTGGCTTTGAGGAGATGGAAGACCAAACACAGCAGGTGTCCCAGGGGGCTTGTTGTCACCTTTTGGGGACCCTTGGTGTTGGGGCTGGGTGGAGGAAGAGACCTTCAATGACATCAGTGAGCACAAGGAACGGGACATGGCTAGCTTGGTATCCAACCTTGTGCAAATGGGGAGTTTGGTCTGTCACTGTGAAGCGGGCGTAACCCTTACACTACCTGATCCATCACTATTGTGGCCAGAAAGAGTCCCTGTGGGTTTTAAAATTCGCCTGCCTATTAAAGTCTATGGCGGTTAGCCCGGTTCGCCCCGTTCGCGAACATTTGCGGAAATTCGCGTTCGACGTTTGCGAAGGGAAAATTTTATGTTCGCGACATCTCTATCAAAGAGTCATAGTCATAGGGGAGGAGGCTGGCAAGCAGGCCTCTCCAGGACCAAGTGGCGAAGGGCACTTCGTTACATCCTCCTCCTCTCCCCTTCTCCCACCAGCATCTCCAAACACTCTCCCATTCTCCCACCAGCATTATCTCCTCCTCTCCCCTTCTCCCACAAGCATCTCCTCCTCCTCTCCCCTTCTTCCACCAGCATCTCCAAGAGCTCTCCCATTCTCCCACCAGCATCTCCAAGCGCTCTCCCATTCTTCCACCAGCATCTCCTCATCTTCTCCCCCAGCATCTCCTCCTCTTCTCCACCAGCATCTCCTCCTCTCCCCTTCTCCCACCAGCATCTCCAAGCGCTCTCCCATTCTCCCACCAACATCTCAAAGCGCTCTCCCATTCTCCCACCAGCATCTCCTCCTCTTCTCCTCTTCTCCCACCAGCATCTTCAAGTGCTCTCCTATTCTCCCACCAGCATCTCCTCCTCCTCTCCCCCAGCATCTCCTCCAACTCTCTCCCAAGCATCTCCTTCAACTCTCTCCCCAGCATCTTCTCTAGCTATCTCCTCCTCTCCTCTTCTTCCCCCAGCATCTCCTCCTCTCCCCTTCTTCCCCCAGCATCACCTCCTCCCCTTTTCCCACCAGCATCTCCTCCTCCCCTTCTGTCCCCAAAATCTCCTCCTCCCCTTCTGTCCCCAGCATCTCCTCCTCTTCCTCCCCAGCATCTCCAAGCGCTCTCTCCCCAGTATTTCCTCCTTCATTGCCCCAGCATCTCCTCCAACTCTCTCCCCAGTATGTCCTCCAACTCTCTCCCCAGCATCTCCTCCTCCTCTCCTCTTCTCCCACCAGCATCTCCTCCTCCTCTCCTCTTCTCCTACCAGCATCTCCTACTCCTCTCCCCTTCTCCCACCAGCATGTCCTCCTCCTCTCCCCTTCTTCCACCAGCATCTCCAAGAGCTCTCCCATTCTCCCACCAGCATCTCCAAGTGCTCTCCCATTCTCCCACCAGCATCTCCTCCTCTTCTCCCCTAGCATCTCCTCCTCCTCTCCACTTCTTCCACCAGCATCTCCTCCTCTCCCCTTCTCCCACCAGCATCTCCAAGTGCTCTCCTCTTCTCCCACCAGCATCTCCTCCTCCTCTCCCCTTCTCCCACCAGCATCTCCTCCTCCTCTCCTCTTCTCCCACCAGCATCTCCAAGCGCTCTCCCATTCTCCCACCAGCATCTCAAAGCGCTCTCCCATTCTCCCACCAGCATCTCCTCCTCCTCTCCCACCAGCATCTCCTCCTCTCCCCTTCTCCCACTAGCATCCCCTCCTCCCCTTCTCCCACCAGCATCTCCTCCTCTCCCTTTCTGTCCCCAGCATCTCCTCCTCTCCCCTTCTGTCTCCTTCTGTCCCCAGCATCTCCTCCTCTCCCAAGCATATTCTCCTCTTCCTCCCCAGCATCTCCAAGCGCTCTGCCCCCAGCATCTTCTCAAACTCTCTCCCCAGCATCTCCTCCTCCTCTCCCCCAGCATCTCCTCCAACTATCTCCTCCTCTCCCCTTCTCCCACCAGCCTCTGCTCCTCCTCTCCTCCCACCAGCATCTCCTCCTCCTCTCCCCTTCTCCCACCAGCATCTCCTCCTCTCCCCTTCTTCTCCCAGCATCTCCTCCTCCCCCCTTCTTCCCCCAGCATCTCCTCCTCCCCTTTTCCCACCAGCATCTCCTCCTCCCCTTCTGTCCCCAGAATCTCCTCCTCCCCTTCTGTCCCCAGCATCTCCTCCTCTTCCTCCCCAACATCTCCAAGCGCTCTCTCCCCAGCATCTCCTCCAACTCTCTCCCCAGTATCTCCTCCAACTTCTCCCCAGCATCTCCTCCTCCTCTCCTCTTCTCCCACCAGCATCTCCTCCTCCTCTCCCCTTCTTCCACCAGTGTAATGGACACCTTCCGTTGATGGATGCTCGTAGCACTTCCTGAGGACTCCAAGCACTGCAGCAGACACCACAACCACCGAAGACTCCACAACCGCTGTAGCTTAACTGGAGCCTCGCCATCTTCTGTCCACCCTGGATCAGCTTCTGTCCTCCAGGACCGTGTGGGGAAGACCTCTCCTCCAAGGAGAGCGTAACTGGAACAAGCTCTTAAAAGAGCTAAGTGATTAAAGCTCAAAGGAGTATGCAGAGCATAGCAATCCCCAGTGTGAATATAGCTGTCCCCTCCAATCACGAGACAAGACTACGTGTTGAGGGTCAAGAAGAACTGAGGTTTAATGACACACACTCTGCTTTTATGCAATTCTCCCCTGCCCACAGACAATTATACATTACCCAATCACACAGTGGTTACATCCCACACATCTCCTTCCCTTAGCCTGAGAGGTAACCCAAATATCCGTACAGTTTAAAACATACTTTTTACCCAACTTTCATAACTCTAAAACTATACATCCAATATTAATAAAAGTCATTATTAATCAGCACATTCCAAATACAAACATACCCAAAAATCATTCGAATCCGTTCAGCTGTTCGGGAGATAGGTATAAGCCACTTTTGACCGACCGCAGCCACATTTTCATGCCCAAAACAGTTCCATGGATTTGGGCTGTGCGGTCGGCCTATTTTACACCGAGAAAATGACCAAGTCCCATTAGAACGAGCGGGACTTAGTCTCCAGCCGCAGTGTCGAGTAAGGTAGAAGGTACGGGTCAGCGGTGTTCGTGCAATTGGGTAGCCGAAAACAGTTCCATATATTTGGCTGCACACACCGCTGACCGCGTTCAAATAAGTTAAAATGGCCGCCACCACGTGTTCGTTTGGCGGCCACTTCGACGACTTCGGCACTTCGGCACTTCGACTGCATCCTCATTCTCCCACCAGCATCTCCTCCTCTTCTCCCCCCAGCATCTCCTCCTCCTCACCCCTTCTTCCGCCAGCATCTCCTCCTCCTCTCCTCTTCTCCCACCAGCATCTCCTCCTCTCCCCTTCTCCCACCAGCACCTCCCCCTCTCCAACCAGCACCTCCCCTTCTCCCACCACCATCTCCTCCTCTACCCTTCTCCCACCAGCACCTCCCCTTCTCCCACCAGCATCTCCTCCTCTGTCCTTCTCCCACCAGCATCTCATCCTCTTCCTTTCTGTCCCCAGCATCTCCTCCTCTCCCCTTCTGTCCCCAGCATCTCCCGTTCTGTCCCTAGCATCTCCTCTTCCTCCCCAGCATCTTCAAGTGCTCTGCCCCAGCATCTTCTCAAACTCTCTCCCCAGCATCTCCTCCTCCTCTCCCCCCAGCATCTCCTCCAACTCTCTCCCCATCATCTCCTCCAACTATCTCCTCCTCTCCCCATCTCCCACCAGCCTCTGCTCCTCCTCTCCCCTTCTCCCACCAGCATCTCCTCCTCCTCTCCCCTTCTCCCACCAGCATATCCTCCTCCTCTTCCCTTCTCCCACCAGCATATCCTCCTCTCCTCCCATCATCTCC
This sequence comes from Pelobates fuscus, assembly GCF_036172605.1. Taxonomy (NCBI): domain Eukaryota; kingdom Metazoa; phylum Chordata; class Amphibia; order Anura; family Pelobatidae; genus Pelobates; species Pelobates fuscus. The sequence goes on along the minus strand of NC_086317.1, from coordinate 406,066,306 downwards.
TCTCCTCCCACCAGCATCTCCTCCTCTCCTGCCACCAACATCTCCTACTCCCCTTCTGTACCCAGCATCTCCCACCAGCATCTCCTCCTCCCCATTTCCCCACAGCATCTCCTCCTCTCCATTTCCCCACAGCATCTCCTCCTCACCTTCTGTCCCAAGCATCTCCCCACAGCACCTCCTCCTCCCCTTCTCCCACCAGCATCTCCTCCTCCCCTTCTGTCCCCAGCATCTCCTCCTCTCCCCAGCATCTCCTCCTCTCCCCTTCTGTCCCAGCATCTCCTCCTCTCCCCCAGCATCCCCCCTCTCCCCCAGCATCTCCTCATCTCCCCCTAGCATCACCAAGCGCTCTCCCCTTCTCCCACCAGCATCTCCTCCTCCTCTCCCACCAGCATCTCCAAGCGCTCTCCCTTTCTCCCACCTGCATCTCCTCCTCCCCATTTCCCCACAGCATGTCCTCCTCCCCATTTCCCCACAGCATCTCCTCCTCCCCTTCTGTCCCCAGCATCTCCACACAGCACCTCCTCCTCCCCTTCACCCACCAGCATCTCCTCCTCCCCTTCTCCAACCAGCATCTCCTCCTCCCCTTCTGTCACCGGCATCTCCTCATCTCCCCTTCGGTCCCCAGCATCTCCTCCTCTCTCCTTCTGTCCCAGAATCTCCACCTCTCCCCCCAGCATCTCTGAGGCTCTCCCCAGCATCTCCTCCTCTCCCTCTAGCATCTCCAAGCGCTCTCCCCTTCTCCCACCAGCATCTCCTCCTCTCCCCTTCTATCGTCAGCACCTCCTTCTCTCCCACAAGCATCTCCAAGCGCGCTCTCCCCTTCTTCCCCCAGCATCTCCTCCTCTCCCCTTCTTCCCCCAGCATCTCCTCCTCCCCTTTTCCCACCAGCATCTACTCCTCCCCTTCTGTCCCCAGCATCTCCTCTTCTTCCTCCCCAGCATCTCCAAGCGCTCTCCGCCCAGCATCTCCTCAAACTTTCTCCCCAGCATCTACTCCTCCTCTCCCCCCAGCATCTCCTCCAACTCTCTCCCCAGCATCTCCTCCAACTCTCTCCTCAGCATCTCCTCCTCCTCTCCTCTTCTCCCACTAGCATCTCCTCCTCTCCTCTTCTCCCACCAGCATCTCCTACTCCTCTCCCCTTCTCCCACGAGCATCTCCAAACGCTCTCCCATTCTCCCACCAGCATCTCCTCCTCCTCTCCCCTTCTCCCACCAGCATATCCTCCTCCTCTCCACTTCTCCCACTAGCATCACCTCCTCTCCCCTTCTCCCACAAGCATCATCTCCTCTCCCCTTCCCCCACCAGCATCTCCTCCTCCTCTCCCCTTCTCCCACCAGCATCACCTCCTCTCCCCTTCTCCCACCAGCATCTCCTCCTCTCCCCTTTCCCCACCAGCATCACCTCCTCTCCCCTTCTCCCACCAGCACCTCCCCCTCTCCAACCAGCACCTCCCCTTCTCCCACCAGCATCTCCTCCTCTCCCCTTCTCCCACCAGCACCCCCTCTCCAACCAGCACCCCCCCTTCTCCCACCAGAAACTCCTTCTCTTCCCTTCTACCACCAGCATATCCTCCTCTCCCCTTCTCCTACCAGCATCTCCTCCTCTACCCTTCTTCCCCAGCATCTCCTTCTCCCCTTTTCCCACCAGCATCTCCTCCTCCTCTTCTGTCCCCAGAATCTCCTCCTCCCCTTCTGTCCCCAGCATCTCCTCCTATTCCTCCCCAGCATCTCCAAGCGCTCTCTCCCCAGCATCTCCTCCCTCTCTCCCCCCAGCATCTCCTCCTCCTCTCCTCCCACCAGCATCTCCTCCTCCTCTCCCCTTCTCCCACCAGCATCTCCTCCTCTCCCCTTCTTCCCCCAGCATCTCCTCCTCTCCCCTTCTTCCCCCAGCATCTCCTCCTCCCCTTTGCCCACCAGCATCTCCTCCTCCCCTTCTGTCCCCAGAATCTCCTCCTCCCCTTCGGTCCCCAGCATCTCCTCCTCTTCCTCCCCAGAATCTCCAAGCGCTCTCTCTCCAGCATCTCCTCCCTCTCTCCCCCCCAGCATCTCCTCCAACTTTCTCCCCAGTATCTCCTCCAACTCTCTCCCCAGCATCTCCTCCTCCTCTCCTCTTCTCCCACCAGCATCTCCTCCTCCTTTCCTCTTCTCCCACCAGCATCTCCTCCTCCTCTACCCTTCTTCCACCAGCATCTCCAAGAGCTCTCCCATTCTCCCACCAGCATCTCCAAGCGCTCTCCCATTCTCCCACCAGCATCTCCTTCTCTTCTCCCCCAGCATCTCCTCCTCTCCCCTTCTCCCACCAGCATCTCCTCCTCTCCCCTTTCCCCACCAGCATCACCTCCTCTCCCCTCCCACCAGCATCTCCCCCTCTCCAACCAGCACCTCCCCTTCTAGCACCAGCATCTCCTCCTCTCCCCTTCTCCCGCCAGCACCTCCCCCTCTCCAACCAGCACCTCCCCTTCTCCCACCAGCATCTCCTCCTCTCCCCTTCTCCCACCAGCACCTCCCCCTCTCCAACCAGCACCTCCCCTTCTCCCTTCAGCATCTCCTCCTCTCCCCTTCTCCCACCAGAATCTCCTTCTCTTCCCTTCTCCCACCAGCATCTCCTCCTCTCCCCTTCTCCCACCAGCATCTCCTCCTCTCCCCTTCTTCCCCAGCATCTCCTCCTCCCATTTTCCCACCAGCATCTCCTCCTCCCCTTCTGTCCCCAGAATCTCCTGCTCCCCTTGTGTCCCCAGCATCTCCTCCTCTTCCTCCCCAGCATCTCTAAGCGCTCTCCCCCCAGCATTGATACCGGAGAAACTGACGGAAGCCAAGCACTGAGAGATGGACACAGGTTTCTTCAGGAAGGAAGAGATTCTTTATTCGATTCACCGATCGGGACTCAGAGGGACTAATGTCACCAAAATACAACAAGATCTGAGCCCCGGACAATAGTGTAGGCTCCTTATATAGGCATGTAACTCCTCCCATAATAAGCTCCACCCACACATTCTCTTACCCAATCAATCGAACAAGAACTAACTTCCGGTTTGACCGCATGGCTTGCCCAGCACAATGGAGGAGGGGAATACTACATCCGGTATGCTCGCACATGCTCCGTACACTACTGATCGTATCTTTGCCACGTGCAACCAACCGACCGATACACCAGTATATGCACGTACACATGCCACGTGGTAATCTCGGCCTACTAAATTTATTTTTACCGAGATTCCACCACATTCCCCCCTTTGATGCCTCTGATATTTTCACAATTACGGAGGCATCACTTAGCCTTAGTTTGCATATACCACAGGTTGCCATGAACCAGACCAGACTTTGCGATTAATGATATGAATCCCTCAACATTCCTCTTCCTGCACTGGTTCTCCCTGATTTAGAGCCTCATATCTATATATGGCCATTATCTGTGCAGCAGCCTTTCTCTCTGCTATATTTTCTATAATGCCCTGCACAGACCTAACTACCAAAGGAACAAGACATGGTAGAAGAAGACACAGCATTAAGATTAGCATGACTCCACCTACCAATGCCTTAAGTCCTCCAAACTGCTCATACCAATTACCAAACCAACTACTTGGATTATACCCTTTCCATACCTGAGTAGGCACATGCGCTAGTTTAACCATATGGCTAGTAAGCTCAGCTATTGCTTGCCCTTCATCATCTATTTGAAGGCAGCAATTGCTTAGGTTAAACTTCCCACATACACCTCCCTCTACTGCCAATAGGTAATTCAAAGCTAATCTATTTTGGTAAACTGCTGTCCTCATCCTAGTATTATGCTTCGCTAGGAGATTGAGCGCTTGCGATGTCTCATTGGTAATTATCTCAACCACCGCCTGTAACCTTATAATGCGGTTGAGCATATATATTGGGGTTCTATATCCAAAAGTACCATCCTCTGCCCATGTAGCTGGCCCATAATAATCTATAATACGCTGGGGAGGCCATTCATTATCTTCCCAGGTACCTATCTCTAGGGGGCCCCTTTTCTTCCTATGATTCACATCATACACTTTAACTCCCAAAGTCTCTCCTGTTTCAATAGGCAACAAGAAGAAGGATGGTTTGAGCATACCTAACACACATGCCCCTTCCCAGTCTTGTGGTAACTCCGAATAGGCCTTCTTACCACAGATCCAGTACAAATTTGCTGGGGCTTTCCAACTAGATGTGATAGATAGATCAAACCACACGTCCTTTAAATTGGCATAACTTGCAAACGGGTTAGGTGGTTCTGAGACATTTGAAGCCGACCACCAGGTTGTATTCTTTGTATTATCATCATAAGCTTTTTGCCCTAGACAAGTTAATTCTCCTACAGATGTATTAAACATTATTCCTTTCCTTGCTATGCAAACATAACCTATAATGGAGGTCTTTAATCGCCACTCAGATTTACCTTTAACACTCATTTGATAATCGGCTTGAGAAGATATTATTTGTTCAATTGTCTCAGAACCAGAATACATTACCTCCTTTGCTTCCCAGGGCCATTGGTCTCCCATGTTAGTACCTCCACACACATAGCAGTTGGTCACATTAAGACTACCAGCAATACTTTCAGCTAAATCTATGAACAGGTTCTTAGCATTATGGGGGATCTTATTTTCTACACTCATCTCTTCATAAAAAGAATGGAAAACTTGATGAGTTTGGGATGCTACGGTATCGGTCTCTATTCCTATAAATAATATTGTCCCAGGATCCAAACCCGTCCCATATATCTGGAACCCAAATAAGTTTCCGAACCTATCTATGAATTGCTCAGGATTATTAATAAGTATATGGACTGGGTTACACTCCATAGACTTACAATACGGTTTGGTAGGCAACTTAGTAACAATCATATCCTTATCTACTGTCTGTCCCCAAGTTGCCTTATCTGGGCATTTTGGACTTACATACTTGTTTTTACTACTGGGACAAATATACTTATCGTTAGACCCATACGTTCTCTCCCACTTAAGATCCCCGCATACATTCCACGGTTTTCTACCACTTGATATCGCCTTACATGCATCAAATAGCAGAACACCCGAAGAATGTACGGTTTCTAATACTGTTTTATTTATTAGGGTCCCCTGTGGGTCTCCATTCCGGAGGGTCAACCAAATTGTACGGGGTTGATACTCTGGATTGAAGCACTTAGGTTCACCTACTCCTAAATGGCATACACTATACTCTATACCTAAGTATCTACACCTAGATACATATCCTTTACACTCATATTGTGAATGCCAAATAAGGGTCTGGGAAATATGATTACCTGTTATAGTAGTCTTAATGCAAACCTCACAGCTAGGTGTGTCGGTACCTCTACCTTCCTGAATAACAAAAAACATAAAAATACACATTATCAAGAGCACTTCTTTCGACGTCTTCATCCTTAGTCTTCGTCCGTGCGATGGCACCTCAGCTTCCAGGATGTAAGGGCTGAAGGAATGGAGTTCTGCTCTTCCCTTCACAGGGGTCCCTTCGAGACACCCTGGCTATGACACGTGGGTAAGTGGTCAGGCTTTATTATGGCCGTCAAAAACACTCACTTGCTGATCTCTTTAAACACACTTGTAATCCCGATATCTCCTCGTCACTCCGACTGAGTCGTGTGCTTTAACCGGATCTTGCAGGGATTCTCTGGATCTGGTGTAGCTTGCCAAGAATCTACTGCTGCTGGTTTAACCCTGGAGGGATGAATCCACGGAGTCACTTCGGCCACCTTTATTGCTGTAGGGGTAGACAAAAGAACAACATAAGGACCCCTCCACTTAGGCCCTAACGGTATACTGTTCCACTCTTTAATCCACACTTGATCTCCTGGATGATAGCTATGAACAGGGGGCTAAATATTCACAGGTAATCTATCTTGTACCCATTTCTGTACCTCCTCCATAGTTTTACCCAACTAGGCAATGGTGAACAAAGGCTGGACCATTATCCGATCCTATAGAGCATGGTAGTCCATATCGGGGTATTATTTCTCGCAACAGGAATCGTACAACTTCTCCTGCTTTCTCTGTATGAGTAGAACATGCTTCTACCCAACCTGAATAGGTACACACAACTACTAGTAGGTAGCGATGTCCACCGGATTTGGGCATTACTGTATAGTCTATTTGAAGATCGGACATAGGGAGTCCCCCCATATACTGGACTCCTGGTGGTTTCACTGGTCCTTGCCTTGCATTATTCTTAGCACATATTACACATCTTCGTACAATGGCTTGAGTCAAGTTGGACAATCTTGGTATGTAGAAATGTTTTCTGAGAGATTCTTCCATACTATCTCTTCCAGAATGTGTCCCGTTGTGATAGTTCTGGACAATTTCTACAGCTAGTGATGCTGGAATAACTATTCTTCCATCTTCTAACTGATACCATTTGTTCTCCAGGTATTTCCCAGTTTCAGTCCTTAACCACTCTTCTTCTTGAGCTGTATAAACTGGAGTCCATTGAGACAGTGGAGTCGGTATAAGAGCAGCTATATGTTCCACATATTCCTGTCTTCCTGATTCAGCGGCACGCTTAGCTGCATTATCTGCCATCCGATTTCCTTTGGTTACGTCACCATATTCTTTCAGATGCGCCCGACAATGTATAATACCAACTTCTTTCGGTTCCCATACGGCTTCCAGTAGTTGCAATATTTCAGCTGCGTACTTGATTTCTTTACCCTCTGAGTTCAATAATCCTCTTTCTTTATACAAAGCTCCGTGGGCATGAGTGGTTAAAAACACATACTTGGAGTCCGTGTAGATGTTCACTCTTAAACCTTCAGCCAATTGTAACGCTCGTGTTAGTGCAATTAATTCTGCCTTCTGTGCCGATGTTCCTTTTGACAATGGCCGAGCTTCTATCACCTTGTCTATGGTTGTTACTGCATATCCTGCATAGCGAATCCCTTCTTTCACATAACTACTGCCGTCCGTATAGTACTGGACATCAGGGTTCTGGATGGGAAAGTCACGAAGGTCTGGTCTACTTGAGAACACTTCATCCATCACCTCCAGGCAATCATGTTGACTCTCAGTAGGTTGTGGCAAAAGGGTAGCTGGATTTAAGGTGTTAACAGTCTCTAAATGCACTTTTGGGTTTTCACACAACATAGCTTGATACTTAGTCATGCGGCTGTTACTAAACCAATGATTGCCTTTATAGTCTAGCAACGTTTGTACTGCGTGCGGGACTCGCACATAGAGTTCTTGACCCAAAGTGAGTTTATCAGCTTCGGCTACCAGCAGGGCGGCGGCAGCTACGGCTCTTAGACAAGGTGGAAGACCACTGGCCACTGCATCCAGTTGTTTTGACATATATGCAACAGGTCTTTGCCATGATCCCAAGTACTGCGTCAATACTCCCACAGCCATTCTTCTTTGCTCGTGTACATATAAGTAGAATGGACGTGTATGATCAGGTAGACCTAATGCTGGGGCACTCATCAAAGCCTTCTTCACATCTTCAAATGCCTTTTGCTGCGTTGCTAGACTAGAAAGAGGATTATTGAACTCAGAGGGTAAAGAAATCAAGTACGCAGCTGAAATATTGCAACTACTGGAAGCCGTATGGGAACCGAAAGAAGTTGGTATTATACATTGTCGGGCGCATCTGAAAGGAGATGGTGACGTAACCAAAGGAAATCGGATGGCAGATAATGCAGCTAAGCGTGCCGCTGAATCAGGAAGACAGGAATATGTGGAACATATAGCTGCTCTTATACCGACTCCACTGTCTCAATGGACTCCAGTTTATACAGCTCAAGAAGAAGAGTGGTTAAGGACTGAAACTGGGAAATACCTGGAGAACAAATGGTATCAGTTAGAAGATGGAAGAATAGTTATTCCAGCATCACTAGCTGTAGAAATTGTCCAGAACTATCACAACGGGATCTTCTCTAACATTTCCTCTATTGCTACCATTATTCCCTCCAGGACCTCCTCTACCTCTCGCTCTGCCTCTATAATTACCATATCCTGCCCTAGGTCTGTCTCTCTCATACTGTTCCCTTTGTGGACACTCACTTCTGCAATGCCCTTCTTCCCTACAGTACGCGCATTGATTCCTACTCAGGGGTTCCCTATTCCATTTACTCTCGCCTTTCTCAGTTCCCCTATACACTTCCTTTTCCCTTCTATCTACGCCTGCGATCGCTACCGCTAGGATATCTGCCTTTCTACGCATCTTGCGCTCTTCCTCTTTCTTTGTCTCTGTTTCCCTATTCATATATACATTATTCGCTACCTCCATTAGTTGGGTTATGGACATCCCTACAAACCCTTCTAACTTCTGTAGCTTGCGCTTTATATCTCCGTAGGCTTGGCTGACAAAGGCAGAGTTAACCATCCGGGAATTCTCTGGAGCCTCCGGATTGAAGGGGGTATACAAACGGTATGCCTCCAATAATCGGTCATAAAAGACACTGGGCGATTCATCACATTTCTGTAATACCTCAGCCGTCTTAGACATGTTAATCGCCTTCTTTCCTCCGGCTTTCATGCCAGCAATAATAGCGTCTCTGTAAGCTTTTAAATGGACCATATGGAAAAAACAATGGATCTACAATACAATAATAACAGGAACAAACATAGCGTAATACTGTAAATTTATAAAAAAGAGTGGAAGTATATATAATGATTCACACTCACAAACCAAAATTGATTGTAGGCATATCTCATAGAGTGATGAATGTCTCAGGATAAGTAAGTCATCATATGGTACATGGAAGGGAATAAAAAAACAAAATAGTGCAGAGTATCTTAGTAAAAAGTTATACTTTAATGATAAGGCACACTTACAATGTTGTAGTGGCAAGTAGGCATATAAAATCAGCCGGTCTCAGGATCACAGGATAACTTGCAGGATCAACTTAAACCAGTCGAAATAGTAAAAACAAAATAAAATAAAACAGCCTAATATAGACAATAAAACTCTAACACTATTAATAAGCCCTACGCGTTTCGTTCAAACGTCCTTGAACTTCCTCAGGGGCAAAAGCGTCCTTCTGTGTGCAGATACAAATGTCCCATAAATATCGGTGTTCCGATTGAGAAAGCCCTCAAGTAGGGTGAAACGCGTCTCGGAAGTGAAGGATATTAATGGGACATTTTTTACTCTGTTTTATTTGTTTGTATTTTACTGCCTGCTGGCAAGATAAATTTTTATTTTTAATTCAAGTCTCCTCTGATCTTCACCAAACCTGCTCCAAGAAGGGAAAGTGTCTCCCTTATTGACACTCAAGCTGGTAAACTCAGAGCCGAGTACCTGGCTCTGAATAAGGTGAGCACCTATTTAAAGATACAGTATACTCACCTTTATAACCTAAGTTACTACACTATATTATCTCCTATTACGTTTTCTTTGTATCTCTTATCTCTGAGGGATTCCACCAACGCTTCAAAAAAAGGGGACAAGTACCACCAGACGGTACTAAAGCGCAAGTGATTTGAGCCTATCCCATCCTAGGCTCTAAAAAATGTGAGTTAGCATTCTGTTTTGATCACTGCACAACGGTTATTTACCATACAGATTTGCACTATTATTTCCCTGTATATGTTTTTCTTTCTATGTATATATACGCTGAATTTAAAGTGATACTGCTACAATATCAGGACTAGACGACCCTTGTTATAGGGTAGGTATCCATTATTATCACTGTATGCTCCACTCATATAGGTGAACTGCCTCTGGCTTTTCTACCTTTCTTCTAGTTTCTACAATTTGAGGTGGGTGTGAGGGACCCCCACAAGAGTGTTGTAGCATCTACACGATTTTCAATATTTTATAAGCGCCTTTTATACACAGTTTTTTTTCTTATTCTGAGTTATAGCCCTTTTCTACAAAGCGACTTTTTAAAACCTCAGCTTGAGTGAAAAATGTATCCAAGTCGCTACAATTTCTCCGCATCCTAATAAACTGGCTTTTGGGAACCCCCTTTAGCCAGTTAGGATGATGTCCACTGTTGATATCTATGAAACTATTGATATCAGTGTCTTTGAAGAAAGTTTTGGTTTTGATAGCTCCATTTTCAATATAAATAGACAGATCTAAAAAATCTATATTCTTTTACCCTTGTTTGTATTTTTTGCACCTATTTTTTGCACCTTTTTCTCTCAATTCTAATGATCAATATGGGTCTTGACTATGTGCTATATAATTTTTGAAGAAAACATATCTTTATTCTATCTGTTGATTATATTGTGTATTTTTATCAATGATTGTGAGAGATTTATCCCCTGGAGTGTATTATTATGTATTATGGCCATTGGTCAGATATACATGTTTCAAAGGTCTAGTAATAACCGTAAGGGATCCATCCCTTAGAGAACACTTATGAGTTATAACTATTATTGTCATGCATATGCATTAAATGATTTCTTTATTTGTGACTATTTTTCCGCCCGAGCGGTGGAACGCATATCAGGTGGAACGCATGAAAATCCGGAAGAGAGAGGTGAGACGCATATCCGGTTGCGTCATCGGCTCGCACCCGGAAGTACTATGGACAGACGAACCCGGAAGCGAGCGAGTGATTGGATGATTTCCCGGGCGCGCCAAACCGGATGGATTGAAAAGGGCAACCGGCATCATATGGAAGATTGTATCTGCACACAGAAGGACGCTTTTGCCCCTGAGGAAGTTCAAGGACGTTTGAACGAAACGCGTAGGGCTTATTATTAGTGTTAGAGTTTTATTGTCTATATTAGGCTGTTTTATTTTATTTTGTTTTTACTATTTCGACTGGTTTAAGTTGATCCTGCAAGTTATCCTGTGATCCTGAGACCGGCTGATTTTATATGCCTACTTGCCACTACAACATTGTAAGTGTGCCTTATCATTAAAGTATAACTTTTTACTAAGATACTCTGCACTATTTTGTTTTTTTATTCCCTTCCATGTACCATATGATGACTTACTTATCCTGAGACATTCATCACTCTATGAGATATGCCTACAATCAATTTTGGTTTGTGAGTGTGAATCATTATATATACTTCCACTCTTTTTTATAAATTTACAGTATTACGCTATGTTTGTTCCTGTTATTATTGTATTGTAGATCCATTGTTTTTTCCATATATATTGAGGACCTGGAGGAGTCCTTATCTGCTGTACATTTAGTTCAAGGGTAATTGTTTTTACTGTCCACTATTACCCACTAAGAGTGTGTTCTATCCACTAGGGGGTGAATCTACGTTTTCTATTTGGTTTTAAATGGACCATGTCTGCGCCATTGACATTCCAATTTGGATCGATATTTGGATAATGGGCTGCGGCCCATGCTGCTGGGTTGGCCTGATTTTGTGTACGGGCCTCTTCTTCCAGCGCTTTAATTGCCGCTTGATTTATCCTAGTCCTTTCCTCATTATTAAACAATGTCATTAATAATTGCTGGCAATCAGCCCAAGTGGGATTGTGTGTCTGGACTATTGAGGTAAACAAATCCGTCATGGCTTGATGCTTTTCGGTGTAAGAGGAGTTATGGGTCTTCCAATTAAAGAGATCGGTGGTTGTGAAAGGGACATAGACATAGACTGGATCAGCATATTGTATCTGGCCGTCATCGTTAATGTGTGTCGGGCCAGGAGTCAATCGAAGAGGCATTTGATAATGTCGGGGTTGGAGGGTACCGGTCAGTTGTCGGGTTAGTATGGGGCTTCGTAGAGATGAGTCCGTTAGGAGTTCCGGTCGAGGGGTAGTAAGGCATGGGGATGGGGAAGCTTTACTAAGGAGAAGGTTGGTGAGTAGAATATTCCGGGCCGGGCTAGGAAGAGCCTGACCGGAAGCTAGATATGGTGCCAAATCTGGGTATGTGGAGTTAACGGAAGCAGGTACCGGAAGGGGAGGGTTTGAAACAAGGGGGCTGGACTCTGAGCTAGAGGAGGGAGTAGGTGGGGACAACGGGGCAAGGGGAGGAGCGTTTCCAACAGCACCTCCTCTTCCTCTTCCGGTGGAGGAGGAGTAAGGGGGCGGCATAGGGATCTCAGACTCAGGGGGCGTGTCCAAAATGGGCGTAATTACGGCCTTAGTGGACAAGCGAGTCCTGGCCACCATGAGGCGACATTGCTCCTCGTGGCATACTCGGATCCATTTTGGCGAGTCATTTACGGCCTGCCTCCAACAATCAATATATGGAAACTGGCCGTAAAGTTCAGGCCTACCTGATACAGCCACGTGTACACGCTGTACCAGATTAGGATCCAAACTGCCACGTGGTGGCCATGCGGCAACCAAAGTAGGCCATTCCCTACTACACAATGTAATCAGGCGTGCTGGAGACATCTTTACCCCAAAATCACATACTGTATATCCCTTTTTAAAGTTTTTCAACATACATCCTAAGGGATCCAAAATCGTCGAATCCGACGCGCCTATACTTAACAATGGAGCGTCGTTTCCAACAGAAACTATACAAACACTCTACCAACGGTCACATCCGTTCCCTCGGCAACAGCACCACGTGGTACAGTTACTAAGTGAAACGCACACAACAAAACACTCAGGGAATTCCCGTACACACACAGCTGTTACACCAGTCACTAAGTAACTTATACTGTGCCCTTTGGCAAAACTATACGGTCACCTACGCTATAATTCCTTATATCTAAATTACCCGTCTATAACATACCCCAGTAACATCGTCTTTACAAACAGTAGTTATAGTACGGTTAGCATAGGTTAGAATACAAGTTAAAGTCACAGTACAATTAGTAGTGATTATGGTGTTAAAACATGCAACATAGACGACAATTATTAGTACTTATTTACAGTATCAGTAATTATACATGGTTATGGTACCGTGCGCTATAATACAGTTACACACTATTCACACTCTCGCTAGACGGCAGAGCTCACGCTATCTAACAAGATATATACGCTACTACAACAATCTTTAACACATATACAATTCCCAACTAATCTATTGGCCAGTACCTTGATGGACTACCTAAAACTATCTACATACGTTTTGGTTAGCCACACTGCCCAAGCACCACATATAGCGAACTAGAGGGCGGAATTTACAACAGTACCCTCTTAGTCTATCTTCTCTATCAATAGTCTAGTGGGTTCCAAATTTACACGCCTTCCCACTTAGCCAAGATAGGTTGAGATCTAGCGAACCGAATTTACACAGGCGCCGCTTAGTCTCCCGGTCCCTCCGACCTAGCGAACAAAATATACACCCTAGAACGCTAGTCTAAACAAGACACCGGTGTCCGGCTAGGGCTATTTACACCAGAACCCCGCCTGACTCCAAACCAAAATTAAACGGGCTGACTACAGGGCGTTTAAATGAGCGGTGCGCCTTCGCTCCTTCCCTCCACTGAAGGGGGCAGATTCCATACACAAATAACCCCTTATGGGCCTACCGCACAATCGGTATCCAAAACCCCTAGTGGGTCCGCCGTCTAAAACAGCAGTCGTCTTACCTCCTCGTTCCTGAACCTGAGTTCACACTCATTGACGGGGACACCCCAGCACTTACTACGTAGAGGCCGATGATCTCCTGGACAACAGACCAGTGGTGCCGAGACGAAGGGAGGTCCACGCAGAAGTTCAGGGGTGCAGCCGTAGAGAACATGGGCAAAGATAGACCGTCTCACGCCTCTGCTTCTCAGCTACCGTTGAACGATGAGCTTCCCGGCCAATGCACCAAATGATACCGGAGAAACTGACGGAAGCCAAGCACAGAGAGATGGACGCAGGTTTCTTCAGGAAGGAAGAGATTCTTTATTCGATTCACCGATCAGGACTCAGAGGGACTAATGTCACCAAAATACAACAAGATCTGAGCCCCGGACAATAGTGTAGGCTCCTTATATAGGCATGTAACTCCTCCCATAATAAGCTCCACCCACACATTCTCTTACCCAATCAATCGAACAAGAACTAACTTCCGTTTTGACCGCATGGCTTGCCCAGCACAATGGAGGAGGGGAATACTACATCCGGTATGCTCGCACATGCTCCGTACACTACTGATCGTATCTTTGCCACGTGCAACCAACCGACCGATACACCAGTATATGCACGTACACATGCCACGTGGTAATCTCGGCCTACTAAATTTATTTTTACCGAGATTCCACCACAGCATCTCCTCAAACTCTCTCCCCAGCATCTCCTCCTCCTCTCCCCCCAGCATCTCCTCCAACTCTCCCACCAGCATCTCCTACTCCTCTCCCCTTCTCCCACTAGCATCTCCTCCTCCTCTCCCCTTCTTCCACCAGCATCTCCAAGAGCTCTCCCATTCTCCCACCAGCATCTCCCATCACTCTCCCATTCTCCCACCAGCATCTCCAAGCGCTCTCCCATTCTCCCACCAGCATCTCCTCCTCCTCTCACACCAGCATCTCCTCCTCCTCTCCCCTTCTCCCACAAGCATCTCCTCCTCTCCCCTTCTGTCCCCAGCATCTCCTCCTCTTCCTCCCCAGCATTTCCAAGCGCTCTCCCCCTAGCATCTTCTCAAACTCTCTCCCCAGCATCTCCTCCTCCTCTCCCCACAGCATTGAAGGAATTGAAACAGTCAGTATTGTATAAGTTTAATTATTTTGTAAATGTAGTAGCAAGCTCTTTTGCAGAACCGTTTACAAAACATAACTGAAAGGAAGTCACAAGCTATAACAGTTTCTATGTAAAAGGATGCGCTTAGCCACAATGTACATGTGATATTTTGCAAGAATAGATTATTGAATATTGAACGTAATAGCAGAAACTACTTCCTCTTTTATGTATCTCGTGTAACCTTTTTGTAACCTTCTTGTAACCTTTTGTAACCAATGTTTGTGACAAACACTGTTTAACCCCTTAAGTCCGGCGGACGTATATTTACGTCCTTTTAAAAGCGGCTCTAAACGCCGCAGGGCGTAAATATACGCCCGCCGTTTTTTTTAACTTACCCGGTCGCCGGTGGTCCCACGCCGGCGATCGTGGTTGGGGGGACTCCCAGGGAGCCCCCCGGAGGCAGATCTGCCTCCTCCGGTCCCTCCCGGTCATGTGAGAGTGAGGTCCTTGCGAGGACCTCACAATCACATGGCCGGTATAGCTGGCTCAGGCATTGCCAGCAGGGGGACCAACTGTAATGACAGTTGGTCCCCCTGCTGGCTGAAAATAAAATAAAATTAAGTTAAATAAGTGTAAAAAAAAAAAATGTATACTTAGATCATATATATATATATATTATATATATATGATCTAAGTATATATATACACATATACATACACACACATACACCGTCTAGGTGTATTTTAATATTAATATATATATATAATTATATATATATATTAATATCAAATTACACGTAGACTGATACTGATTAAATATATATATAATTATTGTTATATATATATTTATAAATAATATAAAAAAATAAATATGTAAATACATAAAAAAAAAAAAAAAAAAATTAAAAATAAAATATTAAAAAATATATAGATGTGTTTTATTTCGTTCTAACTGTATTGTGATATTAATATATATATATTTATATCAAAATACACGTAGAACGAAATAATATATATATCTATATACATAAATATATACGTATATATCACTATATATATACCTATATATAAATAAAAATATTAAAAAAAAAATATATATATATATACGTATATATACACATATGTATATATATACATATATTAATTCTACACATATATTTATGTAATAATTTTACATAATTAGGTATCCTAATTAATTACAATTAGCGGGACCAGCCTGACCACCCATGCCGAAAGTATAGGGAATTTAATTTGCTAGCACTATATTTAACCCTATAACTTTCCAAGACACCATAAAACCTGTACATGGGGGGTACTGTTTTACTTGGGAGACTTCGCTGAACACAAATATTAGTGTTTCAAAACAGTAAAATGTATTACAACCATAATGTCGCCAGTAAAAGTGACGTTTTTTGCATTTTTCACGCACAAACAGCACTTACAGGGACGATATTATTGCTGCAATACTTTTTACTGTTTTGAAACACAAATATTTGTGTTCAGCGAAGTCTCCTGAGTACAACAGTACCCCTCATGTACAGGTTTTATGGTGTTTTCAAAAATTACAGCGTCAAATATAAGGCTTGTGTTTAATTTTTTTCACATTAAAATTCGCCAGATTGCTTACGTTGCCTTTATGACCCTATGGTAGCCCAAGAATGAAAATTACCCCTATGATGGCATACCATTTGCAATAGTAAACAACCAAAGGTATTGCAAATGGGGTATGTCCAGTCTTTTTTAGTAGCCACTTAGTCACAAACACTGGCCAAAATTGGCGTTTTTTGCATTTTTCACACACAAACAAATACGAACGCTAACTTTGGCCAGTGTTTGTGACCAAATGGCTACTAAAAAAGACTGGACATCGCTTATTTGCAATACCTTGGGTCGTCTACTATTGCAAATGGCATGCCATTATGGGTGTAAATTTATTTCCTGGGCTACTATACAGTCTCAAAGGCAACGTAACCAATCTGGCGAATTTCAATTTCAAATGTAACATGCTATATTTGACCCTGTAACTTCCCAAAACACCATAAAACCTGTACATAGGGGGTACTGTTTTACACGTGAGACTTTGCTGAATACAAATATGTGTATTTTATTGCAGTAAAATCAAACAGTATTATGACATTGACAGTTAAAATGTCATGTAGAACGAAAAAAATAAAAAAAAATCTTATTTTCTCCCATTTTTTTCATATTAAATTATGTTTCATAGCTAAATATTTGATATTAAATGAAAGCCCTGTTTCCCCTGAATAAAATGATATATAATAAGGGGGGGTGCATTTAATATGAAAGAGGTGAATTACGGTTTGACAGACATATAGCGCAAATGCCAGGTTTTGTTTACATTTTGTTTCGTTCACAACTTGTACATTTGGCTGCGGTGTTAAGGGGTTAAATATAGAGCATTTTGAATACATTGTCAGAAGACTTTTGGAAAGCAACTTGTGTGTGTCTTGTTATTACGCTTCCATAACTCTTCACTGAATATTCAGAAGACAATCGAGGGTTGAAGAATAGTGACCAGAGCAATTGAGTCACCAGAGTAGCAGATTTACCTTTCAGCTTGGTTTCAGAAGTGGGATTATAGCCAAACCATTGCGGTGAGTAGTAATTCCTTGTGTCTATTTGACGCCCTGAATCAATGATCCCCATGGTTTTGGAAGTCTATAATCAATTTGGAAAGGTTGTTTAGTTTAGATATTTTATGTGACTCGGTTTACGTAAGGTCCTGTTAAATAGTCTAGTAAGAAAACTAGACAGAGAAATAGTCTAGTAAGGGAACTAGACAGGATATATATATTTCTAGTAAGTGAACTAGATAGGTCTAGTAAGGGAACTAGACAGGATTAGATTAAGGTGTCTATGATATAGATACAGGATTTAGTATATAAGTGAATATACTAGGATAAAGAAAAAGTGTACATAGATAAATAGGTTCACCTTGTCCACCCTCTAATTGTCATTAGTTAAGTATGGTGGTGGTTGTGTGTGTGAATAAGTGTTTGAAAGATTTGTCCTAGGAATGGGAAATAACCATGTAAGAATATGAAGTAGTTAACTTTTCTTGTTCATATGAATTTTATGCTTAGATAAGGTTTATAATCATTAGTGCTGACTGTAAGGATATGAAATAGTTAAACTGTTTTTGCTTTATTCTTTCTGTCACATAGACGTATAAGCTTATTACTCTGTTTTATTGTAAGTTATTCCACATGGGATCTGTGTGCCTGGTATGATTGTTACTTTAATACCATAAGCCCAGTACACTTTCTATGAAAGTGGGATAGTGTAAATGTGTTGCATTATTTGCATGATAAGCTCAGTATTTTTTATACTGAGACAACAAGTCACTTCATTAGTATTTGAAAGTTAATTCCCCATATGGGATTACTTGTATAGAACACCAATCAGCACATCTTCCCTGCCCTGTGTGTTTGTTGCAAAGGATCCATACTGTAATTATGATTTTTGTTTGTAAATAAGAGAGTAACATTTAAATTTTCAGCGGTCTAACACATGCTTCATTTTGTGCTGTAAGCTAAACTGTAATGAAACATAGAAACATAGAAACATAGAATGTGACGGCAGATAAGAACCATTCGGCCCATCTAGTCTGCCCAATTTTCTAAATACTTTCATTAGTCTCTGGCCTTATCTTATAGTTAGGATAGCCTTATGCCTATCCCACGCATGCTTAAACTCCTTTACTGTGTTAACCTCTACCACTACAGCTGGAAGGCTATTCCATGCATCCACTACAGTAAAGTAATACTTCTTGATATTATTTTTAAACCTTTGTCCCTCTTATTTAAGACTATGTCCTCTTGTTGTGGTAGTTTTTCTTCTTTTAAATATAGTCTCCTCCTTTACTGTGTTGATTCCCTTAATGCATTTAAATGTTTCTATCATATCCCCCCTGTCTCGTCTTTCCTCCAAGCTATACATGTTAAGATCCTTTAACCTTTCCTGGTAAGTTTTATCCTGCAACCCATGAACCAGTTTAGTAGCCCTTCTCTGAACTCTCTCTAAGGTATCAATATCCTTCTGAAGATACGGTCTCCAGTACTGTGTACAATACTCCAAGTGAGGTCTCACCAGTGTTCTGTACAATGGCATGAGCACTTCCCTCTTTCTACTGCTAATACCTCTCCCTATACAACCAAGCATTCTGCTAGCATTTCCTGCTGCTCTATTACATTGTCTGCCTACCTTTAAGTCATCAGAAATAATAACCCCTAAATCCCTTTCCTCAGATGTTGAGGTTATGAAATATTCTGTACTCTGCCCTTGGGTTTTTACGTCCAAGATGCATTATCTTGCACTTATCCACATTAAATGTCAGTTGCCACAACTCTGACCATTTTTCTAGTTTACCTAAATCATTAGCCATTTGGCTTATCCCTCCTGGAACATCAACCCTGTTACATATCTTAGTATCATCAGCAAAAAGACATACCTTACCATCAAGACCTTCTGCAATATCACTAATAAAAATATTAAAGAGAATGGGTCCAAGTACAGATCCCTGAGGTACCCCACTGGTGACAAGCCCAAGCTTCGAATATACTCCATTGACTATAACCCTCTGTTGCCTGTCACTCAGCCACTGCCTCACCCATTCAACAATATTGGAATCCAAACTTAAAGATTGCAGTTTATTGATAAGCCTTCTATGTGCAACAGTGTCAAACGCCTTACTGAAATCTAGGTATGCAATGTCTACTGCACCACCCTGATCTATAATTTTAGTTGCCCAATCAAAAAAATCAATAAGATTAGTTTGGCATGATCTCCCTGAAGTAAACCCATGTTGTCTCTGATCTTGAAATCCATGTGTTTTTAGATGTTCAACAATCCTATCCTTTAACATGGTTTCCATCACTTTCCCCACTACTGAAGTAAGGCTTACTGGCCTATAGTTTCCCGACTCCTCCCTATTACCTTTCTTGTGAATGGGCACAACATTCGCCAACTTCCAATCTTCTGGGACTACTCCTGTTATCAATGATTGGTTAAATAAATCTGTTAATGGTTTTGCTAGTACACCACTAAGCTCTTTTAATAGCTTTGGGTGTATTCCATCAGGTCCCATTGACTTATTTGTCTTTACTTTTGACAGTTGAAATAGAACCTCTTCCTCTGTAAACTCACGTGTAATAAATAACTAATTTCTCCTTTTTCTTAACTGAGGTCCCTCTCCTTCATTTTCATCTGTAAATACCGAACAAAAATATTAATTAAGGCAGTCATCTAGACTTTTATCCTCTTCTACATACTTTCCTTCTTTTGTTTTTAATCTAACTAATCCTTGTTTTACTTTTCTTTTCTCATTTATGTATCTAAAAAAAGTTTTGTCCCCCTTTTTACTGACTGTGCTATTTTCTCTTCTGTGTGTGATTTGGAAGCTCTTATAACTTGCTTAGCCTCTTTCTGCCTAATCTTATAGATCATTCTGTCTGCCTCACTCTGTTTTTTTTATAATTACTAAATGCTAACTTTTTGTTTTTTACTATTTTGGCCACATCTGCGGAGTACCACAGTGGTTTCTTGAAGTTTTTGCTTTTACTGACAAGCCTAATGCAATTTTCTGTTGCCTTCAGTAGTGCAACTTTTAAATAATCCCATTTCTCTTGGACGCCATTTAAATTGCTCCAGTCTGATAATGACTCCTTTACACATATTCTAATTTTAGAAAAGTCTGTTTTTCTAAAGTCTAAAACTTTTGTTTTTGTGTGGTGTGACTCACTGTTCACTGTTCTTATATTAAACCACACTGATTGATGATCACTGGATCCTAAACTTTCACCTACAGTAGTATCGGATACCAAATCTCCATTTGTTAACACTAAATCTAGTATGTCCTCTTTACAAGTTGGCTCCTCAACGACTTGTTTTAGAGACAATCCCAGTAGGGAGTGTAGAATATGTGTGCTCCTGGCACAAGCAGCTATTTTTGTTTTCCAATTCACATCAGGAAGATTAAAGTCACCCATGATGATAACTTCCCCCTTCATTGTCATTTTAGCTATTTCCTCAACTAGTAGATTATCTAACTCTTCAATTTGTCCAGGGGCCTATAAATCACACCTACACGAATTACTGTGTGATTACCAAATTCTAACGTAACCCAAACGGACTCTATGTTCACCTCACTAACTTTTATTAGGCTAGATTTTATGCTATCCTTCACATACAGGGCCATCCCTCCCCCTTTCCTGCCTTCCCTGTCTTTTCTATATAAAGAGTACCCTGGTATTGCTATGTCCGAGTAATTTTTCTCATTATACCATGTCTCAGTAACAGCAACTAAATCTACACTATCAGTTGCCATTATTGCCACAGGTTCATGGATCTTATTCCCTAAACTGCGAGCATTTGTAGACATGACTCTAAGTTTATCATTTTTTAACACACTTGCTACAGGCACCTTCTGTCCTTGTTTTGGGGGACAATTGGATTGATGTTTTATCACCCGTTTGCCCCCCCCCTCCTAGTTTAAATACATCCTAGCAAAACCTCTGAACTGCTCACTGAGAACATTTGTTCCCTTTTGAGAAAGATGCAAACCATCTTTTTTGTACAGTTTATTTCAATTCCAAACAGAGCTACCATGAGAAATAAAGCCAAATCCTTGCTCCCGACACCATTCACCAAGCCACAAGTTAAAGTCCCTAATACGCACCCGCCTGTCATTCTGAGTGTTATGCACAGGCAGAACTTCAGAGAATGACAGTGTGGAAGCAACCTGCCGTATATCATTGGCAAAAACACTGACAACTTCCTTAACCTCTGAAACCTCATTGCAAGCCAAGTCATTTGTCCCTAGATGGACAAGTACATCCAATTCCCCTTCCTGCTTTGCTCGCTTAACAATATTACAGATACGTCTCCTGTCTCTGTGAGCAGTAGCTCCGGGAAGACACCTCACAAGACCACCACTGTCCATCTCCACACCTCTTATGATGGAATCCCCCAACAACAACTGCTTTCTATTAGGCCTCACCATAGTCTCCAAGCCTCTCTCCAGAACATCACTAGCCTCAGTGCCTCTCTCCACAACACCACTAGCCTCAGTTCCTCTCTCCACAACAGCACTAGCCTCAGTTCCTCTCTCCACAACACCACTAGCCTCAGTGCCTCTCTCCCCAACACCACTAGCCTCAGTTCCTCTCTCCACAACACCACTAGCCTCAGTGCCTCTCTCCACAACACCACTAGCCTCAGTTCCTCTCTCCACAACACCACTAGCCTCAGTGCCTCTCTCCACAACACCACTAGCCTCAGTTCCTCTCTCCACAACACCACTAGCCTCAGTGCCTCTCTCCACAACACCACTAGCCTCAGTGCCTCTCTCCACAACACCACTAGCCTCAGTGCCTCTCTCCACAACACCACTAGCCTCAGTTCCTCTCTCCACAACACCACTAGCCTCAGTGCCTCTCTCCACAACACCACTACCCTCAGTGCCTGTCTCCATAACACCATTACACTCTGAAAGTGCAGAAAATGAATTATGTAGAGCAACAGACTGGCACAAGATGAGCTAAAACCAGCTTGAGTTCTGAGCGGGGACCCACCGAAGGGCAGGCTATTTCAGCTGCTGTCCGTCCTCAGTGCACTCTTGCGACTTATTTTTGCTCTCCACAATTTTAAAGGGTAATCCAGACGTGGACCCCTTGCTCACGGTGCCTAGAGTGATATCAGCTATGCCTCACTGATGATGCCTAACAAGGTTGAAACGATCGGCTGGGGTTGCTGTATCTCTCGTGCAAAGGGAACTTGCTGGCATTTCGGATCTGGACTGCCCGTATGGGTGGGACCAGTCTGATATGCTTCAGAGATGTTCTCTCTGTAATGGCACAAGATGAGCTAAAGCCAGCTTGAGTTCTGAGTGGGGACCCACCGAAGGGCAGGCTATTTCAGCTGCTGTCCGTCCTCAGTGCACTCTTGCGACTTATTTTTGCTCTCCTAAACTTTTTATTGCTACAGATGCCTACTGCATATGTTTTGTGTCTACTATGTCTCACATTATATGTGTTCTTTTAAATTGTGGTATATAGCCTGGATCAGAGATCATGGACAAAGGTTTCTACCTGTGTTACTAAGGCTCTTGGAGACTGACCGGTCTAAGGTTTGCCATGCCTTTTAACATGGTATAGTATACATTTTTAAGTCTCTGAGAGTTCTGAAAGATTCGGGTGAAACCATGTCTGTGTAATCTGGTCCAGATGTTTGCTTAATTTCTATAAGATTTAAGTTGATGCGGTATCATCTCAGATTAGTTAATGGAGGTTTTATACAAATATTTGAGTTATGAGCGCGCTATATATACAATACTATAGTAGATTAAAGTAATGAAGCGCTTGGAGATGCTGGTGGGAGAATGGGAGAGCTCTTGGAGATGCTGGTAGAAGAAGGGGAGAGGAAGAGGAGATGCTGGTGGAAGAAGGGGAGAGGAGTAGGAGATGCTGGTGGGAGAAGAGGAGAGGAGGAGATGCTAGTGGGAGAAGAGGAGAGGAGGAGATGCTAGTGGGAGAAGAGGAGAGGAGGAGGAGATGCTGAGGAGAGAGTTGGAGGAGATGCTGGGGAGAAAGTTTGAGGAGATGCTGGGGGAGAGCGCTTGGAGATGCTGGGGAGGAAGAAGAGGAGATGCTGGGGACAGAAGGGGAGGAGGAGATGCTGGGGGAAGAAGGGGAGAGGAGGAGATGCTGGGGGAAGAAGGGGAGAGTGCTTGGAGATGCTTGTGGGAGAGAAGGAGATTCTGACGATAGAAGGGGAGAGGAGGAGATGCTGGTGGGAGAAGGGGAGAGCGCTTGGAGATGCTAGGGGGAGAGGAGGAGATGCTGGGGGGAGAAGGGGAGATGCTGGGGGAGAGGAGGAGATGCTGGGACAGAAGGGGAGAGGAGGAGATGCTGGGACACAAGGGGAGAGGAGAAGATGCTGGGGACAGAAGGGGAGATGAGGAGATGCTAGCGACAGAAGGGGAGGAGGAGATGCTGGTGGGAGAAGGGGAGGAGGAGATGCTGGTGGGTGAAGGGGAGGAGGTGCTGTGTGGAGATGCTGGCGACAGAAGGGAAGGAGGAGATGCTGTGGGGAAATGGGGAGGAGGACATGCTGTGGGGAAATGGGGAGGAGGAGATGCAGGTGGGAGAAAGGGAGAGCGCTTGGAGATGCTGGTGGGAGAGGAGGAGGAGATGCTGGTGGGAGAAGGGGAGAGCGCTTGGAGATGCTAGGGGTAGAGGAGGAGATGCTGGGGGAGATGCTGGGGGGAGAGGAGGAGAGGAGGAGATGCTGTGACAGAAGGGGAGAGGAGGAGATGCTGGGGACAGAAGGGGAGGAGGAGATGCTGGTGGATGTATAGGATAGGTTTTTTTCCAAAGAAAGATTAATCTAGTATGCCTCATTGATTATGGGGTAATAATAACATGGCATTTTAATAGAGATTAGACAATTTCTGAAATTTATAAGTGAGGTAATTTTAATCTCCTAAACTACTTTATTATATATATGTATGGGTAAATTGAAAGCATTTTGCAGATCCAGAAGAGGATTAATAAATAATATAATAATCTCACTAGGTGCCAAATTATGCAAAGAGGCTATCCAAAGTATGCACTAACGGGTTAAGCTTGTTTTCTTGATAAGCGTATAACATTTAGTTTTGTGGTTAGACTTTTGATACTCAATTTGAAATATGTCCCAACCATAGGCGTGCGCACGGGGTGTGCCGGGTGTGCCTGGGCACACCCTAATCCCCGCGGCACGCCTATGTATTGAGACCGGCAGGGGAGATCTCAGGATCCCCCCTGTCGGTCCATGCAGAGCGGGCGCTATCCGAGGCTCTGCTCTCAGCCTCTCTCCCCACCGGCCCACATGCAGGGAGGGAGGCAGGAGAGGACCCGGGGAGCTATTGCCAGCAGCTCCGCCGGGTTTCTCTCGCGAGATCTGAGCGTTGCCGCGGCAATGCTCAGATCTCGCGTGAGTGAACTCTAGCCCTGCGGGGCTAGAGTTCACTCTCCACTGGACCACTAGGGATGGATGGCAGCAGCAGGATCCCCCCTCCCAGGCATAAGGTAAGAAGGGAGGGGGGATATTAACTGATCTGCCCCCACCTCCACTGGACCACCAGGGAAGGCAGCAAGGAAGGATCCCCCCTCCCTACATATAAGTAGATAAGGGAGGGGGGATATTAAGTAATGTACCCCCACCTCCACCCCCCACAATCACCCACACCCACACACATACAGCACACACATACAGCACACACATACAGCACACACACACACAGCACCCTCACAAACACACAGCACCTTCACACACATTACACAAACAGCACCCTCACACTCACACAGCACACTAACAGTACCCTCACAAACACAAACAGGACCCTAACAAACACACACACAGCACACTACCAGTACCCTCACACGCAAACAGCACCCTCACACACAGTACATTTACAGCACCCTCACAAGTGCACACACATTACACAAACAGCACCCTCACACTCACACAGCACACTAACAGTACTCTCACAAACACAAACAAGACCCTAACAAACACACACACAGCACACTACCAGTACCCTCACACGCAAACAGCACCCTCACACACAGTACATTTACAGCACCCTCACAAGCACGCACACACAAACACCCTCACCCACATAGTACACTACCAGCACCCTCACATACACATCACACTAACAGCACCCTCACACAGCACACACACAGCAGTGTGTGTGTGTATATATGTGTGTGTATATATATATATATATATATATATATATACATACATACATACATACATATATATACGCGGCGTGTGCTTGTGCTTTACGGTGCACACCCTAATGCAATAGGCTGCGCACGCCTATGGTCCCAACTACATCCTTGCACCGCACCAGGTACAGTAAGCAATTTGCGTTAAATTTTTTTTGCAATATATTATAACAATGGAAAAGTACCTAACCGCATGTCTGCATTACGCTCATGACACAGACTGTCAGTATTGCAAGCCCTATATGAAGGTTATGCTTTCATTGTCGATATATATACCTCTAGACAACCTTGCTTTATATACACAATTTAACTATCCATTAAACCTTTAAAAGCGTATTAATATTATATCTGTGTGGTACACAAAGAGGGGGTGTGAGTTAGGTAATCCCGACCTGCATATGGAATGTGACGAAACCAACCTCGCCACTGAGAACTGGAGAAGCCTGGTTGCTAGCCTCCTGCCCTACGACTATGGCCCCTGGACATATTGCACTGTAAAAACTATATTTGGGCATGTAATAGTTTATATTACTGCTACTGGGCCTTTAAGGGCCATCCGTGGACCTATTGGGACTTGTGGGATACTGTACCTTTAAGACTGTAGAGCATATTACAGTAATCCTGCCTTTAGTCCTTTAATATCATGTATGCATTTATGTGTTCAGTTAACCTTGGTTACATGTATGCAGCATTCATCTGATTGTTCGGTAGAATCACTCCATTCAGTATATTGAGTGAAACTACCGAACAACCAGACCACCCAGGAATAAGTGTGCCTCCAATTACCGTTTGCAACAATGTTGCAAACGGGTAATTGGCAATCAGTGTAATGTATTCTTTGTCCTCTGGGTGGCCGCCATTCGGGAAACGAACACGTGGCGGCGGCCATTTTAAACTACCGAACAGCGGTGTTTTGCCGTCGAGTGTCTGGAACTAAAATCGGACACTTGACTAGGCAAACACCGCTGAGACCTCCATACTTCCAGAAATTCGTATAGAAACTACCGAATGACCCGCCGTTCGGTAGAAAGAACCCCACAAACAAGGGAATTCATTCAAACCCTCTCCAGGCTCTATAACCCAGGCAATTCGTCTGTTTTCATTCCCTTGTTTGTGACCGACCGCAGGGCCAAAATGCATGGAACTGTTTTCGGATACTTTACCCATGCGGTCGGTCAAATCTTTGGAACCCCATATCTCCCGAACCGTTCATCCGAATGACTTGAATTATGAATATGTTGTCCCCCTGAATAAGGGCTATCCAGCTGGATTTAAAGGTGTACCCCCTGTTTTTGGGGTACATCCAGAACTTGGCTGAAAAGGTGTACCGGATAATTGGGTTTAATGTTATCTGAGGGGAGGGGATGTGTGGGCTGAACCATGTATGTGATTGGGTATTTTATGCCTCCCCCTGGGTGTGGCCTGTATGTGTACTCATGTAATAAAAACCAGGCTGGGTGCCCCAGCACCTCAGACCACTGCTTGACCCTCAACACAGAGCCTTGTCTCGTTCTTGGGGGGATTCACTGTATGCTGTTGGAGATTGACTGCTAGGAGTGTAAGCTGATGTCCGCTTTTCCTATTCATCTGCTAGCAGCTATTTGTGAGGTTCCAGCTTGGAGTGCTATCTTATTCCCTGGTATGCAGTTCGGGAGTTTGATGCATTCGCCTGTATCTAGTTTGTGAGTTTTGATGTTCTGCAGTAGCTGTGCCTTTCTGAGAAAAGGGGATTATCGCCTAAACGGATTTTAACCCCTCATATGCTGAAACGGTCCGTTACATGGAATAAAGGCAGAGGTAGAGGATTTGGTCAAATGGTCTAACTTTTGTAGAGGTAACAACTTCAGCATTGGTGGAACACACTGTTCTAATTGTGGATAGCAGGGTCACTGGAAAAATTAGTGCCCAAACCCACCTCCACAGATTCCTCAATACCAACCACAGCTTCCAACCTATACCAACACCCAACAACCCCAGCCTAATACACAGATGATTCATGTTTTAATATTTTATATAGTTTTAGGTGTTAATCCAAGAGTATTTAATTATTCGGGATTATTAAAGTAATTAATTTTGAGTATCAAATCAAGGTTCAAGTTTAGGAACAGAGTTTTATTGGGAATTATCCCCATATGTATATGTTAGTGTTTTAATATTCATCCTAACAAGCATTTCTATAAGAGTGAGTGCTTCTCTCATCCGTACAAAGGCATTCCAAAGGGGTATTATGTAAAACTTCATAGAAGACAGATTGCATAAAATATAAGCAAATATAAGAGAAGTACATGTTACACAAATTAAGGGTTTAACCTTAATCTCTAATTTAAGTTTTAGCCTAGGTAATTAATTGATGTTGTATTAATCCTTGTGTTTGTATGATTGTAGAGACCGTCCTGGAGTGTTTGTGCCACCTGATTTCTGGGACTACACACCAATCTCTCTGGCTGACCATGCAATAAGTATTTTGCAATTACATCTGTTTGGTCATTATCCATGCAGGCCGAAGAAACTCAGATACTTATTTATGAGGACATAAACTTTGCACGCAAGAACCTGGAAAGTCCTGAAGGTGCAGTGCTGTCTAATACCGCTGGTTCTGTAATAACCCTTTCAACCATTGGGGTGTTGCACAGAGCATTGTGGTGAAAATCCAGCAAACAAAAGTAGAATTATATGGAAGCTGACATTGTCTTGTTGTCAGCCATTTTGATACCCTTAGCCATTTTATGGAACAAAATGTCTGGTGTCTAAACTAATTTCTTTATACTCTGTGAAAGACTTATTCTATTTTTCTGAACAATGCTGAACTATTGAGCTATTTTTTATTTTTGTAGAGTTAGCCGGAGAGAGAGGAAGTGTTAGCTGACCCAGGGATGGATGTACTATGTGTGTTTTTGAGTGTGCCAAGGATGGATTCCCATGTTTTGAGGAACTGCGTGAGGATATGACTGGTTTTGACTGGACCTTTGGAATAGGGAAATGGTTAAAAGATATAGGAAGCAAGGTCCTGGTTGTGATTATTGTCAGAATTTCAAGCTAGACTATAATTTATCTCATTAATTAATATGTAAGAAGTGTTTCCCAATTCCTTCCGATACCCGAGCTATGTACTCACAGGTGCGGGATTATAAGTCATAAGTGGTGTCAACTGTGAGGGGATGACATGTCTAACACGATCGCAGCCCCCACTCAGGTTTTCCCCAGATGTGCTTTTTCCTCAAATATGAGTTTTTACCACTGGGTTTTTGCCTGGCCCCAGATCATCGGTCCCTTCGGTCCCCAGCATCGCCTCCTCTTCCTCCCCAGAATCTCCAAGCGCTCTCTCTCCAGCATCTCCTCCCTCTCTCCCCCCAGCATCTCCTCCAACTTTCTCCCCAGTATCTCCTCCAACTCTCTCCCCAGCATCTCCTCCTCCTCTCCTCTTCTCCCACCAGCATCTCCTCCTCCTCTCCTCTTCTCCCACCAGCATCTCCTACTCCTCTCCCTTCTGCCCCAGCATCTCCTCCTCCTCTCCCCTTCTCCCACCAGCATCTCCTCCTCCTCTCCTCTTCTCCCACCAGCATCTCCAAGTGCTCTCCCATTCTCCCACCAGCATCTCCAAGCGCTCTCCCATTCTCCCACCAGCATCTCCAAGCGCTCTCCCATTCTCCCACCAGCATCTCCTCCTCCTCTCCCACCAGCATCTCCTCCTCCTCTCCCCTTCTCCCACCAGCATCTCCTCCACCCCTTCTCCCACCAGCATCTCCTCCTCTCCCCTTCTGTCCACAGCATTTCCTCCTCTCCCCTTCTGTCCCCAGCATCTCCTCCTCTCCCAAGCATCTCCTCGTCTTCCTCCCCAGCATCTCCAAGCGCTCTCCCCCAGCATCTTCTCAAACTCTCTCCCCAGCATCTCCTCCTCCTCTCCCCCAGCATCTCCTCCAACTCTCTCCCCAGCATCTCCTCCAACTATCTCCTCCTCTCCCCTTCTTCCCCCAGCATCTCCTCCTCTCCCCTTCTTCCCCCAGCATCTCTTCCTCTCCCCTTCTTCCTCCAGCATCTCCTCCTCCCCTTCTGTCCCCAGCATCTCCTCCTCTTCCTCCCCAGCATTTCCAAGCGCTCTCCCCCCCAGCATCTCCTCAATTTCTCTCCCCAGCATCTCCTCCTTCTCTCCCCCATCATCTCCTCCAACTCTCTCCCCAGTATCTCCTCCAACTCTCTCCTCTTCTCCCACCAGCATCTCCTCCTCCTCTCCTCTTCTCCCACCAGCATCTCCTATTCCTCTCCCCTTCTCCCACCAGCATCTTCTCCTCCTCTCCCCTTCTCCCACCAGCATCATCCTCCTCTCCTCTTCTCCACCAGCATCTCCAAGCGCTCTCCCATTCTCCCACCAGCATCTCCAAGCGCTCTTCCATTCTCCCACCAGCATCTTCTTCTCTCCCCTTCTCCCACCAGCATCTCCTCCCCCTCTCCCCTTCTCCCACCAGCATCTCCTCCTCCTCTCCCCTTCTCCCACCAGCATCTCCTCCTCTCCCCATCTGTCCCCAGCATCTACTTCTTTCCCCTTCTGTCCCCAGCATCTCCTCCTCTCCCAAGCATCTCCTCCTCTTCCTCCCCAGCATCTCCAAGCGTTCTCCCCCCAGCATCTTCTCAAACTCTCTCTTCAGCATGTCCTCCTCCTCTCCCCCAGCATCTCCTCCAACTCTCTCCTCAGCATCTCCTCCAACTCTCTCCCCAGCATCTCCTCCAACTCTCTCCCCAGCATCTCCTCCAACTATCTCCTTCTTCCCCCAGCATCTCCTCCTCTCCCCTTCTTCCTCCAGCATCTCCTCCTCCCCCTTCTTCCTCCAGCATTTCCGCCTCCCCTTTTCCCACCAGCATCTCCTCCTCCCCTTCTGTCCCCAGAATCTCCTCCTCCCCTTATGTCCCCAACATCTCCTCCTCTTCCTCCCCAGCAGCATGTCCCCTTTTCCCACCAGCATCTCCAAGAGCTCTCCCATTCTTCCACCAGCATCTCCAAGCGCTCTCCCATTCTCCCACCAGCATCTCCAAGCGCTCTCCCATTCTCCCACCAGCATCTCCTCCTCTTCTCCCCCCAGCATCTCCTCCTCCTCTCCTCTTCTTCCACCAGCATCTCCTCCTCCTCTCCCCTTCTCCCACCAGCATCTCCAAGCGCTCTCCCCCAGCATCTTCTCAAACTCTCTCTTCAGCATGTCCTCCTCCTCTCCCCCAGCATCTCCTCCAACTCTCTCCCCAGCATCTCCTCCAACTCTCTCCCCAGCATCTCCTCAAACTATCTCCTCCTCTCCCCTTCTTCCCCCAGCATCTCCTCCTCTCCCCTTCTTCCCCCTGCATCTCCTCCTCTCCCCTTCTTCCTCCAGCATCTCCTCCTTCCCCCTTCTTCCTCCAGCATCTCCTCCTCCCGTTTTCCCACCAGCATCTCCTCCTCCCCTTCTGTCCCCAGAATAAGCTCCTCCCCTTATTGTGGTGGAATCTCGGTAAAAATAAATTTAGTAGGCCGAGATTACCACGTGGTATGTGTACGTGCATATACTGGTGTATCGGTCGGTTGGTTGCACGTGGCAAAGATACAATCAGTAGTGTACGGAGCATGTGCAAGAATACCGGATGTAGTATTCCCCTCCTCCATTGTGCTGGGCCATGTGGTCAAACAGGAAGTTAGTTCTTGTTCGATTGATTGGGTAAGAGTATGTGTGGGTGGAGCTAATTATGGGTGGAGTTACATGCATATATAAGGAGCCTACACTATTGTTCGGGGCTCAGATCTTGTTGTATTTTGGTGACATTAGTCCCTCTGAGTCCCGGTCGGTGAATCGAATAAAGAATCTCTTCCTTCCTGAAGAAACCTGTGTCCATCTCTCTGTGCTTGGCTTCCGTCAGTTTCTCCGGTATCATTTGGTGCATTGGCCAGGAAGCTCATCGTTCAACAGTAGCTGAGAAGCAGAGGCGCGAGACGGTCTATCTTTGCCCACGCTCTCTACGGCTGCACCCCTGAAGTTCTGCGTGGACCTCCCTTCGTCTCGGCGCCACTGGTCTGTTGTCCAGGAGATCATCGGCCTCTACGTAGTAAGTGCTGGGTTGTCCCCGTCGATGAGTGTGAACTCAGGTTCAGGAACGAGGAGGTAAGACGACCGCTGTTTTAGACGGTGGACCTACTAGGGGTATTGGATACCGATTGTGCGGTAGGCCCATAAGGGGTTATTTGGAATCTGCCCCCTCCAGTGGAGGGAAGGAGTGAAGGCGCACCGCTCAATTAAACGCCCTGTAGTCAGCCCGTTTAATTTTGGTTTGGAGTCAGGCGGGGTTCTGGTGTAAATAGCCCAAGCCGGACACCGGTGTCTTGTCTAGACTAGCGTTCTAGGGTGTATATTACGTTCGCTAGGTCGGAGGGACCGGGAGACTAAGCGGCGTCTGTGTAAATTCGGTCCGCTAGATCTCAACCTATCTTGGCTAAGTGGGAAGGCGTGTAAATTTGGAACCCACTAGATTATTGATAGAGTATATAGACTAAAAGGGTGCTGTTGTAAATTCCGCCCTCCAGTTCGCTATATGTGGTGCTTGGCCAGTGTGGCTAACCAAAACGTATGTAGATAGTTTTAGGTAGTCCATCAAGGTACTGACCAATAGATTAGTTGGGAATTGTAAATGTGCTAAAGATTGTTGTAGTAGCGTGTATATCTCGCTAGATAGCGTGAGCTCTGCCGTCTAGCGAGAGTGTGAATAGTGTGTAACTGTATTATAGCGCATGGTACCATAACCATGTATAATTACTGATACTGTAAAAAAGTTCTAATAACAGTCGTCTATGTTGTATGTTTAACACCATAACCACTACTAATTGAACTGTGACTTTAAATTGAACTCTAACTAATGCTAACCGTACTATAACTACTGTTTGTAAAGACGATGTTACTGGGGTATGTTATAGACGGGTAATTCAGATATAGGGAATTATAGCGTGGGTGACTGTATAATTTCGCCAAAGGGCACAGTATTAGTTATTTAGTGACTGGTGTAACAGCTGTGTGTGTACGGGAATTCCCTGAGTGTTTTGTGGTGTGCGTTTCGCTTAGTAACTGTACCACGTGGTGCTGTTGCCGAGGGAACGGGTGTGACCGTTGGAAGAGTGTTTGTTTAGTTTCTGTTGGAGACGACGCTTCATTGTTGGTATGGGTGCGTCAGACTCAACGGTTTTGGATCCCTTAGGATGTATGTTGAAAAACTTTAAAAAGGGATACACTGTATATGATTTTGGGGTAAAGATGTCCCCAACACGCTTGACTACTTTATGTAGTAGGGAATGGCCTACTTTGGTTGCCGCATGGCCACCACGTGGCAGTTTGGATCCTAATCTGGTACAGCGTGTACACGTGGCTGTATCAGGTAGGCCTGAACTTTACCAGTTCCGTATATTGACTGTTGGAAGCATGCCGTAAACGACTTGCCAAAATGGATCCGGATATGCCACGAGGAACAATGTCGCCTCATGGTGGCCAGAACTCGTTTGTGCACTAAGGCCGTAATCACACCCATTTTGGACACGCCTCCTGAGTCTGAGATCCCCATGCCGCCCCCTTACTCCTCCTCCACCGGAAGAGGAGGTGCTGTTGGTAACGCTCCTCCCCTTGCCCCGTTGTCCCCACCTACCCCCTCCTCTAGCTCAGAGCCCAGCCCTCTTGTTTTGTTTAAACCCTCCCCTTCCGATACCTACCTCCGTTAACTCCACCTACCCAGATTTGGCGCCATTTCTAGTTTCTGGTCAAGCTCCTCCTAGCCCGGCCCGGAATATTTTACTTACCAACCTCCCCCTTAGTAAAGCGTCCCCATCCCCTTGTCTTACTACCCCTCGACCGAAGCCCTAACTGACGTATCTAAACGAAGCCCCATACTAACCCGACAACTGACCGGTACCCTCCAACCCCGACATTATCAAATGCCTCTTCGATTGACTCCTGGCCCGACACACATTAACGATGACGGCCAGATACAATATGCTGATCCAGTCTTCGTCTATGTCCCTTTTACAACTACTGATCTATTTAATTGGAAGACCCATAACTCCTCTTACACCGAAAAGCCTCAAGCCATGACGGATTTGTTTACCTCCATAGTCCAGACACATAATCCCACTTGGGCTGATTGCCAGCAACTGTTGATGACATTGTTTAATAACGAGGAAAGGACAAGGATAAATCAAGCGGCAATTAAAGCGCTGGAAGAAGTGGCCCGTACACAAAATCAGGCCAACCCAGTAGCGTGGGCCGCAGACCATTATCCAAACACTGATCCGAATTGGAATGTCAATGGCGCAGACATGGTCCATTTAAAAGCATACAGGGACGCTATTATTGCTGGCATGAAAGCCGGAGGGAAGAAGGTGATTAATATGTCTAAGACGGCTGAGGTATTACAGAAATGTGATGAATCACCCAGTGTCTTTTATGACCGATTATTGGAGGCATAACGTTTGTATACCCCCTTTAATCCGGAGGCTCCTGAGAATTCCCAAATGGTTAACTCTGCCTTTGTCAGCCAAGCCTACGGAGATATCAAGCGCAAGCTACAGAAGTTAGAAGGGTTTGTAGGGATGTCTATAACCCAACTAATGGAAATAGCAAATAAGGTATACATGAATAGGGAAACAGAGACAAAGAAGGAGGAAGAGCGTAAGATGCGTAGGAAAGCAGATATGCTAGCGGTAGCTATCGCAGGCGTAGATAGAAGGGAAAAGGAAGTGTATAGGGGAACGGATAAAGGCAAAGGTAAATGGAATGGGGAACCTTTGAGTAGGAATCAATGCGCGTACTGTAGGGAAGAAGGGCATTGGAGAAGTGAGTGTCCGCGAAGGGAACAGTATGAGCGAGACAGACCTAGGGCAGGATATAGTAATTATAGAGACAGAGCGAGAGGAAGAGGAGGTCCTGGAGGAAATAGTGGTAATAATAATAGAGGAAGTGTTAGTGGAGATAGGTACTATCCAGCAGCGCAGAGACCCCGCGATAGAGAGGATAGGGACTTTGTGGGGTTGGCTGACACAGTCATGGAGGACTATTGATACCGACCGGGCTCCATCCCCCTTGGCCGAGCGGAGCCTATGGTCGATGTAGCAATAGGGGGAAAAAGGAGTGCTTTCATGATTGATACTGGTGCTGAACATTCGGTGGTTACTGATCTAGTTGCTCCTCCATCTGGAAGAACTATCACCGTAATAGGAGCAACTGGAAGGAGTGCTGCAAAACGGTTCTTAAAAGTCGACTCTGTACATTGGGAGGCCACGTAGTGAAACATCAGTTCCTTTATATGCCTGAATGTCCAGTCCAACTGCTAGGACGTGATTTGTTGTCAAAATTACAAGCACAGATGACATTTCTACCTAATGGAACAACATCTTTAAAGTTCAATGGACCTTCAGGTATAATGACAATATCTGTACCAAAGGAAGAAGAGTGGCGACTTTATACAGTGTTGACTAGCCAAAACCCTAAGAGTGATGAATCCTTGTTTAATATACCAGGAGTGTGGGCAGAGAACAACCCACCAGGACTTGCTCGCAATATTCCACCAATTCGAATCGAACTAAAACTTGGGGTTTATCCAGTGAGCTTAAGACAATATCACATCCCACAAAAGGCCAAGAAAAATATACAATCCTATTTGGATAAGTTCATAAGGTATGGTATCCTAAAATTCTGTACTTCTCCCTGGAACACCCCATTGTTGCCTGTTCAAAAGCCCGGTACGGATGAGTATCGCCCTGTGCAGGACTTGAGAGCAGCCAATGATGCGGTCGTAAGTATACACCCAGTTGTGCCCAATCCATATAACCTGCTTGCTTTAATTCCGGGCGGGGCTACCTATTTTACTGTTTTGGATCTCAAAGATGCCTTCTTTTGCCTTCAAATTGCTGCGGACAGCCAATGTATCTTTGCATTCCAATGGGAAAATGCTGTAACGGGCTCGAAACCCCAGATGACTTGGACAAGACTGCCCCAAGGGTTTAAAAATTCACCTACCCTATTTGGATCAGCTTTAAGTCAAGACTTACTGGATTTCAAGTCCATCCCAGGAGAGTGTGTACTATTACAATACGTAGATGATTTGTTGATAGCGGCAGTTACAAGAGAAATATGTCAGCAAGCAACACATGATTTACTACACATTCTTTGGAAGGCAGGATACAAGGTGTCCAGGAAGAAAGCTCAGTTGTGTCAGCCAACTGTAAGTATCTGGGATTCCATATCTCTGAAGGTCAAAGGATAATGGCGCCAGAGAGAAAAGAAGCTGTATGCCAAATACCAATACCCAAGAATAGAAGACAAGTGCGGGAATTCTTGGGGGCAGCAGGCTTCTGTAGGATATGGATTCCCAGTTATGCGATATTGGCGAAACCTCTTTATGCAGCTATAAAAGGTACAGAACACGATCCCTTCCTGTGGACCCCTGAACAGCAAAAGGCACTTGAAGATGTGAAGAAGGCTTTGATGAGTGCCCCAGCATTAGGTCTACCTGATCATACACGTCCATTCTACTTATATGTACACGAGCAAAGAAGAATGGCTGTGGGAGTATTGACACAGTACTTGGGATCATGGCAACGACCTGTTGCATATATGTCCAAACAACTGGATGCAGTGGCCAGTGGTCTTCCACCTTGTCTAAGAGCCGTAGCTGCCGCCGCCCTGCTGGTAGCCGAAGCTGATAAACTCACTCTGGGTCAGGAACTCTACGTGCGAGTCCCGCACGCAGTACAAACGTTGCTAGACTATAAAGGCAATCATTGGTTTAGTAATAGCCGCATGACTAAGTATCAAGCTATGTTATGTGAGAACCCGAGAGTGCACCTAGAGACTGTTAATACCTTGAATCCAGCTACACTTTTGCCACAACCTACTGAGAGTCAACATGATTGCCTGGAGGTGATGGATGAAGTGTTCTCAAGTAGACCAGACCTTCGTGATTTTCCCATCCAGAACCCTGATGTCCAGTACTATACGGACGGCAGTAGTTATGTGAAAGAAGGGATTCGCTATGCAGGATATGCAGTAACAACCATAGACAAGGTGATAGAAGCTCGGCCATTGTCAAAAGGAACATCGGCACAAAAGGCAGAACTAATCGCACTCACACGAGCGTTACAATTGGCTGAAGGTTTAAGGGTGAACATCTACACGGACTCCAAGTATACGTTTTTAACCACTCATGCCCACGGAGCTTTGTATAAAGAAAGAGGACTACTGAACTCAGAGGGTAAAGAAATCAAGTACGCAGCTGAGATATTACAACTACTGGAAGCTGTGTGGGAACCGAAAGAAGTTGGTATCATACATTGTCGAGCACATCTGAAAGGTGATGGTGATGTAACCAAAGGAAATCGGATGGCAGATAATGCAGCTAATCGTGCCGCTGAATCAGGAACACAGGAGTATGTGGAACATATAGCCGCTCTTATACCGACCCCACTGTCTCAATAGACTCCAGTTTATACAGCTCAAGAAGAAGAGTGGTTAAAGACTGAAGCTGGGAAGTACCTGGAGAATAATTGGTATCAGTTAGAAGATGGAAGAATAGTCATACCAGCATCACTAGCTGTAGAAATTGTCCAGAATTATCATAACGGGACACATTCTGGAAGAGATAGTATGGAAGAATCTCTCAGGAAACATTTCTACATACCAAGATTGTCCAACTTGACTCAAGCCATTGTACGAAGATGTGTGATATGTGCTAAGAATAACGCAAGGCAAGGACCAGTGAAACCACCGGGAGTCCAGTATATGGGGGGACTCCTTATGTCCGATCTTCAAATAGACTATACAGTAATGCCTAAATCCGGCGGACATCGCTACCTACTAGTAGTTGTGTGTACCTACTCAGGTTGGGTAGAAGCATGTCCCACTCGTACAGAGAAAGCAGGAGAAGTTGTGCGATTCCTGTTGCGAGAAATAATACCCCGATATGGACCACTATGTTCTGTAGGATCCGATAATGGTCCAGCCTTTGTTCGCCAGTGCCTACAACAACTGACTCATATGCTTGGTATTAAGTGGAAGCTTCATACGGCATATAGACCTCAGAGCTCTGGGAAAGTAGAAAGGATGAACAGAACTATTAAGAACCAATTGGCAAAGATGTGTCAAGAGACTCAACTTAAGTGGAATGTTCTTTTGCCCATAGCTCTGTTGCGTATTCGTAGTACACCTACCAGAAGGATGGGTCTCTCACCTTTTGAAATCATGTATGGGCGTCCACCTCCCGTACTTGGTAACTTAAGGGGGGATTTGAGTCAGTTGGGAGAAGGAATTACTCGGCAGCAGGTTGTAAAGTTGGGTAAAACTATGGAGGAGGTACAGAAATGGGTACAAGATAGATTACCTGTGAATATTTATCCACCTGTTCATAGTTATCATCCAGGAGATCAAGTATGGATAAAAGAGTGGAACAGTGTACCGTTGGGGCCTAAGTGGAGGGGTCCTTATGTTGTTCTTTTGTCTACCCCTACAGCTATAAAGGTGGCTGAAGTGACTCCGTGGATTCATCACTCCAGGGTTAAACCAGCAGCAGTAGATTCTTGGCAAGCTACACCAGATCCAGAGAATCCCTGCAAGATCCGGTTAAAGCGCACAACTCAGTCGGAGTGACGAGGAGATATTGGGGTTACAAGTGTAATTAAAGAGATCAGCAAGTAAGTGTTTTGACGGCCATAATAAAGCCTGACCACTTACCCACGTGTCATAGCCAGAGTGTCTTGAAGGGACCTCTGTGAAGGGAAGAGAGGACTTGAAGAACTCCATTCCTTGCAGCCCTTACATCCTGGAAGCTGAGGTGCCATCGCATGGACGAAGACTGAGGATGAAGACGTCAAGAGAAATGCATATAATAATGTATATATTTGTGTTTTTAATTATTCAGGAAGGTAGAGGTACCGACACACCTGGCTGTGAGGTTTGCATTAAGACTACTAAAACAGGTAGACATATTTCCCAGACCCTTATTTGGCATTCACAATATGAGTGTAAAGGATATGTATCTAGGTGTAGATACTTAGGTATAGATTATAGTGTATGCCATTTAGGAGTAGGAGAACCTAAGTGCTTCAATCCAGAGTATCAACCCCGTACAATTTGGTTGACCCTCCGGAATGGAGATTCACAGGGGACCCTAATAAATAAGACAGTATTAGAAACCGTACATTCTTCGGGTATTCTGCTATTTGATGCATGTAAGGCGATATCAAGTGGTAGAAAACCGTGGAATGTATGCGGGGATCTTAAATGGGAAAGAGCGTATGGGTCTAATGATAAGTATATTTGCCCCAGTAGTAAGAACAAGTATATAGATCCAAAATGCCCAAATAAGGATTATAATTATTGTCCATATTGGTCTTGTGTAGGGTGGGCAACTTGGGGACAGACAGTAGATAAGGATATGATTGTTACTAAGTTGCCTACCAAACCATATTGTAAGTCTATGGAGTGTAACCCAGTCCATATACTTATTAATAATCCTGAACAATTTATAGATAGGTTCGGAAACTTATTTGGGTTCCAGATATATGGGACGGGTTTGGATCCTGGGACAATATTATTTATAGGGATAGAGACCTATACCGTAGCATCCCAAACTCATCAGGTTTTCCATTCTTTTTATGAAGAGATGAGTGTAGAAATAAGATCCCCCATAATGCTAAGAACCTGTTTATTGATCTAGCT
This sequence comes from Pelobates fuscus, assembly GCF_036172605.1. Classification (NCBI taxonomy): domain Eukaryota; kingdom Metazoa; phylum Chordata; class Amphibia; order Anura; family Pelobatidae; genus Pelobates; species Pelobates fuscus. The sequence continues at coordinate 406,027,300 of NC_086317.1, read as the reverse complement.
GAGAGTATTGCTGGTAGTCTTAATGTGACCAACTGCTATGTGTGTGGAGGTACTAATATGGGAGACCAATGGCCCTGGGAAGCAAAGGAGGTAATGTATTCTGGTTCTGAGACAATTGAACAAATAATATCTTCTCAAGCCGATTATCAAATGAGTGTTAGAGGTAAATGTAACGGAACCGCTGGCACCCCGACCGGGTACCCTCCGCTGACGGATGCTCCTAGTGCTTTCCGAGGTCTCCAAGCACTCTGCCTGACACCATAACCACTGCAGACCCCACGAACCGCCGCAGCTTGGTTGGGGTCTCACCGACTCCCCCCACTCTGGACCCAAGACCAGGGTCCAGCTTCCAGTAGGTGGAACTCTCCGAATTCCAGAGAGCAGGAACAGGAACAAGCTCTTAGCAGACCTCAGCGATTATACCCTGGGGAGTATAGTGATTATAGCAATCCCCAGAGTGTAGTTCTCCAATTCCCCAAACATGAGCCGAAACTTCATGAAGGTACAAGATGATCTGAGGTGCTGGCACACCCAGTCTGGTTTTTATTACAATCTTTGCCAATACAGGACCGCCCACAGGGAGGTATAAAACAACCAATAACATCCCAGTTACAACCCACAGATTCCCTCCCCTTATCCTGGGACGTAACCCAATTACACATACAGTTAAAACATACTTTTTACCCAACTTTCATAACTCTAAAACCATACATCCAATCTCCATAAAAATTACATATTCACAATCAATCCATTCAGGGGAACAACATATTAAAAAATGGCACAAATCAGACCAGTGGTTCAAAAGTTAAGGGAAAGTCCTTTGTGACCAAATGAAGCATGGCTTTTCTGCCCAAAACAAGTTCCACATAGTCTCTATCCTGGAGATAATTGGGAAGTAATCCAATTATCTTCAAGGACAGAGGCAAAACAGACAAAGGACAATAAAAGACATAAAAATACATACTGTTACATTTATCACATAGAACCTACACATTTAAAATTTACCGAACACATAATAGCATACATAATATTGAAGACAGCCTGAATGCAATCTGCTACACAGTCTTAAAGGGACATTGTTTCTAAAAGTCATAATATGTCCACGGTTGGTTTTTAAAGGGCCAGCAGCAGCACCATACAAATCCAATATGCCCAAATGTTGCACTTGAAGGGCCAAATCTCCCAGGGACCATAGTCAACAGGTAAGAGGCTGGCAATCAGGCTCCTCGAAACAGCCAGGGGTAAAGGGCAGCTTGTCACCAATAAACCCAGTGACAAAAGGCATTTCGTCACACATCTCCCCTTTGGGGGGGAGACTAACCAGGTACCTGACCTTTCGGTCAGTGCCTGAGTTAGTCGATAAACCCACCCACAGTGAACAAGTACATGAGTAGCCCACCCACAACACACATTTACTGCACCTGGTGGTTCCTCTGGTGATGCTGGGCAACACGCTGTGGAGACTGGGGGGGCAGAGGCCAACTGCGCTCTGCCCCGATGCCAGCGGGGTAGCCTGGACGCAACTTGGTTGGGGAGGAGAGACATCGCTTACCTCTTCTGCTCGGTGTTCTTGTGAGGGTAGTTGGGGATCTGGATAGACCGTCCAGCATCCCTGTATGTCGGGTGCATAGACTACGGTCTCATCTGCACCTTCTGGGGTAAGTTGCCACTGGGAAGGAAGACCGGTTGCCTCCTCCCCCTGGAACTCACTCTGCCGCTGGGGAGTAATGACGGCTCCTTCGGCTCCCTGGAACTCACACTGCCGCTGGAGAGAAAGGACGACACCCTCTGCTCTCTAGGACTCACACTGCCGCTGGGGAGGAAGGACGACACCTTCAGCTCCCTGGAACTCACACTGCCGCTGGAGAGGAAGGACGACACCTTCTGCTCTCTTGGACTCACACTGCCGCTGGGGAGGAAGGACGGCACCTTCGGCTCCCTGGAACTCACACTGCTGCTGGGGAGGAAGGATGGCACCTTCGGCTCCCTGGAACTCACGCTGCCGCTGGGGAGGAAGGACGGCACCTTCTGTTCCCTGGAACTCACACTGCCGCTGGAGAGGAAGGACGACACCTTCTGCTCTCTGGGACTCACACTGCCGCTGGGGAGGAAGGACGACACCTACTGCTCCCTGGAACTCACACTGCCGCTGGAGAGGAAGGACGACACCTTCTGCTTTCTGGGACTCACACTGCCGCTGGAGAGGACGGACGACACCTTCGGCTCCCTGGAACTCACGCTGCCACTGGGTAGGAAGGACGGCACCTTCGGCTCCCTGAAACTCACACTGCCGCTGGAGAGGAAGGACGACACCTTCTGCGCTCTGGGACTCACACTGCCGCTGGAGAGGAAGGACGACACCTTTACATTTACAATTTACCGAACACATAATAGCATACATAATATTGAAGACAGCCTGAATGCAATCTGCTACACAGTCTTAAAGGGACATTGTTTCTAAAAGTCATAATATGTCCACGGTTGGTTTTTAAAGGGCCAGCAGCAGCACCATACAAATCCAATATGCCCAAATGTTGCACTTGAAGGGCCAAATCTCCCAGGGACCATAGTCAACAGGTAAGAGCCTGGCAATCAGGCTCCTCGAACAGCCAGGGGTAAAGGGCAGCTTGCCACCAATAAACCCAGTGACAAAAGGCATTTCGTCACAGTAAATCTGAGTGGCGATTAAAGACCTCCATTATAGGTTATGTTTGCATAGCAAGGAAAGGAATAATGTTTAATACATCTGTAGGAGAATTGACTTGTCTAGGGCAAAAAGCTTATGATGATAATACAAAGAATACAACTTGGTGGTCGGCTTCAAATGTCTCTGTGGCAGAAGCAGCCACAAGAGACTGTTGCACTAAGTACTACATTGTATTTGAACTGTATGTCAAATGTAATCGGTACCCGAACCAGAAACTCTTAGCCGGTTCGGGAACCGATTAAAGTACCGAAAGAAAGACCACCCTGCTGTGGTCGTGTGCCTCACCTTAGGGGAAGGCAACAATGTTGCAAGTATTAGCAATTGGGTTCGTGTGTGGCCGCCGTTCGTATACCGAACACGTGGCGGCGGCCATCTTAACTCCCGAACAGCGGTGTTTGGTCGTCGAGCGTCTGGAACTAAAATCGGACGCTCGACTACCCAGACACCGCTCAGACCTCCAGAACAACAGAAACATGCGATTCAAACTGCCGAACGGCCCGCCGTTCGGTAGGATGAATCCCCCAGACTAGGGGATTCATCCGAATGCAGAATTAGAGCCGGATGGCTAAACTGTTCGGTACTTTTTGTTCATTGAAATAGACCGACCGCAGGGCCAGAATTCATGGAGCTGTTTTCGGCTACCAAATCCCTGCGGTCGGTCAAAACTTTAACTGTCTGTAACTCCCGAACCCCTGGTCCGATCTGGGTGAATTTTGAGTATGTTGCTCACCCAGATCAGACCTACCAGGGGACCCCTCATTTGTCTCCGTATCCCAGGTATTTAGGGGACATCCAGAAACTGGAGAAAACTCTGTTCCCACTAATGAGTTTAACTGTTAATCTAAGGGGAGGAGAGGGAGAGGAGGGGACCACGATAGGATTGGATACTGTAAGTTACCTCCCTTGCATGGGAAAAAGACATAAAAGCAAATGTGTGAATAAAGCTGACAGTTGACCTCCAAGCTATGTGTCGTCTAGTTCTTGGAGGGAAGGGATTGTAACTACGCTACCTGTCTTGTACCTGTCTTGGATTGCTGTTCCTGTCTACCAGCGGAGATACCTTGGATCATACCTCTACTCCGCTACAATTGGTGGCAAGCGACGGGATCGTAACTACACAGCAAGAAGCGTTCGGCAGGAATTGAAACGGACTGAATCAAAAGAGAATACGAATCCGTGAGCTAGACCATTCGGATGAGACCGGATGTGACGAGAGCAATCTCGCCACATTGCATTGGAGAAGCCTGGCTGCCCGCCTGCTGCCTTTGGACTATGGCCCTGGGAGATTGGGCCCTTTAAAAACAGTATTCGGCCATACCAGAGTGTATGTCACTCATTCTGGCTCTTTAAATACAGTGGGGTCATTTGGTACTTGCCCTGTGTGAGCTGTGGTAACCCAGATAGCTATGCCATGGAGCCTATTCGTGTGATTAAAGACTTTGGCTCTATGGCGATTAAACTGTATTCAGTTGGTCTGAGTGCCATTCACCTAATAATGTGCACTCAGACCTGAGCTATCTGGGGATATGTGAAATGTCTGTGTGTTATGTGTAAAATGTGACTTTATGTATTTTAAAGTGTTTTATGTCGTTTTGCAACCATGTGGTTAATGGAGTCTGCCTCTAGTCCTGGATAATTGGATTACTTCTCCAATTATCTCCAGGGCAGAAGGGAGGAAACCAGGATGCATTGTGGGGATGTTTTTTCTGCCAGCCACGGGGAACAAAAGATACTTTTACTAACTTTTGAACCCCTGGTCTGATTCATGCCATTTTTTAATATGTTGTTCCCCTGAATGGATTGATTGAGGATATGTATTTTTATGTGAATGTGATGTATGGTTTTAAAGTTACAGAGTATGTGTGGAAACTGTATTTTTACTGTATGTATAATGGGATTATGTGTCACACTAAGGGGAGGGGATGTGTGGGTTGCACCCGTGATACTATTGGTTATTTTATGCCTCCCCCTGGGTGTGGCCTGTATGTGTACTCATGTAATAAAAACCAGGCTGGGTGCCCCAGCACCTCAGACGACTGCTTGACCTTCAACACGGAGCCTTGTCTCGTTCTTGGGGGGATTCACTGTATGCTGTTGGAGATTGATTGCTAGGAGTGTAAGCTGATGTCTGCTTTTCCTATTCATCTGCTAGCAGCTATTCGTGAGGTTCCAGCTTGGAGTGCTATCTTATTCCCTGGTATGCAGTTCGGGAGTTTGATGCATTCACCTATATCCAATTCGTGAGTTTTGATGTTCTGCAGTAGCTGTGCCTTTCTGAGAAAAGGGGATTATCGCCTAAACGGATTTTAACCCCTCATATGCTGAAACGGTCCGTTACACCGGAGTTCGGGAATATACAGAAACATACGAACAGCCGGTGAATGGAAACGGATTATACCCTCTTGAAACGGGACACGCTAAAAGAGTTACTAGAAGCGAGAGGGAGGATAGCAAGCAACAAAACAAAGGCTGTCCTGATCGCAGAGCTCATGGAAGGAGACAGAGTCGCAGCTGCTGCAGCACCTCCAAGGGAGGAGGAGGAATCCGAGTTTGCCAGGGAATATAGGAGCAGGATGGCTCTATTCTCACCAGCCCTAGCGGAGCAGATGGCAGACCGGGTTTACAACGATATACAGGCGTACCTCATGCTGCGAACGACGCAGAGGAACCAACAAGCGGGGGAAGGAATCACAACGTCTGTCCCGACCCCGCCAGCAAAAGCAAAAATACCTTACCAGGCATTCAAAGCATTTATTGATACAGAGGGGGACATTGATGGCTATTTACAGGACTTTGAACGGTTGTGCCAGCTGCATGCCATCAGCACCGAAGACCAAGTGCCCTTGCTAGCTGGTAACCTATCAGGCCGCGCAGCGGATGCCTACCGAGCCATGCCGGCGGAGGATATCCGGGACTATCAGAAGGTAAAACAAACCCTTCTCGCACGGTATGCCATTACACCTGAGGCATACCGAATACAGTTCCGGGCACTACTCAAACCAGAAAAAGACTCGCATGCAGAGTTCGCACACCGGCTACAGCGGTCAGCTACCGGGTGGATTGAGGCAGCGAAAGCCGTCACGTCCCAAGAGATCATGCAGTTGTTGGTGCTGGAACAATTTTACACATGCTTGTCCCCCCAACTACAGAACTGGGTAAGGGATCGTAAACCCTGCACCTTACAAGAGGCCGCTAAGCTAGCGGATGAGTATCAGGACACCCGGCGGGAACAGCGCTCATCCACTAAAGTGCAATCCCCGCCAACCTTTCCCCGACCTACCCCAGTAGATTTTCCCCGACCAGGAGGGACTCCCCATTCACAACCCCCCCGGTACAACAACAGGGCACATATCCGGTGCCATACCTGTAACCAGCTTAGTCACGTACAACGAGACTGTCCCCGAAACCGGGCCAGGCCAGCCTGGACCCCTCAACGACCACCGCCTACCCCTCGAGCCGCAGTTCACTGCTATCAGACCAGAGCATTGGCTCAACCTTTCACCCCTACTCAAATAGAGGAACCCTTGGGCACCCTCCATGAGGTAAACCCGGTGCAGGCGGCATCTGACAACCGCCAAGGCCACCGACAAGTGGTCCATGTAGAGGGAAAGTGGATGGAGGGATTAAGAGATTCCGGGGCCACCATCACTCTGGTATGGAACCATCTAGTGGCCACGGAACATCTCACAGGAGACTGTATTGCAGTACGCGTTGCAGGGGGAGCTATTTACAAAGTGCCCACTGCTAAACTACATTTGGACTGGGGAGCGGGGGCAGGACAAATCGAAGTGGGGATGATGCAGGACCTGCCTGCGGATGTTATTTTGGGGAATGATTTGGGGGAGCTAACCTCCGCTTTTGTTACACGACCACCTCCACAAGAGGCTTACCCGGTCGTCACTCGCCAACAGGCTCGCACCACGGCACCACACATCGACTCTGAGGCTCAGGAAAGCCCGGCCCCTCCTAATCACACTGTGTTATGCTGTGATGCCCCATTAGAATTTGGTAGTGAGGTCGCCCTCGACCCGTCCCTACAGGTTTACAAGGACCGGATAGATAAAAACCAGAATGGCATAGAGAGGGAGAGGTATGCTTGGGATAAGGGGTTATTATACCGGTATGCAGAAAAAGTAGTAGCTGGATCAATTCCCGTCCCCATCAAACAGTTAATTGTGCCTCGAAAGTATAGGCAAGAATTAATGCGAATTGCCCACGACATTCCCATGTCCGGCCACCTAGGGATCAGCCGAACCAAACATCGGCTGCTGCAGAATTTCTTCTGGCCAGGGTTATCCCAGGATATTAAGCATTACTGTAATACCTGTGATACCTGCAGAGAGTGGGAAAGAGGGGGGACCGATACAAGGCCAAACTCCACACCCTACCCATAATCGAAGAGCCCTTTAGCCGGATAGCGGTAGACATAATCGGACCGCTGAAACGACCGAGCCCCTCTGGCAAGAGATACATATTGACCGTAGTAGACTACGCCACCAGATACCCCGAAGCAGTAGCCCTGACGAATGTACACGCCGAGACCATAGTAGACGCCCTTATGCGCATATTTACCCGTATGGGGATACCCCGGGAGATTATTTCGGATAGGCGTACCCAATTCACGGCCGAGGTCACTCACCAGCTTTGGAAAGTATGCGGGGTCCAAGCTATCCTTAACTCCCCGTACCACCCCCAGTCCAATGGCCTCTGCGAACGTTTCAATGGAATGCTAAAACAAATGATCCGCACGTTCGTAGATACCCAGAAAGACTGGGAGCGGTTCTTACCCCATCTACTGTTCGCCTACAGAGAGGTGCCCCAAGAGTCCACCGGGTTCTCCCCTTTCGAATTGTTGTTTGGAAGGAGAGTAAGGGGTCCCCTAGATCTAATCAGAGAACACTGGGAGGGGGGAACGACCATTAACGGCACCCCTATCGTACCCTATGTGTTGGAGTTCCGGAACCGCTTGGAGGAATTGACCCAGGCTGTGCGTAACAACCTCCAGGCGGCCCAGAAACGCCAGCGCCGATGGTATGATAGGGGAGCCAGGGACCGCAGCTTTCAGGTCGGCCAGAAGGTGCTAGTCCTACGACCCGTCCCTACTGATAAGCTGCCGGCTTCCTGGCGGGGCCCATTCAAGGTGGTAGAGCAAGTCTGCGATACCACCTATATAATTGGCCCCTGCGCCGGGACCGGAGGCAGACGCATGTTCCATGTGAACATGCTGAAACCCTACCGCGAGCGCACGGAGGAAGTATCCGCCATCTGCGCCTCGGCCGCTGAGGACGCAGATAACCTACCCCTCCCGGACATGCTAGCCCGAGAAACCCTACAAGAGGATCTAGCAGCCGTACAGTTAGGAGAACGCTTGAATCCCCAGGAGAAAGCCCAGGCCCAAAGTTTAATTAGGGAAAAAGGAGCCACTTTTTCCAACCTCCCTGGATATACCCTGTTAGCTACCCATCGAGTAGAAACCCTAGATCCGACCCCGCTCCGTCAACCGCCCTACCGCATTCCCGAAGCAGTGAGGGGGAACATGTACAAGGAGCTGAAAGAAATGTTGCAGTTAGGGGTAATTGAGCCTTCGGATAGCCCCTGGGCATCCCCAGTGGTACTCGTGCCGAAGCGGGATGGAACTACCCGCTTCTGCGTAGATTACCGGAGGCTCAATGATAAAACCGTGTCCGACGCCTATCCCATGCCCCGGATAGACGAGTTATTAGACAAAATGGCCAGGGGCAAATACTTAACCACCATTGATCTTTGCAAGGGATATTGGCAAATCCCGTTGGCCGAGGACGCTATTCCCAAATCGGCCTTCGTCACCCCATTTGGCCTGTACCAATTCAGGGTCATGCCATTTGGGATGAAGAATGCCCCAGCCACCTTCCAGAGAATGGTGGACCGACTATTAGATGGGTTTCAGGAATACGCTTGCACCTATTTAGATGACATAGCCATCTTTAGTTATTCATGGGCCGATCACCTGAACCATATAGGGGCCGTACTAGACCGCATCAGAGAAGCCGGACTAACCCTCAAACCCAGTAAATGTCATATAGGGATGGCAGAGGTCCAATACCTAGGACACCGAGTAGGCAGTGGCCAACAAAAGCCAGAGCCAGCCAAAATAGAGGCCGTAGCTAAATGGCCAACCCCCCGCACTAAAACCCAGGTACTAGCCTTTTTGGGGACCGCAGGGTATTACCGAAAGTTCGTACCTAACTACAGCGCCCTGGCCAAGCCCCTTACCGACTTAACCCGCAAGAACCTCCCTAAGTTAGTAGTATGGGCCCCAGAGTGTGAACAGGCATTCCAACTCCTGAAAAATGCTCTGGTTAATGCTCCTGTGTTAGCTGCTCCTGATCCAACTAAACACTTTCTCGTTCATACAGACGCTTCAATGTTTGGATTGGGAGCAGTACTGAGCCAGGTCGGAGCAGATGGAGGTGAACATCCGGTAGCTTACCTCAGCAGAAAGCTTTTACCCAGAGAAGTAAGCTACGCCGCCATCGAAAAGGAATGCCTTGCCGTGGTGTGGGCCCTCAAGAAGCTGCAGCCCTATTTGTATGGGCAAACTTTCTCACTGCTCACAGATCACAACCCGTTGGTCTGGCTGAACCGGGTGTCAGGGGACAATGCCAGGCTGCTGCGCTGGAGCTTAGCGCTGCAGCCATTTGATTTCAACATCCAATATCGCCCGGGGAAGCTCAATGGAAATGCCGACGGGTTATCTCGACAAACTGAACTGGACAAGTGATCTGTGGGTACTCCTCCAGACATCCCCAAGCCGATCCGTTGGGATCAGACTGTGTATGCTGGCTTGGTTCTGGGGGAGCATTGTGGCAGAAGCAGCCACAAGAGACTGTTGCACTAAGTACTACATTGTATTTGAACTGCATGTCTAATGTAATCGGTACCCGAACCAGAAACTCTTAGCCGGTTCGGGAACCGATTAAAGTACCGAAAGAAAGACCACCCTGCTGTGGTCGTGTGCCTCACCTTAGGGGAAGGCAACAATGTTGCAAGTATTAGCAATTGGGTTCGTGTGTGGCCGCCGTTCGTATACCGAACACGTGGCGGCGGCCATCTTAACTCCCGAACAGCGGTGTTTGGTCGTCGAGCGTCTGGAACTAAAATCGGATGCTCGACTACCCAGACACCGCTCAGACCTCCAGAACAACGGAAACATGCGATTCAAACTGCCGAACGGCCCGCCGTTCGGTAGGATGAATCCCCCAGACTAGGGGATTCATCCGAATGCAGAATTAGAGCCGGATGGCTAAACTGTTCGGTACTTTTTGTTCATTGAAATAGACCGACCGCAGGGCCAGAATTCATGGAGCTGTTTTCGGCTACCAAATCCCTGCGGTCGGTCAAAACTTTAACTGTCTGTAACTCCCGAACCCCTGGTCCGATCTGGGTGAATTTTGAGTATGTTGCTCACCCAGATCAGACCTACCAGGGGACCCCTCATTTGTCTCCGTATCCCCTGTATTTAGGGGACATCCAGAAACTGGAGAATACTCTGTTCCCACTAATGAGTTTAACTGTTAATCTAAGGGGAGGAGAGGGAGAGGAGGGGACCACGATAGGAATTGGATACTGTAAGTTACCTCCCTTGCATGGGAAAAATACATAAAAGCAAATGTGTGAATAAAGCTGACAGTTGACCTCCAAGCTATGTGTCGTCTAGTTCTTGGAGGGAAGGGATTGTAACTACGCTACCTGTCTTGGATTGCTGTTCCTGTCTACCAGCGGAGATACCTTGGATCATACCTCTACTCCGCTACAGTCTCAGAACCACCTAACCCGTTTGCAAGTTATACCAATTTAAAGGACGTGTGGTTTGATCTATCTATTACATCTAGTTGGAAAGCCCCAGCAAATTTGTACTGGATCTGTGGTAAGAAAGCCTATTCGGAGTTACCTCAGGACTGGGAAGGGGCATGTGTGTTAGGTATGCTCAAACCATCCTTCTTCTTGTTGCCGATTGAAACAGGAGAGACTTTGGGAGTTAAGGTATATGATGTGAATCATAGGAAGAAAAGGGGACCCCTAGAAATAGGTACCTGGGAAGATAATGAATGGCCTCCCCAGCGTATTATAGATTATTATGGGCCAGCTACATGGGCAGAGGATGGTACTTTCAGATATAGAACCCCAATATATATGCTCAACCGTATTATAAGGTTACAGGCAGTGGTTGAGATAATTACCAATGCGACATCGCAAGCGCTCAATCTCCTAGCGAAACATAATACTAGGATGAGGACAGCCGTTTACCAAAATAGATTAGCTTTGGATTACCTATTGGCAGTAGAGGGAGGTGTATGTGGGAAGTTTAACCTAAGCAATTGCTGTCTTCAAATAGATGATGAAGGGCAAGCAATAGCCGAGCTTACTAGCCATATGGTTAAACTAGCGCATGTACCTACTTAGGTATGGAAAGGGTATAATCCAAGTAGTTGGTTTGGTAACTGGTATGAGCAGTTTGGAGGACTTAAGGCATTGGTAGGTGGAGTCATGCTAATCTTAATGCTGTGCCTTCTCCTACCATGTCTTGTTCCTTTGGTAGTTAGGTCTGTGCAGAGCATTATAGAAAATATCGCAGAGAGAAAGGCTGCTGCACAGATAATGGCTATATATAGATATGAGGCTCTAAATCAGGGAGAATTAGTACAGGAAGAGGAATGTTGAGGGATTCATGTCTTTAGGGAATCGCAAAGTCTGGTCTGGTTCATGGCAACCTGAGGTATATGCAAACTATGGTTAAGTGATGCCTCTGGAATTGTGAAAATATCAGAAGCATCAAAGGGGGGAATGTGGTGAAATAAATTTAGTAGGCCGAGATTACCACGTGGTATGTGTACGTGCATATACTGGTGTATCGGTCGGTTGGTTGCACGTGGCAAAGATACAATCAGTAGTGTACGGAGCATGTGCAAGAATACCGGATGTAGTATTCCCCTCCTCCATTGTGCTGGGCAAGCCATGTGGTCAAACAGGAAGTTAGTTCTTGTTCGATTGATTGGGTAAGAGTATGTGTGGGTGGAGCTAATTATGGGTGGAGTTACATGCATATATAAGGAGCCTACACTATTGTTCGGGGCTCAGCTCTTGTTGTATTTTGGTGACATTAGTCCCTCTGAGTCCCGGTCGGTGAATCGAATAAAGAATCTCTTCCTTCCTGAAGAAACCTGTGTCCATCTCTCTGTGCTTGGCTTCCGTCAGTTTCTCCGGTATCATTATGTCCCCAGCATCTCCTCCTCTTCCTCCCCAGCAGCATCTCCGCTTTTCCCACCAGCATCTCCAAGAGCTCTCCCATTCTCCCACCAGCATCTCCAAGCGCTCTCCCATTCTCCCACCAGCATCTCCAATCGCTCTCCCATTCTCCCACCAGCATCTCCTCCTCTTCTCCCCCCAGCATCTCCTCCTCCTCTCCTCTTCTTCCACCAGCATCTCCTCCTCCTCTCCCCTTCTCCCACCAGCATCTCCAAGTGCTCTTCCATTCTCCCACCAGCATCTCCTCCTCCTCTCCCCTTCTCCCACCAGCATCTCCTCCTCTCCCTCTTCCATTCTCCCACCAGCATCTCCTTCTCTCCCCTTCTCCCACCAGCATCTCCTCCTCCTCTCCCCTTCTCCCACCAGCATCTCCTCCTCCTCTCCTCTTCTCCCACCAGCATCTCTTCCTCTTCTCCCACCAGCATCTCCTCCTCCTCTCCTCTTCTCCCACCAGCATCTCCAAGCACTCTCCCATTCTCCCACCAGCATCTCCAAGCGCTCTCCCTTTCTCCCACCACATCTCCTCCTCCTCTCCCACCAGCATCTCCTCCTCCTCTCCCCGTCTCCCACCAGCATCTCCTCCTCTCCCCTTCTGTCCCCAGCCTCTCCTCATCTCCCCTTCTGTCCCCAGCATCGCCTCCTCTCCCAAGCATCTCCTCCTCTTCCTTCCCAGCATCTCCAAGTGCTCTGCCCCAGCATCTTCTCAAACTCTCTACCCAGCATCTCCTCCAACTCTCTCCCCAGCATCTCCTCCAACTATCTCCTCCTCTCCCCTTCTACCACCAGCCTCTGATCCTCCTCTCCTTCCACCAGCATCTCCTCCTCTCTCCTTCTCCCAACAGCATCTCCTCCTCCTCTCCCCTTCTCCCACCAGCATAGCCTCCTCTCCTCCCACCATCATCTCCTCTCCTCCCACCAGCATCTCCTCCTCTCCTCCCACCAGCAGGGCCGCCATCAGGGGGTGACAACCATAATGGTTGTCATGGGCCCGGTGGCCCTGGGGGGCCCGGACTGCTCTGGCATCTACGTGTTCAGACCCGGTTGCCGTGGCAACGCTCCGTGGGTCTCGCAAGAGTTATTGGAAGAGAGGAGAGAAGAGAAGAAGCAGTGTGCTGCCTGGGCCCCCTCTGCGGTAACAGGTAGCCGGCCGGACCACCAGGGATGAAATCTCCCCCCTCCCTGGACACAGGTAAGCAGGGAGGGGGGAGAAATATTAATTACATTTTGAAAAAAAAATTAAAAATGTATGTGAAAATGCCCCTTCCTCCCCCTCCTCCCTAGATTGCACATTTACACACACACACTGCATACACTGACACAACACACACACACTGCATACACTGATACAACACACACACACTACATACACTGACACAACACACACACACTACATACACTAACACAACACACACACACTATGTGGCGAAACCAACCTCGCCACTGGGTATTGGAGAAGCCTGTTTTCCCGCCTCCTGCCCTGTGACTATGGCCCCATGTTGAAATGCTGGATTTTCCCCTGCAAAGACCCGAAAGCCTGGTCATTTTGTACTTTCCCTATGTGAGCAGTGTTACCCCAGATAGCTATGCCATGGAGCCCATTCGTATAACGAAAGACTATGTGAAAGACTTTGGCTCCATGGCAATTGAACTGTATGTATGTGATCTGAGCGCCATTCAGTCATAATGTGCACTCAGATCTAAGCTATCTGGGGATATGTTATGTATGTTTTATGCAATAGCTGCACAGTTATATATTTTTATGTATTTTGCTACCATGTGGCTAATGGAGTTTTGACTATGTCCTTGGAGATAATTGGATTACTTCCCAATTATCTCCAGGATAGAAGACTCTGTGGAACTGGTTTTGGGCAGAAAAGCCATGCTTCATTTGGTCAAATAGGACTTTCCCTTAACTTTTTAATCCCTGAACCGATTGCCCTGATTTTTGAGTATGTGTATATTTCAAGCATGCTGATTATGTTTTGTGTTTGTGGCATGTATATTTGAGAAGTTATAAATATTGTGTAAAAACTGTATTCCTCTGCCTGTGATAATGAGATTTCACATTGTGTTCAGTAATCATTTCACAGGCAGAGGGGAGGATTTTGTGTGGGAGTGTCTGTGTGTATTGTACGGATTGATTGGTTGTTCTGTAAAACCCTGTGGGCTGTACTGTGTTTGTAGATTGGGAATAAAAGAGGCTGTATGTGCCAGTACAGTCAGTTCTGCTTGACCTTAAAAGGAAGTGTAGTCTAGTTATTGGGGAAATTGGATTGTATGCTGATTGCCAGGAGTGTAAGCTGATTGTATGCTTTTCCTGTTGAGCTGTTTACAGCATTCATATGCTTGAGAGCAAGAGCATTCATATGCTTCTCCGGTTCGGTGGTTGTGGTGTCTGCTGCAGTGCTTGGAGTCCTCAGAAAGCGCTAGGAGCATCCTTCAACGGAGGTACCCAGTCGGGGTGCCCGTCGATCCGTTACACACTGCATACACTGACACAACACACACACACTGCATACACTGACACAACACACACACACTACATACACTAACACAACACACACACTACATACACTGACACAACACACACACTACATAAACTGACACAACACACACACACTATATACCCTAACACAACACACATACACTGACACAACACACACACTACATACACTAACACAACACACACACACTACATACACTGACACAACACACACACACTGCATACACTGACACAACACACACACTGCATACACTTACACAACACACACACTGCAAACACTAACACACACTCTGCATACACCAACACAACACACACTCTGCATACACTAACACAACACACACACATTGCATACACTGACACAACACACACTGCATACACTAACACAACACACACACACTGCATACACTAACACAACACACACTCTGCATACACTGACACAACACACACACACTGCATACATTAACACAACACACTCTGCATACACTAACACAACACACACTCTGCATACACTGACAACACACACTGCATACACTAATACAACACACACTGCATACACTAACACACACACTGCATACACTAATACAACACACACACTGCATACACTAACACACACACTGTATACACTAACACAACACACACACTGCATACACTAACACAACACACACACTACACTACACATAATACACTAATACAACACACACTGCATACACTAACACACACACTGCATACACTAATCCACTAATACAATACACACACAGCATTCACTAATACAACATGCACTCTGCATACACTACACACTGACACACTCACTGCATCCACTATACTGACACACACTCTGCATTCGCTACACATTAACACACTCTGCATTCACTACACTAACACACACTCTGCATCCGCTACACACTAACACAATCTCTGCATTCGCTACACATTAACACTCTGCATTCACAACACTAACACACACTCTGCATCCGCTACACACTAACACACTCTCTGCATTCACTACACATTAACACACTCTGCATTCACTACACTAACACACTCTCTGCATTCACTACACATTAACACACACTCTGCATTTACTACACATTTACACACACTCTGCATTCACTGCACTAACACACACACACACTACATTCATTACACTGACACACTCTGCATTCACTACACACACTCTGCATTCATTACACACTAACACATACTCGGCATTCACTAAACTATGCACACACTCTGGATTCACTATACTGACACACACTCTGCATTAACTGTACACACAGCATCCATTACACAAACATCCTGTATTCACAGTACACACACTACATCCACCACAAATTGAAACACTCTGCATTCACTATACACAGACACTGCGTCTAATACACACACTACATCCACTACTGACACTGCATCCACTAAACACATTTCATCTAGTACATACAAACACTACATCCACTACACAAACACACACTACATCACTGTACACACACTACATCCACTACTCAAACACACTCTGCGTTCACTATACACACTGCATCCGCTACACAAACACACACTCTGCATTCACTGCACAAACAGTATCTAATACACACAAACACTACATCCATTACACACATTCTAATTCACTTCCACTATACACACCACATTTAGTCCTGCATCATTGTCAGGTAGGGCGTGGGCGGGCCCGGGAGGGGGTCCCCCAGACCTTGTGCTTTGTCAGGGGCCCCAAAATGTCTGATGGCAGCCCTGCCCACCAGCATCTCCTACTCTCCTTCTGTACCCAGCATCTCCCCACAGCATCTCCTCCTCCCTTTCTCCCACCAGCATCTCCTCCTCCCCATTTCCCCACAGCATCTCCTCCTCCCCATTTCCCCACAGCATCTCCTCCTCCCCATTTCCCCACAACATCTACTCCTCCCCTTCTATCCCCAGCATCTCCTC
Organism: Pelobates fuscus; assembly: GCF_036172605.1. Lineage (NCBI taxonomy): Eukaryota > Metazoa > Chordata > Amphibia > Anura > Pelobatidae > Pelobates > Pelobates fuscus. The sequence continues at coordinate 406,010,870 of NC_086317.1, read as the reverse complement.
CTCTCCCAGCAGAGAAAGAAGTAACTATAATGAACTATTAATTTAAAAAATATATATAAGGAAAAAATATATGAAGAAAACATTTATATATTTTTATGTCTATGTTCAGTTCCTCTTAGTTAGTATACAGGGTATACAGATAGCTCAGATATATAGTGATCAGCTATTAAAGGGACTCTCCAGTGCCAGGAAAACATATCCATTTTCCTGGCACTGCAGGACCCTGCAGTGCATCTCTTCCTCCCACCCCCCATCCCATGTTGCTGAAGGGGTTAAAACCCCTTCAGTGACACCTGAATACAGCGCTGATGTCCCTCGGCGCCTGATCAGGCTCAGCCCACGCTAGGCCCGGACTGGCCATCGGGCATACCGGGCAAATGCCCGGTGGGCCGCGATGGCCGTGGGGCCGAGGCCGGCAGGGGAGATCATAGGATCTCCCCTACCAGCCCCTGCAGGGCCAGTGCTACCCGAGCGCCGGCCCTGCTGTGTGTCTCCGTGGGCCGGTGGGGAGATCAAAGATCTCCCTCACCAGCCCACAGGCACTGTAACATGCGGCCGCCAGCTGGGGTGTGAGGGAGGGAGGCAGGAGAGAGGACCGGCGGAGCTCTATCCAGCAGCAGCAGCAGCTCCGCCGGGTCCTCTCGCGAGGTCTGAGCGTTACCGCGGCAACGCTCAGACCTCGCGAGAGTGAACTCTAGCCGGCAGGGGCTAGAGTTCACTCTCACCACTGGACCACCAGGGAAGGATTGCAGCACCCTCCATGGCAGCATGGCACCCCACCCACAGGCAGAACGGATCCCCCTCCCCCTCCCAGGATAACGGTAAGAAGGGAGGGGGGGGGAATATAACTTTATTATTTTTTTTAAATTATTAATAAAAAAATATTAAAATTTAAATAAAAAAATCACACTAACAGCCCCCTCACACACACATCACCCCCCCACACACACACATCACCCCCAGACACACACAGCACCCCCAGACACACACAGCACCCAAACACACACAGCACCCTCAGACACACACAGCACCCTCAGACACACACAGCACCCAAACACACACAGCACCCAGACACAGACAGCGCCCCCAGACACACACAGCGCCCCCAGACACACACAGCACCCAGACACACACAGCACCCAGACACACACAGCACCCCAGACACACACAGCACCCCGAGACACACACAGCACCCAGACACACACAGCACCCCAGACACACACAGCACCCCAGACACACACAGCACCCCAGACACACACAGCACCCAGACACACACAGCACCACCAGACACACACAGCACCCTGACACACACAGCACCCTGACACACACAGCACCCAGACACATACAGCACCCAGACACACACAGCACCCCCAGATACACACAGCACCCCCAGACACACACAGCACCCAGACACACACAGCACCCTGACACACACAGCACCCCCAGACACACACAGCACCCAAACACTCACAGCGCACCCAGACACACAGCGCACCCAGACACACACAGCACCCTCAGACACACAGCACACATCACCTTCAGACACACACAGCACCCTCACTCACACACAGCACCCTCAGACAGACAGCACCCTCGCTCACACACACACATATATATATACATATATAAAATATATAAAATAACCCTCAGTGAGTTAACAGACAAAGAAAATTAGAAACCTAGAATGTGACGGCAAATAAAAACACCCTCACCCACAGCACCCCTCTTACATACACACACACTGCGCCCCTCACACATACAATACGTCCAAATATATATATATATATATATATATATATATACACACACACACACACTACAGCACCCCTCACACTGCACCACTACACACATTACACTCCAGATACACGCTAGATCCCTTACCCTATATGCACTCTTAATCCTCTATACACACACACACACAATCTCCTATATACACTAGATCTCCTACACACCCTCTCTACAACCCCTACACACACTACATCACCTATACACACACACACTACAGCCCGTAGGCACACACTCGCTACATCCCCTATAACACTATGCCCCCTATACACACACTCTCTACAGCCCCTAGCCACACATATTACATCACAATCACAAATTAAATTGACCTATTTACACAATACCACACCACACTCTACACACATGCAATCCCACATGCAGGCTCCAAACACATGCACCATACACTTTCCTTGCCCTTTTGTCCTCTGGTATCCCACTTGTGGAGACACCAGAGACAATTTGAAAGCAAACACAGCGCAAGCATGTTATTAAATTTGCTTGCGCTGCGCAGAACAAATACAGTGCCTTTTTCTAATGCCAGAGCTCTTCAGCAGGGCTCTGCGCATTGAACCAACTTGCTCACTTTGAGAGGGGGCGTGCTTGTCATTAGTGATGACAAAACACACCCTCTCTGGCCCCGCCCCCTTCTTAGGGGGCCGCTCTGATTGAAAAATGCCCGGGCCTAATTTTTTTCCCAGTCCGGCCCTGGCCCACGCTCCTCCCCGCCGACGGGGTGACCTAATGCGCATGCGCGGCAATGGTCGCGCGCATTAGACCTCCCCATAGGAAAGCATTATTCAATGCTTTTGTATGGGGATTCCGGCGATGCGGGAGGTCCTCATGCATAGCATGAGGACGTCCAGTGTCATTTAAAACACTTTTCGTGTTCATAGAACACAGACAGCCACTAGAGGAGGACTTAACCCTGCAAGGTAATTATTCCAGTTCATAAAAACTGCAATAATTACACTTGTAGGGTTCAGGGGCGTTTTAGCCGCAAGGCAAACAAGGCATTTGCCTTGGGCGGCATTTTCCAGGGGGCGGCAAAAAACGCCGCCCCCAAATGCCCAGGGCAAGTGCCTTGTTAGCCTTGCGGCTAACTGGGCTGCCGGTCGGGCTGATGGGCTGGTCGGGCGGCTGGCGAGGGAGCTCTTCCTCTGAGCTCTCTGCTCAGCTCCCTCGCGCGCCGCAGAGTGAGGCTGGGAGCCGGAATATGACGTCATCTTCCGGCTCCCAGCCTCACTCTGCAGCGCGCGAGGGAGCTGAGCAGAGAGCTCAGAGGAAGAGCTCCCTCGCCAGCCGCCCGACCAGCAACCCAGCCCAGCAGCCCGACCGGCAGCCCCACTAGACCCCAGGGAGATAGAGAAACCCCCCCAGCATTCCCAAAGGTAAGGAGGCTGGGGGGTAGGTTAAATTAATTTTATATATATATATATATATAATATATATATATATATATATATAAAATATATATATATTATATATATTTATTATATATATTATTATATTATATATATTATTATATTATATATTATATTATATATTATATATTATTATATTATATATTATTATATTATATATTATTATATTATTATATTATATATATTGTATTATATATTATTATATTATTATATTATATATATTATATTACAATATATTATATATTTTATTATATATTATATTATATATCAGAGAGTGTGTGTGTCTGACAGTGAGTGTGTGTGTCTGTTAGTGAGGTGTGTGTCTGTTAGTGAGTGTGTGTGTGTCTGTTAGTGAGTGTGTGTGTGTGTGTCTGCTAGTGAGTGTGTGTGTCTGCTAGTGAGTGTGTGTGTCTGCTAGTGAGTGTGTGTGTGTCTGCTAGTGAGTGTGTGTGTCTGACTGTGTGTGTGTGTCTGTTAGCTAGTGTATGCGTATCTGTCAGTGAATTTGTGTGTGTGTGTGTATTTAGAAGGCGGGACGGGGGGGGGAAGGGTTGGGTGGGGGTGTCGCGGGGGGGGGGGGGGGCGGTGGGAGAGGGGCGCCTGAGTTTTGTCCTGCCTAGGGCAGCACAAAACCAGGATACACCACTGGTAGGGTTATAGGTGATTCGAAATGGCACCCAGACCACTCCAATGGGCAAAAGTGGTCTGGGTGCCAGGAGTGTCCCTTGTATGTATAGTTATTTAGGTACATGTTTAAACTAAGGTTTGATTTTGTTATCAGATTGAAAATTGATTATCTACTAAATCAACATTTCTAATAATATAATGAAACATATATATTAGTGTAATGGCTACCACAGTTGGTGAGAGGGTATCAGCCGTTGGAGACGTCCTTTTCCCGGGCAAGCTGCTGTTCAGTAGTGGAGTTGCTTATTCCCATTCACTGGATCCAAGTAGAGCGTAAGGCAGAGCTCTTAAAAGAGCTAGGTGATTAAGCTGCAGATTCCCTTCCAAGAACGAGACAAGGCTACATTTTGAAGAACTGTTTTACTTGGCACCAAAGGGCCTTCTTTAATGCAGGTTTTCCCTACATAGGACCACCAACAGGGTTTTACAGAACAACCAATAACACACGTACATTACAGAAAACACTCCCAGCAATTATACACAAAATCCTCCCCTCTGCCTGTGATATAATTATGGTACACAATGGGTTAACATAATTATCACAAGCAGGAAAAATACAGTTTTTTTACATGATGTACTTTAAAAATATACGTCCAATCTTCAGAATCAGCACACTTTAAACATAAACAGTCTCAGAAATCAGACAAATACATCCAGTAGATAAAAAGTTAGATGGGAGTCCTTTATGACCGACCGCAAGCACATTTTCCTGCCCAAAACAGTTCCATAGATTTGGGCTGTGCGGTCGGTCTATTTTACACAGAAAAATGACTAAGTCCCATTCGAATGCACGAACGGGGCCATTCGTGCATTTAGCTTAGTATAGCAGTGAGTTCAAACTGCCGAACGGGACTTAGTCTCTGCAGCTGAAAGCGGAGTGTAGGAGAAGGGTCAGCGGTGTTCGTTGAAATGTGTAGCCGATTTCAGTTGCGTGGATTTGGCTACACATACCGCTGACCTCATTCGAATGAACAAAGATGGCCGCCGCCACGTGTTTGTTTGTCGAATGGATGCCACTTCGACTACTTTGGCACTTCGGCTGCATCCGAAGTGCCAATTTAAAGCTGCAGAACTGCTCCAATACAATTTAAAGGGGCAGCAAGAGTCTTTTAAAATCCAATCTGCTAAAATAGTCTTTAACAGGCAATATCTTCCAAGGGCCATAGTCTTAAAGGGGCATTGTTCACCAAAGTCACAATGTGCCCACAGACAGTTCTTAAAGGGCCAGTGTAACGCCATATACGCACAGTCTTTGCATTTATGTGCAGGATAAAGTGAGAAAGGGCAAGAAAATGGTGGATGCTCCCAGGCACATTGTAGAGATTTGTTACATGCTCAGCTGTGTAAGAGTCAGCTATTAAATATAATTCTTAAGGTGCATGGTTGCAATGGTGATTGGGACCTGTATAACAAAGAAGAGCCCTCACGTGCTGTAGTGAGAGAGTGAAATAATCCGATTACCCGTTTGTACGATCCTGTTCCATGCCGGACCTGTCAAAATTCGTGTAGGGGTTCCTGGTCTACACGCCACCTACGAGATAGGGTATAATATAGTGAGAATCCTAGGTTCCTGTACCCCTGACTGTCCGGGCACATAACTCCCAGAGTAGGCCCTAGGTCAAGGGACCCAGGAATGTGAATTTGAGAACCAAAGTCAAGGCCTTCCTATAGAGGGATACCTCCCTTCTTAGTTTGGAGTCCCGCGAACACATAGCGTTCTATAATATGCAGACAAGATGTAAAGACCCTTCACTCACGACAGGTGACTCCAGAGAGCAGATATAACGATAAAACAAGGGCCTAGCTTCAACCGTCCAAAGCAGGTGTTGTCCCGTTTGAGAACATCGGCAGCCATATCCGAGCCTGCTACACATCCTGAGCAGTACTCCAGCGGTAGGTTGCGTCCCAACTTGTGACGTCCGTGTAGGAGCCGGGGACACACAGGGTTCCTCCATAGAGTCCACAGTAGGTCTCCTTGATGGTAGTTGAATAGGTGGGTTAGCGAGAACCCAAACCAAGAAAGTTCCCGAGAGGGATATCGAGTATAGAAGGAGGGCTCTCCATACCCAAACCCTGTCCTCCAGATATGTGCTCAGAGGAGTAGGGGCAGTCCTGTCATCTTATCCCAAGATTGTAATGACGAGAGAAACTAAGTCGACAGAGGATTCCGGTCTTTCCATGTGATCCATGCGCACAGTGTATCTGCAGACCGGGTTGTGGGCCTTCCCTAGTCTTGTTACCCGAGCAAGGCAGTGCCTGTTTGCTCTATGAAGGTCTTAGGATCTCATGTCACCTTGACATGGGAAAAACTGTCTGTGCAGTTTGTTTGCAATGGTCTGAATATCTTAAACAGAGTGCAATTGCCTGTTTGAAATAGCGCAGATTATACCAAAACCTGCACTCTTGTAACAAATGGGGCTCATCCGTTAGCCGTACCATCTCCAGGAGTGTGTGTAAATAAGCGGGGAATCCCATCCAGTAATACCTCTGTGAGTATTTTTCACGTGGCATACAGTGGTCCGGATCCAGTAGATCCATTATAGGAGGTGAAATAGAGGGATCCAGTCTAAACATGTATACCCTGCATGATCAGGCAGCCCTCTATAACGAAATCGGTAGCAGGGTTGTTAGATCTCATTGAATGCAGGAGGGCCGCCCCATTATGCAGTCATCGTTGTCCTGTACAGGTACAAGCCTGTGTGATGAACAAATGGACTGCACCGTAGTGCGTTGAGTGTATGAGACTAATAATGTGACCAAACTCCGTGTCAGTGTCTGGCTGATAGCATGAGCGGGCCGCACCCGTTAATAACCAAACATTAGAGTCTACATCCGTGTCCGGTTCCCTATATGAGAATGTGTCACTGAAGACATGTCCTCTGTATCCAGCTCAGTAACGGGCTGAGATTGAGGGAGGGCCGCGCCCTCTAATAATGAATCAGTGTCCGGTTCAGTCTATGAGAGGGGTTCGCTCTCTACTCATGAAAATACAAATATCAGTCTCAGGCCGAGGCGATGGAGGGCCGTACCCTCTTGTAATCCAAACTAGAGTCCATTAGAGACTCAGGGTGACCAACTGCGGGGTACACCATTTACTTATATCAGCATAGGACTGATGTGGGTCTCTCTCTGACCACGAGACCTCTCTCTGAATCTCTCACTTGAGAGATGGTGTAGCGGCACCCCAGTGTAGTAGGGGGTAACGCCGCTAAAGGGGTGTTCTTTCCCCCAAGTATGAAGTCAGCTGCAACAAACACATCCCAAGAGAATAAGAATCAGCAAACAAATATCCCCTCCAAGCACGAGACGAGGCTCTGTGTTGAGGGTTGAAAACAGGAATAATCATTTATTTTTAATCAGGGCTTTTATGCCGTACAAAACTCCTCCCCACATCCTGGGGAGATAATACATTTACAGTGGGAATCCCTCCCACTGTACATGGCATAATAATTTACCAGTTTTTAACAATCTTAATAACACACACAATATTTAACTAAAATACAATATACTTGGTGCACTAGCGAGCGGAGATCTAGGGGAACAATATATATAAAAATCACCTAGATCTGATGAGCCGTTCGCTAGATACACGTTCGTATGATTTACACGAAAACCACATTAAATAAACTGGATCTCTTTCGTGGATATGATGTCCCTTGTTCGGTACTTTGGACCTGTCGAACGGCATAGAAGTAGTTCAACGGAAAAGCACAAATTCACCGTGTGGAAAACTCCATAGCGTTCGTCTATTAGTTTGTGCATTTAAAATGGCCGCGACCCATTGTTCTCCCCATGTGTGTTCGTTAGTTCATTCGTATAACGGACAGTTCCAGCAATAAAACGAAATCCAGCAACCAAACGGAAAGGAAAGCGATTCTCCAGGGCAATATCTCCCAATACAAAGGGGTCTGTCGCAGATGGAATCAACTGGTAATAAACCAGACCAATGGTAGATGGAATAGTATACAACCTCGGGCCGTGTCCTTGCTTAATAACAGAAAGCGATGATGAGAAAATGCAACCTACGGAAACCATGATGGAAACTAACAATGGACCGCCTGGATCCCGCACACGTGGGATCCAGGATGGCCGTTGGTAGCCTGAGGAAAGCTGGAGACGTTCTCCGCGATCCTCGAGAGCCCGGGAGGTCGGAGGAGGTCGTCAAGTCAGGCCTCTCGACGACCCGAGCGATAGGACAATAGGAAGGCACGAAAACAAAGAAATGACAAAACATGTAGATAAAGGGAAATACGTACCTCGGAGAGAAGGTAAATAGCAGATCGGAAAAGCAAGTCAAGTAAACCCAACTGAAAGGGTCAGGAGCTAAAAGGTTAGTTGATGAAGGAAAGGAAACCGTGCTCCCCTGTTGTCGTCTGAGCACTGGTCCCTGCTTGTGCGAGATTCCCCCTCATAAATCTTCATAAAAGCTTCGCCCCTCAGGGCATGAGCTGTAGGGCCTTCATCCTTCCAATAATATTTAGGTGCCCGTATCTTGGTGTCCTCTTGGATAGTATGGCTGCAGTGCTTGCCTGGACACCCACCTATCTCCATGTCAACAGTGGTGTTACGGACACGCTACAGATCAGTATTGGATTACACTATTTTAAGTTACCGAAGTCTGTTCCTTTGGTATTATTGTTACCTATACCCAATTACACAAACAACTAGGATTACATATTTGTGCATACGTAATCAGACCACCCGGCCCTTGGCGTGTGCCGCCACTTAACCTTTTTCACCTTTGAAATAACCGAACGGACGACCACCGAGAAGCTGCGGTTTGCGGTTAACCACAACCTGTCAGGGTACCTGTAGTCTCTACCTCTGAGACGGGTAGAGACTTAGACGTTTTTCCATCCAGACGGCATGATTCTCCCGTTCCTCGCGGTCCCCTCGCGCATGTAAACGCCGGCCGCGAGAGAGCTATGCCTTTTTGTAATGTGACGCTCTATAGTCGACGTCATGACGCTATTCTAGCCCGACCTGTCAGTCAATCCCGGACACGAATCAGGTCTCGGCGGAGGCGTGATTAGTCTCTAGAACCAGGGTATTTAAGGGAGCTCTCAGCAATTGCTCATTGCCCTGTCGTGGTTCTAGCCAGCCTAGTCACACAGTGCTCTTGTATTCTCTTGTCTTTTGGTTCTGACCCGGCTTTGTTATTACTTACCTGTCTTCTCTGTTATCCTTGACCCGGCTTGTCTCTTGCTTACCTGTCTTCTCGTTCCCTCGACCTCGGCCTGTCCCTGACCATTCTATACGTAGTATTACATTAGTCCGGCCATTCTAAGGTCCGGTATACGTATCTGCTACTCTTTGTACTCTGCGTGTTGGATCCCTGTCCCGATCCTGACATTACGACAGGGCCAATGGATCCTGCAGGTACAAACTGTCAGCTTGGTTCTCCTGATCCTAGGTTTGACACCATGGACCATAGAATGGATCAGATGGCACTAGCACTACAGGCGTTACTATCACGTCCTAATAATCCACCTGAGGAGATGCGTAATACTTCTATTCCTCCTGTGAGTTCAGGGCCAGAGGTAGCCACTGTAGGTGCTTCTTCCCGAGTTACCCCACCTGTACGTTATGCTGGTTCTCCTGAAATGTGTCGTGGCTTTTTTAACCAGATCAGTATCCATTTCGAGCTACAACCCCGTTCCTACCCTACTGATAGGGCAAAGGTGGGATTTATTATCACCTTACTCATTGAGAAGGCTCTGAGATGGGCTAATCCGTTGTGGGAGAATGATAATCCATTAGTCTATAACTATAATGCCTTTGTAGCTGCTTTTAAAAGAACTTTTGACCCCCCTGGCAGAAAGGTCAATGCAGCTAGATCACTGTTGCGCCTTAGACAAGAGAACCGAACAATTGTGGATTACGCACTAGAGTTCAGGTCTTTGGCGGCAGAGGTTAAGTGGAATGAACAGGCTTATATAGACGTATTTTTAAACGGATTATCCGATGTAATACTTGACGAGGTAGCGACGAGAGAGCTTCCCGAGAATTTGGAGGACTAAATTTCCTTTATCTCTCGCATTGACGAACGTCTAAGAGAGAGGCAGAACACTCGAGATAGAACCGGTAGACCTTCCTTTAGACTAGCTCCATCATTTCAAAGCCCTGAAACCAAAACTCCACAGTTTCCAGAACCTATGCAGATAGGCCTTACTCGCCTCTCAGAAGAGGAGAGACAGTACAGGAGAAGGGAGGGACTGTGTATGTATTGTGGAGTCAGAGGTCACTTACGTTTGAATTGTCCCAATCGCCCGGGAAACGCTCGCACCTAAGTTTCTCTAGAGGACAGGCCTTGGGTGTTTCTATTTTGTCCTCTACTCATAACTACAAAGAACACAGACTTCTTTTACCCGTCTCTTTAACTTGGGAGAAGGGAACTTTAGAGACTATGGCATTGATAGACTTCGGAGCTGCTGAGAGCTTTATCGACCAAGTTTTTCTCACCAAACACGCTATCCCATCCCAGTTAAGGAAGACACCCTTGGCTGTTGAGGCCATAGATGGTAGACCTTTAGTTGAGCCTGTGATTTTCCGGGAAACCACACCTCTTAACCCCTTAAGGACACATGACATGTGTGACATGTCATGATTCCCTTTTATTCCAGAAGTTTGGTCCTTAAGGGGTTAACTTAACAACTGGTATTCTACACAAGGAGGAGATATCTCTATTACTCATTTCATCTCCTTCTGTTCCCATAGTCCTGGGATACTCCTGGCTGAAGAGACATAACCCCATTATAGATTGGAAATCAGGGGAAATAGTCTCGTGGGGTCAGGGTTGTCAAGAGAGATGTTTAAAGAGATTGTCACCCCTTTGTATTGTTAACACACTTAATAACTCTACCGACTCTACTAAAGTACAGATACCGTCCTTGTATCTAGATTTAAAGGCGGTATTTGACAAAGGAAAGGCTGATACCTTACCACCACACAGGCCTTTTGATTGCAAAATTAATTTACTTCCTGGTACTATGCCTCCCAGGGGCCATGTATACCCTTTGTCTACGAATGAGAACTTAGTCTTAGAGGAGTATATTCGTGAAAACCTAGACAAAGGGTTCATTAGGAGATCCTCCTCCCCTGCTGGGGCTGGATTTTTTTTGTTAAAAAGAAGGATGGTTCTTTAAGACCTTGCATTGACTACCGAGGTTTGAACAAGATAACCATTAGAAATGCCTATCCGATTCCCTTGATCACCAAACTTTTTGATCGATTAAAGGGTTCCAAGATTTTCACTAAGTTAGACCTCAGAGGTGCTTATAACTTGGTGAGAATTCAGCAGGGACACGAGTGGAAGACTGCGTTCAATACTCGTTATGGGCACTATGAGTATACAGTAATGCCTTTTGGTCTCTGTAATGCCCCGGCGGTATTTCAGGATCTAATTAATGAAGTTCTTAGGGAGTTTCAACATGACTGTGTTATTGTATACCTCGATGATATACTTATACATTCCAGGGATATCGAGACTCACCACGGACAGGTCAGAAGGGTTTTGCACAAACTTCTTCAACATGGCTTGTACTGCAAATTAGAGAAATGTAGCTTTGACCAATCCCAGACTGTCTTTCTTGGTTACGTGATTTCTGGAGAGGGGTTTGAAATGGATCCGGAGAAACTCCAATCCATTTTAGATTGGCCTTTACCTAAGGGTCTCAAGGCCATTCAGAGATTTATTGGTTTCTCTAATTATTACAGACGTTTCATTAAGGGTTACTCCTCTATTATTGCTCCTATCACCAATATGACCAGACAAGGGGCTGACACTAAGAGTTGGTCTACTGAAGCACTTCTGGCTTTTAAGACTCTCAAGGAGCTGTTTGCTTCCGCACCAATTTTAGTTCACCCTGATACTACTCTGCCTTTCCTACTCGAAGTTGACGCTTCTGAGACGGGTATAGGTGCCATTCTGTCCCAAAGGTTGGGTGTGGATAAACCATTACATCCATGTGGGTATTTTTCCAAAAAATTATCGGGTACTGAGAGCAGATATGACATTGGTGACAGGGAACTCCTAGCGGTTATCATGGCTTTAAAGGAGTGGAGACATCTATTGGAGGGGACTTTGCACCCTGTTACCATTTTGACGGATCATAAAAACTTATCCTATATTGGGGAGGCTAAACGATTATCATCGAGACAGGCCCGTTGGTCTATATTCCTCACTCACTTCAATTACATACTCACATATAGGCCTGGTTCTAAGAATTCTAAAGCTGATGCCTTGTCTCGCCAATATGAACCTTCTGCCATATCTGAGCCGGTTTTATCCTCTATAGTACCTAAGTGTAATATTATCGCTAACACAACTCTCAAAATCCATTCTCCACTTCTTGATCAGATCAAGAGCTTGCAGCATCTGGCACCTAGACTGACTCCTGCGTCTAGACACTTCGTTCCTCCTGAACTCCAACTGGAGCTCTTACAGTGTCTTCACGAGAGCAAGGTGCCTGGTCATCCGTGCGTTCGCAAAACATATTCCTTGATCTCTAAGGATTTCTGGTGGTCTTCCTTGCGGAGGGATATTAAGGTTTTTATCGGAGCCTGTGAGGTCTGTACTAAGACTAAACTGCCTCATTCGCTTCCTTGTGGTCTCTTACATCCCCTGGAAGTTCCAGAAAAACCTTGGTCCTGTTTGGCGATGGATTTTATTGTGGATTTGCCTGTTTCGAAAAAGCACACTGTTATCCTCACAGTGGTGGATAGGTTTACCAAGATGGCTCATTTCGTGCCTTTACCTAAACTTCCGACTTCACCTGAATTAGCGGAGATTTTTGCTAAAGAGATCTTTCGCTTACATGGGATACCTTCCGAGATTACTTCTGATAGAGGTTCCCAGTTTGTTTCACGTTTCTGGAGATCATTCTGTTCTCAACTAGGCATTAAATTGAATTTTTCTTCTGCTTATCACCCTCAGTCTAACGGAGCCGCTGAACGTACCAATCAAAAGATTGAACAATATCTGCGTTGTTTTGTTTCTGAACACCAGGACGATTGGGTCGGTCTGATTCCTTGGGCAGAGTTCGCACACAATAATCTTGTTTGCGATTCAACTCGCTCTAGCCCCTTTTTCATGAATTATGGTTTTCATCCTTCCATTCTTCCCTCGGTTCCTTCTTCCCAGGGGGTACCGTCGGTTGATACTCATGTTGCCAATCTGAAGAAGTTGTGGGATCAGACTCGACAAATTCTCCTACATAATTCTATACTGTATAAAAAACACGCTGACAAACGCAGAAGGCCAGCTCCTAGTTTTGTACCTGGTGATAGGGTATGGTTGAGTACTAGAAACATTCGTTTGAAAGTACCTTCTATGAAATTCGCTCCTCGCTACATTGGACCCTATAGGATTCTGAATCGAATTAATCCTGTTGCGTATCGCCTAGCGCTCCCCTCTGCCTTACGTATTCCTAATTCCTTTCATGTTTCCTTGCTAAAACCCCTGATCTGTAACAGATTCTCCTCCAAGGTCTCCTCTCCTCACTCTGTTCAGGTTGAGGGTCAGGAGGAGTACGAAATCAACTCCATCATCGATTCTCGAATCTCCCGGGGGAAAATCCAATACCTGGTTGACTGGAAGGGATATGGTCCAGAAGAGAGGACCTGGGTACCACAGGAGGATGTCCATGCTCCTCGTCTCCGCAGGGCTTTTCATTCCCGCTTTCCATCTCGTCCCGTTTCCTTCCGCCCGGTGGGCGTTTCTGAGAGGGGGGGGTACTGTCAGGGCACCTGTAGTCTCTACCTCTGAGACGGGTAGAGACTTAGACGTTTTTCCATCCAGACGGCATGATTCTCCCGTTCCTCGCGGTCCCCTCGCGCATGTAAACGCCGGCCGCGAGAGAGCTATGCCTTTTTGTAATGTGACGCTCTATAGTCGACGTCATGACGCTATTCTAGCCCGACCTGTCAGTCAATCCCGGACACGAATCAGGTCTCGGCGGAGGCGTGATTAGTCTCTAGAACCAGGGTATTTAAGGGAGCTCTCAGCAATTGCTCATTGCCCTGTCGTGGTTCTAGCCAGTCTAGTCACACAGTGCTCTTGTATTCTCTTGTCTTTTGGTTCTGACCCGGCTTTGTTATTACTTACCTGTCTTCTCTGTTATCCTTGACCCGGCTTGTCTCTCGCTTACCTGTCTTCTCGTTCCCTCGACCTCGGCCTGTCCCTGACCATTCTATACGTAGTATTACGTTAGTCCGGCCATTCTAAGGTCCGGTATACGTATCTGCTACTCTTTGTACTCTGCGTGTTGGATCCCTGTCCCGATCCTGACACAACCTTAATTGACTGCCTCAGGGTGGCCTCGTTCGTTGACTATTTTCACCGTACTCAAACTCCCGAACGAGGACCACCTACGCTCCGGCGTGTGTCTTCAATCCGAATGTTGAGGCTGCGGTTAACCGCAGGCTAATTGACCCCTTCAGGGTGGTCTACGTTCGGTTCACGAATGGACAACCAGTCAGAGAGCGGTATTCGTACAGCATGTTACCCGTGTTTCGTTCCAGGGGTTTTGGGGCCGAGGCCCGCTCACCTATTCACGGATAGAAAACATGGCCGCCATCTCGTGTTCGGGACAAAGAAACACGAAAGGACTTGTATCCAAGAGACTAAGCATACCGCTCGTGAGATCTGAGCGCTATTCGTCTATATGGTGCGCTTAGACCCGAGCTATCTAATGAATGGTAGAATGTAAGGGGTACCTAGTAAACTGTTATAAATATATATTTTATGCTGTTTTTACATGTTGGAAATACACGTGGGACTCGGAGATAATTGAATTGCCATAACCGTTGGAATTATTATCTCCAAGCTGGGCGGGGACTATTTCACACGATGCAGGGTACTGTCATTGGTCAACTGTGTGTATTGTCCCTGTATCCCATCCGGTCCAGAGGGGGCTGTCCCTGGACCTGAGATTTTGCATAAATAACGCTGTCCCTGTGCCATTAAAGGCAGTTCGTGTTTGACCCTCAAATCGCAGCCTCGACTTGTTTTGTGGGAACCAGGGTATCCTAGCTATACTAGAGCTAGAGGGATTGCTTTATATCCACAGGATTCTGGTGGTTTGCTGAACGGAACAGCGCTTCTCACTCTCCACACTCTGGAACCAGGACATCCAAGCGGTCCAGCCTTCAGCTAGCTTGGAGGTAACCGTAACAATTGGTGGCAGCGGCGGGATGTTCCTGGAGTTCCTAGGAGAGATACAGAGCGGATGGAGAGCGCTTATGACAAACTAAAACGCACCACGTTAAAGGATCTACTAGAAAGCCGAGGTGGGAACGCTAGCAACCGACCTAGGAGGGAGCTGATCGCAGAGCTGACAGTACTGGATCAAAGCCTAACCATGACGGAGACACTGATGTCCGCTAGCGAGGAAAAGAACCGGATTGTTCGGGAGAGGCTCTCCTGGTTTGGCCCGAACCCGACCGTAGAACTGATACAGCAAACTATGGCACAGGTCGATGTAGAGATCCGAGAGGCCAGAGCACACGAGATGAATTTAAACCCACCCCAGCAAAACCCCGCAGCAGGGAATGCAGCGGACCCGGCAGAAAGGGCTGGGAAGCCAAAGATCCCCCATGCAGCGTTCCGATCGTTCCTAGAGAATGAGATGGGGATCGATTAATACCTGGCCGACTTTGAGAGGCAATGTGCGCTTCATCGGATACCCAGCGAGGATTGGTCCACTATCCTGTCGGCGAAACTATCAGGCCGAGCACTAGATGCATTCCGGACACTGTCTACCGAGGAAGGGACACATTATGACCGGGTTAAAGATACATTATTACAAAGGTATGCAGTAACCCCAGATACGTATCGTAGGCAATTCAGGAGCACAAAAAAGAAGCCGAACGATACTCATACCGAATGGGCTCATCGGATGAGGAGAGCAACCGATCACTGGATGAAAGGGTGCCAAGCCGTAACGGGTGAGGAAGTATTGCAATTATTTATTTTAGAACATTTCTACAATGGGGTAGATCAACAATGCAAAGAATGGCTCAGTGATCGTAGACCCACTACCCTTACAGAGGCAGCTACGCTTGCTGACGAACATTGTGACTCACGACTGCACGAAAGTAACAACTACCGGCCAACGATTCGTACGGAAAACCGAGAGACCTACCGAACGCCGGCTCGACCGGACTTCAGGGCTCGCGTACCCGCAGGACCTACCAGGTATCTGGGACCACCAGGTGGCCATACTACCGAACGCACACGACCAACCCGTTATCGCTGCAAACAACTGGGGCATCTCATGGCAAGTTGTCCCCTCAACAACCACCATCAAAACCCCAGGATAATAATTCCATGGGATCGACCCGACCCGCCAGGGCTCTATGTGTTAACCAGGAGAGTCCCATGGAAGAATACCTGGGACCCCTCCATGAGGCCAACCCCGTATATGCTGCCTCCGACAACCGCCAACATCACAGGCAAAAGGTATGGGCTTGAGGGGCACTCCACTGAGGGACTGAGAGACACTGGAGCTATGATAACTTTAGTTCAGAGCCACTTGGTACCAGAGCACAAGCGCTCCGGACAAACAGTGGCCGTTCAAGTGGCTGGGGGAGACGTATACAAAATCCCGACCGCCAAGGTACATTTGGATTGGGGGCGGGGAAAGGCACTGTGAACGTCGGGATTATGGATAATTTACCAGCGGAGGTATTATTGGGCAATGATCTGGGACTGATGACCTCGGCTTATGCACCAGCCTATAATTCCGAGGCTCACCCGGTGACTACCCGAGCACAAGCCAGGAATCAGCCCGACCCTTCACCAGTGCGGGAACCACAGGTAACACTCACTCCGACCCTGACTGCCCCGTCAGACCCCATACCCTGGGATACTCCCGCCACCTTTGAACACGAAACCAAATCTGACCCGACCTTGCAAAAGTATAGGGAAAAAGCCGAATCTGGAGGGGGGGGGGGGGGGACTAGATAACGAGACATTTAGATGGGAGAAAGGGAAATTATACCGGTTAACCGAAATGAAGTGACAACATAGGCAACAATTGGTAGTCCCGTACAAATACCGTCAGGAGATACTCCCTTAGCAGGACACCTGGCCGTAACCCGCACCCTTCGCCGTATTACCCATACCTTCTTTTGGCTTGGGGTTCACGTAGATGTGCGGACCCATTGCAGCACATGCGATCTGTGTCAACGCATAGGGAGGAGGGGAGACCATCCTAAGGCACACTTAATGAATATGCCAATTATAGAGGAGCCATTCAGCCGGGTTGCTATTGATATAGTAGGGCCACTGGCTACTCCTAGTCCCTCCGGTAAATGGTATATTCTGACCGTAGTGGACTATGCTACCAGGTATCTTGAAGCGGTGGCTCTGTCTAACATTCAGGCAGACACTGTAGCTACCGCGTTAGTGCAGGTATTCTCTCGGGTGGGGTTTCCCAAGGAAATCCTATCCGACAGAGGCACCCAGTTTACTGCCGAATTAACCCAGCAGCTCTGGCATGTGTGTAAGGTTAAATCTCTTCTCAGCACCCCCTATCATCCCCAGACAAACGGGCTCTGTGAGAGGTTCAACGGGACCCTTAAACAGATGCTAAGAACCTTCACTCAGGAGTATAGGGATTGGGAACGTTTCCTACCGCACCTCCTTTTTGCATACCAGGAGGTGCCCCAGGAAACGACAGGGTTCTCTCCCTTAGTGCTGCTATACCGATCCAGGTAAGGGGATCCCTAAACCTGATCCAAGAGCACTGGGAGGGGGAGACCGAGAATGCCGGGGTCCCCATCGTGCCGTACGTGCTGGAGCTAAGAGACCAAATGGAGCAATTAGCCAGGTTGGTCCAGGCTAATCTCCAGTCGGCTCAGCGGAGACAGAAATTATGGTATGACCAGGGCGCCCGGGCAAGGAGCTTTACTGTAGGACAGAAGGTGCTTGTACTTAAACCCGTCAAGGCAGACAAACTACAAGCCGCCTGGCAAGGGCCGTACCAGATAATAGAAAAGAAGGGGGACACTACCTATATCATAGCTAGTTGCCATGATGAAAATTTGAGAAAAACGTTTCACATAAATATGCTCAAGGAGTATCTAGAGAAGCCCGAGAATGTAACAGCCATTTGCATTCCCCCTCACGAGGACCCAGACAACCTCCCTATCCCAGACTTGCTAGAAAGGAACCCTCACTTAAACTTAGTGGCACAGGTCCAGATCGGAGACCAACTTAATGATGAGGAGAGGGAACAACTGAGCCAATTACCCCACGTTAAAAGCACAACATCCTCCCAAGAACCCGGGTACACTCACCTAACCACCCATCAGGTAGACACCCCAGAGCAGCAACCCCTAAGACAGACCCCCTACCGAATTCCGGAAGCCGTACGGGCTGGAATGAAAACCGAGATCGAGGAAATGCTTAGATTAGGGGTGATTGAGCCCTCCGGCAGTCCCTGGGCATCCCCAGTGGTTCTAGTCCCTAAGAAAGATGGAACCACTCGATTTTGTGTGGATTATCAGAGGCTCAACGATAAGACGGTAACGGACGCCTATCCGATGCCCAGAGTTGACGAGCTACTTGATCGTATAGCCAGGGGAAAATATCTAACGACCATTGACCTCTGTAAAGGTTATTGGCAAATTCCCCTGGCTCAGGAAGCTATCCCTAAGTCGGCATTCGTCACCCCGTTCGGTTTATACCACTTTAAGGTAATGCAGTTCGGGATGAAGAATGCCCCCGCTACATTCCAGCGCTTAGTGGATAGACTTCTGAATGGCTTCCAGGAGTTTGCCTGCGCATACTTGGACGACATAGCGATCCACAGTGAGTCCAGGGAGGCACACTTAGTTCATGTTGGAATGGTCCTGGATCAGATTCGGGCCACTGGCCTGACTCTGAAGCCAGAGAAATGCCATTTTGGAATGGCTGAGGTGCAGTACCTGGGTCACCGTGTGGGGTGTGGGAAACAGCGGCCAGAACCGACTAAAATAGAAGCTGTCGCCAACTGGCCCACCCCCACCACCAAGACCAAGGTACTCGCCTTTCTGGGCACTGCAGGATACTATAGACGTTTCGTGCCAGACTACAGTACCATAGCTAAGCCCCTGACGGACCTGACCAAGAAAAATCTACCCCGACAGGTCCTGTGGTCTCCCCACTGTGAAACGGCGTTTCAAGCCCTCAAAACTTGTTAATGCTCCCGTTTTGGCTGCCCCAGCCCCTAACAAACGTTTCATTGTCCACACAGACGCTTCCATGTTCGGGCTGGGGGCAGTCCTCAGCCAAGTAGGAGAAGATGGAGGGGAACACCCGATTGCCTACATCAGCCGAAAGCTCCTGCCACGCGAGGTCAGTTATGCCGCAGTGGAAAAGGAGTGTTTGGCCCTGTTGTGGGCACTAAAGAAAGTGACCCCCTATTTATATGGACAAGAATTCACATTGGTGACTGACCATAACCCGCTGGTGTGGTTAAATTGGGTCTCTGGGGACAACGGCAGGCGCTTACGTTGGAGCTTATCCTTAAAACCCTTTAATTTTACCATCACCTACCGACCTGGAAAACAGAACGGTAATGCGGATGGGTTATCTCGACAAACAGATCTCAGTCCAGCATAACCCACCAGTCTGGACAGCCTTAGTCTGCCCTGACGAGGGGTCAGACGGTGTCTGCCAGAGTGTTCCACTAGGAGGGAGCACTGTTACGGACACTCCACAGACCAGTATTGGATTACACTATTTTAAGTTACCGAAGTCGGTTCCTTCGGTATTATTGTTACCTATACCCAATTACACGAACAACTAGGATTACATATTCATGCATACGAACTCAGACCACCCGGCCCTTGGCGTGTGCCGCCACTTAACCTTTTTCACCTTTGAAATAACCGAACGGACGACCACCGGGAAGCTGCGGTTTGCGGTTAACTACAACCTTAATTGACTGCCTCAGGGTGGCCTCGTTCGTCGACTATTTTCACCATACTCAAACTCCCGAACGAGGACCACATACGCTCCGGCGTGTGTCTTCAATCAAAACGTTGAGGCTGCGGTTAACCGCAGGCTAATTGACCCCTTCAGGGCGGTCTACGTTCGGTTCACGAAGGGTTGGGACAACCAGCCAGAGAGTGGTATTCGTACAGCATGTTACCCGTGTTTCGTTCCAGGGGTTTTGGAGCCGAGGCCCGCTCACCTATTCACGGATAGAAAACATGGCCACCATCTCGTGTTCGGGACAAAGAAACACGAAAGGACTTATATCCAAGAGACTAGCCATATCGTTCGTGAGGTCTGAGCACTATTCGTCTATATGGTGCGCTCAGACCCGAGCTATCTAATGAATGGTAGAATGTAAGGGGTACCCAGTAAACTGATGTAAAAACAGCATAACATATATATTTATATGTTGGAAATACACGTGGGACTCTGGGCACTTGGAGATAATTGAATTGCCATAACCGTTGGAATTATTATCTCCAAGCTGGGCGGGGACTATTTCACACGATGCAGGGTACTGTCATTGGTCAACTGTGTGTATTGTCCCTGTATCTCATCAGGTCCAGAGGAGGCTGTCCCTGGACCTGGGATTTTGCATAAATAATGCTGTCCCTGTGCCATTAAAGCCAGTTCGTGTTTGACCCTCAAATCGCAGCCTCGACTTGTTTTGTGGGAACCAGGGTATCCTAGCTATACTAGCGCTAGAGAGATTGCTTTATATCCACAGGATTCTGGTGGTCTGCTGAACGGAACAGCGCTTCTCACTCTCCACACTCGGGAACCAGGACATCTAAGCGGTCCAGCCTTCAGCTAGCTTGGAGGTAACCGTAACAAGTGGGTACTGAGCTTTCCTCAGTGATATTCCCCCAGGCCTGTGGCCAAAAGGGGATTCGGGCACAGATAGATCAGGCCAACAATGGGCACAGGTAGAGCAGGCCAGACAGAAGGGCACAGACATAGTAGGCCAATCAAATGGGCGCAGAACTAGCAGGCCAATCAATGGGGCACAGACATAGCCGGCCAACCAAGGGGGCACAGTCAGAGCAGGCCAATCAAGGGGGCACAGACAGAGCAGGCCAATCATAGGGGCACAGACAGAGCAGGCCAATCAAAGGGGCTGTAGAATATTGCATATTCTATTTTTCTATTGATTATATATGGATGTGTGGATTGACATAAGTAACAGATGGTATAAGTCACAAGGCTTTCTTTGTCCTTAGAGCTCTGGAATATGGATTTGGGGGTCTTGTCCTTATATGGCTAGAGTTATAGTCTGACATCAGTATGGGCACATATATATAGTAACAGAGGGACACCAAATGGTGCTCTGTCTCTTGTCTCTCTCTCTCTCGATGTAAAGATGTAAGGATGTAAAGAAGTCCAGCAATTACCATCTGCTGTTGAATGTCCATTATCCTGTAACATCATTTGCTGTTTTATTATGTATCTGTAACTAAGAATAAACCTGAAGAAACCATAAGTCAGATTGCGTATTAGTATTTTTCAATAATATAGACATATATTATTGTGGCGAGCATTTGTCCCAAGACTATATATACAAAAGACGTATATATATTTAGCAATCAACTGAAGACAAGAAGAAATTAAGAAGATTTAACAGTGACGATCCGATTCCAAACAGTTTTTACATTGGCTAGCCAGCCAGTCTTCTATTCAAGTTTTGTTCCCACTTCAAGGGGGGAGAGAGAAGAATCGAGTTACAAAGCTGTTTTGGAACTGGGAAAACAAACTTGAAGAGAAACAAAGAATCTAGACTGTCACAGAAAAACTGTGGTTTGTAAGAAAAAGAAAGTTTTCAAATCACAAAGACTGTACAAGACTTTTTTCTACAACTGAGACAAAAAGCACAAGATACAATGTAAATTCTAGAAGCAAGCACGTGGCAGAGATTGGCAATCATCCAGATTCAAGCCCAGAACTGCACAGCTGTGTGGATGAAGCAACGAATTAGACAGAAATAACTGATCTGGTGAGTAACATGGAATTCATAAACGATATTGCAGAGAAAAGTAAATTGCAGTTTGCATTTAATAGCAGCCATTCAGATGCTGTGTTGTGGTAATCTTTATACACACAATGTGAAATTGCCAATAGTGAAATTGACAAGAAATTGTTTGTTAATAAGAAAAAACAAAAGATCAGAAATGTTATGAAACTAGTCTGTACTTACAATGCATTGATTTCTAAACGAGATGCAGGTCAAGACAATTTAGAATTAGCAGAAAAAGAAGTAGATTTGAATATGTTAACAGAAGACAAATCAGATTTAAATGAACAGTGTAACAAGGTAACAGAGAGTACATACTGGAACTGTGAGAGATTGTCAGAAACAGTCTGTTAACTAGAGGATAGAGTTGAACTAAGAAATGATCTTATTTGCCAGCTTATAAATGAAGTAAAGCTTGTGTGTGTGAATACAAGAAAAATACAGGCACAGAATCTAATCCCAGAACAAACTGATACTGAAAATGTATCCTCACAGAGTGATTTGCAGAAATGTAAATTTCAAGACAGAGCTGCAAAACTTAATTTGAAAATCCATGAACAATTACTGAAAATTGTGAAATGTATTCCAGTTTATGACACGTCAGTGGATGCATTTACTAATTATGAAATGTTTGAGTCAAATTTGGACAAATATAGCCTTAATGACGAACAAAGGAATAGACTATTTAAAATATGGCTGCCGACTCAAATGGCATGTAGGCTGACCATGCCTGTAAAATGTGAGGGCAATGATGAAATAATATATGGAAATAAGTGAGACAGATTAACACAATTAATAAAATTAACAACAGGGAATGATTTTGCAGACATTGCAAGGAGGGTAACCAATAATGAAGGGGTTAAAATGACTTGTGGAATGAGGCAGAGAAAGAAACTCAGACCTGACACTTCTTGTCCCCCTCCTCCTTCTTCTAGGACTCCTTGTGAAAGAGTGATACAGACAGCTGAGCCACTCCCAATTTGCTCAACTAAAAACTGTAGAGTTAACAATCAAAGGCAGAATATAACTCCTAACGTTATTTTCTTTTTGTGCAATAAACAACATTATTTAAGGTCTTGCAGATATTTTATCCGAGATATCAAATCAAAAGCAAATGAGAAATTAAATTGGTTGATTGAAAATTTTGACAGAGAAAATACATGTGGAGATAAATCAATAAAAGCCTTTCCTTCTAAAATGATAATCAGACAAATAAGAGCAATTTTAGCTAAATCAAAATAAGGAGACAGACAAGAAATGCAGTGTAACACAGAAAGTTATAAGAATCAGATAACTTCAAGAGATTTGATCAGTTTAGGGGATGAGCATGGATATGTGTGCCAATAGATGTGCACAGGCTGATTCCAGAATTAAGAACAGCACACAAGAATAGAGAGCTATGTTAGTTTGTTGTTTTAATGAATTGTTAGTCTGAACTGTTTTTTCATTGTTTTTATGTGTGTTATAAGAAAGTATTAAGTTAATTAATTAAAATAAAAAATTTACATCGTTTTCAAATATGGCAGAATGAAATACACTAATGTAGCAGTTAGGAACATGCAATGTATGTTATATTGGGTGTATGCGATTATACAGTAACTCCAATCATTTTACAGAAGGAAAAAACAAGGGATATATTCTTTGTTGGTTCTGAGGTTGATTTAAAATCTTTGATTTAATTCATGAGAATGAGATTTTAATGTCATGACTGATAATGGATTACTATATTTTGCAAAGCCTGGACATACATATGTTTTGATTATAGAAGACAAAAGTTTTGATAGGATAAAACCTAGATTTGCAGATATATTTGATGTAGGAAACAATATATGTTTTTTTGTAATTTGTTTCATGTGACAAAATGGTGCCAGTGTTAAGACAAGATGGCTGCTCTTGCTAAAGTATAGAGTGAAACAATGTTTTTGGGTTTTTTTTGTAACATCTGACATTTGATTAGGTTATACCTCCAGATTATTAAACAGTTTAAAAGGGGGGTATGATTAATAAAAAGTTTGGAAAATTAAAATGTTCAGAAAGATCTTGATATAAAGGAAATTTTAAGATTATACATCACATGGCATAAATGTAATGACCAATAGATGGTAGATCTCATGAGAAGAAATGAGTATGTTTTGTGTAGTCAATATAATTCAATGTTAAACTGTATAATAATAATGAGATATAAAGATTGTAAGCCATTGTATTGATGCTGCACATGTTTTTTGTTTTAATGTAGGTAAAGACAGATAGGTAAAGACGTAGGTAAAGACGTGACAGATCCTTGTGGCATTAAATCAGGAAAGAATTCCTTCAGACAACTGGAAATCGACTGTTGGAAAGAGACTTTTCATCTGATCTGCAAACTGTGATGGAAGATTCTACAGAGTTAATTTGATACAGACGATTAACAGACTTGCAAAGAAATAAAAGATTGACACTAACATGAATATTAATTCCTAAATATTAATGAAGAAGAAAACAGACAATGAAAAGTTATACAACAGTTATGAGTATTAACCCCTTAAGGACACATGACATGTGTGACATGTCATGATTCCCTTTTATTCCAGAAGTTTGGTCCTTAAGGGGTTAATACCAAAAGAGAGTACTTTTAAATGTGTATGAAAGGATAGTATTATGAAGAGAACTATTATATTATGACCTATACATAGAATGAGAAGTATCAGAAGTAGATAAAATATGAAGTTGATTAAATAAGGATCATGTATACTTAATTCTACAAAGATTGAGTTCAATAGTATCTCATAGATTCCCTAGAATAAGTAATTTGTTTATATCGAGGTGAAGTAAAACAAACAATGGTACCATAAGGAAGAAAACTAAGGAAGAATAATTTATCTTGATTAATATTAAGTAAGTATATACATTAAGAATGCCTTGGATATAAGAGTTCAGATATCCAAGATGAATTGAATTTAATTTAGTTAAGAGTATAGTACACAATTATATTTGACCTAAGTCTATAAAAGTATGGACTAGGGAGAATGGGTTTCTGGATATGACGGTATCCAATTAATTGAATAAGTTGTTCTAAGTTGTTTTATGATTTCCCTGAGTTTGTTAGACACAGACTAGGAATAAGAGTTTCTGGGCAGTATGACCCCAAGTTTTGTTTATTTTATTTTATTTTAGTCAGTTGAAGTGTACTAAGGAATAC
The DNA here is from genome assembly GCF_036172605.1 of Pelobates fuscus. Classification (NCBI taxonomy): domain Eukaryota; kingdom Metazoa; phylum Chordata; class Amphibia; order Anura; family Pelobatidae; genus Pelobates; species Pelobates fuscus. The sequence continues at coordinate 405,985,806 of NC_086317.1, read as the reverse complement.
GGATTGGTCAGAACATTAGGACAATCCTGTTTTAAGATGTATTACATTAATAAGTCATCACAATGCTAATGAAGAGAGTGATGCTAATGAATTTAAATTATTCTTTGCAAGTTCTTTTAAAGTAAACCTTTCTCCGATTGAATGAAAAGTTTGTTACTACAAGGTGGAATTTTAGTGAAAATTACAATTATGTAAACAAAAACAAAACTATGATAGAAAGATTTCTGGGTGGAGAATTTCTAGAACAATAAGTATTGTCAACACCATGAACATTATTTGAAGAATTATTATAAAACTTCATGGTTGATAACTGTGACGAGACCAATCTTGCCACATTGCATTGGAGGAGCCTGGTTGCCCGCCGGTTGCCTTGGGATTATGGACCCAGTGAGGTCTGGCCCTTTGAATGCTGTATGTGGGTTGGCCCGCCAAACATACTTATTCTGGGACTAATGACTGGCAGTCCCGTCAGCCCCACTGGGCCTGGAAAGGTCCAGTCATGTCTGCCGGAGCAGGGAGTAAAAGGGGGGCAATTGTGAAGAATCCCCCTCCATTCATTCGGTACTTTCCCTCCCTGCTACTTTATTCATGGATTTATTACTGTGACGAAGTGCCCTTCGCCACTTGTGCCTGGAGAGGACTGCTTGCCCGCCTCTTGCCCTGTGACTATGAACCCTGGGAGATTTGGCCCGTTAAATTCAGTATGATAGGAGTTATGTAAAATAATACAATGTGAGCAAGATATTACTTTGCTGCAGAAGGATTTAGATAGACTGGAGGACTGGGCACTCAAATGGCAGATGAAATTTAATGTTGAAAAATGCAAAGTTATGCACTTCGGCGTAAAGAATACACAAGCAACGTATACCCTTAATGGAAGTGAATTAGGGATAACAACACACGAAAAGGACTTGGGAATTGTTATAGACAACAAACTATGCAACAATGTGCAATGTCAATCAGCAGTGGCCAAGGCCAGTAGGGTATTGTCATGCATGAAAAAGGGCATTCATTCTCGGGACGAGAATATCATTTTGCCTCTTTATAAATCACCGGTAAGACCACACATTAAATATGTTGTGCAATTTTGGGCACCTGTTCTAAAGAAGGATATTATGGCACTAGAAAAAGTGCAGAGGCGGGCTACAAAATTAATAAAAGGAATGGAACATATCAGCTATGAAGAAAGGTTAACAAATTTAAACCTATTTAGTTTAGAAAAACGTCGCCTGAGAGGGGATATGATAACATTATACAAATATATTCGGGGCCAATACAAACCATTGTGTGGAAATCTATTCACAAACCGGACTTTACATAGGACACGAGGCCATGCGTTTAGACTGGAAGAAAGAAGATTTCGTCTAAGGCAAAGGAAAGGATTTTTTACTGTAAGAACAATCAGGATGTGGAATTCTCTGCCTGAAGAAGTGGTTTTATCAGAGTCCATACAGATGTTCAAACAGCTACTAGATGCATACTTGCAAAGACAGAATATTCAAGGATATAATCTTTCAATGTAGGGTAATAACTGCTTGATCCAAGGATAAATCTGACTGCCATTCTGGGGTCAAGAAGGATTTTTTTGTCCTAGCTTGTTGCAAAATTGTGCTTCAAACTGAGGTTTTTTATTTGCCTTCTTTTGGATCAACAGCAAAAAACAAATGTGAGGAAGGCTGAACTTGATGGACGCAAGTCTCTTTTCAGCTATCTAACTATGTATTTTTGTATCCTTTTGTGTTTTACTGGTAACATGTGCTCAATGGAGTCTGCCTCTATCCCTGGATATAATTAGATTATTTTCCCCATTGTCTCCAGGATAGAGGGCTCTGTAAAACCGGTTTGGGCCAGATAGCCATGCTGCCAGCCAGGCCCCAAAAGATACTTTACTAACTTTTGAACCCCTGGTCTGATTCATGCCATTTTTTGATATGTTGTTCCCCTGAATGGATTGATTGTGAATATATTATGTGAATGTGATGTATATTTTAGAAGTTATGAATATGCTGTAAAAACTGTATTTTTCCTGCCTGTGATAAATTGCATTAACCCATTGTGTTCAGTAATTATATCACAGGCAGAGGGGAGGATTTTATGTGTTTGTGCTGGGTGTGTTTTATGTTTTACTGTACGGGATTGGTTACATGTTATCCCTCCCTGTGGGATGTCCCCTTGCATGGGGACTTGCATAAAAGTCTGAGAGTGTTAATTAAAACAGACCACTGCTTGACCCTCAACACCGAGCCTTGTCTCGTTCTTGGGGGGATTTACTGTATGCTGTTAGAGACTGATTGCCAGGAGTGTAAGCTGATTGTCTGCTTTTCCTGTTCGTCTGCTAGCAGCTATTAGTGAGGTTCCAGTTCGGGAGTTGGAGTGCTATTTTGTATCCAGTTCGGGAGTTTTGTGTTCTGCAGTAGCTGTGCCTGTATCTCTGGAAGGGGAAGATCTACTAAATGGCTTTTAACCCCTTTTGTGCCTGGGGGTGCCGTTACAATAACAACACAACCTTTGAAGGTTTGCAAACTATTATGAGTCTTATAAGTAGTGTTGATATATTTCAGGTAGTGAGAGCCTACTGAATATACCAATTAAATACTATGATTGTAAAGTACTGATACAATCAGAACTAGGTGGTATTAATGATATAGGAATGTAATTCATGAATACAAATGACCTAAAGATTTTAAGGTTGCTAGAAACCATATGATTCATGGAAATATAATTGGACAGGATATTATAGTAATACATGTATTAGTACTTAAGTAATATCAGGTATTGAGAATGAAAATACTATGCTATATGTGTCTGTAGGAATATGATAGTGATACACAGTTATTATCTAGAAAGTTACGATCTTGATTTTGTTATCTACAAATACATGACTGTAGCTGAGCAGGTTGATCTTTCTGATTGCTTTACATTGTTTATTGGATCAACACTTGTAAATATTTAATTTTATTCATTTATTATTGTTATATATATGTACATATTATGTTCAAGTAGTTATGATGTAACATGGATATGGATATCAATACATAGCTGAAACAGAGGGAGTTTGAAGTAAAGTAAGCAGCATGAGGGATAGAAACTCTACCTTCTAAGAACTCTCATATAATAGAAAGTTGTGACTACATCTTGTTCTATGTTCAATGACTGTGATACGAGTGATGTATGAATGGACAGCTTAGTGACATTGTGTTATGGTTTTCTATGTTTCTATTGATACATTGATACATTGATACATTGATACATATTCTATGTTTCTATTGATTATATATGGATGTGTGGATTGACATAAGTAACAGATGGTATAAGTCACAAGGCTTTCTTTGTCCGAGAGCTCTGGAATGTGGATTTGGGGGTCTTGTCCTTATATGGCTAGAGTTATAGTCTGACATCAGTATGGGCACATAGGGAAACAGAGGGAAACGAGGTGGTGCTCTGTCTCTGTCTCTTGGCTCTTGTCTCTCTCTCTCTCGATGTAAAGATGTAAGGATGTAAAGAAGTCCAGCAATTACCATCTGCTGTTGAATGTCCATTATCCTGTAACATCATTTGTTGTTTTATCATGTATCCGTAACTAAGAATAAACCAGAAGAAACCATAAGTCAGATTGCGTATTAGTACTTTTTAATAATATAGACAAATATTATTGTGGCGAGCATTTGGCCCAAGACTATATATACAAAAGACGTGTATATATATAGCAATCAACTGAAGACAAGAAGAAATTAAGAACATTTAACAGTGACGATCCGATTCCAAACAGTTTTTACAGGGGCACAGACATAGCAGGCCAATCTTGGGCTGCGTATTATATGAGTAATGGAGACCCCTGAGTTTGGGCAGAGTCCCTTAAATATCTGTAAATCCTCAGGGTATCCTGTGACCCTTTTAGACAGCGTAATACTGTGTGAATAAACCTTAACTGGGACTGGCAGTCCCTAAATACCCAGCAGGCAAAATAGTGGTATTCCAGCTGTATTGGGTATAATCTGAAGTTGTTCCAGTGCTTATAGTGTCCATAAAATCAAGATATACTGAGCGATACATTCCTTAAACTGCGAATTGGTATGCACATGTACATACAGATCTGTTTGAGATTCTTATCTTGTTATAGATCATCATCAGACCACCTGAAGGGTAATGTACCAATGGTCTCTTTTAGGAGTAGGGCTAAACAACTGTCAACTCAATGAATCTCCCCATAGAACCTGATAAAATAGAATAGTATCAGCATAGACTGGTCTCCCATACCAGTTTGAGCCAGAGCCAGGTCTGCTTAGCTTTTAACATAGTCCATGGACAGTGAATTCCTACCAGAGTAGTCTCATCTGAGATTCCATAGCTGGACCAGAATATATATACTGTGAAGCACATCAATCCTACAGCTAACTAGCCAACTGGCTCTGTATACATCCTGTACAGAGCCTATATAACTTAGTTTCATATATACCTGTAACTCACAGTAATCTGTGATATACACTGTCAGTAGAACTCACAGCAATCTGAGATGTACACTGTCAGCAAAACTCACAACAACCTGTGATGTACACTGTCAGCAAAACTCACAGCAATCTGTGATATACACTGTCAGCAAAACTCACAGCAATCTGTGATATACACTGTCAGCAAAACTCACAGCAATCTGTAATATACACTGTCAGCAAAACTAAATCTGTGATATACACGGTCATTAAAACTCACAGAAATCTGTGATATACACTGGCAGCAAAACTCACAGAAATCTGTGATATACACTGGCAGCAAAACTCACAGTAATCTGTGATATACACTGTCAGCAAAACTAAATCTGTGATATACACTGGCAGCCAAACTCACATCAATCTGTGATATACACTGGCACCCAAACTCACAGCAATCTGTGATATACACTGTCAGTAAAACTCACAGTAATCTGTGATATACACTGTCAGCAAAACTCACAATAATCTGTGATATACACTGTCAGCAAAACTAAATCTGTGATATACACTGTCAGTAAAACTCACAGAAATCTGTGATATACACTGGCAGCCAAACTCACAGCAATCTGTGATATACACTGGCTGCCAAACTCACAACAATCTGTGATATACACTGTGATATATACACTGTCATTGAAACTCAAAGTAATCTTTGATATAAGCTAGGGGGAAGGGTGAAATCAAAGGGAGAGCAAACTGAATAGGTATCTCCAGGAACCCCCATGAAACCACTACAATGTAAAAGAAAATATCCCCAAAGAAAACCAGGGGAAGCAAAGAAGAGCCAAAAGGCACAGTAATCTTAAAAAAAACTAAGCATAATTCATATAAATCATAAATAAATCATAATAAAACCCAAAGCCACCAACTAGAAGCAGGAGGCAGTGGTACTCTGACCTGTACTGACTGCGGAGCAGCAAAGAAAGAGGAAATGATGCATGGGGAGGGGAGTTGTATAGTACCTAACATTTTTCTGATTGGTTGTTTTTCTGTGCTGCTGTGGAGTTCTAGTAAAGACAGACTTAAGCAAATACGAAGCCTCATGTCATGTTATAAAATTGTTTAAAATGTAAATTACATCTGATTGAAAGTTGTAACGGAACTCCCTGTACTCCACCGAGTACCTTCCGTTGATGGACGCTTCCTAGCTTGCACCTGTCACGGTAATATACCCCAACACGCAAGAATAGTCCAGATAGTCTAGAGGCAAGAAAACAAGATACGTCTTACCGGACCTTAGAATGGCCGGACTTAGACAAGAAAAGACAGAGTCCAGAACAAGCCAAGGTCAAGGGAACAGAGAGACAGCGTAAAGTAGAACAAGTCAAGGACTGGTACACAGGAGAGCAAACCGGCGGACTAGACAAGCAAGGATAAAGAGAAAGCGGTGTCAGGAACAAAGCCAAGGTCAAGCACCAAAAAACCAACTGAACGATACAAGCACTAAAGGGAACTGAACAGAAACCACGATAGGGAACAGGTGAGTATAAATACCCTAGAGTTCACTTTGATTGGCCCCTGTCATATCCACGCCATCAAAACGTGAGTGTATGGGGAATGTGGCATGACAGGGGCCAATGGGAGACCGTTTCAAATTTCGGCTCCCACTGTCCCTTTAAGAGCGCGCCCGAGACACGTGGCGCGCTCTTAGAGTCAGGCGGGACACGTGACCGCTTCTCACGGTCACTGCCCGCCTTCCTGATTTCGCCGTCGGATAAGCCGCGTGCGGCTCGTGCAGAAGCAGGACTGCGCGCGGCGAGAACAGAGGACCCCGGCGGCCCCTGGAGAGGGTAAGTACCACTACAGCACCGAGGACCACAAGCACCGCACCGGACACCACAACCACCACATACTCCACAACCGCCGTAGCTTAACTTGAGTCTCGCCGTCTTCCTTCCACCATGGACCAGCTTATGTCCTCCAGGACCATTTGGGAAAGACCTCTCCTGCAGGAGAGCGTATCAGGAACAAGCTCTTAAAAGAGCTAAGTGATTAAAGCTCAAGGGAGTATGCAGAGCATAGCAATCCCCAGTTTGATATAGCAGTTCCCTCCAATCACGAGACACGACTACGTGTTGAGGGGCAAGAAGATCTGTTTTACTTGGCACCAAAGGACCTTCTTTTATGCAGGTTTTCCCTACATAGGACCACCCACAGGGTTTTGCAGAACAACCAATAAACACATTACAACACATACAATAAAGTAAACCACTCCCAGCAGAAATCCTCCCCTCTGCCTGTGATACAATTATCTCAACACAATAGACTAACTTAATTATCACAGGCAGAAAATATACAGTTTTAACACAACATTAATAACTTTAAAAGTATACATGTAATATTAATAAAAGTTACATACTTGAAATCAGCGTCCTTTAAATATAAATAGTCAAAAATCATAAAAATCCGTCCAGTAGCGTAAAAGATAGATCGAAGTCCTTTGTGACCAAATGAAGCATGGCTTTTCTGCCCAAAACCAGTTCCACAGAGTCTTCTATCCTGGAGATAATTGGGAAGTAATCCAATTATCTCCAAGGGCAGAGGCAAAACTCCATTGAACACATGGTAGCAAAAGACAATAAAATACATAAAAATATATAACTGTGCAGCTATTGCATAAAACAGGTACATTCAACATATCCCCAGATAGCTTAGATCTGAGCGCACATTATTACTGAATGGCGCTCAGATCATATACATACAGTGGCGTCTCTAGGATTCATTTTTAGGGGGGGCACATAGTGGGCCGGGGACAAAAGTAGAGGGGCACATTTAACCCCGCCCTCACCGCAGTTTGACCCCGCCCCTGCCGCATGTTAAGCCCCGCCCCTGACACAATGTGTTTTTTTGGTTTTTTTTTTTAATAATCCCTGGTGCAGAATTCATTATTTTCCACCAAGGATTATTAAAAAACAAACACATTTCCCTTGATACAGTCCTTACACACACACACACACAGACTGCTGAGTCCTTACACACACAGAGACACAGACTGCTGAGTCCATACACACACACACAGACTGCTGAGTCCATACATACACACACACACACACACAGACTGCTGGGTCCATATACACATACAGACTGCTGAATTCATACACACACACTGCTGAGTCCATACACACATACAGACTGCTGAGTCCATACACACACACTGCTGAGTCCATACACACATACTGCTGAGTCCAAACACACATACAGACTGCTGAGTCCATACATACACACACACATACTGCTCAGTCCATACACACACACAGACTGCCGACTCCATACACACACACAGACTGCCGAGTCCATACACACATACAGACTGCTGAGTCCATACACACACACTGCTGAGTCCATACACACTGCTGAGTCCATACACACATACAGACTGCTGAGTTCATACACACATACAGACTGCTGAGTCCATTCACACACACTGCTGAGTCCATACACACACAGACTGCTGAGTCCATACACACACAGACTGGTGAGTCCATACACACATACAGACTGCTGAGTCCGCACACACATACAGACTGCTGAGTCCATACACACACAGACTGCTGAGTCCATACACACATAGACTGCTGAGTCCATACACACACACAGACTGCTGAGTCCATACACACACACACACACACACAGACTGCTGAGTCCATACACACACCTACACATAGACTGCTGAGTCCATACACATACACACACACACATATATAGACTGCTGAGTCCATACACACACAGACTGCTGAGTCCATACACACACACACACACACATACACACTGCTGAGTCCATACACATACACACACACACACACACACATATATATAGACTGCTGAGTCCATACACACACAGACTGCTGAGTCCATACACACACACACACACACACACACAGACTGCTGAGTCCATACACACACAGAGACTGCTGAGTCCATACACACATACAAACTGCTGAGTCTATAAACACACACACAGACTGCTGAGTCCATACACACACTGCTGAGTCCATACACACACTGCTGAGTCCATACACACACATACATACTGCTGAGTCCATACACAGATACAGACTGCTGAGTCCATACACACACACTGCTGAGTCCATACACACACACACACACACACACACACACACTGCTGAGTCCACACACACACACACTGCTGAGTCCATACACACACACACAGACTGCTGAGTCCATACACACACACACACACACACACACACACAGACTGCTGGGTCCATACACACATACACACTGCTGAGTCCATACACACACACACACACACACACACACACACACACACAGAGACTGCTGAGTCCATACACACACACACACACACACAGACTGCTGAGTCCATACACACATACACACTGCTGAGTCCATACACACACAGACTGCTGAGTCCATACACACACAGACTGCTGAGTCCACACACACACACACACACACACACACTACTGAGTCCATACACACACACACACACACACACACACACAGACTGCTGAGTCCATACATACACACTGCTGAGTCCACACACAGACTACTGAGTCCACACACACACACACACACACACACACAGACTGCTGAGTCACACACACAAACACACACACACACACAAACACACACACCGACTGCTGAGTCCATACACACACACACACAGACTGCTGAGTTCATACACACACAGACTGCTGACTCCACACACACACACACACACACACACACACACAGACTGCTGAGTCCATACACACACACAGACTGCTGAGTCCATACACACACACACACACACACACACACGCACAGACTGCTGAGTCCACACACACACACACACACACACACAAACACACACACCGACTGCTGAGTCCATACATACACACACACACAGACTGCTGAGTTCATACACACACACACACACAGACTGCTGAGTTCACACACACACACACACACACACAGACTGCTGAGTCCATACACACACACAGACTGCTGAGTCCATACACACACACACACACACACACGCACAGACTGCTGAGTCCATACACACACACACACACACACACAGACTGCTGGGTCCATACACACATACACACTGCTGAGTCCATACACACACACACACACACACACACACAGACTGCTTAGTCCATACAGACACACACACACACACAGACTGCTGAGTCCATACACACACACACACACACACACAAAGACTGCTGAGTCCATACACACACACACATGCAAGCTTCCTCACTAGCAGACAGACAGACAGAGACACACACACACAAGCACATTAAGCCTACCTGTCACTGGAGGCTGTTGCTGGGGGTCAGACAGCCATCTTCCATCCTTTCCAGCAGCAGCATGGGCTGCTGCTTAACGACGGGGCAGGGCTTATGTGCGGGAGGCGGGGCTTCGTTTGGGGGTGGGGCCTGTGCCGGGGAAGCTGGTGAAAACACCCAGCACTGTTCCAGCTGTTCTGCCCTGCATTCCCTCGGGCTGTCACAGACTGTTACAGCCTGAGGGAATAGAATTTAAACACATGGCCAGCAAGTTGCCGGCATTTGGTGGGGCCCAAGGGGGGGACAGCATGATGTAGGGGGGGCCATGGCCCCCTCTGGCACCCCCAGCGACACCACTGCATACATACAGTTCAATTGCCATGGAGCCAAAGTCTTTCACATAGTCTTTCGTTATACAAATGGGGTATCACTGTTCAAATAGGGCAAGTACCAAATGACCCGGCTTTCGTGTCTTTGCAGGGGAAAATCAAGCGTTTCAACATGGGGCCATAGTCTAAAGGCAGCAGGCAGGCAACCAGTCCTCTCCAATGCCCAGTGACAAATGGCAGTTTGTCACATATCTCCCCATTGAGGGGAAGACTAACCAGGCACCTGACCTTCTGTCGGTCAGTGCCTACGTTAGTCGATCCACCCACCCACAATAAGCAAGTGCCAGAGTAGCCCACCCACAATAAACAGTTACAAGAGCAGCCCACCCACAACAAACAGTTACTGCACCTGGGTATTCCTCTGGGGGTGATGGGGCAATACACTGTGGGGACTTGGGGGACAGAGGTCAGCTGCGCTCTGCCCCGATGCCAGCGCTTCTGTTGGGGTAGCCTGGTAGGGACTTGGCTGGGGAGGAGAGACACTTTCCCCCTCCTCCGGGTACTCCGGCAATGGTAGCTGGGGATCTGGACAGGCTGTCCAGCATCTCTGTGGGTCAGGCACAGAGACCACAGTCCCATCTGCGCCGTCTGGGCGATTGATGTCTCCCCTTGGTAGGATAAGCTGCCGCTGGGGATAGAGGTAGCTGGCCTCCTCTCTCTGCAGAACACACTGCTGCTGGGGAGAGAGACCGGTTGTCTCCTCTCCCTGGGACTCCCACTGCCCTACCTCCAAGGTATACTGGGACTGACTGGAGCTTAGTAGGTACTGGTAATCCTGCTCCAGTTCCCATTCCTGGATGGCCAATTCAAACAGGTCTGGCTCTAGGTCTTCATCCATAGGGAGATCTAGAATGGCTGCTCTGGATTCATATATGTCCCATAGCCGTGACTCTGCAGCATCCCCGAACCTTGGTCCAGCAAAGGCGTTCCATAATAGGCCAGGGCCTTTGTAATCCTCGCCCTCTGGTCTGTCGGACTTAGCAATCCCGGGAACACGCTGAACTGCATACCAATGTAGCGCCTGGTATGCGTCATCGAGCCCCAGTTCCCTCCGTGCCAGACAATTAAGCTGCATTGCCAACTCCCACTTGGGCTGTTCTCCCATCATAGGCATCCATAGGGTCACTCGCGTCTGTAGTCGCTGCTCCTCGCCAACGCTGGACACCCTCCAGGGCTTCGTCCCACATCTCTTTCCTGGCGCCCTCTCTGCAGTCCTGTAACCGCAGGTGGTTCCCTTATTTACCACTATAAGGTCTTAAAGCATAGAACTTAGTAGGGCTAACCATACAGATATCTTAGCCATAATTTTATATAGTTAGTAAGAGATCCTCTATTTAACATATATAAATAATTGAGAATACAATATAAAATAAGTATTGTCTTGGAAGCAATAGTTTTGTCTTTTAGATATTTATTATATAAAAATATAAATATAGACATATAAAATCCATTATAGCAGAGTTTATAAGATGAAATTAAATGCTTGCAAATATCATTAATAGGTTATTTTTTTGCCTAGATTAGGTGTTTTTAATAAAACTAGTCAAATCTGTCAGCATCAAAGTAGCTGTTTGGTAGATAAGGGAGTGCGCTGGATTTCTATTTTTATTGTTATTGTAAAACATCATATTATGCACTGAGGTTATTGCTTAAAGAAACATCTATGAAAAACAATATGTTCCATTTCTAACACCTTGTCAATTTGCAATATCTCTTAAAGACAAAGTACACCGTTTAAGAAATACAACATTTCATTCTAAAACTTGTAAGATTTGCATTTGCCCATAACACCCTCTCCATTAGACTGTGGGCGTTGTAGAGCATTTTTTCCTTAAATTAGTAAACCAAAGTTCCCCAACAGTCTTTCGGTTTTTGTGCTCCCAGCATCAGAGTAAGATATTCTTGGATAGATCCGGATACGAATTGTAATCCAAAGTTAAAAGTAGTAATTGTATTTGTAATCCAAAGTCTTTAAAGGCCTGTTTACATTCCTTAGATACATTGCTGGAGGTTGTGTTTGTAGAATACCCGGGTATTTGTTGTAGAGAATGGTTGTAGAGTCCTAGAATTGGTTGCAGATATTGAATCAGCATTATCTGTTATCACTGTGGTGATGGTGTTGGTATTTGCCTTTGTCTTTGCTTTTTATTTAGTTTTTTCCATGAAACAATTTTACACCGTTTATGATGTGTATAGATTGGATACTTTTCGATATTCTTTTACGAAATAAATTAATTGACAGCATTTCCAAGACATTGTCTCAAGTGACATGAATCCCATTATATTAAATGTTATGTTGATACAGCAATCTAAGTGGGTTCTCAAGAACGCCTCTTTTTGCTGTATTGGAATCTTTGTAACATCTCAGTGATAGACATCTCAATGACATCAGGTGCTGTTGTGCTAAAAATGTAGCAGGTAAAATCTGTGGAAAAATCTTTACATTTGTTATAGTTTGTATAATAATGATAGATGAAATAGTAACAGTTAATCTTTCTAGTGTTTTGTTTTAAAGATAAAAACCATTGTATATGATTTAGATATATAAGGATAATTTGAAGCAGCAAAGTATTTACCGCCTGTGTTCACATTGATATGTAAAATTACATTATCTAAATGTTAAAATACTCTTTTATTCAAAATTTCTCAATATCTTTAGAATAGTTGCTAATTGGAAATATGACCTTATTCATCTTTCTTTGTCCTATTAGGTAGAAGACAACTTATTCCCTAAGTTACAATTAGTAAATATAATAACTACATTTATTAGTGGCTTAAAATACCAGAAACACCCTGCACCACACGGAAAGGAAAGGGACATGATAGAGCCATAAAGTCCACACCACCACGGGCAGAACACTTGAACACAGACGACGAAACCCACAAGGCACAGCTTCGACGCCCGCAAGCCTAAGACACAAGTCCAGCCAACACCGGCCTGCACGACCGACCACGCAAGTGTAAACCCTTTCCCCCCCGGGGACTTATAGACATGAACACTTGACACTGGGGGCGACTGGGGGGAGGGGAAGGATGGGGGGGTGAGGGAGGGGGGAAATTCACTGGACCCAGGGGGGACAGGAGGGAGACCCTCCACGGACCTACTGTGCCTTGACGCCTTCCCCCCCCTCATGACCGATAGGGCCGACTAATGGTAGACCAGACACTTCACGCTGCTAATGGGACCCAATTGTTGCTGTGAGGGGTAATGGAATGTATATATGAATGTTTTTACACATGTTTTTCCTGTCATGTTATACGAAAATGTTATGCCTTTGACACTGCTTATGCCAAACGATAGATAGATACAGGATGAATTAGCTTACATACTGGAGGTACAATGACCCACCACTGCTTACACACCAGCGATAAATAAAAGCACGCCTAAATGATAGAGATCGGACACGGGGGCCAGGCGAATAGGCGACCGTACTCTCACCCCGCGCACTACAACTTACTAGCGGAGGGTACCGCCACCCCCGCATAGACCAGGCAAATATAAGACCAGGTACACACACACCCCCAAACCACTCCCCAGGCAGGAGACCAGTCTCCTCCCCAGACACCCCCACCCCCGGGCGCCCATCGGAGGCGGCCCGGCGGGCCCTCACCACCGCCTACCTGGCCGCCCCCGGCACGCAGAGGTTTAGGGGAGTTTATAACCTGGATCCTGCGGATATACTACCCACTCCGCCAGACCCTACCCCACTTCAGGGAGCGCGCTGCGGGACAGCACAGAACTGAACACCGACCGACCACAAACAGGGACATCCCCTAGGGCCAGGACAGACACCATGGCTCTACTCAAGCTCGCCTCCCTCAATGTAAATGGGTTAAACACCCCAACCAAAAGGAGGCTATTAATGAGGGAATTAAAACGACAAAAACCTGACGTAGCCTTTATACAGGAGACGCACCTCTTGCGCTCGGCCCGAATACAGCTCACAGATCACCTATATACCAGATCATACTCTTCAAGGGGATCATCCAAAAAAAACGGGGTAGACATACTAATCCATAAACGATGCCCATTTGTAACACAAAATTCGCAGACAGATGATGCGGGCAGATACATTATCTTAACGGGCACCCTATATAACACCACATATCACCTGGTAAACATATACGCGCCCAACCAACCCGACCCAGACTTCTGGGACCGACTGGGCAAATCAATACAAACACTCCCATTCGGTGTTCTGATAGCGGGGGGCGACTACAACTCAACGCCCTGCCCGGCAATAGATCGTAGCGCAACACAAGGGGAGCGCAGGACCCCAGGGGGGTGGGAGCCAAGACAAGTTATTAGCCAAATTCATACAACAAACAAAACTACTTGACCCATGGAGACTGCACCACCCTGGCCAAAGGGACTACACATTCTATTCGGCGGCCCACTCGACGTACTCCCGAATCGACATGTTTCTTATCAACCAAGGAGGGATCCCATGGATCCATTCCGCGCGAATCATCCTCATCATCACATGGTCCGACCACACAGATGTGGAACTCGCACTAAGACGTCCAGGACCCAAACCCCCCTGGAAATGGAGACTTAGGGACACACTAATTAAGGACCCAGAGGTCACAAAACAAATACAGGACGAACTAGCCGCATACTTCGCCACCAACGACACGCCAGATGTGTCACATTCGACGATATGGGCTGCCCATAAGGCAGTCATAAGGGGGACCCTTATTAAAATCGCAACTAGTCGTAAAAAACAGAGAGCGGAAACCCTGTTTGAGCTCCAGAAGGAACTGAGGCAGGCGGAAACCAAACATAAACAAGCACCTTCAGCCCAGGGCCTCCAGGTACTCAGGGACCTGCGGCACAAAATAAGGACCACCGCAATAGATGAATTGGGAAGGGAACTGGTCCGCAAAAAAAGCCTATACTATGAACGCTCCAACAAAATGGACACCCTGCTCGCCAGAGCACTGAACCCAAAACCGAAACGCCATAACATTGCCGCGTTAAAAGACGCTAGAGGACAGATAACACATAACCCAGTAGAGATTAATCAGATCTTCACAGAGCTCTTCGCTAAGATTTACAACCACTCCCCAGAGCTTAATGGAGAAAATAAGCAATACGACCAGGCGATCAGGGACTTCCTTAACAAGACCAACCTTCCCACACCCAGCCCAGAGGTCATGCTGACACTGGGAGTGCCCATTGAGGATGAAGAGGTAGATAAGGCAATCTCAGCCCTCAAAGGCAACAAAGCCCCGGGGCCGGACGGCTTCGGCGGCACCTATTACAAAATACTGAGGGAAACACTGACGCCCCGACTAGTATACGTTTATAAGGAATGGATGGAGGGCAGGCACCCGAACTCAGAGACACTCACGGCAGACATAACACTTATTCCCAAGCCAGGGAAAGACCCATCGGACGCAGTAAACCACCGACCCATCTCCCTAATCAACTTTGACGTGAAGGTGTTTGCGAAAATACTGGCGACGCGGCTCAACCCCCTCTTGCTGACCATGATCCATGCGGATCAGGTCGGCTTTGTCCCGACGAGGCAGCTATATGAGAACACGAGGCGCAGCGCAGATCTCATATGGTGGGCAACGAGGGCCCGGACGCCTTCTCTGGTCCTATCGCTGGATGCGGAGAAGGCGTTCGACAGGGTACTCTGGCACTACCTATTTACACTACTACAGCATCTACAGATGCTGGAGCCCTTCGTGAAGGGGATAGGGGCTTTATACGCAGACCCCAGGGCACAGACGATGGTACCGGGGGCAACCCCCTACTCCCTTCCGGCCCAATAACGGAACCAGGCAGGGATGCCCCCTGTTTCCCCTGCTGTTCGTGTTGGCCTTGGAGCCACTGTTGCACAGAATACGGGAGACGAGGGGCATATAGGGAATATGGGCCGGGGACGAAGAGTACAAAATCTCCGCCTATGCGGATGATATTCTGATCACGATAACCAATCCACAGCACTCGCTCCCCCGGCTTCTGTCCCTACTAGAGGAATACGCATACGTCTCCGGCTATAAAATTAACATGGGAAAATCGATGGCCATGCCCATAGGAATGGACCCACATGAGAGAGCGAATAAGATCAGACCACACATTCACGATAGTGAAAACAAACATTAAATACCTGGGAGTCAGGCTCACCGCTGACCCGGACAAACTATACTCCGACAACTACACACCAAGCATACAATCACTGTGCAGAGACATAGATAAATGGCAAGAAAAAACAATCTCCTGGATAGGCAGACTACACGCCATAAAAATGACGCTGCTCCCGCACCTGCTGTTTCTCTTCCAGGCTCTGCCTGTAAAAGTAACCAAACAAGACGTCACGCCCCTACAGCGAACCATTGACAATTTCATATGGGCACAAAAACGTCACTGCGTGGCAAGGCAGGTACTGCATCGGCCAAAAAACAGAGGGGGAATGGGACTCCCAAATCTATACCATTACTACCTAGCGGCCCAGCTCGCCCAGGTGGTGGCCTGGCACTCAAGGGTGGGATCACACAGATGGGTGGAGCTGGAAACTCGACTGATGAGCACTGACCTGCCACAGTTCTGGATCTGGGTGCCTAGACAGGACAGACCACCACTTCGCACCACATGCCCAGCAATCCTCAACTCGATAAGGATCTGGGATCTAGCAGCAGACAAACACGCCTTAAAACACACACCGTCGCCAATGACCCCATACCTACACAATGGTGCATTTGAGCCAGGGTTGAGCACAAGGGACTTCCAGGGTATTGAGAGCACTGGGGTACAGAGATATGCCCACTTGTACGACAAGGGGACCCTCAAAACGTTCGGACACTTAAAAACCCTAGCGCCGCTGACCACGAAAGACGTATTCAGATACATACAGCTTAAAGACTTTGCCAATCGCCCAGAGGTCAAGAGAGCAGCACAGGCCCCAATGACATTTTTTGAACAAATGTGTAATGCAGAATAGGACCAGAAAGGACTGATCACAACCATATACGCACAACTACGTGCACCAGACAAAAACACCAAAGACCCCAGCTATATTAGCCATTGGGAGAGGGACTTAGGAGGTGAGCTTGAGGGAGAGGACTGGGTAGATATATGGGAGGAGACGGCCAAGACTTCAATATGTGTGCTACACCAGGAACAATCATATAAAATGTTGATGAGATGGTACACCACACCAGTTCAATTGTACAGAATGGGAAAAACCACGACAGACACGTGCTGGAAGGGATGTGGAGCCAAAGGGACATTCGTACACATGTGGTGGGACTGCCCTGTTATAGGCGGGTACTGGAAACGAGTACAGACCTTACTGACAAACGTCCTGGGACGACACATAGACATGGACCTGTGGTCCGTCCTATTGTCGAGGCCTCTAGAACAACAACTCCTCAACAAGATAACACTAGCAGCCAGAAGGGCGCTTGCCCAGGTGTGGCTGGCACCTACAGTCCCCACTGACAATGACATTATAACAAACATTAAAGATACCTATTTAATGGATAAACTCACGGCCCAAGTCAGGAACAACGAAAAACATTACAAAACATCTGGCAACCCTGGGAAGACTACATGAATGACTGATACCAGCACAAACACACGAGGATGAGACAAGATGAACTGACAGAGACGGACCCCGCAGCGCCCCCCCCCTCTTCCCCCTCTTCCCCCTCTCCCTTTCCCAGCAGGTCAATTTCTCCTCTCCTCCTGCCCCCCCACCCCGCCCCACCCCTCCCGCCCCCACCAAAACCAACAAGTAGGTAAACACGGCAACGGTGCCCATGCGCCCTACTAAGCAGAATGCGACCTTTCCCTCGCTAAATCGGTAAGAACGCACCCTGCCATACCAAAGGAGGTAGCAACCAAGCCAATCAGTTACCGACACTCAACACTGACAGGACACCGAAGCAAGTAAAACACACGAGTACTCCTACACAAAGCCGCCCTGTCGAGGCAGGGCATACCCACACTGTTGCCCAATCATAGGCACCAACAGACATAGGGATATAATCCTAGGCATTAGCATCTATGTTAAACTTGCGTTAATGTTGAACTTATGATGTTATGTTGACATGTTGTATGGAAAACTGACATTGCTCGGCTAGACAAATGTAATGTAAGCAACAGTTCTGTTTATATATGAAATGTGCACAACCGAGCCACGTCTCAACCTAACCAACTTACATGCCAATGTAAACTGATACGCTGTTGCATATGTCAAACTGAAAATAAAGAATTAAAAAAAAAAAATACCAGAAACACCCAAAAATTTTCTTCAAAAACTTTTTTTTCTTTTACCAAGATCTGACAGCCATTGTGGAAAGTTACGTTCGTGAGATTGGATGCTTAACAATGAGAATCTTAATTGTTTAAATATATTTACCAGCGGCTGTTGGGTGTAGCTTAAGATGATTTGGATTTTTATTATTTCTAAAAGTGAGTTAAGAAAGCACTCAGATACAATATTGAAGGTATTTATATTTTAACTCTACCTTTGTATAAGTGGTTTTAACACTTCCATAACAATAGATATCAGAATCTGTTGTAACTATAACTGGTTGAAGTGGGGTATCTTACAATCAGAAAAAGAATTAATAATCATATGCATGATATATTGATTAAACAATCAATAGATGTTGCAGGATCATTACCACAAGTTATATGTACCTTTAACCATCACAAACCAAATTTAATTTTCTTGGTATTTGAAAAAACGATAAAATATTTGATTACGTGTATTTTAATATATATACATAGAGTGGTATGGATGTTGAATTTATATCTTTGACATCTTTTCACCAGTTTGCAATAGATGACCTAAATGATCAATTTCCAAAATCATCATGTATATCACCTGGACTGGTTAATCCATAATACTCTTTGACTTTCCATTGAGTGGCCTTAGCTCTGGCAGACTGAATATTTTTTATCATTATAAATAATAATAATAATAAATAATAATAATAAACTTTATGATAGTTGAAGTAAAGTTTCTGCCTGTCTTTCAGTTACATTTTGTTGAAGTACTTGAACAGTAACTGTTGAAGTACTTCACTTATATTAATTAGATTATATTAATTATACAATTCTGCAAACCTAAAATTAATTTCAAGTAGTTTCTTATTTAATAAAAACATTTCACATTTTCTTTTAAGGTTAAAACATTAATTATTGCAGTTGTTATTGTAATCATATGATCTTTAACTATCATGATTTAATTATTCATCTGGGTAATTAGCTGTTATGCTCTTATACTTTATGTATAATATATTTGTTTGTAGGCCAGACTGCAGCTGCATATGGCATTTTAGCAATAATCTTCAATTGTGTTTCAGATATTCACAAAATAGAAGGAAAGTCGAGGCACTCCAAGGTACAAATCAGGCAATTTTATTGAACCCACTGCATCGCAACGTTTCGACCTACACGGTCTTTGACAAAGACCATGTAGGTCGAAACGTTGCGATGGAGTGGGTTCAATAAAATTGCCTGATTTGTACCTTGGAGTGCCTCGACTTTCCTTCTATTTTGTTATTCAGCATTTTGGTCTCTGGTACTGAGACTGTCTGAGTTGCACCCAGCAACATACTGCTTAAAGGGATAGAGTGCAGTTCCACACCCTACCATAACTACTTCAGATATTCACAAAGTCTATCCACCTTTGTAATTAACACATTATGTGTTTATTTTATACCATTAATTATAGTATATGTATTATATTACACATTGTCACTGACACATTTCTGATACAGGGAAAAAAAGTAGCATGATTGCTTTAGTAATTATAATTTTTCTGTCCATGCACCACATTCCTGGAAGTCCAGAATATAGCAAGAATCCTTTGTCGTTTGATTCTATGGAGCCATTTAACATTTTGATTGGTATAGTTATACCAAAAGAGTAAGGAGTACATCGGTAGATCACATCTGTAACAGAACCATTACAGATTTCTTGTTGTATCAATGTCTCTGTGTTTAGGTTTACAGGAGTTCCTTGCTTTGCAGGTATGTACATAATATGTAGAGTTTAAGAAAAGCTGCAAATCGTGCTTTAGTACAAGTGTCCCATGATGTCAGGTTTCTGAAAGATTTTGCTGGCCTTTTATATTCCATTCTCTTGGCAGGGCTTCAGCTCTTAGTAGGCCGGTCCTGTTATTTATTAATTGCATCAAGGTTTCTTTTGTTAATTGATATGTTTCTGCCGAATTCAAATTCATATGCCACCAAATGTCATAATAAAGTTCATTGTTACAGAATATTGTTCCAGGATGGTTTTTCACTCCAGTAGGAAATCTATATTCCTCTTCTTCTGCTCCTTCCTATTAACCACTTTTTATGAGTTGTAGGCAACAATCTGTGTCTTGTACTGTAAGGTGCTTTGATAGTCAATCAGGTTTTCTCAGTACCATGTTCCATCTTGAGAAATAGATGGGTGTTGACAGTTATCAGCCTTTATTTCTTTTTCCGGTCATCTTCTGTCTGGAAACATAATAGCAATGTCCAGAATTAGCATAGCACTTCTTTTCAGCATAAGAAGGCTGTTTGCAGTAGTCATTCAATGATAAACTATATGGCAAAGTATTTTCTTGCATCACCTTCATAGGTGCATCCAAAGCCTTTCACAAGCATCTGTCCCGTCTTTTTCTGTTTTCAGCATGCTTTGCCATCATCGTTGAGTCCATTATTAGGATTTGCAAATCACATCGTATTTGGAATTATCTCAATAGGTTCCTTGTGAAATACCAGTGTAGGTCACATTAGCAATCATTTCACTGTGAGCTGTGTCTCTCCTTTTGAGATAGTTCTTGGAGGTAGTCCTCACGATCAAAGAACTTGTATAGTTTGCAGTCCAATTCAGCTCAGGTGCTTCCTTCTTGTTAACATAATTCCAATGCCGTTTTAAAACGACAGCTAGGGTTGATGTTATGATGATGCTGCAGATTGTAAGAAGGAGACACAATAACCAATTTTCTAGCATCCTTTTGTTTGCATCTTTGCATTTATTTCTTACTGTATAAGATAATTCAGTTTCAGTCTGTTTTCTCTAGAGTCTTTCTTATAATGATGTTGATGATTCATTTTTCATACATTCCATGTTAACTGTGAATGTATCACGTCTGTCTGTTCATCCTTCTCCTTCACATTTGCAGGTTCAGATGTCAGATCATGATTCAGTCTGTTACGTGGCTATGATTCTGGTGGCTGTGTTCTGGTGGCATCTCTGTCGTCCTCTATTTGTTTTATCTTGCTATCTTTAACAGCATTCATTGTGTCAGTCAGTGGTTCTGTGAACATCTTGGAAGTATTTAGCAGGTTGTAAAATATCAAAACTTACTGTTCTCTGTTGGCTCTGATTGTTCTCTGTAGTAAAAGTTCTCGGAGTCACCCTCCCCAGGACAAGCTGTTCAACAGTAGGAAATAGGTGGTGGTGCAAGGCGAGGTGGGCTGGAAAAAGAATTCCCTAAATTTCTCAAATAGAACCAATGGTTCTAAGCTCTCCCTGGTGCAGAAATATGATTGTCAGTGAAAAATGTGTAACATTTCATATGGTGTCTCACCATTTGTATCATCGGGTATGTTGTGAATGCTCATCTGTACCATAGGAATAAATAGATACCACTGTGTGGGGCAAGCAACTAGTAACTTGGTTAATAATCATTTAACCTCAGCATTTTCCCAGACCACAACCCCACTACTTTGGGGGTGGTTGGCGCACTGAAATCCCAAAGTAACCCAAATGTGGTTGCCCAGTTTTAGGTTTCCTTTGCAGTAACTGCAGGACCACCATCCAAATGGATGGTCCTGGGATTATCAAATGCATACTAAGGAAGTGAGACTAGAAAATGTGGCATCAGAGGTTGCACTTCGCACAGGATATATCCAAGTAAACCTGGTACATGCATCAACACATACAAAAACATATTTATAACCATGAGATGTTGGCAAACTTCCAATATATAGTAATTCAAAAAGTATGTTAGATATTAATAATTCAATAAACAGTACATCAGTAATGTGGCAATAAGCAAATGCTTATGATTACTAAACACATGAATTACAATATTTCCCATATTGGACCACCAATATTCCTTTTCAGGAGTCAGAAGTACATTACCTCTCTCAATAAGAGCTTGTCCCAGCCATGAAAAAGCTTTTGGGCAAGTCTATCTTTCCTCTATAGGAAGAACAACCAACATATTACCTTCAATGGTTATTATGTAATTAACCCCTCTAAACGATAGGAGTATTTATGCGGATACCAGGTGGATAAGGTCTGGATATCCTTGCAAGCAGGCCCGGACTGGCCATTGGGCACACCGGGCAAATGCCCGGTGGGCCGCGGTGGTCATGTGCCGAGGCCGGCAGGGGAGGTCCCATGATCTCCCCTGCCGGTCCATGCAGGGCCGGCACTATCTGAGTGCCGGCCTCGCTATTTTCCAGGACGGGCCGGTCCCATTTAAATAGACCTGCTGCTGGGGAGGGAGGGAGAGGACCCGGCGGAGCTCTATCTTGCAGCTCCGCCGGGTTCCTCTCGCGAGATCCGGAGCGTTGCCATGGCAACGACCGGATCTCGCGAGAGTGAACTCTAGCCCCACAGGCTAGAGTTCATTCACCGCTGGACCACCAGGGATGGTGTGCGACTGCGAGTGCCGGTCTCCCCCCCCCCTCTCCTTGGTACCACCATGCTGGTCCCCCCCCTCCCAGGCTAAAGGTAAGAAGGAAGGGGGGACATAATGCCTGTTAATTTGTTTTTTGTTTTTACCCCCAACACATAATCCATTTTAACATTCACCCACCGCACACACAGCACTCTCACACACATCACACACAGCACTCTCACCCACAGCACTCTCACCCACAGCACACACAGCACTCTCACACACCGCACACACAGCACTCTCACCCACAGCACTCTCACACACATCACCCACAGCACAAACACATCACACACAGCACTCTCACACACCGCACACACAGCACTCTCACCCACATCACACACAGCACTCTCACCCACATCACAAACACATCACATACAGCACTCACATACAGCACTCACATACAGCACTCACACACAGCACTCTCACACACAGCACTCTCACACACAGCACTCTCACACACATCACACACCGCACTCTCACACACATCACACACCGCACTATCACACACATCACACACCACACTCTCACACACATCACACACAGCACTCTCACACACAGCACTCACAAACACCACACACAGCACTCTCACACACATCACACACAGCACACAGAACACACAGCACTCTCACCCACAGCACTCTCACACACATCACACACAGCACTCTCACCCACATCACCCACAGCACTCTCACCCACAGCACTCTCACACACAGCACTCTCACACACATCACACACAGCACTCTCACACACATCACACACAGCACTCTCACCCACATCACTCACACACAGCACTCTCACACATCACACACATCACACACAGCACTCTCACACACAACACTCTCAAACACATCACACTCAGCACCCTCACACACAAATCACACACAATGCACCCTTAAACACAGCAGCCTCACACACAAATCACACACCCAGCACCCTTAAACACATCACACACAGCACCCTCACACACATACACAGCATCCTCACACACATACACAGCACCCTTACACACATCACACACAGCACCCCTCAAACACAACATCCATCACACACACATACTGCACCCTTCACATACACACTACACCCCTCACACATACACACAGAACCCCAACACACTGCACCAAACACACACACACACAATACTTCCAAACATATTTATAATATATATATATATATATATATATATATATATATATATATATATATAGGAAGAAAAAAGTGCTAGTGCGCATAAAACATATAAAGACACCTCCAATCTATAAAAGTGACTTGCAATATGCAAAACAGTGATGAAATTTAAAAAACCCAAATAAGGTGTATAAAACCAAAACACTGACAGGTGTATACTTATAGCCTGCCAGTGAACAGCTGGATACTATGATAAAGGAGACAAAAAAGGGGGGGGGGGGACAACAAAAAGCACTCCTAGTGCAATACAGTTAATAATATAAACGTATATAAAATACTCTCTAGCGATAAAAAACTCACAAGTAAAGAGTGGTATAAGCCCCACTCATGGCTATCATGCCCAGGGAGGATCAGCCCCTTGGGTACGTGGGATCCGAATAAATGCTCTGGTGACCACTGTGTCAGACGCCAAAAATTTAATTCACATAAAAAAAAAACACTCCAATCTGCAAACTTTAAAACGGCAAAGTCCACTGCAAGCTC
The DNA here is from genome assembly GCF_036172605.1 of Pelobates fuscus. Classification (NCBI taxonomy): domain Eukaryota; kingdom Metazoa; phylum Chordata; class Amphibia; order Anura; family Pelobatidae; genus Pelobates; species Pelobates fuscus. The sequence continues at coordinate 405,961,354 of NC_086317.1, read as the reverse complement.
ACCACACCATATGGGGATCTGTTGCTTTTAGGAGGATTATGTTCTAATCCTTCTCTCGTTCCCCCGTTCGGAGTGGTGTCTCCTGCCTGTGGATATGTAACAAACACTTCCGTGTATGTTGATCACGTGGTCCCGTATATATATACACACACACACTACAGCACCCCTCACACACATACTGCACCCCTAAACACATTACATTCCAGACACACACTAGATCCCTTACCCAAATCTGGATCATATACACACACTAGATCCCTATATACACTCTGATTCCATTATATACACACACTCACTAAATCTCCTACACATTCTGGGTCCTTCAAACACACACACACACACACACACACACACACTACATTCCTAACATACACACTCTGGATCCCTTATACATACACTAGATTAATTGTAAACAAACACATGCTACACCCCTAAACACACACTCTCTACAACCCCTACAAACACTACATCACCTATACACACACACACACACACACACACACACGCACACACACACTATAGCCTGTGTGCACACACTTACTACATCCCCTATACACACATTCTCTACAGCCCCTAGACACATATGCATTACATTACACCACAAACACAACACAACTAAAACCGACCTTATTACACAATACCACACCACAATCAGCTCACTCTACACACACGCAATACCACAAGCAGGCTCCAAACACACGCACAATACTCTTTCCTGGCCCTTTTGTCTCCTGGTATCCATTTATAGAGACACCAGAGACAAGTTGCAAGGAAACACAGTGCAAGCATGTTATTAAACTTGCTTGCACTGTGCAGAACAAATACAGGGCATTTTTTCTCATGCTAGAGCTCTTTAGCAGAGCTCTGCCCTGGAAGAGCATTGACCCAATGCTCACTTTGAGACGGGGAGTGTTTGTCATTGGTGATGACGAAACACACCCTCTCTGCCCCGACCCCTTCTTAGTGGGCCGCTGTGCTCAAAAAATGCCCGGGCCGAATTTTTCTCCCAGTCCGGCCCTGCTTGCAAGCATAAACTCTGCATCATGACTGAGAGATAGGGTATGCTTTTGTGATCCAGTGACCACAGAAAAGCGTTGGTAGACACATTGCATCAAAGTGCCTGTTAACGACCAACTACATGAGGAGAGGGACCATGCTTTGTTATAAGCATGTCCATACACGTATTACAATGCCAGGCTTTCAATTTGTTACCACAAAGTAAAATGCAGTTGTGGATATAAACTCATGATGTATCGTAAGAAAAACTTTTTAAACACCAGACTGAGACTAGAGATCAGTGAACAGTGGACCAAAATAGATAAATGAAATCCTATCAATTAATATACTTTCAATATACTTTCTTTAAATTACTTTATCCTCTGTAGTAACTATGACATATTAAAGTTAAAACAATAACATTTAAAAGCCAACTTTTAGTGTGCATAGGAAGTACAAGGCCGTTCATAATGTGAGATAAAGAACAGCTTTTTTAAAACCGAATAGTCTGTGAACACAAAATGACCTTGCGCTGAAAATTCACTTGCAGGGGAAAAAAACTACATATTTTTTCTTTTCTTTAGTTAAATAATTAATTAATTAAACGTAGTTAGAACCTCCCTCAAAGTCCTGATTACTTTGCAAGAAACATGTCGTCCTTAAATACTGGGTAAGTCTATTAAACAGTGAAATTGCATTTTTACCCTGTATATCATGTTGTCACAGCTATAATGTGAAGTATTACAAACTATTTTATAAGTGTTGTGCCAGCTGTTCATTAAAAGCCAGTGATCTAGCGAGCTATAGAACATTTATTTATTTATTTATTTATTCTTTAAAGCTCTGACCTCAATCGGCAAAGCAATATTGTATTGGTGTCCATTGCAATCTGCTGTCTTACTTGCTGCTCTCAAAAATTGGGCAATAATAATTCCCCCAAAAACAACAACTTTGCATTTATGCTAAACTTGCCTGTTGTAAACGCATTCTGTATATTTCCTGACATAAGTACTTGTACTTGAATCTGTTTAACAAAGCTATCATTGTTCTGATTTCCTTACTGCTAGCACTACAGGTACAGTTGGATAGTACTACTGATTTAAGTAAGCTTTCCCTTTTAAAATTGGTGGACTTTAATCCTGCCATTGCAATAGACTAAAGACTGTACCTGAGTAAGCAAAGTCATTATGTGCAGGAATTGTGCACTTTAAATAGTAGAATACTTATGCTATTCTAGTGAATTGGGCTGGCTGCTTGACACATCATTTAGTATCTTTTGGTCACATTTAAAGCTGTAAATGTATATAACATTTTATTTAAATAAGCCTTTAATAATTTCAGTTTAAAAGTTATCGGAGATCCCATATATTTAAAATTTTATTTTGCCCTGATTTATCTTACATATATATTATTTTTAATTATTTTAGAAATATTTATTTTTGCAGAGCATTTAGAGAAGCAAAGGATGTATAACCACCTGTTGCCCTTTTTTCTAGGAGGGTAGTATAATTTCAACTCTATATAGGAAAAAATATGAGCTAGTTAGCATATATTATATAAAATATTTGCTGCATTGTACTGCACTGAATGTATTTAAAAGCCATGTCTTTCTCTTTATGGCTGTATGTAAAAAAAGTTGTTCATAATTTGGAATATAAAACAACGACTTCTCAATTCCTTGGAATGTTTACATGTCTCCTATTACCGCAATCTTGGCTGGAAACTCCAGACTCCAAAAATAGTTATGCTGTTATAATTCCTGATTTTCAATCAACAACTAGCGTAACTGACAATATGGAAATTATCACTGTTTTATAAAACTTTCTTATATAGTGGACTGTCTGTCTGTTGCATAAATGTTTTCATTAAGCCATAATGCAATTTTCTTTGCATTCTTGGAATTCGACTTCAAATTTCATCGCTCTGTCTTATCACTTTTCTTTTGACAACATTTTGCATTAATCTTTTTCCTGCGCATGCATACTAAGCAGTTACAAAGAGAACATATCCCCCTGCCTGCAATCCACTGTCCTGGAACTAATGGGCCATGCTGTGCTGGTGTATTAGGCATTTCAGGGAGTTTACCATATATGTATATTTGCTCTCTTATGATATTAATTAAGATCCACAATTTCAGCATTGTATGCTAATTACAATGTACCTGGCACCTGAACTCCAAGTGCCTTGTACAAGTTCACATTAAAATCATCTCTCCATGATGAAGATCTCTCTCTGAGTCTGGGCTACAAATAGCTCTTACGTATAAGAGGTTACCTAGGTATTTATTATTTTATAGTTAAAGCTTCCAAGTACAATGTCCCTTCATGATCGCCAATTGTAACTGCAGGTGGTTCCCTTATTTACCACTATAAGGTCTTAAAGCATATAACTTAGTAGGGCTAACCATACAGATATCTTAGCCATAATTTTATATAGTTAGGAAGAGATCCTCTATTTAACATATATAAATAATTGAGAATACAATATAAAATAAGGATTGTCTTGGAAGCAATAGTTTTGTCTTTTAGATATTTATTATATAAAAATATAAATATAGACATATAAAATCCATTATAGCAGAGTTTATAAGATGAAATTCAATGCTTGCAAATATCCTTAATAGGTTAACATACCCTTCTGAACATGTCATCCTGTCAGCCTCTCTGTCATTTTAAGATGGAGCAGCGTCTGTCTCCAAGTCTCTCATCTGTCCCTTAACATTTAAAAGTACACCTATTTATACCTTAGGTGTCTCCATTTTAGGGTTACCGTAGTTCATATATGAAAAAGTAACACTTCTTTTACTTTATTCATTTCCCTTAAAGGACCACTCTAGTGCCAGGAAAACATACTCGTTTTCCTGGCACTAGAGTGCCCTGAGGGAGCCCCCACCCTCAGGGACCCACTCCCGCCGGGCTCTGGGGGGAGGAAGGGGTTAAACTTACCTCTTTCTCCAGCGCCGGGCAGGGAGCTTTCCTCCTCCTCTCCTTCTTCCTCGTGACGTCATCGGCTGAATGCGCATGCGCGGCAGGAGCCGAGCTCGCATTCAGACGGTCGCATAGGAAAGCATTTACAATGCTTTCCTATGGACGCTTGCGTGCTCTCACTGTGATTTTCACAGTGAGAAGCACGCAAGCGCCTCTATCGGCTGTCAATGAGACAGCCACTAGAGGTTTTGGAGGCTGGATTAACCCTCAGTATAAACATAGCAGTTTCTCTGAAACTGCTATGTTTATAAAAAAAAAGGGTTAATCCTAGAGGGACCAGGCACCCAGACCACTTCATTAAGCTGAAGTGGTCTGGGTGCCTAGAGTGGTCCTTTAACTTGGCAAAGATACAAGGCCATAACTAAAGGGTGCATATGTCATGGAAATTTTCCTGACTTAGTTCAAGATGGCATCTTAAAGTCTGAATAGCTTATCTGTTGTTTATACGAAGACGTAAGTGCACAGTCGTGGGAGATTCACGGATTTGGGGAAGTTCCATTAACTTGGGGTTACCACAGTATATTGTGTACTGAAAGAGTCGTAGTATAGCCTTGAAGCTTGTTTATGCATTATTGTTATCGTAAAACATCATATTATGCACTGAGGTTATTGCTTAAAGAACATCTATGAAAAACAATATGTTCCATTTCTAACACCTTGTCAATTTGCAATATCTCTTAAAGGCAAAGTACACAGTTTAAGAAAAACAACATTTAATTCTAAAACTTGTAATATTTGCATTTGCCCATAACAGTCCAACCTGGTTACCTCTGATACTGGCTCACTCAACGGGGCCAAGAGGCTCTGTAACCTCCAGTCGAACTCATCCTCCACTTCGAGCGCTGTCCAGGGACTTGCTGGCTCCATATCGCTAAGTAATAATTCCGGTGTCTCCAGGATGCTGCTCCTCACGCTAGAAAGCCATCCCACAGCTGCCAACACTGTAACGGAACTCCCCGTACTCCGACCGAGTACCTTCCGTTGATGGACGCTTCCTAGCTTGCGCCGAGGACCACAAGCACCGCACCGGACACCACAACCATAGGACCACCCACAGGGTTTTGCAGAACAACCAATAAACACATTACAACACATACAATAAAGTAAACCACTCCCAGCAGAAATCCTCCCCTCTGCCTGTGATACAATTATCTCAACACAATAGACTAACTTAATTATCACAGGCAGAAAATATACAGTTTGCCTAGTGGCAAATGGCAGTTTGTCACAAAAGTGAAACCAGTTTTTTTTTTTTTTTATGCAGGCTGTGTCAATCAAAGCCAGGGGAGGTGTGACAAGGGCTGCATAAACAGAAACAAAGCGATTTAACTCCTAGATGGTAGTGAATTGAGCAGTGAAACCAGAGAGGCATAAAAAAAGTTCAGGCTAAAAAAACAAACTGCTGGACGATTTTAAAACGAAGGAGTATCGGTAAAAAATATTAGAGAAGGCATCTAGGGAAGTACAGAAGATGGACAGAAATGACCTCCTAAAAGAGCAAAAGGGCAACATCAAACAGATAAAGAAGTACCATTGATTTTTTATTTTTCTGGAAGTAACGGGAGTTTGAGGAAAATCATAAATAAATATTGGTTCGTCTTATCTGGAGATCCTTTCTTATAGGAGGTAGTTCCTAACAAACCAAGAACCATCTATAGAAGGGTACCAAGCATTAAAAGTCCTATCATTAAAATTAGCTTTAGGAATGAGAAAAAGAACAACATAACCTTCCTTGATGAGGAGGTGGGATTTTTCCAATGTGGATACTGTTTGACCTGCAGGGGAAAAGAAGCTCATAAACAAGTGATGAAAGAACTAGAGGGTTGTAACGGACCATTTCACTTACAAGAGGATAAAACCCAGTTTAGGCGATATCCCCCTTTTCCATAGACCAGCAGATACAGCAATCACCAATCTCCCGAACTGGAAACACACGAACCCTGGAATCAGCCAAACAGGAAAAGCATACAATCCAAAACGGGACGACACATTGGTTTGAGGGTCAAGCAGAATCAGAGGTCTGGAACACCCAGCCTGCTTTTTATTACAGTTGTGCACATACAGGACACACCCAGGGGGAGGCATAAAACAACCAATCAAGTAACAGTACAACCCACACATCCCCTCCCCTCAGATAAGCAATTAACATAATTATTACATACAGTAAAAATACAGTTTCCACACATACTCTGTAACTTTAAAACCATACATCACATTCACATAAAAATACATATCCAAAATCAATCCATTCAGGGGAACAACATATTAAAAAATGGCATGAATCAGACCAGGGGTTCAAAAGTTAGTAAAAGTATCTTTTGTTCCCCCTGGCTGGCAGTATTTTAATCTGGCTCAAACAGTAAAAGTAAAACATCCCCACAATGCATCCTGGCTTCCTCCCTTCTGCCCTGGAGATAATTGGAGAAGTAATCCAATTATCTCCCAGGTCAAAGACAAAACTCCATTACACATGTGGGGACCTAAATACAGGATTATGTTTTAAAATATATAAAGTTACTTTTTATACATTAAACACAGACATGTAACATATCCCCAGATAGCCCAGGTCTGCGTGCACATTATTAGGTGAATGGCACGCAGACCACACAAATACAGTTTAATTGCCATGGAGCCAAAGTCTTTCCCATAGTCTTTCATTATATGAATAGGCTCCATGGCATAGCTATCTGGGGGTATCACTGCTCACACAGGGCAAGTACCGAATGGCCCCACTGTGTTTAAAGGGCCAGAATGAGTGACATGCACTCTGTTAGGGCCGAATACGTTTTGTAAAAGGGCCCAATCTCCCAGGGCCATAGTCCAAAGGCAAGAGGCGGGCAAGCAGCCCCCTCCAAGGACACGTGGCGAGGTCGGTTTCGCCACAAGGGTTTTTTTAATGATAATAAATACAAAACTAAACAACTCATAACCTGTCACAGTAAGAATTGTATCTATGTTCTCACCTGCCCTTGTAACTTACACTACGTAGGAAAAAACACACAACAGGTTTTAACGTGTTGGGGAGCATGTTCGCAACATGCGTAAAGGCTTCAAAGAGCACCCCAAAGTGATCCCACCAAAGTTAAATTCTTGGGGATAGAAAAAGCTATCAGAGACTGGAGAGGGGAAGATATTGATAAAAAAATTAGCACAGCAGGAAATTTGGTGGTTCTTTAAATTAAAATCACTGTCCCCTAGGGACCTTAATGGGGACTTTGAGATCTGCCATTTCCTATTAATGTGATATCCTTTTATTGAAAGTTTTCTTCTGTATTATATATTTTTTTCTTACCATTTTAGATTTTTTTCAGAAAATGTATTTTAGTATTGTCTATTGTTTTTTATCATTCTTATACATTTACATTTATATGTGTACATATTTTATTTTTTATTTGATTACGATATGTGATTGTGATATTAACTAGTTGTACACTGCAGGCTGACCCCAAAGATGTAACAAGGTATAACATTAGAAATTGAGATTTAGTACATAATCCATATTTCATTCTATAATATGACTAAATCTATGTGCAACCATGCACCTTAAGAATTATATTTGATAGTCGACTCTTACAAAGCTGAGCTATCTACATGTTTCATTATACTATTAGAAATTTTGATTAAGTAGATAATCAATTTTCTATCTGATAACAAGATCAAACCCAAGTATAACCATTTACCTAAACAACTATACTTAATAGCTGAGCTATCTATATACCCTGTATACTAACTAAGAGGAACTGAACATAGATATATAATTATATACATTTTTTTCCTTTATATATTTTTCCTTCTATATTTTTTAAATTAATGGTTCATTACAGTTGCAGCTTTTGAATATATCTTGAGGAAATAATCCTTTATACACATCTAAATAAAGATTAGAACTATTTGGTAATGATCAACCTGCAGTATTGTTAATCGTTATGTTTAGTATAAGACATTTCTTAACAGGCTTAGACACCATAGGGATGGACAGAAATGAATGTGGGCAGACTTAAGATACAAATCCACACACCCCCGACCAATGGGAGAACGGGGAGGGAGGCGCCAGGCACTTAAAAGGAAAGACTGAACATGGTGATGTCATCGGAAGAAGCTCGGGGAGACGGGCGAAACGAGTCACGAATGATGTCATGGAGAGGCGATCCCAAGTTGTCATGTTCGGAACAGTGCTGAAACCCAGAAGTAACTACCAGCTGCTGTATATTTGATTTCTGCTTGTCAAGTTGTGGTTTTTTTGCTGGCAAACCCACCACTTAAAGTAAGAGTTTTTAACCTTTGATATTACTAAATTGTACTTAGATACTATTCAACTTGGGGTCCATGCCTCTCTATCCTCTTATACTGCACAGACGTTCCTGGTATAAAATCTGTCCTGTCCTGATGTAAGCTGTGGGAATATCCCTCTCAAGTGGAGCTATTTAAACTTAGAGCTAGGGGTGATTGTGAGTTCTCTCCCACATACCCCTGTAATTTCTTTTTAGTGTAACCAGATAGTCTGCACTATGTATCTTTATTATTTATTTCAGATTATATAATTGGAAATACTATATTCACTGCAGTTGTTAGCGCTCTCCGTATTTTTATTTCTATTGTGTGTCATGCAGTGTCACTTTGGGGTAGTGCAGCTGTACTGCTTATATTCTACTTCTCTCAAGCGCTTTACATTTTTTTGGTTTTATGGTATGGTAATATGTAGTCACTGCATCTGTTTTGTAGGGATGTGCTTAGATTTGGAAACCTAAAAGACTATTGTGGACTCCACATATTATTATTATTATTATTGCCATTTATATAGCGCCAACAGATTCCGTAGCGCTTTACAATATTTTGAGAGGGGGGGATGTAACAATAAATAAGACAATTACAAGAAAACTTACAGGAATAATAGGTTGAAGAGGACCCTGCTCAAATGAGCTTACAGTCTATAGGAGGTGGGGTATTAGAAACATTAGGATAGGAAATATCAAGTAGGAGTGAAGCAGAGCTGGAGGAGAGAGCAAAGCACTATCCCATAGGGACAGGTATGTAAGGGAGAGATTACTCTGGGAGGCCATACGCTTTCCTGAAGAGATGGGATTTAAGGCCCTTCTTAAATGATTGAAGACTAGGGGAGAGTCTGATGGCAGTAGGCAAGTTATTCCATAGGAGAGGAGCCGCCCGTGAGAAGTCCTGCAAGCGTGAGTTGGCCGTACAGGTGCGAGCAGCGGTCAGGAGGTGGTCGCGGGCAGAGCGGAGGGTACGAGGAGGGGCATACCTCTGGATCAGTGAAGAGATATAAGAGGGGCTGGAATTGTTCAGTGCTTTAAATGTATGGGTTAGCACTTTGAATTGACTCCTATAGGATACAGGGAGCCAATGTAAGGACTGGCAGAAGGGCGAGGTGTGAGAGGACCGACTGGATAGGAAAATCAGTCTAGCTGCAGCATTCATTACAGACTGTAGCGGGTCAGTACGGCTTTTGGGGAGACCAATCAGGAGAGGGTTACAGTAATCCATGCGGGAAATTACTAGAGCATGGACAAGCTCCTTGGTAGCATCTTGCGTAAGAAAGGGGCGGATGCGGGCTATGTTTTTGAGTTGGAACCTACAGGACTTGGCAACAAACTGGATGTGAGACTCAAAGGTGAGACCAGAGTCAAGTATGACGCCAAGACAGCGCGCTTGTAGGGATGGACTTATGTGGATATCACTGACTTGAAGGGAGAGTGAGAGAGGAGGATCAGTATTAGGAGGAGGAAAGACAAGGAGTTCAGTTTTAGAGAGGTTAAGTTTGAGAAAGCGTGACGACATCCAGTCAGAGATGGAAGAGAGGCAAGCAGTGACACGTTGCAGGACGGCCGGGGAGAGGTCCGGTGAGGAGAGGTATATCTGAGTGTCATCAGCGTACAGGTGGTAGTTGAATCCAAAAGAGGCAATAAGTTTTCCAAGAGAGGCAGTATAAAGAGAAAATAGAAGGGGACCAAGGACAGAGCCTTGAGGAACTCCAACCGAGACAGGGCGAGGGGAGGAGGTATCCTTGGAAAAGGAGACACTAAATGAGCGTTGGGAGAGATAGGAGGAAAACCAAGAGAGGACAGAGTCACAGAGACCGAGTGATTGAAGAGTTTGAAGGAGGAGAGAATGATCAACTGTGTCAAAGGCAGCAGAGAGGTCAAGGAGAATTAATATGGAGTAGTGACCTTTGGATTTAGCGGAGATTAGGTCATTAGTCACTTTGATAAGAGCGGTCTCAGTAGAGTGGAGAGGGCGGAAGCCAGACTGAAGAGGGTCAAGGAGAGAGTTGGAATTAAGGAAGTGAGACACACGGGTAAAGACAAGTCTTTCCAAAAGCTTTGATGAGTAAGGGAGCAGGGATATGGGACGATAGTTCGAGGGGGAGGACGGGTCAAGAGATGGTTTTTTCAGGATAGGTATTACAGTGGCATGTTTAAGGTCAGCAGGAACAGTGCCAGAAGAGAGAGAGCAGTTAAAGATGTGTGTTAGGATAGGCACAAGACAAGGGGAGAGAGATCTGATGAGGTGAGATGGGACAGGATCAAGTGGGCAAGTGGTGGGGCGAGAGGAATGGAGAAGTGCAGCCACCTCTTGTTCAGTAGCTGGGGAGAAAGTCTGAAGGGTAGGGAAAGCATGATTTATGTGTGGTTGAGAAAGAGAACGGCAAGGAGGGGAGAATTGTTTCCTTAGCTGTTCAATCTTGTCAGTAAAGTAATATGCAAAGCTATCAGCTGTAAGGTTAGTTTGGGGGGTGGCCACAGCAGGGCGGAGAAGGGAATTAAAAGTGTCAAAGAGACGTCTTGTAGTAGTGGAGTTATCAATATCCCCTGGTATATAAGAGGTTTAGTAGTGGAGTTATCAATACCACCTGTTATACACAAGTTGTAAGGTTATTACATTGATATTTATAGATATTTTGAGCCGTTGTGCTTTTTCAATAGTTTGTTTTTTATCCCACGGCACCTCCGTAGTGATTATAGGACTAAACTGTGCGCATCATTGCTTCTGATGTCACACGTGATGACGTCGGACGCACTCCAATCCCGGAAGTGACATTGCCCGGGCTGTAGTAATATGCTGATGGGATTCCCCCTCCCCTACACAGATTCCTAATTAAGTTAATTGTTTTTTGGTTGGGCAATATGGTATGAAAATAGGAACAAGAGCTAGTTTATTAGACATTTCCCTGAGGAAAGCAAAACGTAGGGGCTTCTTAGTGTCTTCTGCTCTCTGGTCAGTATGCCTGTTTTAATATAGCTTTTTGGGATTTCTATTCTAAGCACTTTTGATTGCATGTTTAAGTGATAAAATTGTATACTATTTAATAGTTACATGCCTATAATATTTACTGCACTTTTTTGTATTATCTATGTTTATTCACTTTATAAACAAATAAAAGATTTATTTTTTACGTCCTCCTATCCCTCGCAAGGGTCTCTCTCCCCAAGATGCTCCCTGTCGATTGGAATGCAAATGAATGTCTCCTTCAGTGAATTTTCTGTTATTCAGTGTGGAGATCGGGGCCCGGGCCCGGCGCTGTATCAGGAGGAGGAGGAGGAGGAGGAAGAGGGGGAGGAGGGGCCCAGTCATGTGCGCGGAGGCGCGTCGACGTCACTACGTGACGCGATGACGTCGACGGGCGCCGCCTGCACGGGACCGGAATCCACACTACAAAAAAGAGGGGTCGGCCATCTTCTTCACATCCCAGCAACCAGCAACCAGCCAGGTCAGCCACAGACCCCCCGGCCCCAGCCACAGACCCCCACGGCCCCAGCCACAGGGCCCCCGGCCGCAGCCACAGGGCCCCCGGCCAGCCACAGGGCCCCAGGCCCCAGGCCACAGGGCCCCAGGCCACAGGGCCCCCGGCCAGCCACAGGGCCCCAGCCACAAGGCCCCAGCCACAGGGCCCCAGGCCCCAGCCACAGGGCCCCAGGCCCCAGCCACAGGGCCCCAGGCCAGCCAGCAAGCCACAGGCCCCAAGCCAGCCAGCAAGCCACAGGCCCCAGGCCAGCCAGCAAGCCACAGGCCCCAGGCCAGCCAGCAAGCCACAGGCCCCAGGCCAGCCAGCAAGCCACAGGCCCCAGGCCAGCCAGCAAGCCACAGGCCCCAGGCCAGCCAGCAAGCCACAGGCCCCAGGCCCCAGCCAGCAAGCCCCAGGCCCCAGCCAGCAAGTCCCAGGCCCCAGCCAGCAAGCCCCAGGCCCCACCCAGCAAGCCCCAGGCCCCAGCCAGCAAGCCACAGGCCCCAGCCAGCAGGCCCCAGCCAGCAAGCCCCAGCAGGCCCCAGCCAGCAAGCCGCCAGCCCCAGACCCCAGGCCAACTAGCCGGCCAGCCAGCCACAGGCCCCAGGCCAACTAGCCGGCCAGCCAGCCACAGGCCCCAGGCCAACTAGCCGGCCAGCCAGCCACAGGCCCCAGGCCAGCCAGCCACAGGCCCCAGGCCAACTAGCCAGCCAGCCACAGGCCCCAGGTCAACTACCCAGCCACCGACAGGCCAGCAGCCGGCGACAGGTCGGCCACAGCAGCCAGCCACAACCCAGCAGCTGGTCACAGGCACCCACAGCCCTGCAGCCGGCCACCACAGGCCGCCAGCCGGCCACCACAGGCCGCCAGCCGGCCACCACAGGCCGCCAGCCGGCCCACAGGCCAGCAGCCACCCATAGGTCAGCAGCCCAGCCGCCCATAGGTCAGCAGCCCAGCCGCCCATAGGTCAGCAGCCCAGCCGCCCATAGGTCAGCAGCCCAGCCGCCCATAGGTCAGCAGCCCAGCCGCCCACAGGTCAGCAGCCCAGCCGCCCACAGGTCAGCAGCCCAGCCGCCCACAGGCCAGCAGCCGGCCACAGCCCAGCAGCCGGCCACAGGCACCCACAGCCCAGCAGCCGGCCACTACAGGCTGCCAGCCAGCCTGCCTATAGCAAGCCCACAGCCTGCCAGCAAGCCACAGGCCTACAGCCAGCAACAACACAGCCTGCCAGCCAAAGCCAGTAGGCACACAGCCTGCCAGGTGCAGCCTGCCAGCCGGAGCCAGCAAGCCCACAGCCTGCCAGCCGGAGCCAGCAAGCCCACAGCCTGCCAGCCGGAGCCAGCATGCCCACAGCCTGCCAGCAAGCCCACAGCCTGCCAGCCGCAGCCACCAAACCCACACCCTGCCAACCAGCAACCATAATTGAGGTAAGAGGAGCCAACTTGGCCTAGGTATCAGCGAGCTATGTTGTGTTGCTATATTGTGAATAGGAACCAGAGTGTTGGAGAGACCCCCCCTCCAGGCTCCATTAGACTCCATTGTAGTCTCTAATGGGGCCTGGAGGGGATTCTTTCGAACACACTCTCTGAAGGACACTGAGAGCATCTGCTAGAAAGACCCCCTTCCAAGCCTATTAGACTCCATTGTAGTCTCTAATGGGGCCTGGAGGAGATTCTTTCTAACACACTCTCTAAAGGACACTGAGAGGGTCTCTGTTAGATATACCCCTCTCCAGGTCCCTGTAGATCAGTCTACTTCACTTCCTGCTGTTTGTCCATTGTTGTGGGATCAAGGAATTTCAGGGATAAGAATCTCCTTAGGGGAGCTTCTCTGTGCTTCAGTGCATTTATACACTTAATGTATTTTTCTATTAGAGCAGGGCTCGACAAATCCCAGGTCGCCATGTGTTTTTACTCACCTTTTTTCTTACGCTTTGCCTGTTTTGCCACAGCTGGTCCCGACCCTATGGCTGGTCCTTCCTCCATGGCGGATATCATCAATCTTTAAGTCAATGCTTTCCCATAGGCTTTAGGAGGATATTGCGCATGTGCAGAAAAGGCTGTTCTGCGCCAATCAGCATCAATGCATCTCTATTGGGAACATTCAGCGCCTCCATGCAGAGGCTGAAACTAAGCGTGAGTGACTGCCACAAGAGGCGTCCCAAGACAGCAATGTAAACACGGTCTTTTCTCTGAAAAGGTAGTCTTTACATTAAAAATCCTGCAAGGACATGCTACAGATACCAGAACAACTACATTAAGTTGCAGTGGTTCTGATGACTATAGCGTCCCCTTAAGAATTGTGTTTTTCATGTTCAAAATGAAGCTTTCTTCGTTTAAAAAAGACTGGCTCCTAACTTTTTAGTTGACTCCTAGATTCCAAACAAATTTATTAAGCCATGCATTACAGTAACTTTTGTTAGAAAAATATAAAATAAAAAAAATATAAAATCACCTATAACATTCACGGAGCACATATATATGAAACCTGGAATCTGCAGTCTCTTAAATGAGCTTACATTATGGGACACATTGACTTTGTGACAAGCTGATGCAGATGATCGTATACTGTAGCTACTGTAGCTAAAACAATTATATTTTTAAAAACTTTTAAGCTTCTGGGTTAGTGTACTGGATTTTGTATAGTTTATAGCAGGGGTGCCCAAAAGGTAGATACCCAGATGTTGTAGAACTATGCAATTGTCTTTGTTTGTGCATTTGTTATTTATTTTGCACAGTTTGGTTTTTGCATTTGTTAATTAAATGACACTTGTTTAGAACATATTGCACTTTTGTTCCTTGTGTCTAAAGATTGTGTGGCTGGAGGCGGGGCAAGGGTGGGGCTTGCGGCAACGTGGGTGGGGCATGTAAGGGGGCCCTTGATTTATTTTGCCCGGGGGCCCTGAGGGTTCTCAGTCCGCCCCTGATAACATCTGCAAATTGCCCCTTCCCCCCCCCCCCTTTCGTTGTAAGCAGGAAATTTGCTGTTTGCTATAGCAAATAAAGCACAAATACACAGGGCCTCAAAGTACCAGTGAGGCACATGTCAGGATACTGGTTGATCCAGCACGCAGAATTGTATCACACCTAGGACTAAAGGTAACACCTTACCGGGCCTTAAAATGGCCGGACTTAACGTACCAGAGAATAGTCAGGATACTTGCCGAGGTCAGGGACACAGAGGGAGACACAACAATGAGGGAAAGGCCAAAAGTCAAGGATACCAGAATACAGTGAAGTCAAGAACCAGAAATTAACGCTCAGGAACACTCTCTCAGACAGGGCCGGACTGGGATAAAAATCCCCCGGGCATTTTTCTATCACAGCGGCCCACTAAGAAGGGGGCGGGGCAGAGAGGGTGTGTTTTGTCATCACTAACGACAAACACGCCCCCTCTCAAAGTGCAGGCCAGGGCAGACCATGCGCAGAGCTCTGCTAAAGAGCTCTAGCATGAGAAAAAAGCCCTGTATTTGTTCTTCACAGTGCAAGCAAATTTAATAACATGCTTGCACTGTGTTTCCTTGCAACTTGTCTCTGGTGTCTCTATAAATGGATACCAGGAGACAAAAATGCCAGGAAAGAGTATTGTGCATGTGTTTGGAGCCTGCATGTGGGATTGTGTGTGTGTATAGAGTGAGCTGATTGTGGTGTGGTATTGTGTAATAAGGTCGGTTTTAGTCGTGTTGTGTTTGTGGTGTAATGTAATGCATATGCGGCTAGGGGCTGTAGAGAATGTGTGTGTACAGGGGATGTAGCCAATGTGTGCGTGTATAGGTGATGTAGTGTTTGTAGAGAGTGTGTGTTTAGGGGTCTAGTATGTGTTTGCTTACAAGGAATCTGGTGTGTGTATAGGGGATCCAGAGTGTGTATGTCAGGAATGTAGTGTGTGTGTGTGTGTGTGTGTGTATATATATGTATATATACACATATGTTTGGAAGTATTGTGTATGTGTGTGGTGCAGTGTGTTGGGGAGGTTCTGTGTGTATGTTAGGGGTGCAGTATGTGTGTATGATGGGCAATGTGTGTGAGGGTGCTGTGGGTGCTGTGTGTGAGGGTGCTGTGTATGATGTGTGTGAGAGTGCTGTGTATGATGTGTTTTGTGATAGTGCTGAGTGCGATGTGTGTGAGAGTGCTGTGTATGATGTGTTTTGTGAGAGTGCTGTGTGTGATGTGTGTGAGAGTGCTGTGTATGATGTGTTTTGTGATAGTGCTGAGTGTGATGTGTGTGAGAGAGTGCTGAGTGTGATAGTGCTGTGGATTATGTGCGTGAGTGCTGAGTGTGATAATGATGTGTGTGAGAGTGCTGAGTGTGATAGTGCTGTGGATGATGTGTGTGAGAGTGCTGAGTGTGATAGTGCTGTGGATGATGTGTGTGAGAGTGCTGAGTGTGATAGTGCTGTGGATGATGTGTGATAGTGCTGTGGATAATGTGTATGTGATAGTGCTGTGGATGATGTGTGTGAGAGTGTTGTATGTAAATGTTAGGGATTGTGTGTTGGGGTAAATAAACAAATTAAAAAATCTAAGTAGACATTATATCCCCCCCCTCCCATCTTACCTTTAGTCTGTGAGGGGGGGACAGGCACGGTAGTACTTGGGAGGTGGGGGGGAAAGGCACTCGCACTGTCACATGATCCCTGGTGGTCCGTGGTGAGTGAACTCTAGCCTGCGGGCTAGAGTTCACTCTCGCGAGATCCGGTCGTTGCCATGGCAACGCTCCGGATCTTGCGAGAGGAGCCCGGCGGAGCTGCAAGTTAGAGCTCCGCCGGGTCCTCTCCCTTCCTCCCCAGCCGCAGGTCTATTAAAGTGGGCCGGTGAGGGAGATCTCTGATCTCCTCAACGGCCCTCCATGGAATACAGTGGGGCCAGCGCTCAGATAGTGCCGGCCCTGCATAGACCGGCAGGGGAGATCCTGGGACCTCCCCTGCCGGCCTCGGCCCCACGGCCACCGCGGCCCACCGGGCATTTGCCCGGTGTGCCCGATGGCCAGTCCAGGCCTGCTCTCGGATAACCTACTAAGGGAAACCACGACAGGACAATGAGGAAAAATACGTTTAAATAAGCCTCTTTCAGATCCGATTGGCCGTACCCAGTCTTTGATTCCAGAACGTGCGTGCGCGTCCTTTGCGTGACGTCACACGCACATTGACATTGTCAATACTGTGGGTGGACGTGGGGTTATAAATTGGAATGGATCCATAGCGTCCGGCGTCATTCAACATGGCAGCATCAGCTTTAAAACTTGCTTTAAAACTTGACTGTTGAATGAAGGGAGGAGGGTCCTTTTATACATACAGTCTCTTAATCTTTTTTTTTTTTTCTTCATTCCTGTCCTTATCTGGCTGGGGGCAGAGCTACCCATAAGTGATGCTGCCATTATAAATAGCCAAGAAAAGAAAACTATTAGGGAAGTATAATTTTATTTCCCCCTTCAAATAAAGTGCAAAAAGTGACACTATACCTTAATCCCTTAAGGGAACACTCAAAGCACCACAACCAGTACAGCATGCTGTAAAAAGTTTTGACCATGCGCAGCTCCCTGCCTCTATTACAGCTACAAGAGAGGCAGGAACTTTCTGTCTGAGTTAAGCCCCTTGGAGCAGGGCTTAGCTCATTGGCTGGCTGAGAACGATAAGTTAATTAGAGCCACTTCTTAAAGGCTCTGATACACGCAAGTGCTTTCCCTGAATCTCATTAAGTGTTACATGTTGAGACAATCAGCAGATAATCCGGTATTACCATCAAGTTTGTATACTATGTCAATAAAGGGTATGGTGTCAATAAGGCACGGAGCGCTTTATTTCTTAGAGCCAGGACATTTTTATTCTATATATTGTGAGTGTGAATTTTCTGTAATAACATCATATTTTGTCAGTGTTACACTGTTTCTTTTTTTCCGTTTTCTCTATTAAAAATATGCCATTAATAAAAAAAAAAAGCCAATGTATTAAAAATTATTAAAATAAAGCCAGGATCAATTAAAGTACTAAAAAGTCACATTATCAATAGATGCCACTGCTTGGTTTTAAATCCACATTCATTCTCAAATTGCAGGATATATCAACTGTACATGATAAAAAAAAAATGTATATTTTAGAAAATAAACAAATTGAGCAGATTATATATAGTATATAGTGGTTAAGCATTTTATTTTTTTCAGATTACATTCTAGTAAATTGATACAATATAACATCCAAATTATTAATAAATGCAAATTACATTTTATTGCTAATTTAATTTTAATTTATGAACTACAATATGGCTACTTTAATGTGTGTGTATTTTTAATTTCCCACAACATCCAAGTGTCCACCTAGCCAATTGTGTATTGCAGCTTTTAGCAATGGGGCAAAGGGCTGGTTCATGTTGACGCTGAGGAAGAAAACAGCAGATAAGAGTAACATTTAATAATTAAAAAAAAAAAAAAGTAACGTGTACGTTTCGTTGCATAATCTAAAAATATAATTTTATTATCTTAAGTGGACAATGTCAGTTATACGTTTTTTGGATAGCTTGCCGAGTTTATACATATTTCTAAATATATTTTATATGGAAAGGTTTTAAACGAAAGGTTCACAATAAATGGCATCATTCACCCAAACAGTATTTGAGACACATATGTAGTATATGAAGAAGAAAAAGAACACTGTTACACTGTTTAAAACAAAACAAAAAAAGCTTATAATATTTTTTTTTTGTTCTGGCTTGACACTGACATATAAAGGTCAACATAGGCAAATAATTTATGCTGCTAAAAGTCCAAAGTAATCCATATTGTAGCGATGACAGCATACAAGTAACTCTGAGTGTTAATGACTTTCATTGCAGGTTCAACGGCGTTGTAAAGTATTTGCCACCTTGTCCATGATGTATACATTTTTACGTCTGTGAAGACTTCAGGGGCAACAACTGGGCTGGGAAGATTTTTGCCACAGGACTTTCCAAAGCTTGATATTCCTACCTGATGGTATACTTTTTTGTCTGGAACGAGGCACACAAGGGGTCCACCACCATCTCCCTAAAATACATTGAATACATTTTAATGTTAAAACTTTCAAGTTTCATAAAAAGCATACCAACTTTACAAAATAACGCCAACATCTTAAAGGGACACTATAGGTACCAGACCACTTCATCTCATTGAAGAGGTCTGGGTGTTGTGCTCCTGTCCTATTAACATTGCACAACTAGAGGCACTTCTGGGTTCTTATCTGACTTTTGGTCCGCTATTATATCGCTGGACATCCTCACACTTTGCATGAGGACATCCACCCTCCGCTAAAACCCCATAGGAAAGCATTGATTCGATGCTTTCCTATTGAGAAGGCTAGATGCGATCACGTATGTGCAGTAGGTCCCTCTCCCCATTGGCTGGCAGAGGAGGTGGAATAGGTAAGTGACAAAAGGCCACTATAATTTACATTTAAGATCTCTCTTAGGTAGATGTGAGAAATATGTAGAACAAATTGATTTAACTCTGTTCCTGAGTGTGACATAGATGTGCTTATATTGTAAGTGAAACCTTTTGGAGGTCTACCTCTAACAAAAAAAAACTATTGCCATAGACTTGAATTGTGACTTCTTTAGATAAGTCATTTGAAAAATATTTTCTAACAGATTTTTATCATTTGAAAAGCTTGTATCTTGACCTGTGTGTCTCTTACTCCGTTGTGTTTTTATTATTCCCCCCAGATTCTTTTTGTGTCTCTTTTTAATATACACAACTGATTAATGAATCTTAAAACCTTTCTTCTGACAGAAAAATGTTCTGTCTCTTTTTCTGCACTCTAGATTTGAGACACTTAAAAGAACACTATATGATCAGGAACACAAACATGTATTCCTGACGCTATAGTGTTAAAACCAATATCTAGCCCCTTACCTCCCTAAATATAGCAAAATCTTACTTGTATGAAAGTCTGCAGCTCCTGGCTCTGCCCCTGTTAGCTTGTGAACTGCCCATGTCTGCTGACATCATCAGTGGTGGTCTGAGCCAATCACAGTGCTTCCCTATAGGATTGGCTGAGACTGTCAAGGAGGCAGATCAGGGGCAGAGCCAGCACAAGTCAAACACAGCCCTGGCCAATCAGCATCTCCTTATAGAGATAATTTGAATCAATGCATTACTATGAGGAAAGTTCAGTGGCTGCATGCAGAGGGTGAGACACTGAATGGCAGTGCCGCTTACTCTGCAGCACTTCCCAAGAAAGCAGCTTTAGCAGCCATCTGAGGAGTGGCCAGTGAAGGTATCCCTAGGCTGTAATGTAAACATTGCATTTTCTCTGAAAAGACAGTGTTTTTCAGCAAAAAGCCTGAAGTGAGCGATTACACTCACCAGAACAAATACAATAGGCTGTAGTTGTTCTGGTGACTATAGTGTCCCTTTAAACACACTTCATAAAACAATCAAAATAATGACAGAATGTAACTAACTTTTCAGATTGCTTTGATAAATATCCATGTTTGTGACAAGTAATTGTGATGGAAACTCAGTTGTTTCTGTGAAGTCACAAAGTGTGATTGTGGGGGTGCATTTCTGTTGAGTGTCAGTGTGTGAATGACAGGTGTATTTCTGTGGAGTGAATGTGAGTGTACATCTCCTTTAGAGTGTCACATTGATTATCTGTTCTCAAAAACGTGTATCCATTTATTTTTATATTCAAGTCATACAAAAATATTATAGACATACAGGCACAAAGAAAGAAACATACAGACACACAACTGCTCAATTTTTGCTTGTAAATAGCCCATTTTAAGTAGGCTATTTCCAATAGGAGTTAAAAAACCTGTGCATGTTTTTAGTAACTGAGATCATGGGTAAGTAAGATTGATGGTTTGACGCAGTGTACATCTTGCTACATGTATGCATGCCTGGATGAATCTGTCCAATATCCATACTTCTGTGGCAGTTATGAGCGAGTGGCTTCTCTGAAAGCTCGAATTGGAGATCTGGAGAAGCAAATTGCAGCATTGAGGGAGATTGACAATCTTGAGAGGAGTCTGCTGCTCACTGAGCAGAGTTTAGTGGAGACCGGCAGTAGAGTGGGAGGAGATAAGCTGGGGGAGCAGGCACATAGCTGGGTAACAGTTGGATGAGGTAGTAGCTGGGGAGGGAAGAGAAAGGTTTAACAAGTTGTGACTTTGTGCAGCCCAACAGATTTGCCTGTTTGAGTAAAGATGTTGGGAGCATTAGTTCAGGTCTTTTGATCTTGATAACACCAAATTTATGGGAATTTGGACAAATGCTGGTGAGTCTTTCTCAATCACAATGGTTAATATAATTGTAACACAGAGAAAGGAAGATCTACAAAAATTAGACACTACTATTAAAAAATTACAAACACGCTGCAAATTCAAGCCACAGAACTGAACGGTCGCATGCCGTCCGAGCTCCGAGCTGAACCAAGCCTTCAAGACCTCAAAAAGGGGCTAAAATTACTCCCAATACCCAGCAGACTAACCCAACACTTGCCCCTCATAAAATGGGAAGGAAAAATAAAAAACCAAGGCCAGAAAAACTGAACCTGGGCATGAATATCGGAGATCTGTGGCACCAGGCCAGGAGCAGCATGGGATCCAAAATGGCCGACTGCTCAGACGTGGACACGGACATCTCTGAGGATTTCTCACTGGGAACAACAGAGGGGAGCACACTGGAGCAGAGAGTAACCATCCCCACCATCTCTCACCCAGACTCTGCCCCGGTAACGACTGGGATCATGAGGGAGCTACTGGCGGACCTCCGAAAAACTCTCCAGACCGACATGGCACAGCTTCGACAGGACCTACAGGGCCTGACGAGCCGCATGGGCGCCATCGAACATGACACCCGCCAAAATGCCCAGAGCACGGCCCAACTGCAAAGAGCAGTGAAAGAACTGCAGACCCAACAAGCAAAAACTGACCAGAGGTTTGCGGTTGCAGAAGATCAGAGGCGCCGACTAAACCTCAAAATCAGAGGTATCACGGAGGAAACGCCAGAGAAGGAGCTGCCACACCTGATGCGGCGACTCCTCACAGCACTGCTGCCCCCCAAGCAGGCAAAGCAGATAAACCTGGAGGGAATGTTTCGCCTGCCAAAGCCGACTAAAGCGCCGACCTCAGCAACAAGAGACCTCCTGGTGAGATTTCAAAGCAGTAGAGACAGGGCAGCTATTATGAGTGCTGTCAGGAACCACTCACTGTATCACTTTGAGGGCATGCAGCTATCGTTCTATACAGACCTTTCTGGGTTCACCATGACGTGGAGGAGATCACTGCAGTCTTTCACGTCCCTGCTCCGCTCCAAGCGCATCCCATATCGATGGAAGCTGCTACACACACTAGAAATCCAACAAGGCACCACAATACACAAAGTCCGAGACCTCCGGGAAGCAACTGCCCTGCTACCTGCACTAGGTCTGCCAGAAGAGGCTTTAGCCTCAGTACGCCCGCACACTGCGACAGTTCCTACCCACACCTGGAACCCCGAAACAGCGCTTCCCTTCATGTCCCACGGGCACCACAACCAGAGGCACATGCCACGGCCACCACCTGAGGGACAGTCAAAAGCCGGCAGAGACTGGCATGAACCAACCTACTAGGACTGGTCCCTAAACCCTCAATGGACGTTCAGAAGTTCGCTTTGACTTTATGTAAGGTTTCGTTTGCATTATTTTCTTTTATTATATCCAGTTATTCCCGCTGGACGCAGCTGATACCAAGACGGGAAATGAACTACCGATATAAGTTGTTGTTTATGTTGCTGGGACGTTTTCCATCGCTTCAACGTTATCACCAGAGGCAACTTTTCCTCGATAACAAATATGCGCTCTCACATCCACTAGCAAGATTCCTGGACAGCCGGCTACTGGCCAACACCATGCCAAATAGCCTGACTGTCTGGCAGCACCTTCCTAAGAGCGCAACCATAAACAGAACATTTTATATCGTATGCCTAACAAACCTAAATGGTTTATTGTTTAATATAACCTACTTCTTTCTCATAGCCTGTTAATCACAGGGGATAGCACACTCATCACGTACTACACACTACTGACGTCCCATAGCCCATCAGCCTCATGCTCTGAAGAGGTTACTGCAAAGCATAACTTAACCTAGCTTAATTAGACGAGCTGCGCTATACCTGTTCTAATGTGCTGAACCACCATAGCCCGGGACAACCACTGCTGGGACATTTCAACCAAGCTAACGTTCATTTTATGTCTACCTGTACAGTAGATTTCCTAAATAATGCCTTACCGCAGGGTAACTGCCTCCCACCAGCACACGACAGCAGCAGCTCAGCACAGATGCCATAACAGTACCCAAACGACAGCCAACATATTTTAAACTTTCCCCCCGTCTGCCTTAAGCAAACACAGGACGAAGCCGAATACAACGGAGACACAGGCGGGCATAACCCAATAGCTCAGTAAACACATCGACAACCGAAGAGACTTACAAATCATAATAGCGACGGGGGAAGCAAAAGACCAGCTCATTGACCCACGAAGCAGTCTAGCAGCTCACTGCCATACCTAAGACATAGCACACACTAGACGTGCACACTAAACTGTAACACCAATCACGCATACTCAATTGTATATCGATAACACATACAATATTAGCTGACCTGACACACCAGCGATGACACCTTAAGTTAAATAACAAAGTTAGCTGTTTAACATTATACTGTTTGCTACTTAAACTAATCTTTAAAAATGTGCTAGACCTATCTGATACCTATATGTCTTGGGGTACCTCACAACCATCTGTTATCAGCTTCTGCACTACAAAAATAAAGAATTAAAAAAAAAAAAATTACAAACACAACTAGAACCGTTTCTAGGCACTCAAAATTTGGACATGTTATCTGACCGAGTTAAAAATAATTTGGACAAATTGGAAAATTATATTATTGGTAATAAAAAGAAAAAATACGAAAGAGATATGGATGATTATGCCAGTAATAAAGTAAGAAAGATGCCAGGGAGTAAAACAATAGATCAGAATAAAATGAGACCCCTTTATAAACCGAACAAAGCCAGGTATGAGGAAAATAGATATGAGAAACAAAAAAGTTCTAATTTCACTCGTAGCGATACATTTAGAACACCTCTCCCTGTTCGGAAGAAAAAGGAGAGTATCCCTAATAATCTATATAAAGATCGAAAAAGCTCACCAAAGGCTATAAGTCCATCTAAAGAAAGGCAGACGAGACCTAAACAATTTGATAGGAGATTTCTACCAGCCTCACCTAAACCTAGAAGGGAAACCCAGAGAACTAGGATTAGATGTAATGAGGATAGATCTTTTCAAATCCCTTTGAAAAACAGATTCGAGAGATTAAGGAGTGAAAAAGGAGAGGAGTTTTTTTTAGAACCAAGATGGATGAGGAGGGAAGAATACCACAGAACTCCCACAAAGAGATACAGAATGTCAGAAGAGGAAACAGAGGAGGGAGAAATAAACCAAGAGAGAAAAAAAGTGACGATAATGAAATAAGAGTTTTTAACTTATCCGGTATGATTTTATCCCCAATCAAAGAGAAAGTTTTAAGAAAGGTTTTTAAATATGCCCCAAGTTGTTCTGTTAATAAATTTGAAGCGTTTGTTGATATTAACAGATTCACCAGAAAACTGTGTTTGAAATTTTTTTTTTAATAAATCTTAATTTACCCCAAAATGATAGAGAGGAAAATATAGATGAAGAACCAGTAGATAATGGCAACAATTTTAAACATACAAATTTTAAGAAAAAATCTTCTTTTAATCCACAATATTTAAAATCACAAAATATGAAAGTGTTCGAAAAGGCATGTTTGGAGGAAATTTATAAAATTAAAGCTTTATCAAAATATGAACAAAATGTATCCTTTAGAGAAAAATTAACTCTGAAAGATCTTAAACAGAACTCCTCAATTGTAATTAAACCTGCTGATAAGGGGGGAGGGATAGTTATTTTAGATAAAATTACCTATTTAAACGAAATAAGACGACAATTGTCAGATACGAAGACCTACAAAAAATTGGATAAAAATCCTACCTTTGAAATTAAAACAAAATATGAGAATTTTTTAAAAGAAGAAGGTTTAGATAATACAGTATTGGACAAAAACAAATTTTCGTTTCTCCAGGTACAATATCCTAAGATACCGGTTCTATATATTCTGCCTAAAATACATAAAAGTTTGGAGAACCCACCAGGCAGACCTATAGTTTCCGGGATAGATTCGATTTTATCCACACTATCTCAGTTTATTGATTATTTTTTACAACCATTAGTTAAACTATGTCCCTCCTATTTACAAGACTCTATGAGCCTTTTAAAGATTTTAGAAGAACAGAAATGGGAAGAAGACTATTTATTAATTACGTGTGATGTCACTAGTCTATATACCATAATTGAACATTCTAAAGGAATTGAGGCAACCACTTTCTTTTTAGAACAATCTAAGGAATTTTTAAACACACAAATCGATTTTATTATCAAGGATATACAGATGATTTTAAATAATAATTTTTTTCTGGTTCAATGGTGATTTTTACCTTCAGACTCAGGGTATTGCTATGGGGACCAGGTTTGCCCCCAGTTATGCTAACCTTTTTATGTCTTAGTGGGAACATCTATTTGTTTATCAAGAGCATGGCTGGGGAGCAAATTTGGCCCTATACAGGCGTTACATAGACAATATTTTTATTATCTGGAAAGGAACTGAAGCAGATTTCAACTTTTTTTTTAATTATCTTAATTCTAATAATTGGGGAATTAAATTAACTAAAAATGTCAGTCCTTATACTATCGACTTTCTAGATCTTAACATTTATATTTCCGACCAAAAAATTAAAACACGCACTTTTTTCAAACAAGTGGACGTAAACAGTTTAATTGAAACAAGCAGTTGCCATTACGATCCATGGCTCAAGAATATTACAAAGGGCCAGTTTTTACGTATTAGAAGAAATTGTATGGATGATAAAGATTTTAATTCACAATCGTTATTTTTAAAAAAGCAATTTGCACAGAAGGGATATTGTGAAAAAGATCTCCAACAAAATATTGATAATATTAGGGATCTAAACAGATCACAGTTATTAAATTATAAAAATAAGGATAAAAATAATCAGAGTAAACAAATTCCACTTATTTTTAATTACTGTAGCAATGTTGGTATACTAAAAAGAATTGTGAGTAAAAAATTGGCATATCCTACAACAAGAACATGAAATGTGTGATTTTATAGGAGATAAGCCTAAGTTTATTTTTAGAGGGGCCAAAGATTTTAAGCAAATTTTAACTTCTAACTATATAGATGAAGAGAATAAAAATGCCAATTTTTAACTAAATGGTCAGAAACCCAAAAAGGTTTCTATCATTGCGGCAACTGTTATGCCTGCAGAAACACTCATATAACTAAGAAAAAGAAAGATGACTTTATATCAAACACAACTAAAAATAATTTTAATATCACTTCTTTTATTACATGTGAGTCTACCAATGTTATCTATTTATTACAGTGTACGTGCGGCTTACAATATATAGGTAAAACCTCAAGACCGCTTAAAACAAGAATATATGAACATATTAGAAATATTAAAATTGGGTTTTTAAATCATAGTGTGTCTAATCACTTTTTAGAAAGACACAATTCCAATCCGAAAGAATTGGAATTTACAGCAATTCAGAAAATTCTAACTCATTGGAGGGGTGGAAATAGTGCTTTTAATTTAAGTAAAAAAGAATCCAATTGGATATTTGAACTCCAAACATTATGTCCAAAGGGTTTAAATATTGACTTTGAAATAGGTCCAATTTTATAACTTCATTTCACCTCTCCTTTTTATCTGTAATGAAAGAGCTGTAATTATTATTCTTTTATATACTCTTTTTATGTGTTTAATATAATTTGGGTCACTAGCACAGTCACTTTATAATCTCTCTTTTTTGACATAAAGAATTACTGATACATATGGTATCTTATATTTTTATTGTTTTTGCTACTATTATTTTAAAAATTGCTATATTACATAATGTGACTATATTATTCATATATTGTTATATTCTTTCTCCTGTTTTGTTTCTGTAAATATTGGACAAATAACTGACTTTTTGTCACCATGGAAACATTGTTTATTCCCTCTCCATGGCACGGCTGTATGAGGAATCATATGCACATGCCCCCTCTAAGTCACGTGATCGGAGCCGCACCACGTGACCGGAGCCGGACGAAAACCGGAAGTGCTAACATTCAGTTAGACGGCAAAGACGCGCGGCCATCTTTGGAAAGTCTTAGTACCTCCATAGATGAAATTAACATGGCGGACATCTTGGAGGAGGCAAATTAATCCCTATTACATAGTTACATAGTTACATAGTTACATAGTTAGATAGCTGAAAAGAGACTTGCGTCCATCAAGTTCAGCCTTCCTCATTACAGCCGGAAACACTCCATATATGGGAAAGAGGATGGACTCCACAGCTGTTAATGTTTGTAATGTAATTATATTTATTATGTATGCTATATAAGAATATTGTGGTACTGTTTTATGTTATGCACCTGAGGAATACATTTTGTATTAGGTCGAAACGCATTGTGTTTTATTTCTGTTTTTATTCTAATCAAAGTACTTACCTTTTATTTATTTGGTAACCTGGTTCCTGATTTTTATAAAAGAGAAGACCCCAGACGTTTTCCAAGGGACCTATACATCCAAATCTACATCAGATTGATATATCTGCTTTAAAAGTTTAGAGCCAACTCAGAAAGGCTCTAAATATTGTGAGTTTTTCCAAGTTTTATAATTTTGTATTTTTATTGAGATGTATTACCCTATGATGGTTTCTTATATTTGCAGAACCTAGGGATCTCATTTTATACAAGGATATCATTTACCGTGTGCGCAATCACCATATCTCCTGTTGTTTTATTAGTTCAGGTGTACCTGTACTGGAGGAAGCTGTTCCTTCAAAACAGCAGAGTACAGGTGGGGATAAGAATGTAAGGAAGGCTAGACAGGTTGTGGTTGGGAACTCTATTATTAAGAGAGTAGATAGGGGTAATCTGCCTCTCTGATTGTCTCAACCGAACAGTTTGCTGTCTCCCAGGTGCTCGGGACCGCCACATTGTGGACAGAGTGGATGAATTATTGGGAGGAGCAGGGGATGACATTGTCCATATTGGTACCAATGACAAAATCAGAGGAAAATAGAAGCTCCTAAAAAATGAGTTCAAGGAATTAGGAAGTAACCTGAAGAAAAGGACCTCCAAAGTAGTATTTTCAGAAATATAACCCGAACCTCATGCTACAGTAGAAAGGTACTAGGAGATTAGAGAGGTTAATGCATAGCTAAAGTCATAATGTAGGAAGGACTGTTTTGGCTTTTAGAGCACCGGGACAATTTTGCACCTTGGTACTGTCTCTATAGCCGTGATGGATTGAAAGCTCTGATTGGAGATTTGGAGAAGCAAATTGCAGCATTGAGGGAGTTTGCTGTGCTGGGGGACAGGAAGGCTAGAAGGTTTGAGTATATTTTAAACTAGTAGTGGGGGGACGGGACATAGAAATCTACAAAATGGAGATAGGACACAAAGGATACAGGGCTTTAACTCAGCACAAGGGGGGGTAGAGAAAGGGGGAGGGGCAAGATCAGAACAGAGGAGGTATATAATAGTGAAAAAAATCACATAAATTAGAAGTGACCCATGATAATATTAAATGTATGCTCAGTAGAGGCAATATCATACACTAAGCAATATGACATAATAGAAATATGGTGGGATGAGACACATGACTGGGCAGTTATCTTAAATGGTTAAATTTTTCTAGGAAGGATATAAAAACAGGACACGTGGTGGGGTATGTTTGTATGTCAACCATGAGTTAAAACCAATCCTTAAAGGACCACTATAGTGCCAGGAAAACATTCTCGTTTTCCTGGCACTATAGTGCCCTGAGGGTGCCCCCACCCTAGGGTCCCACTCCCGTGGCGCTGAAGGGGGAGGAAGGGGTTAAACCACAGGGTAATAAATATAAAATAAACAAATTAAAACAAATTATGCTTAGTGGGAAAGTAAACCAATAGATTAGAAATAAGAAAAGATCATTTAAAGTGGACAAATCAGAGGCATCCTATAAATGATATAAAGAAGGCAATAAATAATGTATGCAAAAAGGCAATTCAAGTAACTAAATTAGAAAATAAGAAATTCAAACCAGCCTAATAAATGACATACATTAAAAAAAAAAAAAAAATTCAAGTGTAGGTACACTGAAAACAGAGATGGACATTTTAGTTATTGAAGACCAGGAAAAGGTAGACATTTTAAATAACTATTTTTCCTCAGTATATATTAAAGAGGATCCTATAGCAAGAGATATGTGATAAAATTGTGATTGGATGACTCAAGACAAAGTGCTACAGCAGCTAAAGAAAATTAATGTAAGCAAAGCTCCATGGCCTGACAGTATTCCCCCACATTTATTTAAGGAGCTAAGTGTGGCAATAAGTGATCCTCTGTGTTTAACACCTTAGTGACCAGACCGTTTTTCAATTTTCTTACTGTTAAGGGCTCTTTTTAAATTTCTGCAGTGTTTGTGTTTAGCTGTAAATTTCCTCCTACTGGTTTACTGTACCCACACATATTATATACTGTGTTTCTCGCCATTAAATGGTCTTTCTAACGATACCATTATTTTCATCATATCATATAATTTACTATAAAATCTTTTTATAAAGAACAAAAATGTTAAAAAACACACCTTTTCTAACTTTGACCCCCAAAATCTGTTACACATCTACAACCGCCAAAAAACACCCATGCTAAATATTTTCTAAATTTTGTCCTGAGTTTAGAAATGTCCAATGCTAACATGTTCTTAGCTTTTTTTTGAAAGTTATAAGTCAGTGGTTCTCAACCTTCCTAATGTCGCGACCCTTTAATACAGTTCCTCATGTTGTGGTGACCCCCAACCATAAAATTATTTTCCTTGCTACTTCATAACTGTAATTTTGCTACTGTTATGAATCGTAATGTAAATATCTGATATGCAGGATGCATTTTCATTGTTACAAATTGAACATAATTAAGGCATAGTGATTAATCACAAAAACAATATGTAATTATATATTGTGAAATATTTATTTCTAATTACAAATAAATGAAATTTTGTCTTGAAACATGGTGTAGCATGGGTAACCATCTTAATATAACAACAGTAAACTACATTGCTACATTTCCCTGGCACTGTCTCTGATATCTCGGGGTCTGTTACCAGATCTCTAGCACTGTCTCTGACATCACCGGGTCTGTCACTAGATCCCTCACACTGTCTCTGACATCATCGGGTCTGTCACTAGATCTCTGACATCGCATTGTCTGTCACTAGCTCCCTAGCACTGTCTCTGACATCAAGGAGTCTGTCACTAGATCCCTCACACTGTCTCTGACATCATGGGGTCTGTCACTAGTTCCCTAGCACTGTCTCTGACATCACGAGGTGTGCGCAGCCTATTGCATAAGGGTGTGC
Source organism: Pelobates fuscus (assembly GCF_036172605.1). NCBI lineage: Eukaryota > Metazoa > Chordata > Amphibia > Anura > Pelobatidae > Pelobates > Pelobates fuscus. The sequence continues at coordinate 405,931,121 of NC_086317.1, read as the reverse complement.
ACCCTAAAGCACAAACACACACGCTGCGTATATGTGTATATATATACACACACACATACACTGCTGTGTGTGTGAAGGTGCTGTGTGTAGGCACTGTGTGTTTATGGGTGCTGAGTGTGTAAACACTGTGTGTGTGTGTGCTGTGTGTGTGTCAGGGCGCTGTGTGTGGGTGCTGTGTATGTGAGGGCGCTGTGTGTGGGTGCTGTGTATGTGAGGGTGCTGTGTGTGTGTGTGTGTAAGGGTACACGGGGCTAGAGTTCACGCGGCAATGCTCCGACCTCGCGAGAGGAACCCGGCAGAGCTGCTGGCTACAGCTCCCCGGGTTCTCTCCTGCCTCCCTCCATAGTGCTGGCCTGTGCGCACGCCTATGGATAGAGGAGCAACGTCTCGCTTTCTAAGACCAACGGAAATATGTGTTTTCCGATTGTCTTAGGTGACCCCTGTGAAAGGGTCGCTCGACCCCCAAAGGGGTCAATACCCACAGGTTGAGAACCGCTGTTATAAGTACAAGTAGCACTTTGCTAGTTCCGAAAAAAAATTGTTTTCAAAATTAACGCAAGTTACATTGTAACACTGATATCTGTCAATAATCCCTGAATAACCCTTCACATGTATATATTTTTTAAATGAAGACAACCTAAGGTTTTTTGACTCTTTTCATGCAACCATTTTACCACCAATCTATGCCAAATAATAATAACAAAATAATAATAAATTGGTGATTTTTTTGACACACATACCAATTTAAGAAAACATGTACGGAGAACTTTAAGCGTTATTGCCAAAGAACACCCCAATATGTGTTCAGCAACATCTCCAGTGTACAGTGATTCCACACATGTATAGGTGTGTCGGGTTCTCTGGGGGCTAAAAAACCTTATTTGGAGGGTGCGCATTCCAGTTTTCCAACTTGGAATTTTCACAGCTGGCCCATGTCCTATTTGGGACATTTTTGAAGCCGGCCAATGTAATTTAACCCCATCAAACCATATATTTTTTAAAAGTAGACACCCGAGGGTATTTCAAATGGTGGTATTTTAAAACTTTCCATGCACTAATTCTATCACCAGTCTTCATCACACTTTTGTGTAGTAATTTTTTTGTGTGTTTTTTTTCTCTCACATTGTACTTAAGGCATAGATTCTCAGTTCCTGTTATGTGTTACTGACAACATGTGTTCAGCAACATCTCCCGAGTACAACAGTGTCCCCAATTTGCAGGTTTTTGCAAACTTACAGGGGTCAAATGTAGGGCTTTCCCCATTTTCATGTTTGCACATTGACTGTATAGCAGCCCACTAATGAAAATTAACCCCATCATGGCATACCATTTGTAAAAGTAGACAACCCACGGTATTCAAAATGGGGTATGTCCAGTCTTTTTAGTAGCCACTTAGTCACAAACCTGGGACTCAGACTTAGGGACTCGGAAGCTCACGCAGGTAAAGTCTGGGAAGTGGCAGCTCCCGTCAGCTGTAAACAGAAACCAAGAGACACGTAGAACCCTGTCTGCCTGAATTGCTAACGTGCCGACATCTACCCACACTACAAGGGACACACTGGGTGGGCCTCAAGGCGGGAGGGAGTAGACGCAAGGGAACCCACGTGAGATCTGAAGCCACACGCAGGAAACCACTGGGGGGTGGGGGAGTAGGGAGGGATGCAAAGCCTAAGAGCTGGCGGCGTGCAAGCCCCGAGGGGAAACGCAATGGAAGAGGGAGAGGGCGGGAGAGGGACGGCGCGGAGGGTGGGAGGGAGGCAGGAAGGGGATCAAATTGGAAGAAAAGGAAAAAAAATAGGAAAAGGAAAGGAAATACAGGGAAAAAAAGAAGGAAAAGGGGGAAAAAAGGGAGGAGGAGATAGGAAAAGGAAAAAAAAAGAGGAAAAAAAAGACACAACACAGAGGGGGAGGAGACAAGGGGCAAACTTGACGAAACAATGCCAATGGGATACAAAGGGCACCGCACCACCATACGGAAAGAAGTCAACCGGGAGAACCATGAGCCAGGGAAAAAGCAGGGAGGGCGAGAGACCCACAAGACACCCCACAACGCACTTTTCTCGCACTCCCTACTAAAAATATCACACACACACACAGAAACCTGATATTTCAGGACATAAATGCTTCTCGGGAAACACCACCACAACCAAAGTCGGCCAGGTCCCATTGATACTACCCAGCCTCGAGGTTGCGGAAAGTGGGAAAGGCAGAAAATGTCGCTGAGAAACGCTGTGATACATACTCAGGCCCATCAGCGGAGACCCCGGACTGACTAGGCATAACCGACCCATCACCCAACCCTGACCACTGAGAGTAAGCCCAAGACCTTGGACACTAAGCTGCGACAAGTCCCCCTAAGGAAGCGTATGCACCCCTACAGGCTCCACCCCCTAACACATTATGTAGCCACCCACACTGAACACACACACTAGTCATGAGGACGGATACCCGGAACAGGGAGCAAACTGAGCACAAGACACAGATAAGGACCAAGTCCACTGGCAGCGCAGCCCACAACCCGATTACCATACTGAGAGGGGCAGAGATACCCGAAACACACATACCAGAACAAGGCAAGACCCCACCACACTAAGCCATGACCATGAGCGATCCCCTAGGGGACCACAACACCCAGCCATATCCGACTGTGATACCAGTATCGCCCGAGTAGACGACCCATAATCTGGGCAATGACCCCGGGAAGCCGCCTCCCCCCCCCCCCACAGCGCCGCTGAACAGAGAAAAACCCAAGACCCGCGTCACCCTACTACCTAGAACCTTGTCCATTTACCTGCATCTACCACCTGTCTTGGACAAAACGATATCTCAACACTTCAGGATTTTCCCCCTTACTCCCCCCTCTTCTCTCTTCCTCTCACTCGCCCCCTGTTTCTCCTCCAGGTTTGGCCCCTGCTTGCTGCCCTGTAGATGCCGGTGCTGGGGGGAGCCCAATATGCCCGAGAGGATCTAGACCTCATTACCTACAATGTCCGTGGCCTCAGCGTCCGCCAGAAACACTCTCACGTCCTCGGAGACCTGAAAAGATATAGGACCTCCATTGCATTTCTCTTCTACGAGAACCGGGCACCTTCCCTGAGAGACTGCAACTTCCCTCTAGGATTTTTTTTTAGCAACAACCTGTCACGCCGCACCCTCGGAGTGGGGATACTATTCTCCAGACGGATTCTCTACGTAGAATTGGACAGTCTTCGATGCAAACACGGCAGATACATCTTTACGAAGGGCACCCTACACGGTCAGAAATACACATTCACAAACATTTACACACCGAATACCAAACAATACCATTTCCTCCGCACAGCGCTGAACATCCTGATGGGATTTGCAGAAGGTATTTCGATAATAGGCGGCAACCTAAATGTGACGCTCCATCAACTTGACACCTCCTCCCACACGGCAACGCCACTGGAAAACCAACATGCTAAAACACTCCACCTTCTCACGGATTGTTGGAAAGCACTAAATCCAACAGGCCGCGACTACACTTTCTACTCTCCAACACATACCTCATACTCGAGACTCGACGACTTCCTGTTACCAAACAATTACCTTACCCTGCTAATGGAGTCTGACATTTTTCCCATGACATGGTCAGATCATAACCCAGTCCACCTACAACTCAAGTCATGCTTGTTTCTACCCCGCCAGACATCGTGGCGCTTAAACAAATCGATCCTTTCCGACACCACTATAGTCGAGACTACCAGACAGATCAGTCAAGACTACTTCACCACCAAGAAGACAGGGGATACAACACCCCTGACCTGTTGGGAGGCCCTCAAGGCAGTGCTCCGCGGACATTTCATCGCTAAACCTGCAAGAAAAGAATTGCTTGGGCATTATAGACATCAGCAACGACATAGCAACACTGGAGAGCCAACACAAGAGAACACTGGACGCTGCCACATATAGAGACCTCCTTCCTAAACGCACCGAACTTACTACAAATCTAAACCGTACGATCCAGCGCTCCTTCCAACATTTCCGACACCTGATCCACGAACACGGGAACAAATGCAGCAGGCTCCTTGACAACCTTCTGAAACAACGGAAAACCCAGTTGTATATACCTAAAATTAAAGACCCGGCTCAGCTAGTCCATCACCTCTCGGACCAAATCTCTGCGACATTCCTCCAATATTACCGATGCCTACACCACATACGCCAGGAAACCTGCGAAGAAGGGGAACCTCACATACGCACAGAATTACAACGATATCTCAACACTTCAGGATTACCCCGGATCGAGAACCACGAACGAGAAGCGTTAGATGCCCCCATCACTACAGAGGAACTGACACTCGCCATAAAGAAATCTATAACGGGCAAATCACCGGGACCAGACGGTCTCCCCCTCCTATACGGAGCGGCAGGTGGGGGGGCCCTAAAGTAAAATAAGGGGGGAACCTATTGTCCTCCCCCCGGCCCCACACCCCTGAGCGGCGGGTGGGGGCCCTAAAAAAAAAATGTTACCCCCCCAGGTGACTAGGGGACCCCAATCACCTAGTCACCCACTCCAAAAATATTTTTAGAAATCCTACCTACCCCCCTCACCCTAAAAATAGTGGGTGGGAACAATGACTAAGTACCTGTAAAAATAAAAAGGAATGAAACTTACCATTTAATATCTTCTTTTTTCTAAAATCTTCTTTTTTCACCCCCAGAAAAGGCCAAAAAAAAACCCATAAAATCTGTCGCACTTGAAAAAAAACAAAAACCTAAAAACCAAAGGGCAAAAAAAAAATCAGACAAAAAAAAAAAAAACCTGATGCTGAAAAAAATAATTCATCTTCACCCATGGAGGGCACCGCGCAGACTGAGCTCCACAGGGTGGAAGAAGGCTTATAAAGCTTTGCCTCGCCCTGCAATTAGGCTTAGGGCACTCTGGTTGGTTGGTTTAAGCCATACAATCAGAGTGATCTGACAGGTAAATATAGAGACTGACAGGTAAGTCTTTATATTTACCTGTCACAGCACTCTGATTGGTTAGCTTGAAATCCAACCAGAGTGCTCTGTGTCATTTCACACAGCGTGGGAAAGTTCTTTAGAATTTTCCCATGCTTTGTAATTTGACTCATAACTCTCTGAGTGTTGCTATGAGTCAAATTACACAGCGTGTACACCACTCCGACAAGAACAGCCCCACTACAACTAATGGAGACGCACACACCATAGCAACCCATAAACCGCAACATAGAAACATCAGTAATGAAATAGATTGTGAAACTGGCATCCCTTTACATGCAACCAACTTGACCAGCAAGCAACACTGGTACCCAGGAATACTTGTGCACGACGGATGCACAAGGAGGCCTCCAGACCACTTTACAGTCCTCAATGTTGACTATTTACTCACATAACGTGAGGGGAATGAACACCCCACATAAACGCAGGATATTACTCAGAGACGCGAAACAGAGAGCAGACATTAGGTTGTTAGAGTAGGACCTGCCAAAGATACATTGACGTTGTGGCAGGCTTACGCAATGTATGATCATATAATGTAACTAAACCCCCATTAATTTTGCCAAGATTAGGTGATTTTTTTTTTTTTTTTATAAAATCTGTTGTGAATAAATCACAAAGTTATTTCTGCTATTTTATTTTATTTCATTCGGTAGCTGTAACTACCGAACAGAGACCACCCCCCCTTGCTCATTAACTTCAAAGCGAACTCTTGTTTAAGCCCTCTCCCTGTGCGGCCGCCGTTCATATAGTCGAATGCCACGTGGCTGAGAAAATGGCGGCCATCTTGTTTGAGCGAACAAAGGCAGCGGGACTTGGTAGTCGAGTGTCTGGAACTAAGATCGGACACTCGACTTCCCGAACACCGGTCCCAACGTACGATCGCTTACTTCTTTGTTTCCCAAACCGCTAGGAGAGCGCTGTTCGGTACTTTTGTTCAAATGAATGAGGGGAACAATCGCTGCTAGGAGCCAGGGGGAACCTTTCGTGATATTTGGATATGTTGGTCACCCAGATCAGGGCTATCAGGGGATGTAACTTTTGTGGGGATACCTTATGTTTTAGGGTGCGTTTTAAAAGTTGGGTAAAATTGTGATTTTTCTGCCTGGAGATAATTAAAGGAACACTATAGTCACCTAAATTACCTTAGCTAAATAAAGCAGTTTTAGTGTATAGATCATTCCCCTGCAATTTCACTGCTCAATTCACTGTCATTTAGGAGTTAAATCACTTTGTTTCTGTTTATGCAGCCCTAGCCACACCTCCCCTGGCTATGATTGACAGAGCCTGCATGAAAAAAAAACTGGTTTCACTTTCAAACAGATGTAATTTACCTTAAATAATTGTATCTCAATCTCTAAATTGAACTTTAATCACATACATGAGGCTCTTGTGGGGTCTAGCAAGCTATTAACATAGCAGGGGATAAGAAAATCTTAATTAAACAGAACTTGCAATAAAGAAAGCCTAAATAGGGCTCTCTTTACAGGAAGTGTTTATGGAAGGCTGTGCAAGTCACATGCAGGGAGGTGTGACTAGGGTTCATAAACAAAGGGATTTAACTCCTGAATGGCAGAGGTTTGAGCAGTGAGGCTGCAGGGGCATGTTCTATACGCCAAAACTGCTTCATTAAGCTAAAGTTGTTCAGGTGACTATAGTGTCCCTTTAAGTTATTACTTTATCTGCCTAAATTATCTCTAGGTCGAGTGGAGGGAATTATATGTTTGTACTGGGAGTGTTTAAGTATTTCTTTTCTTATGATTGGCTGCATGATTTATGTTCCTGTGGGAGGTCCCCTTGCATAAAAACAAAGTGTGGCATGATTAAACTTGAGTTCTGTTACACCCTTCATCTAGACTTCGGCTGATGTTTGGGTACCTGTCTGCTTTACTGGGAGAATCTATTTGGGAAGCTGTTATTTCGTATGGGAATCGCTTACTTTATTTAACCGAACGGCGAGTTATAATCACTGATACTCTGGCCATTCGGGAGGAAACTATCGAATGGGTATAGGATATACCAGGTGTCCTTACATGTGTCAACATTGAAGTTCCTGTTTTGTGGATAGGTGAGTGCGCTGGATCTTGTGTATTGTATAAATTGGCCCCCAGCAGCACCCCATTTATACATGTTCAGGTGAGTGCAGCCCCCTGGTTTCATAAATATATATATATATATATATATATATATATATATATATATATATATAAAACAAGGTTTCCTGTTTTGCCCACTTCTGGTTGTAGCTCACCTGGAGACTACATGTCCCATAATGCCCTGCTGTGGGACACACACATCCCCTACGTCTATTTCCTGATCGCCAACATTCCCACCTATATGTGTTATTGTCTTATTAACCCCACCACTGCCGTTATAATCTTTGAGCTTTGGTTTTATTTCCATTTTTATTCACTTTTATTCACTTCCGGGTATGTCCCACCCGAAGACTACCCTTCCCTTACTGCCTTGCTTTCCATCTTTACCGCCCAGTGACTCCCCTAACTCCTGGCTCACAGGGGAAGCCCCACCCAGCCCCTACTCGCAGCCTTCACTGAAATAAAGGGGCGTGTTAATATTAACGATCCCCTCTGTCAGCATACCATTCCCATAAGGAGTTGGGGCCGACCACGTGATATAGCACATTACAATATGCCGTGATCACGTGATCGTTTCCCTAAATTTGTTAATAAAATCTTTACAGTAAAAATCCGTTTTAATTAAATAAAAATACCTTAGATACCCATTATGATTATTTGTTACCTTGCCTATATTTTAGCTGTGATTTGTTTTTTATCTATGTTTTATGCAAATGAACCTCATACCCTTAGGTTGCGGCCCTACATTTATCATAGCTTCTAGTTGAACATTTACCGCTGATCCAACAACTATTTAAAATAAACACTCACACTTTTCTGGAGCTTCCCGCCTATGGATCAAGTGCAGAGAAACCGGTGTAACATTGAATGTAACTTACGGATTTGGCTTGTTGAAGAGATCGCGTATTTGATTAAATGCTAGCGTACCCGTCTGGGCAGGTATTGTAGGTTCATAGTAGTTCTAACTGGAATGAAATCGTATAGAGACATTTCTGAATTCTTTACCAGGGTTAACCTAATACGCTTTATACTGATATTAACTACCATGTAAAAAAGTCTGCTATTAAGGGTTAATAAGTATATAGGGGTGTATATAAAAAATACCCCTCTCTAGAGATATCTTTGTCAGAAGCTCATGGAAGCAGGTTGAAGGGTCAGTGTAGGACCCGCCTTAGGGGGGTTTGCCTTGACGTTGGCAGGCGGGCATTCCTTCCAATGGCCATTGGAGCAACTAAATGACCTCCATTTGTCTAAATATACATAGGGATTAAGGAGAGAGCGCAGGTAACTTTTTCTTTTCTTTGGTTTAAATTTTTAGGGGCTGGGTCCATCCTTATTGTGTATTAGCTTGCATTGTAGTTCCTAAACGCCCCTTCCACCCCCTCATTTGGAATCACACAATTATATTAACGTACCGTGTACACCGAATTAGCGACAAATGTGACTGGTAAGCGAGAGAGTATAGCTCAGAGTTCCTAATGGACATGAAGGGACAAATGCAAACGTACATGGGTATTCGTGAGAAGATTCGGACTGATTGATCACTTAGAATTTTCCCGCCAAAATTGACTATTTGATTTCCATGTGCCCGAGAAAACATATCAACATGAAGCAACAGAATTATAACGACTAGAGAGGAAAATCAGTCTAGCAGCAGCGTTCATTACGGACTGTAGGTGTGCAGTACGGCTTTTGGGAAGACCAATCAGGAGAGGGTTACAATAATCCATGTGGGAAATTACTAGAGCATGGACAAGCTCCTTGGTAGTACCTGGTGCAAGAAAGGGGCGGATGCGGGCTATGTTTTTTAGATGGAATCTACAGGATTTGGCAACATGCTGGATGTGAGGCTCAAAGGTGAGACCAGAGTCAAGTATAACGCCAAGACAGCGCGCTTGCAAGGATGGACTGATGTTGGTACCACAAACTTGAAGGGAGATCGAAAGAGGAGGATCAGTATTAGGAGGAGGAAAGACAAGGAGCTCAGTTTTAGAGAGATTGAGTTTCAGAAAGCGGGAGGACATCCAGTCAGAGATGGAAGAAAGGCAAGCAGTGACACGTTGCAGGACGGCAGGGGAGAGGTCCGGGGAGGAGAGATATAGCTGGGTGTCATCAGCGTACAGGTGGTGGTGGAATCCAAAAGAGGTAATAAGTTTGCCAAGAGAGGCAGTAGAAAGAGAAAATAGAAGGGGACCAAGGACGGAGCCTTGGGGGACTCCAACCGAGACAGGGCGAGGGGAGGAGGTATCATTAGAAAAAGAGACACTGAATGAGCGTTGGGAGAGATAAGAGGAAAACCACGAGAGGACAGAGTCACAGAGACCAAGCGATTGAAGAGTTTGAAGAAGGAGAGCATGATCAATGGTGTCAAAGGCCGCTGAGAGGTCAAGAAGAATTAGTATGGAGTAGTGGCCTTTGGATTTAGCTGCGATTAGGTTGTTAGTAACTTTGATAAGGGCAGTCTCTGTAGAGAGGATAGGGCGGAAGCCAGATTGAAGGGGGTTAAGGAGAGAGTTGGAATTGAGGAAATGAGACACACGGGTAAAGACAAGTCTTTCCAGAAGCTTTGAGGAAAAAGGGAGCAGGGATATGGGACGGTAGTTAGAGGGGGTGGACGGGTCGAGGGATGGTTTTTTTAGGATAGGTACTACAGTGGCATGTTTAAGGTCAGCAGGGACGATGCCAGAAGAGAGCGAGCAGTTGAAGATGTATGTTAGAGAAGGCACGAGACAAGTGGAGAGAGATCTGATAAGGTGAGATGGGACAGGATCGAGCGGGCAAGTGGTGGGGCGAGAGGAGCAAAGAAGAGCAGCCACCTCTTGGTCAGTAGCTGGGGAGAATGTCTGAAGGGTAGGAAAGGCATGATCTATGTGTGATTGAGAAACAGAAAGGCAAGGAGGGGAGAATTCTTTCCTTAGCTGTTCAATCTTGTCAGTGAAGTAACATGCAAAGTTATCAGCAGTAAGGTTAGTTTTGGGGGTGGCCACAGCAGGGCGAAGAAGAGAATTAAAGGTGTCAAGGAGACGCCTGGGGTTGCGGGAACATGAACTAATGAGAGAGGAAAAATAGGACTGTTTGGCAAGGGCAAGGGCTGCACTGTATGAACACAATATGAATCTATAATGGAGAAAGTCTGATTGGGTGCGAGACTTCCTCCAGGAGCGTTCAGCACAACGGGAGCATCTTTGCAGGTAGCGCGTTGATTTAGTATGCCATGGTTGGGGGCGGGTGCTGCAGTGTTCAAGGCAGATGTAAGAGTAAAGTTATATATGGAGATGGCCTATGAGAATTACCATGTTTTAGGAATTAGTGTATGTTTTTTTTTACCGCTTTTGTATGAGTGGGGTTATATCTGTATTTGCTGTTCGTGCGTGCGCAACCCCTGTTCGATAGTTTGACGTGATCCCTTGCACTCAATGTTGCCGGGTGCGGTCAGCTGACCCGAAAGTTTGGAAAAGTGACCCGGGGTGGGGGGGGGGAGGAAAGTGTTGCTGGGACCGACCGTGTTTGAGTGGTTGAGGCTGGGGACGGTAGTCCGAGGTCCGAGGGCCTGCTCTATTGTCCGGACGGTCTTTTGGCTGCTGGAAAACCACGTCGGGAGCTCTTCCGGCGAAACAGGAACCGGAAGTGATCAATCAATGTCGGCCCGATATGGAGGTACGTTTAAGTTTATATAGGCCGGATGATCCCCTCCCACAACTCCAGGCTCCACCTTCCCATATACACACAAACACACACACAGACATATAATGTGTGTTTATATATAAAAACATATATATATACACACACTTTCCTATATATGTATAATATATTATAATTAAAGCATTTTATAATATATTATACATATATAATGCATATATATGATTTCATTCTAAGTGTATTTTGAGATATATATGTATATATCTCAAAGTACACTTATAATGAAATCTTATACATGCATTATATATTATAAAATGCTTTCGTTATTTTATAATATATTATACATATATAATATGTATATATATATATATATATATATATATATATTTGTGTAAGGGGCAAATAGCCGTATATGGAGTAAGGATCCAGCATAAGCGTAGGATAGTATAAAGGGAGCAAGTCGGTTGTGGTGTGCCGAGACCGACGATACGGTAGGCCTGTAAATAAAGAGGGCCCACCAAGGAGTAAGAAAGTAAAGTAAATGGAAAGAAAAGAGAAAGTGTTGAAATGAGGAGTGGGTGGGAGGGTCATTCTGATGCTGACCTCAAGCAATATGAGTCAGGTAAGGGGTGTCCCTTATATAGGGGAGTGAATTAATTTAATCCCCTCCCACAAATACAGGCCAAACGGCCTTAATACTTGCGTAAGGGGCAAACAGCCGTATATGGAGTAAGGATCCAGCATAAGCGTAGGATAGTATAAAGGGAGCAAGTCGGTTGTGGTGTGCCGAGACCGACGATACGGTAGGCCTGTAAATAAAGAGGGCAAAAATGAATAATCAAAGATTTAATACAGTCAACAAATATATACAAATTAACCAGACATTTCCTTAAATGCATTACAGTATTTAATTCCTGGAAGGATTTTGAAGGTAGGAATCTAGGACCGAAAGTGGACACCATTTGTTGTGGGTAGGATAGTATGTTCTCTCTACTGTTGGTGCGTGTTGACTCGTTTCGGAATGTGGTAGAGCCAATAGGTAATGATATATGTGTTTACGTACGTGGGATCGTTGAAGACAATGATCTGTCTGAGTGGTGGTGATGGTAGTGGATTCTCTGGCCTGAGAAAGGCATAAAAGGCAATGTGCATGGCTGGTAATGGCCGACTTGGTAGTATAATTGAATGGTTGTAGATCTAATAGGTCAGATAAGGATGAAAAGTTGGATGGCTATTTGTAATCTCTGAGAGGAACGTGGGGGAATGGATTCCTGAAAACCTTTGAGTATATTCTTGTATGGTATGATAGCATGAAGTGATGAGGAGAGCTCCTCGTATTACCGGGGTGCTCCACCTCACCACTACTACCCCTTAATAGGTATCCAATAGTACAAGCTTAAAAACTGACAACCTTTATTGAAGCAGAAAAATAATAATTACAATAATAATGATATAAATCTCCAACACATTCACGAAAATTAGTGAACAACACACACCCCCATAAGCCAAAAAATAGTGAAAAATTAAAACAAAGACTAGAGACTTTACGCCTAGCTTGTACAGTATTCAAGTATTTTCCTTGTGTGAACAGGTAAGTCACAATATATCAAAGTAGTGCAACTCAATACAAATATGTCACAGTATATCAGAGTGGTACCACTCTTAAGTGAGACAATTGAGCACACTAACAAAGAAAAAAATGTTGTATATCAAGGAAACCCAGCCTGTTAATAGTTAGCTGCAATATATAGCAGGGGATCTCCCCTTGGTATGGATCAAATAAGAGGAAAAAAAGGAAAAAAACGGGAAATAAAACATAAATGACATAAACTCAGAAAAATGTGGCTCATATGGCTGCGGAAGGTGTGTAGCCTGTAGATATATATCTAGAGGGTCCAAAACTGTGAGTGACAGTGCAGGACAAGGTTCAATTGAGATAAAGAACTTCTTTAATTGCAACACCAAGGGCCTTGTGTACCTACTGTCATGCTCCTGTGGAGTAAAATACGTGGGCAAGACTTTTAGGGCATTCAAGGACAGAATCATGGAGCATGTACGGTCTCCAAGAAATCGCCTTGAAACACCTGTCTCGAGACACCTGAAAGAACACCACCATGGCGACTCCAATAATCTTAGGTTCTGTGGCTTGGAACTAGTTAAGAGGAACCTAAGACGTGGAGACTTCGACAGAGTCCTGAGACAGAAAGAGTCAAAATGGATATATAGATTAAAAACACTCCAACCTCGGGGTCTGAATGAAGGCTTCTCTTTTGCCCCATTTATTTGACCTCATTATCATTATATTTCTTTGAGTGTCCCACTTTGGGTTATCTAGTTTTATTTTATTTACTTTACTCTATTTTGGTTTATCTCATTCTATTCATCCATTTATGCGCTTATTTCTTTGCCTTATTATAATCATTTTTTGTTTATATGAGGGTCTTGCGTACCAGGCCTATGTTCTACTCTATTTACTATACCACTCTGCTTTTTTCCATTGATCTGCTATTTTTTCTGACTGATGAAACATTTATTTCTAACTTTGTTTATTTTTTCTGAGGTTAATTTTCTCCATTTCTATTAACCCTCCCTTCTCCTCCCACATGTGTGGATATGCCATTAACATATACTTGTGGAATAATACAAAATGAGATTTCCCCCCCCCCCCATTTATGGATAGTGTGGATGGGAGTACTATTACACTACATATATACAGTGGCCTCCCTAATAAATGATTGTGGATATGCCATTAATAAAAATACTTACGGATAGTACAAAATGAGATTCTTTTCTCTTATATATATACAGTGGCTCCTCAGATTAAATGGATGAAGGGTAATCCCCTCTAATATACTGATGGATGGAGGTTTTTTGTGTATATATATTTTCATATTTTCATTTTGTATATATATTTTCATTTGTATATATCTATACTTCTTTAGTGTAAGGGGGCTCTGTGCATGTAGATATACATACCCCACTGCCCATAAGAACTTTATTTGGGCTATAATCTATCTCCAAGACTCAGCTTCGAGTCAATTCCAGAGTTAAATTACTCTTCGGTGAGGAGGAATCACGTCCTGAACTCTACTGGGTGGAAACTCTAAGTGCGTGCGCATGCGCACGCAATCTGATGCGGTCATGCGCGCTTCATTCTACTAGGTAAAAACTGAATTCTACTAAGTAAAAACTTTAAGTGCGTGCGCATGCGCGCGCAATCTGATGCGGTCATGCGCATTTCATTCTACTAGGTAGAGACTCTAAGTGCGTGCGCATGCGCACGCAATTTGATGCGGTCATACGCACTCCATTCATGGGCTGTGATTATACTCCTCACGCAGCTGGGATCAGCTGTTTGGCGGACACGATCGAATCCCTCCTCCCGTGGACAGGTAGGAGGGTCTTGGTGTGGGTATTTAAGGAGCTAAGGGAGGTTGTCACACTGCCAGCTACCTGCCCTTGAGAAAGGCGGTTATACCGGCGAAACGCGCGTTGGGCGAACTGTGCAGGACTACCTGTATTTACACCACCAACTACTACTTAGCTATGACTTAACGTTTTTGGGTCATGGCTTTTATTTGACTGAGACTACAGTTAGCAGGATACTCCCCTAAGAGATCTTTAACTTTAGGGTAAACTATGGGAATTTATGACATATGCTAAGTGTAGCGACTGAGTCGTTTTTCTGTACAATGGACTCTGCTTAGACAGCACTTTCTTTAACGAATTTGTTTCCTCTATCTCTCATCTCCCTATCCTTTCGATTTAACATCTGCTAGACTACATATAAGGAGGTTTTTCTCCTTACTACTAAAAGTCGATGTTCAATTAGGGACATGTTTGGAGGAGTTTTTCTGAGTTTATGTCATTTATGTTTTATTTCCCGTTTTTTTCCTTTTTTTCCTCTTATTTGATCCATACCAAGGGGAGATCCCCTGCTATATATTGCAGCTAACTATTAACAGGCTGGGTTTCCTTGATATACAACATTTTTTTCTTTGTTAGTGTGCTCAATTGTCTCACTTAAGAGTGGTACCACTCTGATATACTGTGACATATTTGTATTGAGTTGCACTACTTTGATATATTGTGACTTACCTGTTCACACAAGGAAAATACTTGAATACTGTACAAGCTAGGCGTAAAGTCTCTAGTCTTTGTTTTAATTTTTCACTATTTTTTGGCTTATGGGGGTGTGTGTTGTTCACTAATTTTCGTGAATGTGTTGGAGATTTATATCATTATTATTGTAATTATTATTTTTCTGCTTCAATAAAGGTTGTCAGTTTTTAAGCTTGTACTATTGGATACCTATTAAGGGGTAGTAGTGGTGAGGTGGAGCACCCCGGTAATACGAGGAGCTCTCCTCATCACCTTTTCTGTCTGTTCTGTATATATAGGGTTAAGCCCTCCACTACCCCTGTAACCCTATTACTCCCCGCCAGAGTTCTCTTTGGCTGGTAGTTTTATTTTGTGTCCACTTTTTCCGGTTTCAATACCTGGGTTATTCGAGTGGTTATCTTTATTTATTTTTCTTTAAGTAGAACATGGCCGGTTTCCTAACCAATAAACTGGATAGTAGCGACTGGTGCAAAGACGCAGACAATGTCTTCTCCAATACAAAATTAGACCAGAGCGCTACGACCCCAGATATTAATAAATCATTCAATAAACTACAGGGCCTCTATAAAAACCAAATTCGAAGCTGTTGGGAGATTTCTTCCTTGGAAAATTATATAAAAAAAGAAATGGTCCCAAGGGGTTTGAGAGTGAGAAATATCCCTTCATCTCACTCTGAAAATACTGAGCTAATGAAGGAGTGGGAGGCTGCGGCTGGGACTTGCTCTAAAACCTTCATGCAGATCATCTGCAAATTCGAGCAAGACAAGCTCAAAACTGTAAACGCTAGTCTAGATGAGGAGATTAGTGGGATAAAACAATTTCAGACTGACCCCAATTTTACCTTCATGGAGTCTAGGTTGAAACAGAACCTAGACAAATACCAGGAATCAGTAAAATTTAGAAAACACGACAAATTTCTGAGAGATCTAAATGATTATGAGACTGGGAATGTCTATAAATCGTTTAATCGGAGAGTAAGACGCACCTCAGAGAATTGTCTAACATCTGACTATGATTCCTCAGATACAGATTCAGGAAGCCAAACCAACCTGGCGGAGCCTCAGCCACAGCCCTCCACTTCGACAATAGCCTCTAATCCAAGAGGGATTTTGAAAAAGGGGGTTAATTTTTTAGCCTTGGGCAATCAGGAAGAGTTTCCAAGCCAACGTACGAGGTACCAAACCCGGAATCCGAGAGGGGGGGGGAGGAGGAGGAGATACTAGAGACTACTCAAGCTATAGGATCTGAATCACAGGTCATTAATTTGTCCTCCCGTATACTAAACCAAGACCAAATCAAGGTTCTTGGTAGAGGACTATCCTTTGTACCCACCCCCCCTTTCGACAGATTTGGCTGGATCAAAGACCTTCATCTGTTTATTCGTAAATTGGCCTTACACAAATTCCATTCTATTCAGAATGAGAAAAAAGCTAGAGACCTTGGACTTACGTCCAAGGATTACCAATGTTTGACTACTCTTTTGTCTCTCTTGGATGAAAACGATCCAAGTACCACTCAGAACTATACTGATTTGAAACCTAAGAGTCGCTATACACCAAGCTTTTCAGGCTTCAGGAACATTGAATTGTTCCTTGAAGCGGCTAAGAATGAGATTGAAAAAATTAACTACAAATCTCTTCACATCCATTCAAACGACAACCTCCATAAAAATGAACAACGGGCTTTGAAATCCCTTCAAAATGACGCTGATATCATTATCAAACCAGCGGATAAGGGGGGTAATGTCGTAATAATGGATGTAAGTAAATATATTGAGATAGTGGAACGTGTTCTGGGTGATACTGAGACTTATAGAATTCTTAAAACCGACCCCACAAATGAGTACCTCACGAAATACAAAGAGATCTTGGATGAAGGCCGCAGTGGAGGGTTGCTGTCGGGTGACGAGTATGAATTTATTCTTAATCGTCACCCTAAGATAGCAACCTTCTACTGCCTGCCCAAGGTTCACAAGAACCAAGAAAGCCCCCCTGGACGCCCAATTGTCTCAGGAGTGGATAATATTACGCAAAACGGTAGTCTATATGTGGACAAAGTCCTGAGACCTATGGTGGAGACTTTGCCTTCATACATTAGGGATACTAAACAGGCCCTCAATAGACTCTCGGATCTCCAGTTTTCTCCCACAGCTAGCTTGTGCAGCCTGGACGTAGAATCTCTCTACTCCTCCATTCCTCACGACAGAGGGTTGGAACATGTGGGATTCTTTCTTAACCAGAGAATTCGTAGGGATGATTTACATACAGCTTTTGTCCTACGTCTCCTGGGATTTATTTTGTCGCATAATTATTTTTTGTTTAATACCAAGTTCTACCACCAGGTGAGGGGTACCGCGATGGGCACGGCTTGTGCCCCTTCATATGCGAACCTCCACCTGGGATGGTGGGAACATCAAATCTTCACCTCTGGTGCTCTGACAAAATACTTACCCATGATTCTATGGTGGGGCCGCTACATTGATGATATTCTAATAGTGTGGCAGGGCACCCACCAAGAATTTTTGGATCTGGTTAGTTTGTTAAATCGAAATGAGGAGAATTTGCGGTTTACATCTGAATACGGTGGATGTACAATTAACTTCTTGGATGTGACCATCTCTATGAATAGGGATGGCACATTTCAATCCACCCTATTCAGAAAACCCACTGCTACAAACTCCCTTCTCCATTGGGGGAGTTGCCACCCGAGACCCCTGAAGGAGGGTATACCTGTGGGTCAATACCTCCGTCTCCGCAGGAATTGTAGTGACCTCTCTGACTTTAAAATAAAAGCACAGCAACTCAGAGCCTATTTTAAAGCAAAAGGCTACCCGAATCGCTGTCTCAAGAAAGCATACAAAAGGGCACTTGAGACTCAGAGAGATGCACTTTTGGGTGATCGCCCTGAAACCGAGGGGACCAGAGGGGTTGGAACAATTCGCATGATTGCGACGTATGATGCTGGTTGGTCTGAAGTCAAAAGGTCTCTGGATAGGTTTTGGCCCATCTTATTGAATGATACACACCTCAAGAATGTCTTAGGCTCACATATCGACATCACGGCCAGAAGAGGACGTAATATCCGGGACATGCTGGTACCCAGTCACTTCTCTATTAGGCCACCTCCCCGAGCCACCTGGCTGGGCACTCCGCCCTGTGGCTCATATGGCTGCGGAAGGTGTGTAGCCTGTAGATATATATCTAGAGGGTCCAAAACTGTGAGTGACAGTGCAGGACAAGGTTCAATTGAGATAAAGAACTTCTTTAATTGCAACACCAAGGGCCTTGTGTACCTACTGTCATGCTCCTGTGGAGTAAAATACGTGGGCAAGACTTTTAGGGCATTCAAGGACAGAATCATGGAGCATGTACGGTCTCCAAGAAATCGCCTTGAAACACCTGTCTCGAGACACCTGAAAGAACACCACCATGGCGACTCCAATAATCTTAGGTTCTGTGGCTTGGAACTAGTTAAGAGGAACCTAAGACGTGGAGACTTCGACAGAGTCCTGAGACAGAAAGAGTCAAAATGGATATATAGATTAAAAACACTCCAACCTCGGGGTCTGAATGAAGGCTTCTCTTTTGCCCCATTTATTTGACCTCATTATCATTATATTTCTTTGAGTGTCCCACTTTGGGTTATCTAGTTTTATTTTATTTACTTTACTCTATTTTGGTTTATCTCATTCTATTCATCCATTTATGCGCTTATTTCTTTGCCTTATTATAATCATTTTTTGTTTATATGAGGGTCTTGCGTACCAGGCCTATGTTCTACTCTATTTACTATACCACTCTGCTTTTTTCCATTGATCTGCTATTTTTTCTGACTGATGAAACATTTATTTCTAACTTTGTTTATTTTTTCTGAGGTTAATTTTCTCCATTTCTATTAACCCTCCCTTCTCCTCCCACATGTGTGGATATGCCATTAACATATACTTGTGGAATAATACAAAATGAGATTTCCCCCCCCCCCCCCATTTATGGATAGTGTGGATGGGAGTACTATTACACTACATATATACAGTGGCCTCCCTAATAAATGATTGTGGATATGCCATTAATAAAAATACTTACGGATAGTACAAAATGAGATTCTTTTCTCTTATATATATACAGTGGCTCCTCAGATTAAATGGATGAAGGGTAATCCCCTCTAATATACTGATGGATGGAGGTTTTTTTGTGTATATATATTTTCATATTTTCATTTTGTATATATATTTTCATTTGTATATATCTATACTTCTTTAGTGTAAGGGGGCTCTGTGCATGTAGATATACATACCCCACTGCCCATAAGAACTTTATTTGGGCTATAATCTATCTCCAAGACTCAGCTTCGAGTCAATTCCAGAGTTAAATTACTCTTCGGTGAGGAGGAATCACGTCCTGAACTCTACTGGGTGGAAACTCTAAGTGCGTGCGCATGCGCACGCAATCTGATGCGGTCATGCGCGCTTCATTCTACTAGGTAAAAACTGAATTCTACTAAGTAAAAACTTTAAGTGCGTGCGCATGCGCGCGCAATCTGATGCGGTCATGCGCACTTCATTCTACTAGGTAGAGACTCTAAGTGCGTGCGCATGCGCACGCAATTTGATGCGGTCATACGCACTCCATTCATGGGCTGTGATTATACTCCTCACGCAGCTGGGATCAGCTGTTTGGCGGACACGATCGAATCCCTCCTCCCGTGGACAGGTAGGAGGGTCTTGGTGTGGGTATTTAAGGAGCTAAGGGAGGTTGTCACACTGCCAGCTACCTGCCCTTGAGAAAGGCGGTTATACCGCCGAAACGCGCGTTGGGCGAACTGTGCAGGACTACCTGTATTTACACCACCAACTACTACTTAGCTATGACTTAACGTTTTTGGGTCATGGCTTTTTTTTGACTGAGACTACAGTTAGCAGGATACTCCCCTAAGAGATCTTTAACTTTAGGGTAAACTATGGGAATTTATGACATATGCTAAGTGTAGCGACTGAGTCGTTTTTCTGTACAATGGACTCTGCTTAGACAGCACTTTCTTTAACGAATTTGTTTCCTCTATCTCTCATCTCCCTATCCTTTCGATTTAACATCTGCTAGACTAAATATAAGGAGGTTTTTCTCCTTACTACTAAAAGTCGATGTTCAATTAGGGACATGTTTGGAGGAGTTTTTCTGAGTTTATGTCATTTATGTTTTATTTCCCGTTTTTTTCCTTTTTTTCCTCTTATTTGATCCATACCAAGGGGAGATCCCCTGCTATATATTGCAGCTAACTATTAACAGGCTGGGTTTCCTTGATATACAACATTTTTTTCTTTGTTAGTGTGCTCAATTGTCTCACTTAAGAGTGGTACCACTCTGATATACTGTGACATATTTGTATTGAGTTGCACTACTTTGATATATTGTGACTTACCTGTTCACACAAGGAAAATACTTGAATACTGTACAAGCTAGGCGTAAAGTCTCTAGTCTTTGTTTTAATTTTTCACTATTTTTTGGCTTATGGGGGTGTGTGTTGTTCACTAATTTTCGTGAATGTGTTGGAGATTTATATCATTATTATTGTAATTATTATTTTTCTGCTTCAATAAAGGTTGTCAGTTTTTAAGCTTGTACTATTGGATACCTTTTAAGGGGTAGTAGTGGTGAGGTGGAGCACCCCGGTAATACGAGGAGCTCTCCTCATCACCTTTTCTGTCTGTTCTGTATATATAGGGTTAAGCCCTCCACTACCCCTGTAACCCTATTACTCCCCGCCAGAGTTCTCTTTGGCTGGTAGTTTTATTTTGTGATAGCATGAAGTTATGGTAGTTTTGGCCATAGGTTATCCTGTGTTGTTGAATGCCTGTAAAATATATAATTAATGGTGTGTGAGATAGTTTAAGTTTAAGGTGGCAAAAAGAAGCAAAACCTAGGAGAAATGTTATGACACAGGTTGAGCTATGTCGTGTTCCAATGAGATTCTTTAAGCCAGGTGAAAAGCTGTGTTATGCATTCTACAAGTATGGGACGAAAGTGCTAGGTGGGATAGTGCATGCTATGCTGCATGAGTATGTCTAACCCATGATTTTGTCTCTGGAACGAAAGAGTGGCCGTGACTGTATAGGCGGCTGTAGGAAGTAAAACAGAGAAAGAGAGTAAGCGCTAAATAACAAAAAGGCAGCAACCCTATAAGGGAATCCCTCAAACACCCTTAAAAGATAAGACAAAAGAAATAACAAAAAGGCTGCGCCAGGGGAAATTAATATATAAACGACAATTAGTCCGAGTAAAAAAGAAAGTCTTATCTAGAATATGCTCCTATGGAGAATGCGAAATCTGTAGATCCACGGTCAGGGGAAAATTCCTCGCTGATCTCCTTCTTAGGAATTCGCTCGTATGTGGAAAAAGCAGATACAAAACAGGATAGTGCAATACGTCTGATAGTAAAAAATAGATAAAAAATTAAAAGCTGGTATAAAACTCACATTTGTAAGAGCTATAACTCGCTCTAGTGTTGAAGGCGTACAGCGGTACAATCCCCGCTTATGGGATATAGGGAAAATTTCCTCCGTCAGTGATGTGTTCCACGCTCAAAGATAAAAAAGAAACAACCAATAGTGCTCACTGGGTAAAATAGTGATAAAAAATACGTATAAAATGGTACTCACAAGAGAGGAGCAGACCGACTGCTCCTTGAAGATAGCGCTGGTGGTATTATCCCCACCTCGGATTACTTGGAGTCCAGGAAAATAAAAATGCCAGGTAACAAAATAATATACAGTGTAAAAAAGGCACTAAATAAAAAGTGTCCAAAAAATCTTTAATATAAAATACACAGTAAAATTCCACAAACGCGTTTCGCCAATACGGCTTTATCAATATGGATTAAGAACCTGATACCTGGCAGAGAAAGGTTTAAATAGCAAATAGAAACTTAAAATTGGTGCCAAAATTGGGGACAACCAATCAGAATACAAATTATGAACAGATAAAAGTATGCATATAAAAATAGAATTATAGTAATAAATACACAATTTGATTAACTTATTATGGCTTTATAAACTAAAGAGAATTTGAAACGAGGTGTATAAAATGTAAAATTTACAATAGTAGTGCGGTCACGTGACCGGCAGTCAAATCGCATTGGATGCTGGGATGTGTAGTTAGACGTTGGCGCGCACTGCGCAGCCGCCGGCGTCTAAGGGAAGGGGGACGTCGGCTCGCATATGATTGCGGCCGACGAGAATGCAGGAGGAGCGGAGTAAACCATGACGACGGTCGTCATCATGGAAACCAACCATACAAAGGAACGACGGCCAGCACAAGGCTGCGGCCGTCGTCAGGGTAACAGAAAAAAACGTTGGAGCACACTACAGAGTGTGACCGACGAAGAAATACAATCTGACTATGCCTGATACACTGAAAAGTGTCATCAGGCATAGTCAGAAGCAAAGAAAAAATCTAAATAGATAAAAATGAATGGATAACAGAATAAAAACAGGGGGATAAATATGTGCAATGCATAAGGACACAATGAATAAAAACATGTGGGGGGCACATACTTATAAAAAATAAATAATAAAACAAATCAAAGTAAACAGTACATAAGAATACAAGGGGTAAAAACATGTGAGGGACACATATTTATAAAAAGTTAAACAAGTCAAAGTCAACATTAAGACCATAGGGAGTGAGGGTTTGGAGTTTGTAAACCCATTCCATTTCAGTTTTCCCTAAAATGTTTTTAATGTTTCCGCCCCTCCATGGAATCGTACATTTTTTTATTCCAATACATTTCAACAATCTACGATCTTTATTATGTTTAATAAAATGTTTGGATACTGAATGATTTAAGTACCCATTTTTTATATTTCTGCAATGTTCGCTTAATCGTGTTTTTAAGCACCTAGTGGTCATTCCAACATATTGGAAGCCACAAGGGCATTCAAGCAGATAAATAACATTTTTAGTTGAACAATTAATGAAATCAGTGATTTTGTAAACCTGATTTGTAACTTTAGAGATAAATTGAGTGACTTTATGAGGAACAGTAGGATCAGTACTTCTACAAACAATACACATCTTACAAAAATCTTTAATTTGTGGGAAAAAGGATAGCGGGGCAGTATTAGTTGTTTCTTTGGTAAAATTCTTAGTTAATATTGATTTAAAATTGGGTGCCCCCCTAAAAACTATGTTAGACGTTCTGGTATGATTTTATTAAGAATTTCGTCTTGCTTTAAAATATGCCAGTGTTTTTTTATAACTTTTTTTACATTGTTGCTTTTATTATTATAATTAAAAATGATAGGCAAGGGCATAGGATTATCAATATTTTTCGTCTTGTATTCTAAAAGTTCGTTTCTATCTTTTATTTGGGTATTTTCGATAGTGTCCCTAAGTACTGTTTCAGAATCATTTTTCTCAATAAATTTGTTTTTTAAAAACTTGGCTTGTTGGTTAAAATCACTTATTTCAGAACAGTTTCGCCGAAGTCTTAACATTTGACTTTTTGGAGCGCTATCGAGCCAAGGTTGATAATGGCAACTAGTTTTGTCTATGGCAGTGTTCACGCAAACTTTTTATAAAAATATTAAGATCTAAAAAATTCATTTGTTCCCTGCTGTATTCGTAAGTTAAAAGTATACCTCTATTGTTTATATTAAGATTATTCATAAAAGAATTAATATATAATATATAATATAATATATATATATAAACAATTTGTATATCAGCAATTTTGCCCTCCTTTGTTAAAATATCTCTAATGGCTTGACAGCCTATCTCATGAGGGATAATTGTGTAAAGTGACTGGACGTCACATGTAACTAATAAAAAACTCGGCTTCCATATAAAATTGTTTAAAAACTTTAAAAGGGCCATAGAGTCTTGCATGTAAGATCTCATGAGTTTGACTGAAGGTTGTAAAAGAGTGTCTATGTACTGTGAGAGGTTGCATAGGAGGGAGCCTATGCCAGACACAATAGGTCTTCCAGGTGGTGAGGTTTCATTTTTATGAATTTTAGGGAGAAAATATATGACGGGTATTATAGGAAATTTTTTGTTTAAAAAATTGAATTCATGTTTATTTAAAATCCCTGAACGTAGGCCTTTGTTTAAAAATTGAGTTAAAACCACTTGAATTTTTGCGGTTGGATCTGATGTAAGTCTTTCATACACATTAGTATCATTTAATTGTCTGTGTGCCTCTTCTATATACATCTGGCTGGATAGTATAACTATCCCCCCTCCTTTGTCGGCTGGCTTGATTACAATATTTTTATCTTCTTGAAGTTCTTTTAATGCCAATTTTTCCATATGTGTTAGATTCTGAGGGTCGTATTTTCTGTTCTTAATTTTTTCTAAATCTTTTACTACTAGTTTTTCGAACATAGTGATTGGAGCGGATTTGAAATGGGCAGGATAGAAGGTAGATTTTTCTCTTAAGTGTGTATTGATAATAGAGTGGTTTTCGGGAGATGTGTGGGGTGGTGGATTGGGATTTAAAATAAGATTATCTTCATTTTTATCTATAAAGAATCTTTTAAGAGTGGCTTTTCGAACAAATTTATTGACATCGAGAAAAGCTTCAAACGGTTTAAAAGAATTAGTTGGGGCAAATTTAAGACCTTTTGTTAAAACTGATATTTGTGCACTAGTTAAACATTTTTGTGAGAGGTTAAAAATGCCATTATTCGTATTTGCTTGAGGAACTGATATCTTTCTAATCTTTCTTTTTTGTTCGCGCCTGCCACTTCTTCTTCCTCTAAATTTAAAATCCTTTTTTTGTGATCGTGAGGGGTATGGTGTTTGGGCTAGTGTAGTGGGGTGAGTTCTGATCTCTAAAAAATGATCCTCATTTTCAAATTCTGAATCTAAGGATAACAATTAATATCTGTTTTGGTGATTAGGGATCGTGGGTGATTTCAAATAGTTAGAATATTCCTTGTGGTCATTAATGTATCTGGATCTTTGTGGTTTAGGGGATGGGTATTTGTGTTGGGGTCCTGACGTATTGCGATATATTGGTGATGTTGGAATTTTTTGGTAATTCCGATATGAATTGTTGCGGTTTCTTTGTGTGAATGGACGGTATTGATTGGTATTGGGATTGTGAGGTCTTTGTGGAGGGCCACGGTAATGATTTGTTGGTGCCCTATATGTACGTGTGTTTGGTGGTGAGTGTGAGAACTTTTTAATGTTAGGATTTTGGTGCTGGTGAGGTGGGTGTTCTGAGTAGTGTGCCTCGGAATTTTCATAATTCCTTGGCTCATGGTGAGTGTTTGTTCTTGCGTGATTGTATCTTTGACTCTGATATTGCGAGGTATATTTTTTATTTAGATGGTAGGTTCTGACCTGTTTATTGGAGTAATCGGTCTTGTCTCTAATATACTTCTTAATTTTTATATGTTTTGTTTCAATTTCAACCTTTTCAATTTTACTTTGAATTAATATAGAATTCTGTTTGTATGCTTTTGTTTCAGTGAATGGCAAAAGTCTGTCTTTGAGGCCATTGATCTCTATATCTAAAGTGGATAGTTTTTTTACTTAGGAAGTGTATGATGAACATGCCTGGAATATAAATGAGACAATTGTCGGCAGGGATGTATACCCCCGCCTGGTACATGAAAGTGAAATGTGATAAGTGGCCAACCAAGTGAGTTCCCCAGAAATATCATGACCTTATGGATGAGTAGTGGCGTTTCTTGATGATATGACATGTGCTTAGTTGTCTGAGTAACAACGGATGGATGACCCTGACCAAGATTTACCCCATGCCACAGCAGCTGCTACAATGGGGTAGATCCCCCAAAGGGGCTGAGGTGGTGGAAACATTTCAAAACCTGGATGCCATGGCCAACAGCTCCAAAGCAATCGTTCCTGGTAGATCGCTGCCAAACCCGTGGTAGACGCCGCGTCTGACCATCTGGTTAGAGAAGTGTCAGACAATCCTGGAAGGAACATGCTTTTCCCATGCCAAGTGGTTAAGAAATTCCCCCCCATGTGCAGGTCTGCTGTTGCTGGGGAGTCTAGGGACATCCTCTGATCGTCATGTTGGAAGTGTGGAAAAAAGGGGAAAGTACTCTGAATGTGAAAGCATGGTCTTGTGGTATGATTGGCATGGCAAAATTAAGGAACCTGGTAGGGATTGTAGTTCCTTGCAGTTGTAAGTACTAAGCAGGAGGTAGTGATTGATGTAGTTGAGAATGTTCCCTATTTGTCTTGTGGTAACTTGCGTGTATGGATGCCGACTCAAGTCGTATGCCCAGTAATGTGATAATAGTGTCTGGGCCTTCTGTTTCTTATGGGGTACTGGGACGCCCAATTGGTCAACCAGACTAAGCTGCCGTGAGGCTTCTAGTGAAAAATATGTTATCTTTGATCAACAAGAAGTCTTCTAGATAGTGTATGACTGTAAGGCCTCTGGATATGTTATCATAACCAGCACAGAGTATCTGCGAATATCGATAGTAGGCTAATCTGTAGCCCGAAAGTTGAGCGGGGAAAGGATTGCCCAATTTATGCCATTTAAGTACAAATACAAAAAGAGAAGTCCTGCGCTTAAGCTGCAAGGACTACAACACACATCAGCCCCAATATATAGTAAAAACCAAAGAAAAGAAAATGTTACTTGCGCTTTTTCCTTAATCCCTATGTATATTTAGACAAATGGAGGTCATTTAGTTGCTCCAATGGCCATTGGAGGGATGCCCGCCTGCCAACGTCAAGGCAGACCCCCCCTAAGCGGGTCCTAACACTGACCCTTCAGCCTGCTTCCTTGAGCTTCTGGCAAAGATATCTCTAATGAGACAGAAAGGGGTATTTTTTATATACACCCCTTTACTTATTAACCCTTAATAGGGAACACATGGGATGGGTAGCAGCATTGTAACCAGGCTGTGTGATACAAAGTAAATACAAATACAAAAAGAGAAGTCCTGCGCTTAAGCTGCAAGGACTACAACACACATCAGCCCCAATATATAGTAAAAACCAAAGAAAAGAAAATGTTACTTGCGCTTTTTCCTTAATCCCTATGTATATTTAGACAAATGGAGGTCATTTAGTTGCTCCAATGGCCATTGGAGGGATGCCCGCCTGCCAACGTCAAGGCAGACCCCCCCTAAGCGGGTCCTAACACTGACCCTTCAGCCTGCTTCCTTGAGCTTCTGGCAAAGATATCTCTAATGAGACAGAAAGGGGTATTTTTTATATACACCCCTTTACTTATTAACCCTTAATAGGGAACACATGGGATGGGTAGCAGCATTGTAACCAGGCTGTGTGATACAAAGTAAATACAAATACAAAAAGAGAAGTCCTGCGCTTAAGCTGCAAGGACTACAACACACATCAGCCCCAATATATAGTAAAAACCAAAGAAAAGAAAATGTTACTTGCGCTTTTTCCTTAATCCCTATGTATATTTAGACAAATGGAGGTCATTTAGTTGCTCCAATGGCCATTGGAGGGATGCCCGCCTGCCAACGTCAAGGCAGACCCCCCCTAAGCGGGTCCTAACACTGACCCTTCAGCCTGCTTCCTTGAGCTTCTGGCAAAGATATCTCTAATGAGACAGAAAGGGGTATTTTTTATATACACCCCTTTACTTATTAACCCTTAATAGGGAACACATGGGATGGGTAGCAGCATTGTAACCAGGCTGTGTGATACAAAGTAAATACAAATACAAAAAGAGAAGTCCTGCGCTTAAGCTGCAAGGACTACAACACACATCAGCCCCAATATATAGTAAAAACCAAAGAAAAGAAAATGTTACTTGCGCTTTTTCCTTAATCCCTATGTATATTTAGACAAATGGAGGTCATTTAGTTGCTCCAATGGCCATTGGAGGGATGCCCGCCTGCCAACGTCAAGGCAGACCCCCCCTAAGCGGGTCCTAACACTGACCCTTCAGCCTGCTTCCTTGAGCTTCTGGCAAAGATATCTCTAATGAGACAGAAAGGGGTATTTTTTATATACACCCCTTTACTTATTAACCCTTAATAGGGAACACATGGGATGGGTAGCAGCATTGTAACCAGGCTGTGTGATACAAAGTAAATACAAATACAAAAAGAGAAGTCCTGCGCTTAAGCTGCAAGGACTACAACACACATCAGCCCCAATATATAGTAAAAACCAAAGAAAAGAAAATGTTACTTGCGCTTTTTCCTTAATCCCTATGTATATTTAGACAAATGGAGGTCATTTAGTTGCTCCAATGGCCATTGGAGGGATGCCCGCCTGCCAACGTCAAGGCAGACCCCCCCTAAGCGGGTCCTAACACTGACCCTTCAGCCTGCTTCCTTGAGCTTCTGGCAAAGATATCTCTAATGAGACAGAAAGGGGTATTTTTTATATACACCCCTTTACTTATTAACCCTTAATAGGGAACACATGGGATGGGTAGCAGCATTGTAACCAGGCTGTGTGATACAAAGTAAATACAAATACAAAAAGAGAAGTCCTGCGCTTAAGCTGCAAGGACTACAACACACATCAGCCCCAATATATAGTAAAAACCAAAGAAAAGAAAATGTTACTTGCGCTTTTTCCTTAATCCCTATGTATATTTAGACAAATGGAGGTCATTTAGTTGCTCCAATGGCCATTGGAGGGATGCCCGCCTGCCAACGTCAAGGCAGACCCCCCCTAAGCGGGTCCTAACACTGACCCTTCAGCCTGCTTCCTTGAGCTTCTGGCAAAGATATCTCTAATGAGACAGAAAGGGGTATTTTTTATATACACCCCTTTACTTATTAACCCTTAATAGGGAACACATGGGATGGGTAGCAGCATTGTAACCAGGCTGTGTGATACAAAGTAAATACAAATACAAAAAGAGAAGTCCTGCGCTTAAGCTGCAAGGACTACAACACACATCAGCCCCAATATATAGTAAAAACCAAAGAAAAGAAAATGTTACTTGCGCTTTTTCCTTAATCCCTATGTATATTTAGACAAATGGAGGTCATTTAGTTGCTCCAATGGCCATTGGAGGGATGCCCGCCTGCCAACGTCAAGGCAGACCCCCCCTAAGCGGGTCCTAACACTGACCCTTCAGCCTGCTTCCTTGAGCTTCTGGCAAAGATATCTCTAATGAGACAGAAAGGGGTATTTTTTATATACACCCCTTTACTTATTAACCCTTAATAGGGAACACATGGGATGGGTAGCAGCATTGTAACCAGGCTGTGTGATACAAAGTAAATACAAATACAAAAAGAGAAGTCCTGCGCTTAAGCTGCAAGGACTACAACACACATCAGCCCCAATATATAGTAAAAACCAAAGAAAAGAAAATGTTACTTGCGCTTTTTCCTTAATCCCTATGTATATTTAGACAAATGGAGGTCATTTAGTTGCTCCAATGGCCATTGGAGGGATGCCCGCCTGCCAACGTCAAGGCAGACCCCCCCCTAAGCGGGTCCTAACACTGACCCTTCAGCCTGCTTCCTTGAGCTTCTGGCAAAGATATCTCTAATGAGACAGAAAGGGGTATTTTTTATATACACCCCTTTACTTATTAACCCTTAATAGGGAACACATGGGATGGGTAGCAGCATTGTAACCAGGCTGTGTGATACAAAGTAAATACAAATACAAAAAGAGAAGTCCTGCGCTTAAGCTGCAAGGACTACAACACACATCAGCCCCAATATATAGTAAAAACCAAAGAAAAGAAAATGTTACTTGCGCTTTTTCCTTAATCCCTATGTATATTTAGACAAATGGAGGTCATTTAGTTGCTCCAATGGCCATTGGAGGGATGCCCGCCTGCCAACGTCAAGGCAGACCCCCCCTAAGCGGGTCCTAACACTGACCCTTCAGCCTGCTTCCTTGAGCTTCTGGCAAAGATATCTCTAATGAGACAGAAAGGGGTATTTTTTATATACACCCCTTTACTTATTAACCCTTAATAGGGAACACATGGGATGGGTAGCAGCATTGTAACCAGGCTGTGTGATACAAAGTAAATACAAATACAAAAAGAGAAGTCCTGCGCTTAAGCTGCAAGGACTACAACACACATCAGCCCCAATATATAGTAAAAACCAAAGAAAAGAAAATGTTACTTGCGCTTTTTCCTTAATCCCTATGTATATTTAGACAAATGGAGGTCATTTAGTTGCTCCAATGGCCATTGGAGGGATGCCCGCCTGCCAACGTCAAGGCAGACCCCCCCTAAGCGGGTCCTAGCACTGACCCTTCAGCCTGCTTCCTTGAGCTTCTGGCAAAGATATCTCTAATGAGACAGAAAGGGGTATTTTTTATATACACCCCTTTACTTATTAACCCTTAATAGGGAACACATGGGATGGGTAGCAGCATTGTAACCAGGCTGTGTGATACAAAGTAAATACAAATACAAAAAGAGAAGTCCTGCGCTTAAGCTGCAAGGACTACAACACACATCAGCCCCAATATATAGTAAAAACCAAAGAAAAGAAAATGTTACTTGCGCTTTTTCCTTAATCCCTATGTATATTTAGACAAATGGAGGTCATTTAGTTGCTCCAATGGCCATTGGAGGGATGCCCGCCTGCCAACGTCAAGGCAGACCCCCCCTAAGCGGGTCCTAACACTGACCCTTCAGCCTGCTTCCTTGAGCTCATTAGAGATATCTTTGCCAGAAGCTCAAGGAAGCAGGCTGAAGGGTCAGTGTTAGGACCCGCTTAGGGGGGGTCTGCCTTGACGTTGGCAGGCGGGCATCCCTCCAATGGCCATTGGAGCAACTAAATGACCTCCATTTGTCTAAATATACATAGGGATTAAGGAAAAAGCGCAAGTAACATTTTCTTTTCTTTGGTTTTTACTATATATTGGGGCTGATGTGTGTTGTAGTCCTTGCAGCTTAAGCGCAGGACTTCTCTTTTTGTATTTGTATTTACTTTGTATCACACAGCCTGGTTACAATGCTGCTACCCATCCCATGTGTTCCCTATTAAGGGTTAATAAGTAAAGGGGTGTATATAAAAAATACCCCTTTCTGTCTCATTAGAGATATCTTTGCCAGAAGCTCAAGGAAGCAGGCTGAAGGGTCAGTGTTAGGACCCGCTTAGGGGGGGTCTGCCTTGACGTTGGCAGGCGGGCATCCCTCCAATGGCCATTGGAGCAACTAAATGACCTCCATTTGTCTAAATATACATAGGGATTAAGGAAAAAGCGCAAGTAACATTTTCTTTTCTTTGGTTTTTACTATATATTGGGGCTGATGTGTGTTGTAGTCCTTGCAGCTTAAGCGCAGGACTTCTCTTTTTGTATTTGTATTTACTTTGTATCACACAGCCTGGTTACAATGCTGCTACCCATCCCATGTGTTCCCTATTAAGGGTTAATAAGTAAAGGGGTGTATATAAAAAATACCCCTTTCTGTCTCATTAGAGATATCTTTGCCAGAAGCTCAAGGAAGCAGGCTGAAGGGTCAGTGTTAGGACCCGCTTAGGGGGGGTCTGCCTTGACGTTGGCAGGCGGGCATCCCTCCAATGGCCATTGGAGCAACTAAATGACCTCCATTTGTCTAAATATACATAGGGATTAAGGAAAAAGCGCAAGTAACATTTTCTTTTCTTTGGTTTTTACTATATATTGGGGCTGATGTGTGTTGTAGTCCTTGCAGCTTAAGCGCAGGACTTCTCTTTTTGTATTTGTATTTACTTTGTATCACACAGCCTGGTTACAATGCTGCTACCCATCCCATGTGTTCCCTATTAAGGGTTAATAAGTAAAGGGGTGTATATAAAAAATACCCCTTTCTGTCTCATTAGAGATATCTTTGCCAGAAGCTCAAGGAAGCAGGCTGAAGGGTCAGTGTTAGGACCCGCTTAGGGGGGGTCTGCCTTGACGTTGGCAGGCGGGCATCCCTCCAATGGCCATTGGAGCAACTAAATGACCTCCATTTGTCTAAATATACATAGGGATTAAGGAAAAAGCGCAAGTAACATTTTCTTTTCTTTGGTTTTTACTATATATTGGGGCTGATGTGTGTTGTAGTCCTTGCAGCTTAAGCGCAGGACTTCTCTTTTTGTATTTGTATTTACTTTGTATCACACAGCCTGGTTACAATGCTGCTACCCATCCCATGTGTTCCCTATTAAGGGTTAATAAGTAAAGGGGTGTATATAAAAAATACCCCTTTCTGTCTCATTAGAGATATCTTTGCCAGAAGCTCAAGGAAGCAGGCTGAAGGGTCAGTGTTAGGACCCGCTTAGGGGGGGTCTGCCTTGACGTTGGCAGGCGGGCATCCCTCCAATGGCCATTGGAGCAACTAAATGACCTCCATTTGTCTAAATATACATAGGGATTAAGGAAAAAGCGCAAGTAACATTTTCTTTTCTTTGGTTTTTACTATATATTGGGGCTGATGTGTGTTGTAGTCCTTGCAGCTTAAGCGCAGGACTTCTCTTTTTGTATTTGTATTTACTTTGTATCACACAGCCTGGTTACAATGCTGCTACCCATCCCATGTGTTCCCTATTAAGGGTTAATAAGTAAAGGGGTGTATATAAAAAATACCCCTTTCTGTCTCATTAGAGATATCTTTGCCAGAAGCTCAAGGAAGCAGGCTGAAGGGTCAGTGTTAGGACCCGCTTAGGGGGGGTCTGCCTTGACGTTGGCAGGCGGGCATCCCTCCAATGGCCATTGGAGCAACTAAATGACCTCCATTTGTCTAAATATACATAGGGATTAAGGAAAAAGCGCAAGTAACATTTTCTTTTCTATGCCATTTAAGTGCCAGTGGTTAGGGTAGATGGTAGCCGTTTACTGCGTTGATGATATTGGTCTTACTTAACCAAGCTTCAACCCATGCTTGAGTGATAGCTGGAAAGGTAGATCAATGGTGTTGTATAGTAAGAAAACTCCTCGGCGGGTATGAGGGAGTTGAGACTTGGGGTAGCGGAGGTGTGTGGTGCCAATAAGTCTATGGTTAGTCTTTGTTTAAAGGAAGATTCCTTGTGACAATACCAATGTGTTTGGTGTCATGCTGTAAATGGTGGAGATTGGAAGACCCCTCTGCAAATCTTGGCTATGAGTGTGTTTACAGCCAATGGTTTTGTTGTGCTGACTGTAAGTGAGGGCATGCTATATTCCTTAAAGGTGTGTTTATGATACCTGTATGGGTGCCATTTGAAGCTCCAGAGCTTTAGTAAATCTATTACAAGTCTGGAAGGGTGATGAGTCAGTAGTGTTGAATATGCATTGGTGTGAACAGATGGTGAGTACGTTATTTGTAAGTTGTATTGGGACACATGGTTTGTCATGTGCCCTGAACCATTTGAACATATATGTAACAGTCTATATGCAATGCAACTACTCATATCAATTGTCTCTGGTAGTTCAGAGGTGCTGGTACCTGGAGCCTGAGAGTGCTCGTCCATTTGTTTGGGACAAAATCCCTTCTGTATGGGTACCTGCACAAATAAACAGCTCTACATATTCCAAATGCCAACCTAACCAAGGGATGGTCAGTTCCCGATTTACCTGGAGTCCCTGGATCTGACATCACAGATACATCATCATACATATATATACCAGATATATATCTGGAGGTTGGTAAGTTGTTCGCACTGCCAGTTGTTCATGGATCTCACTCGCACAGTAAGAGTAATTAAGAACCACTATACCCCCGCCCTTGTCTGCGGATCGTTGGATCTGATGCTAATCGGCGTACCAGTGTATGTTGTTCTTTTGTAAAATTCCAATATTGTGGTCTGTGTTTCTTTAAGATATCCAGCGTCTCATTCTTCACGGTGGATAAGAATGTTTTAAGAATGTTTAATCGTAGGCTGATTTGTCGGAGGGACAAATTGGCTTGGTTTTCGAAAAAATTGTTGGTTAGATTTCAGATTTTGGTCTACAGGCTTTTGGTTTTTATTAAAGAAATCTTTCAATCTGAGTGTACGGCCAAATCTATATTTGACCACTTGACAATCAGGAATTGGACATTTTAAACAAAGGATTGTCATTTATACCAACAAAAGCTCCAAATCATTTCCAGTGGAACGTGGCTTTCGATTACGTTCCTTCACCTGTCAGAGGTGGAGATAGAGGCAGACTTCTTCTGCAAAGAGAGACTTATTGGATAATGGAACTGGACACTTTGTCCCCTAAAGGCTTAAATGAAAAATGTTCCTTCATTTCTTTTTTAGAATTATCCTCCTTATAATTGGTTTTTTATTCAAGTATCCACCGAAACCGAAGGTTTTCTTTGAAGATAATCTCTCGAAGAAGAAAATTTATCTCGAACACAAGTTTTTAAATAAATACTTAGTTAATGCATTTAATAATATGGTAGATTTTTGCACTTAGACACTCACCGATAGCTATTTAATATAGACAGCTATGATGGGCAGGGAGACTGAAGCCTCTATAATATCTAATTTCTATTAGCTTGTCTCATATTAGGGGTTAACCACAAATTTGTGCAGCTCCTTCTTAATTCAATTCACACGCATTCACATGGAATTAATACACATAATCATATTTATTTATGATATAAAATACATTTCTTATTTGTACAAGATTATTATTTTTAATGTTTATAGGGACTATTAATTAACATATACTTTTTTAACATTGTGTTATACATACACTTTGGGTACAAATAATCCAATAACACTGCACTCTAATTTGATCATGGTATTCATTCAATTGTATTATTTTGTCTGGTTGTATATTATATTTATGTACATTATTTTCACTAATGTGACAGCTATTTTATTTTATTTTTATTAGATGAAAGAGGCATTTGAAAATTCATTGTATTCACTTGCTAATCGATCTGTTACTGTCAGTTTTCATACACCCTTGCATGCACGGTCGAAACTCGTTGCCACAGTAACCGAACGCTACGCCGCGGAGTGGGTGGCCTTCTCTTTGAAAGGAGATATTCTCCCATTGGCAGCAAGTTACACAGTAGCAACTAAAGCTGAATGTATCAGCGGTTGCTTAGAGACTGTGACGCTCCCTATGTTTAGACCTGGCCCCCCTATCACGTGATGCGGAAGTTCAGAGTGGTGATACACATGCGCAATTGCGCAGAGTACACGCCAAACATGACGGGTGATGTGCAACAGCTGATATGGTGAGTTTTTATTGGTAGAGATGTCCTATATATGTTTGTTTCTTGCAATGTTTTCTGCCTTTGGTGTCCTGATGAAAGCTCCGATCGGTAGCTGAAACGTTGACCTAGCCTGAATCTACCAACAATAAACTGGATGAATCAAACCCAAGAGTGCCGGTAATTTTTTGATTTTTTATATATATATATATATATATATATACATATATAAATATGTTTGGAAGTATTATGTGTGTGCGTGTGTGTGTTTGGTGCAGTGTGTTGGGGTTCTGTGTGTATGTGTGAGGGGTGCAGTGGGTGTGTGTGAGGGGTGTAGTGTGTGATGTGTGGGTGCTGTGTGTGAGGGTGCTGTGTGTGATGAGTGTAAGGGTGCTGTGTGTGATGAGTGTGAGGGTGCTGTGTGTGAGGGTGCTGTGTGTGCGGGAGCTGTGTGTGCGGGAGCTGTGTGTGATTTATGTGCGGGTGCTGTGTGTGCGGGTGCTGTGTGTGATTTATGTGTGTGTGTGTGTGTGTGTGATGTGAGTGCTGTATGTGAGGGTGCCGAGTGTGATATGTGTGTGGGGGTGATGTGTGTGAGAGTGCTGAGTGTGATTTGTGTGTGTGGGTGATGTGTGTGAGGATGCTGTGTGTGATGTGTATGAGGGTGCTGTCGGTGAATGTTAGAAGGGATTGTGTATGGGGGCATGCTGGCATTGGTTATTTGTAGACAACATGATATTTGTGCTGACAACAGACCCCCAAATGTGCACAGAATTCACATTATTCTAAATAATTTGTACATTTAAAGTAACTGACCTGATCAAGTAATACAAGTGAAAAGGCCCAGTATAAGGAATCCTAACATGTAAGTGTTTTACCTAAATATACTTTGAACACAGAAATTATTACATTTTGTATTAATATAGCATTGGGCCAGGGACGGCAGGGGAGGTTACAGGACTAGAGGCAGTCTAATCCTGCAATGTAATTATTGCAGTTTCTCAAAAATTACAATAATTAACATTGCAGGCTTAAAGGGACAGGGATCCTGCACCCAGACCACTTAATTGAGCTGAAATGCTCTGGGTTCCTACAGCGTCCCTTTAAAAAAGCAAAAAACAAAAAAAAAACATTGGTGCAACAAAAATCATATGAGTTCTTTGAGGGCTTCCCGCAGACTGAGCTTTCAAGGTGGGAAAAGCATTTACAAAGGCTTCCCTACGTTTTGGAATCTCAGTAGAATGCTCTTGTTGGCTTGTAAGCCAACCAATCAGAGCTCTCTCAAAAGGCAAGTCTCATCTCTCACTGGAATATTTCAGGCAAGTCCCTGTGAGATGTGCCCACCTGGTTATTAAATAATAGCCACCATGGCTGGGACGTACATTAGCAAGTCCACCATATTTATTTCATTTATTTATTTTTAGAGCCCAAACTTGTGCCCAGTAACCTGTCCACCTCAATCATTTAATTTTAAGCCCCATGGACAGCATGTCAGGTGGAGGTATAAGGGAAGGTTTAAAATCTCTCTTATACTAATATGGGGGTAATATTGACCTCCATAGGCTGTTTATTATTATTTTTTTAACTTTTTAACATGGAAGCTGGCTACAAGCTGACCAGCCACAAGATGATTAACCTTTGGACTGCAGATGTTTTTTTCCCAACTTTTTGCCAAATTAGGTCAGACGGTTTAAAACCCGGTACTGGAGTTTAATAATACGGTTTAAGATTTCAGCCATCCAACACCTTTTAGTCTGGCTGAAATCGTAACAAAATTCAGGCTCATATGAATTTTCGAGTCTAAATATCCTCATACTGCAGCAATTTTGCCCTGCTCGGTACAGGGCCATTTGAAATTTAACGAAAAACCCTGTTTGTGTTATATCCCATTTTCAACACAGGACAACATCAGGACTCTATAAAAAGAGTTTTATCAACTTGTTCTAGGTTTGTTGTGTTTGTAAAATCCTTTTCCCCTTAGTTTGTATCAGGCCCTAAATAAAATAAACTTTACCTCACATGCTTCAGCGCTCTTGGCATCAGCACCAGCGCAAATCATATTTGTTGTGAGCTCACCATTGTATTTACTCCTGCTATTGCAATCTTTATATGGATACATAGCTATTTTCGACTCTTGCAAAGTAACAGCTGGTGGACCTGTAAATATATGGATGGAGACAAGGTAAGTCAAGTTGTGTAAAACTACTATTTTTGTATATATATATATTTGACAAGTATTGCAAAGATATTTTTCATTCTGTTATTTTAAAGTAGTCCCAGAAGAAGTATTTGTGATTCATTGAAATCTGAATGTCCCTGAACTGAATGGAGCAAGAACATTTGCTGTTGTAAACCTTTTTTAGACTG
This sequence comes from Pelobates fuscus, assembly GCF_036172605.1. Classification (NCBI taxonomy): domain Eukaryota; kingdom Metazoa; phylum Chordata; class Amphibia; order Anura; family Pelobatidae; genus Pelobates; species Pelobates fuscus. The sequence continues at coordinate 405,893,862 of NC_086317.1, read as the reverse complement.
CAAAACTCAACAGTGTTCATGGAATTCCACAATGCCCTGAATGGGTCTAAATATAGAACGGATTTCAGCTGAATCGACTAAATCAAATCCAACCTGGATTTTAAAAAAATGTAAACGATTTACCCCCTGGCAGCGCTATCACCCAATGAGCAGGTAGTTAAATAGCCCTTGGTGACATGAGGGTTAATTATGTGGGAGTTGGCCAGTGCTTGCTTGCCAGCTGCCACATTAAAAAATTAAAATATAAAATAAATAAAAATCTTATGGTGGTCAAGAAAAAGACCCCCACATTGCGATATTGGAATTATTGTACCTTCATATGCCCCCACCTACCGAATAGGTATACTAAACATTAAAAAGTAGCATCTGGGCAGCCACTGCTGCCCAGTTGCTAGAAAAGGCTTCATCCCATGGGGATGCGGCCCGATAAATAGCAGGAGGGCATACACCCACCAATGACCACTGGATGGGAGCTACTTTAAATTTTATTGGGAGGACCTATTGATGCTCCCCTGGCCCACACCTATGGGGGACATATTGATCTTTCTTCTGATCCCCATCCATGCAGGCAGATGGGGGCAATAATATTTATAATAAAGGGGAGGCAACCTATTGCCCCATCCCCAGGCTCCCACCCATGCTGTTAGGCGGGACCCTAATATTTTTGTAATATATACCTATTGTCTCCTTTCCCTGCCCCCCCCCCCCCCCCATGTCAATGTGTGGCTGTCCAAACATTAACAATAAGGGAAGGTCTACTTTCTTTTCCCAAGGACCCGCACCCATGCCGGCAAGAGGTTGCCCTTTTATAATAAGAGAGGGGGGCGGCTAAGTTGATTATAAAATAGGGGATGGACATGCCATTGTTCACCCTACTTCCCATTTTGCAAGCTACCCCCTTAAATAATGTATTAATTAAATAAGTTCTTAATTAAATAAATTCTACTTCCTATCAGGTCTTCTTTCTTTTATCATCCCTTAAAAAGGCCAAATAAAAATCCAAAATAACATATACCATATATAATAGAATTAAAAAAAAAAAGTCACGAATGGGGGCTTTTAAACTAACGGGGGGACCTATTGCCCCCCCCCCCCCCCGCCCGAGCGGTGGGTGGGAGCCCTAAATCAGAATAAGAGGGGGGACCTATTGTTCTCCCCCCTGGCCCCCACCCCTGAGTGGTGGGTGGGGGCCCTAAATTATAATAAGGGGGGGGGACCTAATGTCGTCCTCCCTGGCCACCACCCCTGAGTGGTAGGTGGGCAATCAGAGTGTTATAAGTCAAATTACACAGCGTGGGAAATTTGAAAAAAAGTACTTTCCCATGCTGTGTGAAATGACACAGAGCGCTCTGATTGGTGGATTTCAAGCTAACCAATCAGAGTGCTGTGAAAGGTAAATGTAGAGACTTACCTGTCAGTCTCTTCATTTACCTGTCAGAGCACTCTGATTGGATGGCTTAAACCCACCAATCAGAGTGCTCTGAGCCTAATTGAAGGGCGGGGCAAGGCTTTTTAAGACTTCCCCCACCCTGCAGAGCTCAGTCTGCGCGGAGCCCTCCATGGGTGAAGAAGGATTATTTTTTTAAGTGCGTCGGTTATTATGGATTTTTTATTTGGCCTTTTTTGGGTCTGAAAAAAGATTTTAGAAGAAAGAAAACATCAAATGGTAAGTTTTATTTTTTTTACAGGTACTTAGTTAATGGCCCCCCCTCCTTATTTTTAGGGCCCCCACCCACCGCTCAGGGGTGGGGGCCGGGGGAGGACAATAGATCCCCCTTATTGGTATTTAGGGCTCCCACCCACCGCTCAGGGTCGGGGGGGAGACATTAGGGCCCCCCCTTATTAGTATTTAGGGCCACCACCCACCGATCATGGGTGGGGGCCAGGGGGGAGGACATTAGGTCTCCCCCCCTTATTCTAATTTAGGGCCCCCTTCCCACCGTTCAGGAGTGGGGGCCAGGGGGGAGGACATTAGGTTCCCCCCATTATTAGTATTTAGGGCCCCCATCCACCGTTCAGGGGTGGGGGCAAGGGGGGAGGACATTAGGTTCCCCCCATTATTAGTATTTAGGGCCCCCACCCGCCGCTCATGGGTGGGGGCCGAGGGGAGGACAATAGGTCCCTCCCCTTATTTTACTGTAGGGCCCCTACCCGTATTTGCAGTCCGGGTATTGCAAAGAGCCCCGAGAAAACCTGGAGTCAATTATGGAGGAGACCAGGGGAGGAGTAGGGACAAAAGGGACCGTATACCTATTAAAAATAAGAGGCTTAAGATACATAAAACTAATTAGGTATAAGTAAGGAGGCAGGAAGAGCAAGAGTATGAAACAGGATTGCTCCTCCGAACAATACGAAAGGGACCAATAAATCTGGGAGCAAACTTCATGCTAGGAACCTTGAGTTTGATATTACGTGAGGAGAGCCACACCCGATCATCCACCTGGTAAACAGGGTTGGCATCCTGCCGCTTAACAGCCTGAAACTTTAAACAAGCAGCCGCATTCTCATGAGCTGAGTGGACTTTAGTCCAATTTTCACGTATAGATGTAAGGTGGTCATCCAGAGCATGGGATATTTGTGTCAGAGAACACAGCAGGGAGAACAGAAGGATGGTGACCATTGTTGACAAAAAATGGACTATGCCCGGATGAGTCAAGGGTAGCATTATTTCTGGCAAATTCGGCCCAGGGTAGCAATTCAGACCAATTCTCCTGGGTGCTATTGATAAAGCAACGTAAATACAGTTCCGATGACTGGCTAGCCCTCTCAGCCGCACCATTAGTTTGAGGATGGTACGAAGAAGAAAAGGATAATTCAATACCTAACTGATTATTGAATGCTCTCCAAAACCGTGACACAAATTGGAACCCTTTCTCAGACACAATATTTAGCAGAATACCATTTAACCTGACAATCTCACGTTTAAATATATGAACCAGATCTTGGGAGGAAGGCAATTTTTTCAGCGGAACAAAGTGTGCCATTTTTGAAAAGCGGTCAACCACTATAAGGATGGTGGTATAATGATTAGAACTCGGGAGCTCAACAATGAAGTCCATAGACAAATGAGACCATGGGACACTGGGTACAGGAAGTGGTGCCTGGATCCCAAATGCATCAGCAACTAGCTCCCAAGACTCTCAGCTACAAGCCTTATGCAGAGCCTGGGTCCAAAACACATCAGCAACTAGCTCCCAAGACTCTCAGCTACAAGCCTTATGCAGAGCCTGGGTCCCAAACACATCAGCAACTAGCTCCCAAGACTCTCAAATACAAACCTTATGCAGAGGTAGCTCTTTTGGATGGTCTACCTAAGAATTCCCGCACCACTTAATTTATTCATCTATTTCTTAGTCTCTCTTTTTGCTTCTTTACCCTTAAGTATAACTGCTTAATTGTTAAAGGGAAACTCCAGTGCCAGGAAAACAATCAGTTTTCCTGGCACTGGAGGTACCCTCTCCCTCCCACTCCCCAATCCCCGGTTACTGAAGGGGTGAAAACCCCTTCAGTCACTTACCTGAGGCAGCAACGATGTCCCTCGTCGCTGTCTCCTCCTCCGTGCCGCTCCTCCTTCTGATTCCGTCGGCCGGTGGGCGAGACTGGTCCCACCCATCGGCCGAGGAGACCTAATGCGCATGCGCGGCAATGCCACGGATGCGCATTAGGTCTCCCCATAGGAAACCATTGAAAACGAATTTCAATGCTTTCCTATGGGGGAAATGAGCGACGCTGGAGGTCCTCACACAGCGTGAGGACGTCCAGCGACGCTCTAGCAAAATCCTTGCTAGAAATCAGGAAGTGACCTCTAGTGGCTAGAGGTGGAGTTAACCCTGCAATGTAATTATTGCAGTTTATAAAAAAAACTGCAATAATTACAGTTGCAGGCTTAGGAGTAGTGGGAGTTGGCACCCAGACCACTCCAATGGGCAGAAGTAGTCTGGGTGCCTGAAGTGTCCCTTTAACGTTGTACCTTCCATGCTAAACTCTGGTTTACATAAATGTTTATTTTTGTTAGTTATTGTGCTAATAGTCTTGTTAATTTATTTCCACCATGTATGACCAACCCTATTTTTGTTAGTTGAGTATTTGCTGATAGTCTTGTTAATTTTTGTTCACCATTTATGACCTATCCTCATATATTTAAATCTCAAATACTTTCTCCTCGGTTTATTTATTTTTCCTCATTCACTGCCATTTCTCACCTCAATATCTGTGTCTTCCCCACCTTTAATTTGCTGTTTAATCTAACCCAGATTTTTTCTTGCAGCCTGAGTCCCAAACACATCAGCAACTAGCTCCCAAGACTCTCAGCTGCAAGCCTTATGCAGAGGTAGCTCTCTTGGATGGCTTCCCGCCCACGCCAGGTATCTCATTACATTTATAGATAGGACAAATTACCTGACAGCCCAAACACACTAATTATGTCTCTCAAACACTCATCACCTGCTCAATTATCACACTCTTTGCCTTTTAACCCTTCACCCCTCTTTTGTAACTCTAAAATACCACCGTATCTAATTCGGCATAATTGAAACTCCTACTCCCCTTCTATATAATATAAAATCTTTGATTCTTCTTATAGAATGTTCTCCTTCATATTCTTTACTTTCACCCTCACTTCTCTCATTGGCAAAATATCTCTCTCATTCTGCCTACCTGTTCCTGCTGACACAATTTTCATTGCTCCCACCCTACTTCTCTCCCCTTTTTATTCATCCCATGCACTCTATTTGTACCTTTCCAGCTTATTTCCACCATCTGCTTCTAAATCCTCAAAATATAAACACTCTCACAAAACGTTTAAATCCTGTTCCCATCTTTTCTTTCTTTCTATCCTTCTACTCCTAGCAGCTGGTGATGTCTCTCCAAACTGCTGTCCCACCCTTGCAAACCCATCATGTGCTAACTGCAGAAATCACTCCAATCTCATACCCCTCTCACGCTACTCTTCCTTTAACCCCTTAAGGACACATGACATGTGTGACACGTCATGATTCCCTTTTATTCCAGAAGTTTGGTCCTTAAGGGGTTAAATCCTCCTTCCACACTGCCCTCTGGAATGCATGCTCTGTTTGCAGTGTTACTAAATCCACAGCTGTGTATGATCTTTTCATCTCTCGTTCCCTACAATTACTAGCATTAACTGAAACATGGCTCTCTCCCTCTGACACTGCTACCCTTGCCTCTGCTCTCACCTCACTACTCCTTCAAACCTATACCCACGCCCCCTTCCCTCTATTTCTCATCATTTGAGATTCATTCAATCCGCCTTTTCAAACCCATCTCTGCTAACATTGCTGTTATCTATCGTACCCCTGGTTCCCCACTTCTCTTCCTTGACCGCTTTGCTGACCGCTTTCTTTACTTCCTCTCCTCTAACATTCCATCTGTAATTCTCGGGGACTTCAACATTCCCATTAACCCACCCTTGGCCCCAGCAGCCTCAAAACTACTTTCTATTACCTCCTCCCTTGGGCTATTACAGTGGGCTAATTCCCCCACCCATGTAGCGGGCAATACTCTAGACCTTATTTTCACTCATGCATATAGTTGAGCGAACCCGGACTGCAAAGTTCTAGTTCGTACCGAACATTACGTTTTTTGGACCCCGGACCCGGACATATCAGTGTATGTTCGGGTTGGAGTTCGGTGTTCGGCAATTTAATGACGCATTTTTTTAAAAAAAATTCTTTATTTTTGTCGTGTTTTGAATTGTTTTCATTGTCATGGGTAGGGGTTAAGAAGAAAACAAGGGAATAAGGTTATTGTTACAAAGATCGCAGAGCTTATTTACCATGTGAATGACAATCATACATAAGAAACAGGTTAGGTACGATCTATCTTTGGTTACATTATCGGTTGTTTGTTAATACAATTGTACTCTGTATGTAACATTTGTTGCTGCTCTGAATCTAAGGGTTAGGGAGGGGTACAAAATAAGGGGATACGGATGCCCTATTGATTTTGTTTCTATTATTACAGGTAAGTGAGGGTGTGGTAACAGGTGGGAAGTTGCGGAGGGGTGGTGGGATACGTTGCACCCCTGAGCAACTTCGCTTTACATTCTGAGTTGCTTTCCTGTACAGTCGTACGCTTGCCCTTCACATATATATTCGTTATGTATGTCTGTGGTAGGTTTGGTTCTTCAACGGGGTGTTGAGAAAGAGAGTTAGTACGAAGGATAGGGGGAGTAGGAGTGATAGGGGAGAGACCCTGTTTGCCACGGTGTGCGTCACAGTCAGCCAGTGCGCGCCCGTTTGGTTTGTTGCGTCTCTGTGGGTTCTAGGGGGTCTTTGTTACGTTCCGGAAGTATCTATCCAGTTGTGCCCTTCCCTCCTCCCCCTCCCCCCCCCCTGCTGATCCCGGAGAAGATGCAGTCGGCCATCGAGACCAGTGGTGCATGAGGTCCGTGCGGGTGTGTCATGGGGTCAATTATAGACCTGGGTCTCAGGCGTCCTTTGTAGCTTGGTTTTGTGTGTGTCCGGGATTGTGTGTCGCGATACAAAGGGGTATCGAAGTGTATGAGCGTTGTACAGGGGTGAGGTGGTGGTGTCCTGGGTGGGGGATGGGTCTCAAGGGAGTTCTCTCCGGTGGAGGGCTCTTCGGGTGATTGGTTAGGGCGGGTCATGGCACGGGGCCCCAGTCCGATGGGCCCGGCGGGGTTAGGTGGTGGGCATGCTCTAGAGGAACCCTTTGTTTAGAGGGTTCATCCTGTTCGTGTGCTATAGGGGGTCTATGTCCCAGGGGTGGTGGGTCCTTTGCTAGGTATATTAATATTACCAAGGTAGTGAGGTGTCTCCCTCGATCCATGGGTCCCAGATTTTGTGAAAGCGTTTAGGTGTGTCATAGAGCAAGGACGTAAGTTTGTCCATTTGTATGTGGTCCAGCATTTTCTTTGTGATGGTCGTCGGTGATGGGATTCGGGTGGTCGACCAGAGTTCCGCTATTGCTCTCCTTGTTGCAAGGGCGATACGGGCACTAAGTTTATTTTCTGCTCTGGTTAGGTCTTCTAGGGGTTTTGAGAGTAGTAACGCCCATGGGTCTAGTGCAGGGGTAGGCAACCTATGGCACTAGTGCCATGCACGGCACTCGAGGTGTCTTTCCACGGCACTCAAGGCTGCTAGAGCCAAACAGGGTCTGGCCTATCAGGAGTCTCAGTGAAACTTCAGATATCTGCTAATACATAGAGGTAGTGAAGGACAATCCTCAATTTATGCATTGCAGCACTTAGAGGAAGTGATCTCAGATCACTTCCTCCTAGCACTTGTGAATGGGAATCACCACTGTAGTAGAGCAGCCCACAGCTGATGTTGCAGCTCCTGTCCTTGACCTGTACCTGCCCAGGCTGGTCCCCACTGGAACCCAGGGAAGCCACCCACACTGCTAGATATACACAGACCTGCAGAATAAGCCTCCCCTCATACAAATAATACGAACAGCCCACACACAAACATACACACAATACCCACAAACGCAACACCACTAACAATCTACATACATGCACACAATCCCACATGCAGCCTCTCACGTGCAAAACCCCAAACAGCCCCCATACAAACCCCAAACAGCCCCCATACACTACCTAACACACAATGTGACATATCCATCTACACACAATTCCACAAGCAGCCCTCATACACAGCCCACATTCATATGTATCATACACGATACCATAAACTACTAATGAACATATACAATATAATAGCTCGGGGGCGGGGCCGGGCCGCCGAGCTGAGCGGTCGCAGGACAGCTCAGCTCCTGCACATAGGGCCACAAATAGCCCACAAATAGCCAACAAAACGCACTTTTAAGGGGAAATCCCGGCAACTACTTACCTGCGACCCTCGATGTAACCGGGCTGCCGAGCCGAGGTGAGGCTTGCTCCCGCAGTTCTAGTCCCTCGGAGGATGGGGCCCGCTGCACCAGGCGAGACCCATGCTGGCGGTGAGTGAAGCGGACGGCCGCCGCAGCACTATCCCGCCCGACGGAGCCCGACCCGCGTGAAGAGCCGGCGGACCCGGTCCTGCTCCCACCCCACCGGACCGGGGGGGTGATCCCGGTCCAAACCAAACCGAGCCAGACTCCACTACCCTCGGAGACACGGATAACGGGTAACCCGCGACCAGCACACAAGATGGCGGTGGCCATGCGAGCACAGCAAGCTACCTCGAGCACAGGCCGACCAACAGCCTTCCTGTATTCCTGCATGAGGGGTAATGCCACACGGGGTCCCACACACCCAGAGATGCCCCTGACTTATGTCACCCCCCAACTACCACACCTATGCATGCCACCGTTTAGAGGCCCACTCACTCTTCTTCTGAGCCGGGCGCTCACAGGGGAGGAATTTTCCCCCCACAGCCTGCCATACACCCAGGGAGAAGCCGGGGAAACTCCTGCTGTTACGGCACTGATACCTTTAGCCGAACAACTGACCGACTACTGTACCGACCCGGCGGAAGCCTGGGCCCACGGACCTGGTGATGGGCCCAATGGCAAAAGGCAAGAGCACCTACACAGGCCTCAGGCCGAAGACCAGCGGCCCTAGACAGCAGGGCAGCCACCAAAGGGAACGTGGCGTAGCGACGCCAGCCCACAGCGACCACCAGCGGACCCGGGGCGCACATCAGCGGACTGACACCTAAGACCTACAAGCCAGGAACCGGCATGGGCCAAATGGGACTGTTCTGTGGACTAGTAATACCTGTTCTCTCTACGTCCCCCTGCAGGAACTCTCACCAACTCACGCTTTGGTTAACCAGTTATGCCACCCCTCACTGACTCTGGATGGGCTACCATAAAGAAGCCTGCTACCACTCTTGTCTCCCTGCTTACCGCATGGTATAATGTTATCTGGGCTGCAGAGATGCTTTTGCCAGCTAGCTTAACGTGATCTTCCATATAAGCGTCTTTAATCTGCATGTAACCTATGGTGTAGTTTTACCGTGTTTTCCAGTAGCCAACACTGCAGAATCTTATGTGCCCTACTATACCTTTTACTGTAATAACCATAGTGTGACATCATTACTTACAATAGCAACCGTAGTAAAGCATGTACACCCATCTAAAACGAGGACACTCAACGTAAATGTTAAATTAATGCTCTTAACTGATTGATATTCATTTGTATTAACTAAAAAAAAAAAGTGCTCTGTTCATCTATTACCCTATGTAACAAATGTTTTGAAACCTACGTATGGAATGCCGTTGGGGTACCATATGTAAGCATGTAATTACTATAAGCACTGCAAAAATAAAAATAAAGATTTACAATATAATAGCTCATATACGCACAAATACAACGATACAAAGCAATTACAATATAAATAACACAAGCAGAATACGGCAGCATGCACACCTCAATTTAAAAAAATAGGATCGTCAGGGACGTTTAAAGGAATTTGGGGGCCCCAAGCAAAATGGACATGACAATTGCTTGGTTAGCTTGCCTGGTAACGACGGGCCTGAGGATCGGCACGCTACGGGACATCACAATCCTATATCGGCACAGTGCTGCTAAAAGGTTGCCTACCCCTGGTCTAGTGGGTATGGTTTGTGCAAAATTTTAGTCAATAAGGCAATGATCTTTGTACACAGGGGTTTGTTCTTGGGACAGGTCCACCAGCAGTGGAGAAACGTCCCTTGTTCGCCGCACAGTTTCCAGCAAGTGTCGGGTGTTTTGTGTATGATTGCTAGACATTTGGGTGTAAGGTACCAACGGAAGAGCATCTTATATGCTTGTTCCGTGTGTGTTACACAAATAGATATTGACGCTGTAGCGTCCCAGATATCTGCCCAGTCTGTGTTATCTCCTGGGGGTCCTAGGTCCTTCTCCCAGGCTGCTATGTACGGAAGTGTGATTTGGGTGGGGTGAGTTGCTAAAGATGTGTACAGGTCTGAGATTTGTCCCCTTCTGGTCGGGCATTGTGTGCAGTCTCTTTCGAATCAGGAGAGTGTTGCTGTGCCTGCTTGTTGAATTATCGGGTTTGAGGCAAAGCTACGTAGTTGGATGAATCTAAAGTGATCGAATGTCGTCAGCGTGTCGACATCTTTGATTTCTGAGTATTGTATCACCTTGTTATTTAGGTATAAGTGCTTAAGCCTGTCTATGTCTCTTTGGTCGAAGCTGGCAAAGTGCGTTGGAGTAAGCCCTGGCGGGAACAGTTTGTTCCTCCAGATCGGGGTCATTGGGGAGAGGAATGAGGATAGGTCGTATTTGTTCTGTAGTTTGTCCCATTGGTCTAGAGAGTGAGTGATGGAAGGGGCGGTTGGGGGGGGGGGGGGGGGTAGGGGTCGGTATGGTTTAGGGACCCACATGTAGAGAGATGGGTGATCTCTTCCAAAAATGGTATGTTCTATATCTACCCATCGTTTGGTTTGCGGAGGTGCATGCCAGTGTTGGATTTGGGTCAGTTGTGCCGCTGCGTGATAGTGTGAGAAATTCGGTAGCCCCAAGCCTCCTTGGTTTTTTGGGACATAGAGGGTGGTTCTGCGGACCCGGGGTTTGCGACCGTTCCAAATGAACTTGTCAACCGCTGTTTGTAAGGCTTTGAAGTCTGCTGTGTGGAGAGGTATGGGTAGTGCCTGGAAAAGATACAGTAGTCTGGGAAGTAGATTCATTTTTATAGATGTAATCCGGCCTAGCCATGATATTCCCAGAGTCTCCCATTTTTGGAGGTCGGTGTGTGCTTTACGTAGGAGCGGTGTGTAGTTTTTTCGTATAAGGTGTGTAGGTCAACTGAAAGCTGGATTCCCAAGTATGTGATGTCTGTGGGGCATATTCGGAATGGGTATTTGTTTTTTAGGTTGGATAGTTGTGAGTCCGACAGTTGTATTGGTAGTATTTCCGATTTTGCGATGTTCAGTTTGTATCCTGCTACCATTGCGTATTCATGTATGGTGGCTAACATGGGGTCTATGGAGTGGTCCGAGTTGGTGAGCGTGAGGAGTATGTCGTCTGCGTAAGCGGACACTGTGTATGATTCTCCTCTGATGGTTACTCCTTCAATGCGAGGATTGGTACGGATAGCTTGGAGAAGAGGCTCTAGCGACAAGGCGAACATGAGGGGCGAGAGTGGACAGCCTTGCCTCGTGCCGTTTAGGATCGGGAACCTAGGTGGGGAGATGTTGGGGAGTAGTAGGGCCCCTTGTGGGGAGTAGTACATTGCCCGCAAGAATGCGAGGAATGAGCTCGGGAAATTCATGTGTTCTAATGTGCGATACAGGAAGGGCCACAGCAGGCGATCAAATGCCTTTTCGGCATCTAATGAGATTACTGTGGTGGGGATTTTGCGGTGTTGGGTCAGCCAGATGAGGTCAATGTTTCTGCGTGTGTTATCCAGTGCCTGCCTGTTGGGGATAAAGCCCACCTGATCCGGGTGTATTAATTTGTCTAGGTATGGGTTGAGTCTATTGGCCATCATTTTGCTCATAATTTTGAGATCCACATTGAATAGGGAAATAGGCCTGTAGTGGTCCGGTTCTGTGAGATCTTTGTTGGGTTTGGGGAGTAAGCATATGTTTGCTGTCGTCATGTCGGGTGGGAGGTGATCTCCCTTCAGGGTAGCATTAAACACTGCACAGAGATGTTTAAGGAGCAAAGGGCTAAATTCTTTATAGTAAAGGGCAGTATATCCGTCTGGGCCTGGGCATTTATTGGGTTTACAGGCCCCGAGGGCTGTCGCTACCTCCTCCACTGTCGCCTCAGCTGCTATGGCTTGTTTTGCGGCCTGGGATAGGACGGATAATGTTATGCGCTGGAGGTATTTATCCAGTTGTTCTCGGTATGTTGCAGTCCCTTGGCTGAGGTGTGGGGAGTGGTTATACAGTGATATGAAATATTGTTGGAACGTGTCGCCTATCTGTTCAGGCAGGTCACTAATGGTACCTGTCTTTGTGCGTATAGATGATATTTTTTTGGCTTCTATGCGTTTCTTGAGTCGCCGGGCTAACATGGTGTCGGCTTTATTGCCTGTTTCATAATATTTCTGCTTGAGCCACATCATTGCTTTGGTTGTGTCCGTGTGTGTGAGTCGTTTGAGGAGGTCTCTGGTGGCGATTAGGTCGTGTAGTGTTTGTGGTTTTCTTTTTTTGTGGGCAGAGGCTATGCTAATGAGGGTTCCTCTGATAACTGGTTTGTGTGCAGCCCATAGCGTTATTGGGGAAGTTACCGAGGTTGTGTTGGTGTCAAAGTAGTCTTTTATAGCTTTGGCGATTAAGAGCCTGATTTGGGTATCATGGAGAAGTAGCGGGTTCAGCCTCCACGACCAAGGTCGTTTTAGGTCCGGTATGCGAATGGTGATAGTTATGTCGGCATGATCCGACCATGAGATAGTGCCTATGGATGAGTGAGTTATCTGAGGTGTCAGGTTCGGGGAGATGAGAAAGTGGTCTATACGTGAATATGAGGTGTGCGGGTGCGAGTAGAAGGTGTAGTCTCGGGCGGTCGGATGTTGTGCCCTCCATATGTCGACTAATGATTGTGTGGCTAGGAATTGTGCAAAGTACGTGTCGTTTCTGGATGGTTGCAGGGCATTCGTCTCTCGAGTTGACCTATCTATAGCCGGGATATGTGTGGCGTTGCAGTCCCCACCTATTATTAGGCGTTTGCCTGCGTATGCTTGTAGGTGCGATGCGTAGTGTTGCCAGAACGTGCTGTTTGGAACAGATGGGGCATAGACTGAGCTTATGGCATAGGGGGTTGCACCTAGTTTTACTTCTATCGTAACATATCGTCCTTGCGAGTCCATGACACACCTGATGTCCGTCAGGGGGCATGTGGTTTTGAGTAGGATCGCTACCCCTTTTGTTTTAGTGTCTGGGGAGTGGGCCATGTAGCTTTGTTTGTAGTAACGGTTGGTAAGGGGGAACGATCTTGTGGTCGTGAAGTGCGTTTCCTGTAGGAGCAGTATATCTATGTGTTGCCTGTGTGCCCATCGTAGCAGGCCGTGTCTCTTAGCGGGTGTGTTGAGGCCCTTGGTATTGATAGAAACGCATTTTAATAATAGGGGCAATGTGGTGGCTCAAATCCCAGATTGGTTCTGCTCTCCGCCGTGGCGTGCAGAGCGTTGGCGAGCAGTGGATGGGGTGATGGGCGGGCCCGGGAGCGGTCTGGGGCCCCATGCCTCGGTTGCGGGTTAGGGGGAGGGGTGTGGGTTGGAAGGGGTGGGGGTAGGAAATGTGAGGTTCTATCGAGAAGGGCCCTAGGGGGCCAAAATACTGGTCTTACTCGTTGCCAGCAGGTGGTGGGGTGGTTTGCCTGACCGCTCCTTAACGGGTGAGGGTAAGAGTAGGTAGTGTGGTGGTCTGTAGTGGCGGGTAGCCAGAGTCGCATTCTGGTCCTTTAGTTTAATCGATGCAATGTCCTAGTGTAGCGAGGTCCGAGTATTGTGTGTGCCACGTGTTGGTCCTTGTGGCATCGCCCCTCCCCCCCAGTCACCCCCCCCCCCCAAAGGGCAGGGGCGGCCGGGGGGGGCCGGGGAGAGGCTTCTTGAATGTTTCGCCAGAGAGTGTGTGGTGGGTGTGCGTACTGTACCCAGAGTCAGTTGTCGGTTGAGCAGTCTGAGTCTCTCCCAGAGGGTGATGCACCCCAGTGCGGATGTCTTCTAGTGTGTTGGTCACCATAGTTGGTCAGGGTACCTTGGTATGTGGCCACTGGTTAAGTGGTAGTATTCCTGCCCAAGATAAACAGAAAACGAGTATACAGCATTGCCTAACAATAGCTCAGCTAGTTTCATAACAATAGTAAAACCTTCTGTTTGCATACCCATTATTAGTACAATCCCATTGCCATTGCATTCCCACTAAGCCCCCCATCCCACGTCACTTGCAATATCTATACAATTACATTCCTTTCATGTTACAAGCTCTATGGCATTCACATTGCTAGCATGCTTTATGCCGCTGATTATCAATACATTACTAGGCCTATTGTATCTCTTGTACTCATGGTGTTAGTCGACCAGGTCTAACACGGTTGTGTCAGTATGGCTATGTTCCTTTTGTATTTTGTTTGATTCCCTGGTATTCCTGAGCGTTACCCTTTCCAAGGCGGGATCCATATGTGGTGGCGGTGTGTGGATTCTACTATGTTGTAGTTGTGGTGTGTCTATCGCATGTAGTACCTTCTGTTGGGGTACGTGTCATGTTAGTGCGATTGTCTGGTCCCAGTGTGATTTTTTTTTTTATTTGAAAGAGGGGCCCCGTTCTGTCCCATACATATAACATCTGTGGAAGTGTCTTGTGGGTGGCCAACGGGAGGAGCGGGCCCTGGTGGTTTAAAGTGTAGTGGGTATATGGGTGGTGGGGTGCATGTGAATGTCTGCACTATGGGTAAGCGGGTGTGTGCTATTATGCCTTACAAATATAAGGAGATACTTATGATATTGTTATGAAGAGTCGTTTCTTAGCTGCCAGGTTAGCGGTGGTGATGTTGGAGGTCTTCAGCGCATCATCTCTGGGCGAGTTAATGACGCGTTTTGAAAGGCGTTTTGAAAGGCTGCAGGGCAGCCAATCAACAAGCGTTTCACTTGTGTGCCCTTAGAAGCCATCACAGCCATGCCTACTAATGGCATGGCTGTGATTGGCCAGTGCAGCATGTGACCCAGCCTCTATATAAGCTGGTTACTTAGTACTACTAAATTATGCCCCTACTCGCTATACTGTAGGAGCAGCCTGCCGGGGGGAGGACAGGCTGCTCACTGTTTAATAGACATGCCCCTACTCGCGGTATAGCGTATGGGACAAGCATCTCTCATATGTCCCTGCTTGCCACAGTATAAACAAAGTCCCTTCTTGCCACAGTGTAAACAAAGATCCTCCTTTCTCCTAAACTGTTTCTCTGCATCTCGCAGTCTCGTAACCTTCAATTGCATAGGTTCCGGCTCAAACTGTACAGGCAGGGGAGGGCTGGCAGCCTTAGGCCTGGGGGGCAAAACCAGTCAAGTGGCCTATTGAACCACCAAATCAGTTCACCATCCATGCCCACCTTTTCCTGGTTTTATAACGGATATTGATGTTATGCTAATCAGTAGCTCTTTGCCATACCCGCTCCTTCACGGCTCTGACTTTCAATGTTGTCAGAGAGCAGGCTGAGAATCTCTGAGCCTGTGCTCTGACTTACTAACTGAGCGCCGGAACCACGAGGGAGAGGATATGAACTGACTGCACCTACTGCTGGTGCGCACCAGTGGACCACCAGCGAATCGTTTAAATTGAATATGCTGGTGTACCCAACTTGTGAGCTGTGTTGGCCGCCGGGCGCCTCTGTTGTCATGGCACCCTGTGTGACCGCACAGCTTGCACACCCCAACGGCTGACCCTGCTGACACACACTGATGTTACTACTTAACATCCCTCAATATTAATACAGACATCAGAGTAAACACCAATAAACTGTGGAAACAGAGCTGATCACCCCCAATTTATAAAGATGTGGTTACTGGATTTGTTGTAAGATTAAATCATGCCTCCTCCTCTCTCTCTCCAATGCGCTGCTCTGTAGGCTGGGAGAAAGTGAAGAGTAATCACATTCTCCCAGCACAGCGCCACCTGTGGCTGCATGGGGAACAGCTGTTTAATAAAATATATAATATGGTGAGAGCAAAATATATGGTGAATAAACCAGTATGTGAATAAAAAACATGCGATATTACCATGTATCTGTATATCCTAAAAATATAAAACACAAGACATAGTATAGCCTGTATAATGAATTAAAACAAGAATGGAGAAGAAATAATCTCACTCACAATTTGCTGAGCCTATGGAAGTGGCTCAGACTTATAGCGCCTTTTTAGATAATGTGTGGGACCAAAAGTGCTGGATGTAGTGTAGAAGCTTCACTGCAAATCCTCAATTTCCCTCCTGGATGGTTAACATACGCCAAAAAGAAGGTATAGGTGCAGGAACAAAATCTTTATTTGTACAAAACAGCATAAAAATGGATCTCCAATAGATAAAGTGCACAACGCGTTTCGACCGATGGTCTTTTTCAAAGTGCTAAATTTTATGACTACTTGTCAGGTTTAAATATCGAAAAAAGGCGCGTTTTCTGTCTCCGTTACGTCACTTCTGGTTTTCAATTACGTCATTTCCTTTTAGAATGTTTCCGGGTCAGCGGTCATTCTCTCCTCTGGTGATGAACTTCCGGTATTACGGAGACTTTTCTTCACGTGGACCAGTTCAAAGTGCGCATGTGCATTGAGACAAAGTCCATGAAAACTTCTAAGTCCGAGAAAATATCGGACTTATATTACATGAAACAGCAAATGCTAATACAATCTTAACTAATACATTTTGCAATAAACTATGTAATGAGTAAAACTCTAAACCATATAATTAATAAAAATACTATATATCTAATAATACATTGTTTTAAAAGTATATATAAAAAACGGGAGTTTATAATAAGTAAAAAACTCCACACCATATTTGAAGGAAAAACGAAGAGAGGGAGAAAAAAAGGAACAAATGGTTAGATAAAAATACATAAGGGGCTAAGAATATGTGAATACTAATACAAATATCTTGATACTACTAAAAATATCATATAAAAAGACAAACACATTTATAAAAAGGAGGTAATCTCGAAATCTACATTTAAACCCTCTGGTGTTAATGTATTTAACTTAAACATCCACTTCATCTCTGCTCTACTTAAAATGTTATCTTTGCTTCCTCCTCTCCAGTGGACTTTAATTTGTTCTATGCCTATAAATGAAAGACCTTCAGGACTGCCTCCATGGTGTTCAGAAAAATGTTTAGACACACTGTGATTTATAAATTTCTTTTTTATGTTATTAATGTGTTCGCCTATTCTTATCTTTAATTTTCTAGTGGTCTTTCCAACATATTGATATCCACATGGACAGGTTAGGAGGTATATAACATTGGTTGAATTACAAGTAATTAATGTGTGGATCTTATATTCTTCTTCTGGGTTTTTCCTCGATGAAAACTTTTTAATACTCCTACTCGAACTTCTTTTTACTCTACATCCTGTGCAGTCATTACAATAATAAAAACCCTTTTGTCCGTCTAGAAAATTGGTTTCTCTTTTATTTTTATCTAAAAAACTGGTTGTTAAAATCTGTCTAAAATTCTTTGCCCCTCTAAAAATAAATTTAGGCTGTTCATTTAAAAAAGGTAAAATATCCGAATCTTCCTTTAAGACATGCCAATGCTTTTTAAAAATATTACAAACTGACTTATTGTTAGTGCTAAAATTTAGAATAAGGGGGATAGATTCACTCTTTTTCTCTTTTTTATTATTATTATATTCCAAAAGTTGATTTCTATCCTTTCTACCTATTTCTTCTATAGTCTTTTCGATAGAAATTGGATCATATCCCTTATCTATAAACTGCTGAGCTAGATCTTTCAATTGGTTCTGATAATCTTTAAAATCAGTACAGTTTCTTCTTAGTCTAAGGAATTGACCTTTTGGTACATTTACAAGCCACGGCTTAAAATGGCAGCTTTGCAATTCAATAAAACTATTAACGTCCACTTTTTTAAAATGGGTTTTACTTTTGATTTGATTAGATTCAATAAAAATATCCAGGTCTAAAAACGTAATACTTTGATCGCTAATCTGGTAGGTAAGTTTTATGTTCCAATCATTGGAATTCAGGTTATCCAAAAAATTGGTTAGGGAGCCTGTACTACCCTTCCATATAATAAAAATATCATCTATATAGCGCTTGTAGAGGACCAGGTCTGCTCCCAGTTCTATATTGAGCCGAATAAATGATTCCTCCCAATGTGACATAAATAAATTCGCGTAACTGGGAGCAAACCTGGTCCCCATCGCTGTTCCCTGAATCTGCAAGTAATATTGATTTTCATACCAAAAAAAAATATTTTTTAAAATAATTTCAATGCCTTTTAAAATAAACTCTATTTGTAATTGGTTAAAATTGCCGAATTTGTGTAAAAAATGTCTAGCAGCTTCACAGCCTCTATCATGGGCTATATTTGTATATAAGCTGCTGACATCACACGTGGCCATAATGTATCCTTTTTCCCACTTAAATTCGTTTAAAATATTAAGTAAACTAATTGTATCTTTAAGATAAGTTGGACATTGCTTTACTATATTTTGTAAGAATCTGTCAATATACTGTGACAGATTCGATAAGAGGGATCCTATCCCGGATACTATTGGCCTCCCTGGTGGGTTAGAAATATTTTTGTGTATTTTTGGCAATATATAAATCACTGGAATTTTTGGATAATCAATGGTTAAAAACTTTTGTTCTTTTTTATTTAAAATACCCATTTCTGAACCTTCTTTGATAAAACTTTCATATTCTATCTTTATCCGACTCATAGGGTTATTTTCCAATTTAAGGTAGGTGTGGTCATCATCTAATTGATTTTGTATTTCCTCTAAATATTTAGTTTTTTTGCCAGACGACCACACCCTTCCCCCCCTTATCTGCCAGGTTTAATTACAATGGATGTATCTTCTTTTAATTCTTTTAAAACTTGTTTTTCCTTAAATGATAGATTATTTTTTATTTTTTTTTAATTCTTTATTTTTTCGTGCAAGAGTTAATATTACAAGCTTTCATGCTTTGCCACAACAGCAGTAGCATGTACCGAATTACAACAGGATTTTACAATTGTGGCACAGGATATAGTTGCACATTTTTTTGTTTATGATAGTCGAGAAAAAGTAAACGTTAGGGAAAGGTAGGCGTAGAAAAGCATGCTAAGACATCGCTTTACAGAATTGAGTCGAGGACAGATGGTTCAGTGCTTAGTGTGTTAAGACGAAGTAAAAGGAAACAGAACGAGTCTGATATGCTACCAATAGGCGATACTCAAGATAGGAGCAGTAATTAAACTAATGGCATGCTTAATAACATAGATTGGTAAATTGCAGGTTATATCAAACAGCGTTAGGTGTAGATAGCTCCGCACTTTTTAGATTGACCACCAGGGGGCAGCGAGCCACTAAGCTTGCCGGGTAATGCATTTTATCAGGCATAGACAGGTGTAAATGTTTGCCCTGTTGTGATAAAATCGTCTGTGTTACAATCATAAATGATATTAAAGAGTCAGTGTAAAACACAAGTATATACAGTACTCTGCAGGATTTTCATTCTGTATGGTAAGCATCCGCTTGATTGCTGCTGCAGCTGTGCTGGGTCGGCTGGCTTCTCAGCCCTCTCTAGGTCGCTTGTGATGCTTTGCTTGCTTCAGCCTTGGGTACCTGAGGGAGCCTGCGTGCTGTGCCCGCTCTGTGTGAGCAAAGTGAGAGTCCAGGTAAGAACCCCTTGATCCGATTGCACAGGGAGTTGTAGCTTCAGCTGGATGTGAGTACTTTCTCCGGTTTGGAATAGGCGCGGCGGCCATTTTGGAATATGCCGCGCGGTCATGCTTTGAGCTCTTTGCCGCTTGGATAGTGAGTGCCGTCACTGCCTCTCTCCGGTGGGGTCCGGGATAACCCCCCCGGCCCACAGGGGGGGGGAACGGAGCCCTTAGTGGGCACGCGAGACGACCCGCCGGACCAAGCGCCGGAGATCGTCCGTTTCTCCAGCCAGGGCCTCGCGGCAGGCCTCAATCCCGCCCGCCCAGTGGTCCGCTCTGCTGTCAGGACGGGGGCTGACATGAACACCGCGAGTGGCTCTTTGCGTCCTCCTTGCCTTCCTGTGGCCATTGCTCGCCAAACAGAGGCATAAAAGGTGATTTCTGCCTGATTGTGGCCATTTCCCTGGGGAGCCGAGGTGCCCCACGTCCTTCCCGCTCGGCGGTCAGGCCCCGCCCCCAAATGATAGATTATTTTGATATTTATTCAAAGGTTTTAATTTTTTTAAATCTTTTAAACATGATCTTTCAAAAACTTTCATTTCTTCAGATTTTTTATTTAGCGGATAGAATAAAGACTTCCGTTTTAAGTCTGTATGATTATAACTATTATCTACTTCTTCCTCTCTTGGTTTAAAATCTTTAAAAAATTTCTTTAAGCATAATTTACGTAAAAACCTATTTAAATCTAAAAAAATGTCAAATTTATTAGCTTCGCAACTAGGTGCGAATTTGAATCCTTTTCTTAATACAGATATATGTATATCTGTCAAAGTTTTATTAGATGAATTAAAAATAGGTATTGTTTTTTCCTCTAATCCCTCCTTATTCACTCCCTTCTTTTCCTTTCTCCTTCTTCCTCTATTTCCCCCTCTTCTGTCTCTCTTGTTCTTTTTAATGGGGTATTGGTCCTCCTCTTGTTCAAATATGCTGGTCCTAAAAAAACATCTTGATTTTCTTCTCTTAATTCTCTCAGCCTATCAAATCTATTAGATCAGAATTGCAGAATGTATTAGTTAAGATTGTATTAGCATTTGCTGTTTCATGTAATATAAGTCCGATATTTTCTCGGACTTAGAAGTTTTCATTGACTTTGTCTCAATGCACATGCGCACTTTGAACTGGTCCACGTGAAGAAAAGTCTCTGTAATACCGGAAGTTCATCACCAGAGGAGAGAATGACCGCTGACCCGGAAACATTCTAAAAGGAAATGACGTAATTGAAAACCGGAAGTAACGTAACGGAGACAGAAAACGCGCCTTTTTTCGATATTTAAACCTGACAAGTAGTCATAAAATTTAGCACTTTGAAAAAGACCATCGGTCGAAACGCGTTGTGCACTTTATCTATTGGAGATCCATTTTTATGCTGTTTTGTACAAATAAAGATTTTGTTCCTGCACCTATACCTTCTTTTTGGCGTATGTTAACCATCCAGGAGGGAAATTGAGGATTTGCAGTGAAGCTTCTACACTACATCCAGCACTTTTGGTCCCACACATTATCTAAAAAGGCGCTATAAGTCTGAGCCACTTCCATAGGCTCAGCAAATTGTGAGTGAGATTATTTCTTCTCCATTCTTGTTTTAATTCATTATACAGGCTATACTATGTCTCGTGTTTTATATTTTTAGGATATACAGATACATGGTAATATCGCATGTTTTTTATTCACATACTGGTTTATTCACCATATATTTTGCTCTCACCATATTGTATATTTTATTGTCGATTTTATTTGTGTGATTTGGAGTGATACACACTTGGTGATTTAGAGCATTTTCTCTTCAGTTTTCGTTTTCCCTTTCTTTCTACTTTTATGAACAGCTGTTTAATGTAATGCTTGCAGGACGGCCAGCTGCTGCAGAACCTCTTTGTTCCCGTCTCTGCAAAGGGCTCCAGGCACTGCTTGCTGTGAGTGTGAGCCACTGTAAATTAGGGGCAGAGGGCACTTGCACTGCGGTAAAGACGGGTCTGGGCAGGAGAAGAGTGCAGTGCAATCAGTGCACTCCCCTCCTGTGGGTCACCAGTAGACTGGTGCGCCTGCCTAGGATCAGAGCCGGTGCAAGGATTTTTGCCGCCCTAGACAAAATAAATATTTGCCGCCCCCCATGTGACATCCCAATGCCACACCCATATGATCTGCCATATTATTATTATTATTATTATTTTATTATTTATATAGCGCCAACAAATTCCGTAGCGCTGTACAATGGGTGGACTAACAGACACATAATTGAGATCAGACCACTGGACGTACAGGAACAGAGGGGGTTGAACTAACGCCAGTGCTGCACACAGTGTGTGTTTACATTAAAAAGCCTGCAGGGACCGGCTATAGACACCAGAACCACTTCATTAAGCTATAGTGTCCCTTTAATGTGAGGTAAATTATAGATTAGTGTCACTAATAATATACTAGATTGCCTACTTACAACCAGATGAGGATGATGATGGGCTGCAGTTTGGCTCCACTGGTCTGGTGTAGAACAGGATATCTGGAGGCTGTTTGCAACTGTGGTCACAAAATTCAATGTTCTGGGAGAATTGGAAGCAGCTCCATTTTTTGGGGGCCCCTTACATAGCTCAAGGTCTGGGCCCAGGGCCTGACGGTGAGTATGTTCATAAGGCCCACTCATAAGTCCACTTATATGTTCCACCCACCCATGAGTTCGCTCACAGGGAGTGGAGTGTGTAGGGGATGTGTTATGTGTTATTGTAGATGATCTAATATGTGTGCTTATGGTATGTAGTCTATAGGGATACCAGTTTGTGTAGGTGATGCAGTGTGTTTGTGTGTAGTGGAAGCAGTGTGTATTTGTGTATAAGGGATGTATTATGTGTTTCTGGTTGTGTGTAAGGGATGCATTGTGTGAATCTGTGTTTGTATGCATAAGGGATGCAAGGTGTGTGTCTGTCTGTATGTGCATTGAGTGTAAGAGATGCACTGTGTTTCTGTGTGTATGTAAGCCTTTACCTTGCAGTTGGTTCATTAGGTATCCAATTTTGTCTCTATCCGTGGGAAAAGACCCAGGAGAGGCTTCAAAATGGTACTCGATCTGATAAAAAAAAAAAAACCCTGACATAAGGAATAGCCAATAGTCAGGGATAACAGAATTCAGGGAAGTCAGAGCGAATCCATAGTCAATAACCAAAGAAACACGATCAGGAACATACTCTCGGATAACCAGCAAAGGGAAACCACGACAGGGCCTAAGTATAAGAAATGAGCATGTTTAAATATCCCTCTTATGAATCCGATTGGCAGTACTCTGTTTTTGACCCCAAAACGTGCGCACGCGTCCTCTGCATAATGTCACCCGCATTTCGACGTCGCTACCACCGTGGACAGACGTGGGGCTCCTTAACAGTGTGGATCCAAAGCGGCCGGCGTCCACCGGCATGTCGCAAAAGCCAGGCCTACTACAGGAAAGGTGATTATTGTTGTGCATAGCGTATGGAGAGGATGCATACGTGACACTGAGGTCTGGAGGAGCTGGTCTGAGATTTGTGGGGTGGAGGCAGGTGTGCTTAAGCAGAGAGTGTCTGCCATTTCTGTTAGCTTAAGGGACCTACCAGAAGGAGGCAGCAAACCTCTCTGACTGTTTGATTGACAGCCAGGGGGGTGTTCCCTAGTTAATTTATAAACGTGCTGATTTCTCATAGAAACTGACACTTTTATAAACTGGGATTAGACTAGGATACTCTTCACCTATAAAAAAGCTGAAGTGCTTTTGAGGGGCAGAGTGGTCCTTTAAGTTTTTGCTCTATATTTGAATCTTTTATTATGTCATCTGAGTCCTGTTGAGAAATTTTTTAGTGTATGGTCCACTACACTTTTAGACAAGCATTTTATACCTGGATTACCTTAAGAATGCATTTGCACATCACCACATAGGAGTTGTTAAAAGTAGAAATTAGCCCTGGTGAGTGTGATGTTGAACCTCCAGACTTGAACAGGTTAGTAATCGTTAGGCCTTGTTAGTAGCATTGGATTTACATTTTGAGCCGCCCTAATTTACTTATCTACCATCCTATTAGCTGTCCTGATTTAATTATCTACCAGTACTGTCAGCACCGGGCAATCTGATGAGTGTTTCCATGCATAACAAGCACTTTATGAATATGACTAACACTTATAGACTAATGACAGTAATGGCAATGTGATCTTTAAGGATTCTACTGGGTTAATCCATCTCAAGTAGTTCAGCAAAGGTTGCTAGGTCAATTTAAAATTTTCCTAGTTATTTTGAGTGATTACCGCTATGTGTTGGTATTGCAAAACTACTGCACAACAAATTTTGGTTATACAGATGTTTATAGAAACCTCAATATCACATCTCAGGATAGACTTAGCACCTTGGAGCAAAAGCCGACCTCAAGAGCACATTACAAAGTACCTGTACATATATAAACATTTTACACATTCTTTTTCCTGAACATCATTGAATATTCCACTTTTATAGTCAATTTATGATGGGAAGGATTTGAGTCTCAGTACTACATTTGCATGACAAACATTTCTTGTATCACACAAAGATGTGTAATGGCACAAGATGAGCTAAAACCAGCTTGAAATCTGAGTGGAGACCCACCAAAGAGCAGGCTATATTAGCTGTTGCCCATTCTCAGTACTTTCTTGCACCTTGTTTTTTGCTCTCTGACACAAAAATGA
Source organism: Pelobates fuscus (assembly GCF_036172605.1). Classification (NCBI taxonomy): domain Eukaryota; kingdom Metazoa; phylum Chordata; class Amphibia; order Anura; family Pelobatidae; genus Pelobates; species Pelobates fuscus. Next base: position 405,869,874 of record NC_086317.1, on the reverse strand, counting down.
CCCCCTTGTTTAAAATTAGTAAAACAAATCTAAAAAAAAAAAACAAACTAGTGACTTTGCAACATCCATATATAGAGGTATTCACTCAAAAAAAAATATGTTGAAGCAACAAACTTTATAATTATTAAAATGGACTGACCTTAGTCCCAAATTAAAATATGCCAATACTTTCATGTCATGTTCTGGAGATCATACTAACACAGTGATTCTAACCACATTTTCAAAAAAGCTATTGTAAATTCCTCCTGCACATGCTTGCACTAATGTTTTCAGGGAGATATTGCCTTGTTATATAAACAAAGTGTTTCTGTGTTTATTTGTTTAAATCCCTGCTCACACCAGGAAGTTATAAGTATTTATTGTGCTCCTCTCCATTAGCTGGGACTTTTTAATGAGCTGCGTGCCGTCAGCGTCGCATGTAGCTCCTGAAAAAGGCATTTAAATGCTTATAACTAGATCACAGTGTGAGCAGGGTTAAATCCCTGCACACACACACCAGTAAACCCAGGTATCCATTGTTAGTGGCCTTAGACTGACAGGTGAGCTACATGCAGAGCTCAAAGTGAGATTGGGATACACAATTTTTAAATTTAAATCCCCATGCACAGCAATGTAGTGTGAGGAGAATTAAATCCCTGCTCACACCAGGAAATCCAGGTATTGTTAAATTTGGGGCTCCTCTGTCAGCTGGGGACAATTTTTAGTGGGCCCAGACTTTTTGAGCACTGCATATAGCCCGTTAAATCCTACGAAAACACTGCAGCGTAGCAATCAAGCTCAGCCACAGTGATTCTCTCACTGGCACATACCACAATAGCATTTTGATCAGAGATGAGGTTTGTCCGCACCGATCGCAATTAATTGCAAATACTATTTCCAAAGCAAACTATATGAAGCTGTTTTACTGAAAATAACCAGTAGATCGAAGAAACATACCACTCTGTTTTAGCTTAAATATTCCCTTTGCTAATATCTATACTGATATTAATGGAGGGAAACCTTTGGGATTAGGATTAAATTATGGAATAAGATTAGGTGTAGAATAAGTATTAGGGTTATTATTCGGTTTAGATTTACAATTGTTTTAGGATTAGGTTTCAGATAATGGTTTGGATTAGGATTAGGGCCAGCAAGGTAATCATTCTGATGAAATCAGCAAGATAATTCCTCTGCTGACATCAGCAGAGGGAATCCTTCTAATATTATTTTATAATGTGGATTAGCATAGGATTAGGGTATGGTTTAGAATTAAGGTTTACCATTAGATTTAGTGTTCATTTTTGGATTAGGATTAGGAATATGTTTAGAATTAGTGTTTACTTTAGTATTAAGGATTTAGACTAGGATTAAGATTTTTACTTTGCAAAGGTATACATATGAGGTGTAGTATTCAATGGGACACATGAGATTCAAAAAGCATAAAGTAATACAATATGTATTTAAATATTGAAAAATAAAAATTAGAACCATGAATGTTGAAGGACAAAAATGGTGAAAAGATTGCACCTCAATAAAACTCCAAATATCTCATGGTATCCATTTATGTAGTTATATAATTATGTGAGCGACTAAAATGCCCCAAAATGTATCATAGAGCAATCTTCAATTTGCCTTTTTTTTTTTTAAACTGCAATGTGCAGGTTATACATTCAGCTCTGTATCTTCTCAAAAACTTGGCAAGGTGGTCATTCTCTACTCAGGAGATACAGCTGAGCACAATGTAGTGATTTTGATTACAGTAGCACATATCAAGCTTACAAGACAAACTGCTAAATTGCAATGTGCATGTAAAAAAATGGCTGTATAATAAGGCTCAAAATACGTCATATTAAATATGTCTAGGGTTGCCACCTGGCCGGTATTTGAGGCTGTGTGTCGGGTGCCGGTATTGCAGTAATACCGGCAATATAAATGCCGATGTTTTTCTCAGCTAAACTGAGATTCGGGTGCAATGCAGACACCGGCCAGTAGGGGTCTCTGTGTGTGGATAGAGGTAGGGCTAGGAAGTTGCATCATCTCCCTGCTTGCCTCTCTCCACTCACTATCCACAGGGAAGCAGCTTAAACAGTACTGAGTGTCCTGCCTGCAGCTCAGGTAAGTGAGGAATGGGGAGACAAATGGGAGGACAGAGACATGGGGACACTGGGACTGGGAGACATAGGGACACTGCTCCCATTGTCCCCTAGTGTCTAAGTGTCCCTATGTCTCCCAGTGTCCCCTCCTGGGAGAAACAAGGGACACTGAGTCACTGGGGGACATCAAGACACAGGCATTAGTGGACACTGGGAGACACTAGGAGACATGAGGACACAGACACATGGGGACACATAGGGACACTGGAAGACACTAGGGGGCATAGACACTAGGGGACACTGATACACTAAGACACTAGGGGACATGAGGACACAGATACTAAGGGGCAATGGGAAACTAGGGAACAATGGAAGAAATGAGGACACAGACACTAAGGACATGGGGCATCCCCATGTGTCTCTAAGTGTCCTTGTGTGTCTCTGTGTCCTCATGTGTCTCTTAGTGTCGAGACATGGGGATACTGGGGGACATGGAGACAAGGTACTCTGCGAGACACATGGAGACAGGGAGACACAGAGACAAGAATAGACACAGAAGGGGGTAAAAGAAGAAGGAGAGACAGATTGGAGTTTGGGCAGGAGGAGAGAGAGAGACAGATGATTAGTAGATATACCTTCACAAACAAAAAACATGCTTATTTTATTCTGCATAGCTGCAAACTTGCTGTTTTTAGCTTTTGCAAGCCATCCCCTTTTACCCGGCTGCAGACATTCTGTAAAATCAGGACAAATAAATGAATGTGGTTCAACACACACAGTAAATATTTATGTGGTCCTTAAGTGAAAAAGAAACAAATGAAGGGGTTAATCAATAAGAAGTAAAAAAATAAACAACAAATAAAAATATATATATATATATATATATATATGTACCTTCACAAACTGCTGTGCCCCATCCAGTTATATAGCAATTTTCGGTTGAAACTGTTGCTTTTGCTAAACAGATTGGTCGAATGTAATCAGTGTACTTTATATCAATCTCCAGGTACACTAAAGCAATATCATTATTTCTAGTTAAATCATTATAATTCTTATGAATATTAATTTTTTTAACCTTGGATTCAATAGCTGTGTTGCCTGGGGTTGCCATTAGTATAAATCCAAACACAGCTTTCCAACTGGTAGCATTACTGGGAAACAAAATAAATTGAAATGATGTTAGACAAGCAGAAATTAATCAATTAATTAATCAATTAATTTAATCAGTAAAGACAACATTTTCACCAATCTTAATATACGTATACATCCACTTCATTGCAGATGGTTTGACTGACAAGCCCTGTTTCTCGCCCAAGGTCTTTTATTAACTGATCCACACCCCAATTCAAGAGACCTTAATTATTTATGCTATAATCAAATGAAAATCCTTTGTTTGGTGGTAACTTGATAAGAGGACTTTAAACGTTAATCTGAAGGATGGCTTTGCAGTCTTTAAGATTTGTGGAGGCCTCTAATCAGTTTATATCTTTGAATGAGTGGAAAGGGCAAATAATATTTTGAACATTAGCAACATTTGTGAGTACTCATGTATAAGAATAGCAAAGGAAGTAACCACTATATCAATGTGCCATATCATGTTCTTTCTAATAAATATATTATTTTGACAGACATGCATAGCACTTTACATTAGGGCAGGGATCGGCAAGCCGTGGAACACAGAGCTCCCCAGGGTTCCCTGACGGACCAGGAACTATGCAGCACTTTGGATGGGGCAGCATTTTGCTGCTCCCAATCCTCCCCAGCTTGCCAGATTGTGCTTCAAATGTCTGCCCAGTCCCATTTGGACTCCAGAGAAGCCACCTTCCTACTGCTAAATGATAAGTAAAAAGGAGGGTGGCTAAAATAACATTATTGTGAATGTGTGTGTACAGCAGTATGTGTCAGTGTGTGAAGCAGTGTGATCTTGTGTGTGTGCATAGCATAATGTATGGCAGTGTTTAACTATGTATACCTTGTGGTGTGCATTGGAAGTGAGTGTGTATTGGTATCTTTGTGTATCCCATGAATGCCTCTGGAATGAATAGCTGCATGTGTTTGGGTACTTCTGTCTGGGAGTGTAAGAGACATATGTAAACACAAATACTAAAAACAGTCACCCCCACACACATCGATTTACATGCAGGTTCCTCCGCAAGCACCACTGACAACAGAATATGGCAACACTCATACATAACACAAGCAGAATAAAGCCACAAACACATGAAACGCAATACTCCAAGAGAAGTTCAAGTTTTGTTTTGGCACAACCAAAGGGTCTGTGTCAGGATTACTAATTGATCCCGCACGCAGAATTGTATCACACCTAAGGATAATGTATAACCGGACCTTGGAATGGCTAAACTTAACGTATCCAAGAATAGTCAGAATACTTGCCAAGGTCAGGGATTGAGAATCAGACACAGCGATGAGAAAAAGCCAAAAGTCAAGGATACCAGAAGTCAGAACGAAGTCAAAATCAAATACCAAAAAAATCAAGATCAGGAACACACTCTAGGATTACCATCAGGCAGAAACCACCACAGGGCAACGAGAAAATGTAAAGTTTAAATAACCCTCCTGTTATTCCGATTGGCTGAAATCGGCCTTTGACTCCAAAATGTCATCCTCAACGTGAGCAATCATGGGGCTATAAGGTGGCATAGAACCCTAGCAGCCGTCGTCCCTAGACATGCTGGGTTTTTCAGGTATCCGGGTGCACGGCTGTAGATGGGTACAACTTCCTGTCAGGACGGTAAATACCATTTAAACACATTACCATAAGCAGACAACTTCGTTTCATTACCCCCCCAACTGAAGACCGCCCACCGGGCGGGCAGGGCCCGGCTTGAGAGGAAACTTGTCGTGGAAGGAGCGAATCTTACGGCCAACATGGATATCAGAAGCAGGACCCAAGAGTGGTCGGCAGGTCCATGGCCCTTCCAATCAACCAGGTACTACAATTAACCACGAGAGAACCTGGAATCAATAATGGAGGAGACCTCGTACTCCTCCTGACCGGAGAACCAAAGGAGGAGGGGGAACCACCGGGGCTGTATACTAATTGCAAATAAGAGGTTTGAGTAAAGATACATGAAACGAATTAGGAATGTGCAAGGAAGCAGGAAGGACCAATGAATAAAAAACAGGGTTAATTCTCTTAAGGAAACGGTAAGGACCAAGAAACCTCAGAGCAAATTTCATGCTAGGAACTTTCAGCCTAATGTTACGAGAAGAGAACCAAACCTGGTCCCCCACCTAGTAGACTGGGTTGGCACGCCGCAGTTTATCAGCATGGGACTTAAAGCAAGCAGCCAAGTTTCAAGAGCGGAGTGAACTTTATGCCAAGTATCACGAATAGAGGCCAAGTGGTCATCCAGAGTGGGGATAGCTGTGTAAGAGTAGGATGGCGACCAGTATTGACAAAGAAAGGACTGTGTATAGATGTGTCATGGGTAGCGTTATCCCTGGCAAATTCTGCCCCAGGCAACAAATCAACCCAGTTAGACTGAGTACTGTTTACAAAGCAACGTAAATACAGCTCAAGCGATTGGTTAGCCCTTTCAGCCGCACCATTGGTCTGGGGAAGGTAAGCAGAGGAAAAAGACAAGTTATTGCCCAACTGTTTATTGAAGGCCCTCCAGAATCATGACACAAATTGGGATCCTATCTGACACAATATTTTAAAGGAATCCCATGAAGCCTAACAATGTCGCGTATAAATATGAGGACTAGATCCTGAGAAGATGGCAATTTTTTGAGTAGAATGAAATGTGCCATTTTGGAAAAGCAGTCTACTACCATAAGGATGGTGGTATAACCATTAGAAATGGTTGAGACAGATGAGACCATGGAACACTGGGTATGGGAAGTGGATGTAATAATCCACACTGAAGTGTGTGTGGAACCTTAGAGACTGCACAAACAGAACATGCTTCCACATAATACTTAAAATCCCTTCTGAGAGATTCTCACCAAAATGATCTGGAAATAGCGGATATAGTTTTATTAATACCCGGATACCCAGTGTGGCGAAAGTAACCTTGCCACTGGTACTTGGAGGGGCCTGCTTGCCAGCCTCTTGCCCTAGGATTATGGGCCATGCAAAAAGACATGTCAAAAAGTGACTTCCATGGAAAAAACAAACCACTGAACAGATCTTGGTGATTTTTGAATATGTTGGTCACCCACATCAGGGCTATCTGAAGATGTGACTCTTGTGGGGTTTCCATGGATCTTGGGGGTATTTTTGGGGTGTTTGTAATGTGTGTGTTTTTCTGTACCTGGAGATAATGATTTATCTCTCAGACACAGAGGAGGAGTATGTTGAATGTATTGCTTGTCTGTGCCTCTCCCCCTCCCCCTTTTCCTGTCCAATTGTTTCTCCAGCAGGGCGTTGTCCCAGGGACACTGCCAGACCAGTTTAAACTGGCTGCTTTGTCCCTCCTCAATCTCCCATCAGCCCTTGCTATTGTCTGACCACACCTTTCCTTGTACTATAGTGCTCTATGTAACCTATTGTATGTAAATGAGGCTGTTGGGGGTTTAAATGTATGTATAAATTGTAAGTGCTGGCTTCCATTAAACAGACTTGCTTTACCCCTTCATGAAGTCTTGGCTCATGTTTGGGGGATTGGGGAACTACACTCTGGGGATTGCTATAATCACTATTCTCCCTTGAGTATAATCACTAGCTCTTCTAAGAGCTGTTTCTGGTACGCCCTCTGGAGGAGGAGAGGTCTACCCACTGGGTCCAGGGTGGGTGGAGGACTGTGAGACCCCAACCAAGATGCGGCGGTTTATGGGGTCTACAGTGCTTATGGTGTCTGGTGGAGTGCTTGGAGCCCTCGGAAATTACTAGGAGCATCGTTTGGCGGAGGTACTCGGTCAGTGTGCCAGGCGGTCCGTCACACCCAGCAGTAACATTGTCGTGGAATATTTTCAACACCTCTTTCCTGTCATGTAATGGAATAAACAATTTACCTAGAGGTTTATTGTTAGGTGCCTGGAACTGAGCCGCCATGATAGCACAAAGCAATGGTGATTACAAAGAAAGGACAGTGGATGCTATGGTACACTCAGGAGGAACCATGGGTGACATCTCTTGTTCTAGTTCTGACTCTTCATCAAATTGTCTAGATAAGGCGTTGGCTTTAACATTTTTAGGACCAGGCCTGTAAGTAATAATAAAGTTAAAGCGGGACAAGAACAGACCATCTAGCCTGTCTAGAAGACATACGTTTTTCTCATCACCAATATAGGCCAGATTCTTGTGATTGGTTTGTCAGTATATTTAATTGAGCAGATATTTTTTGTTAAATAGAAATTTAAAGTGTATACTGCTAGTCACTCTCAGCACAGAGGTGACTCCATTTTGTTACAGAATGCTAAGACAGACACAAGATTTCTCTTTCTATCACTCTATTCATTCAAATCTGAGCTAAGGAATGCGACTAATGTAAACAGAGATAAAACCTGAGACAAGGCATGATGTCTAACAGCAAAAGGGGGTTGAATGTAACAACCCAAATATATATATATATATATATATATATATATATATATATATATATACACACACACACACACACACACACTATCCACAAATAACTTGCTATTATTATATTAATCATATATAATTAGTACTATGTTAATAACGAAGAAATATCATATTATTTACTAATGTTAGTGGAATAAGTGTAATAGACACGTATAAATAATTTTAAACTACAGTCTCACACAAGAAAACCAAACATCAAATGACAGATAACACTAAGTAATTATTTTAACTTTTTTTTTAAATTAACGGAACATTACTAGTTCCATTGTAAGAGAAAGGGTGAAATTAAGGTTAGGAGGTGTCAAATCTAATTTTATGACTAAAATTGCAGACACCCAGACTGGGTAAGAGTGAACCAAAGTCTTTGAAGTTGAAAGGTTCTGTGATTGATAGTAGCCATAAGAGATAACAAAAATGACGTAAAATGCATCACAAATTTCAGTTAACCCATTATACAAAAAGGTAAATGAACCCCCAGACAAGAATTTTCTGTGATGTAATTGCGCCATCTATTGACCAAAATCTAGATGATAGTCCATAGGGAAAACATTCCCACAGTTCCCTATTGGTCCTATCAACTAGTGACATGCAGAGAATTTTCCCCTTTAAAAGTAAGGACAAAGGGAAGAGAGGGACATTAAGACCATTGGACACTCTAAACACTCTCTTGGACTCACATCTAACAGCTAAGATCTGACATCTGAATCAAAAGCTGGACACACTTAATTCTTTATATTTTCCAATTAACACAACTTCAAACCTCTGAAAACTTTTCTATTTTCCACAATTCTCATCATACTTGCATTAGAAATTCCTGGGACATATCTACACATCTGATAGAAAATCTACAACCTAATTGGTAATTATGCGGGTTTAATTTAATTTAATTAATTAATTAATTTTGCTAATAGCAGGAATACATATCTGGATAAATATTGGTCAGATTTCAATTATTATAAATCATAATTAGCTAAGGAATATATGGTTATAATAATAATTCCATTCCTGCACGTGGAATAAAGATAACAATATATTAACAGTAAATTTGAAAATGTTAGCATACCAAATTTTTATCCAGAGATATTGACTTGTTCTGATAAAAAAAATAGATAATCTTGATTAAGAAAGTTAAAATTCTGCAGCGTAAAATCTGGTTAGAATTATTCTTATTAGATGGTCCTAGGAATGGTGAACGATCTTGCCTATGAGGATTGTAGCCAGCAGTGGAAGAGTTAATTCAGTGTGATTTGAATGTCAAAGTTTTTATTGCTTTACGCTGCACTGCTGTGTTCTGTGAAGTTTTGTCTTCTCTGTGAATTTGGTTTCTAAGCAGTGTTCTATCATAAATCTTATTGACAACTGTGCATATAACTTGCTTTTAGCTGTCCATATTGTGTTAAACCACTGCCATATTGTAAACTTATGTTATACCTAAATATCCACTGATTATTGTCACGCATGTTACATATATTATTTTATTATTATTGTCACAATAAATTATATTTTTATAATTAATTTGTGATTACTGTGTGAAGTAAAAATCTTCTGGTGAAACTTCCTCTAGGATCTAAGAGAATTAAAATTGTGGGTAATTCTCCGCTTTAAATCATTAATCGGGGAACAGTGCAAAGATATCAATTTTTGATATAATAAAAATTATTAAATTAATTTTTGATAATTTTTATGAAAATATTATTTTTAATATTTATCACCCCATAAATATCCTCACAATTTGGAGGCAGACTGCTGAGATCATTAGTTGAAATTATATTTCACACAGTAATTCGGAGGCATTGCTATTTGTGTATTTCATGCAATATTAATCTTGATACAGAAAAGAGTTTTGTATTGCGATTAAATCAGTGTATAAAAATATGGACAGCGATCCATCTGTATCAGACAATGTCAAAATAATTGAAGACCTGAGACTTCATGCTCTAGTCCATATTTATAAATATATGAAGATTGAACTAGACTATGATGAATGGTTGAAGGACATAGAACTGGGGGCTAATACTTCCATTCTAGAAGATGCACCCATAATAAGACATCTTAAATTAATTGGAGAACAAACCAACATAGAGAAAAGAATAGGGTACATAATACACTCTTGGCCATTCTTTATGTCTGGACATCTAAAGACGTTAGAAGAAAACAGGGTACTGAATACCAGACTGAACACATACAGTGACGATTTGGGCATTCAAAATGGGAAATACCAAGATTTACTTACTGAGCATAATAACCGTCAGGCTAATCACGAAAAAGAACTGAAAGTTATGACGGATAAAGTGACAATTTAGAGAAAAGGGGAGAGCAAGGAACCTGTTCCCGCTGCCTTTATTGGGTTAATTACAGGACAAGAAAAAGAAAAATGCTTTCTTGATCGCTAGGGGACACCTATACAAGATAAGCCACAGCAATGGTTGCCTGACTAAACAAGAAGTCAATATCGGCAATCCAATGTTAAATTGGGAAAAACAATATAATCAAGAAAAATAACAAATACTTTATTATTCGATAGGGGACACCTATCCAAGGTAAGCCCCAGCAATGGTTGCCTAACCAGATAACAGATTACTAGCGGCAATCCAATGTAGAGTTAAAAAAAGGGGAAAACAGTGTGAATCAATAGATGAGTTTAACACTCTTGTGGTACACATATGTATCAGAAAAATGATAATAGGATACAATTTTTCATTTTTCTGATACATATGTGTACCACAAGAGTGTTAAACTCATCTATTGATTCACAGTGTTTTCCCCTTTTTTTAACTCTACATTGGATTGCCGCTAGTAATCTGTTATCTGGTTAGGCAACCATTGCTGGGACTTACCTTGGATAGGTGTCCCCTATCGAATAATAAAGTATTTGTTATTTTTCTTGATTATATTGTTTTTCCCAATTTAACATTGGATTGCCGATATTGACTTCTCGTTTAGTCAGGCAACCATTGCTGTGGCTTATCTTGTATAGGTGTCCCCTAGCGATCAAGAAAGAATTTTTCTTTTTCTTGTCCTGTAATTAACCCAATAAAGGCAGCGGGAACAGGTTCCTTGCTCTCCCCTTTTCTCTAAATTGTCACAATATCTCTGAGGGTTACCCCCTCCCCACCTGTTCCTCTAAGACTCAAGACATTTACTCTGAGGCTAATTTTTTCTTTGTTTATGACGGATAAATGTGCACAGGAAATAATTCAGCTTAAAAAGCCATTGGAAGAATACGAAAAAGGAAAGTCAAAAATCAGACAGTGAGATTAGTAGTCATCACTATGTGCCAAGAAGTTGCACAAAAATACAAGAAAGGGCTATCTGTAAATCCCCTCCTTATTATTATTTTCCCACACCAGACAAGGTTTCCCTAAACAGTCTGAAAGAAAAGATGTGAGTAATTCTGAGAAAACATCTGTGGAACAGGATTCCTCATCTCATGATGTTGCCAAAAAAAAAAAAGTTTGAAAAGACTGTCTTGGCCAAGCTTGAGATGGGGAATCAGGTTCAGGATGACAGGAGTGAAAACAGACATGGTTTTGTACACTGGCAGAACTCTGATGCTGATCAGAATTGTGATAGTGAACGAGAAGCTCAGAGTGATGGGAGTGAAAGTGATTGCACTGTCCACTCTGAAGGCCATGTGACTGCTATGCCATCTGCACTGTTATACGGATCTAATTCCTCTTCAGCAGCCAGATCGCACACACGTTTAGCTAAAAGCAGGGAAACTAGAAACAGGATTAATCAAATAAGCATGTCTATGAAACTCCTAAGATTATTAAATTCCTTAAAGAGACAGTCCCACAATTTTCTAGAAGTTCAGGAAACATATCTGAACAACTGGAAAATGATGAAAGAGCCATGAATTCACTGGGCATGTTTGATGACATCCATAAGAAATGGTACATTACATGGACCTTTGATTCAATATTGTCACGGTAGTGTACCCAACACGCAAGATTTAGTCCAACAATAGACAAGATAAAGCAGACACGTCTTACCGGACCTTAGAATGGCCAGACTCGACGTAGAACAGAGAAGTGACAGAGTCAGGAACGAGCCGAGGTCAAGGGAACAGAGAGACAGCGAAAACAAGAACTAGCCAAGGACTGGTACACAGGAATCAGTAAGCCGGCAAACAAGACAAAGCAGGGATAAAGAGAAAAATGGAGTCAAATACAAAGCCAAGGTCAAGCACGAAAAATCCACAACTGAACGATACAAGGGCTAAAGGGAACTGAATCAGAAACTACGATAGGGCAGGGAGTTAAGGGAGAGGTAAGTATAAATACCCTAGTATTCAATTTGATTGGCCCCTGTCATATCCACGCCCCCAAAACGTGAGTGTATGGGGAATGTGGAATGATAGGGACCAATAGGGGCCAATTATATAATGCATCCCAACAAAGAAAAAAAAAAGTGGAGTATCCATTATTTTTTCTAAAGACAGAGTATTTGAGTGCCCACATCAAAATGCCGATTCGGAAGGTAGATTTATAATATTGGTTGGTCTGCTGAATGGGGTGATGTACACACTTGTGAATGTATACTTGCCCAATAAACATCCGACCAAGTTATTAACTAATATCTTGAGATTAGTTGAACAGGTGAAAAAAGGAAAAGTAATAGTGGCAGGCGATTTCAATTGTATACTTGACCCCATTATGGATAAACAACTGAGTGTAAATCAAAAAATCAATCAAAATTTAGTAAAGCAGGCTAAAGAAATTAACAAATTAGTGAACAAATTTGATTTAATTGATTGTTGGAGAATGTTGCACCCCAATGATAAAAACTATACTCATAGATCTGTTCCTCATGGCTCAGCGGCAAGAATTGATTTGATACTTGGAAATATAAATTTTTCTAAATTTCTAATCTCAGTTAAGATAATTGAAAATACATAGTCAGATCATGATCTAATACTGGTTGAAGTTGCTGAAGATATAAAAAAAATTCCACCATTATGGAGATTAGATGACAGTCTCTTAGAAGAAAAGAAAAATATCGATTATATGACTAATTTGATTGACTTATTTCTTAAACGAAACTGGAGTGTAAACCAAGGACAGGTGTCCAGGGAACACTAGTGAGATACTGATCTGAGTTGTTAGTCACTTAAAATAAAAAATCATTTAATTGGTATACAAAACCATGAACTTAAAGTAAATGAAAAAAGAAAAGAATGTAAAAGGTGAAAAATAATAATAAGTGCACTCCAACAGGGAGGAGGGTAGGGAGGTAGCTCAGGGAGCTCAGGGATGAGCTTAGGCAATGGGTAAAAGGAGGTAGAAGTAGTATATAGCTATATAATAGTCCTAAGCAAGAGTAAACTGCTCTCTATAGAAATGGACATAAGCTATAGGGGCTACTGTGAGAACCACTCCAATACCCAGAGCAACAGAGTACACAAACGGGTTAACTCCAGGATACTGTAACAGCCCGTGTGATATAGAGTACTTCACACCTGCTATAGAAATTGAATAAATCCTTGGAGTGTACAAAAAGCCCGTTAGTAGAACCCCAGTATTAGGTTACATAAGAGGATAAAGTCCTAGAACCGTGTTACAAATAACTTCACACTAGCTCCTAAGGTACAATATATCCTCAAGGGCTAGTGCCCTATCTGTGCCATATCTGAGGTATACACTCATGTTGAACCCTGAATAACACTCCAAACCGGCTACCAACCCTCCTTGCCCTGATTAAACACCCCAAACAATGGTGAAGAAATAAGTGCTGTGCTTTAAAAAAACATAAATTCTGCCTAACGCGTTTCGGCGCTAAAGAGAGCGCCTTTCTCAAAGGCTATCAACGGAGAACTGACTCCGGACTCGTGTTAAGTATGTTGTACTGAAAGAAATGAGCCAATCAGTGATGAGTGTGGGCGGCGTTCTATTCAGCCGCAATAGCCGTTTGTGAGTGGTTCGCCAATCTGTCAATCAGATGGTGAGGCCCCAATCGGAAACGGAGGGGCGGAGCTAGGTGCCGAATCTGGAACTCATGTATAATGTGTTACCATGGGAACCTGCTCGTGTACCGGTCTCATTCTTTATAACGTAAACGCATTCATACAGTGTGGTATTGCCAAATAAAAATCTTAGGGGCTCAAGAGAGACAATAATACCCATTCCTCATGGTATGGCAATGGATGAATAGCCCGTGGGGAGGGTTTTTCCCCGGATTTAAGGCAAAATCGTATTTAATGGGTTACATATAAAGTGCATATTGAGACACAGCTTATCACAAGGTGGCTATTAACAATAAACACATATAGCTGCCGTTGTTCATTTTACAACAGTTCATGAAAGTGACATATTAGTATAATGATACTTGTAAGGATAGGTGACAAGCAACTAATATATATCGTATGAAGGGTTTATGATGCAATAAAAGGGGTGAATGTGAAGCCTTCATTGAGGCCAAAAGGGGATAGGGTGTTCAGTGTCTGGATCCAAAAGCATTCTTTCTGCCTCAAGATCAGGTCCAGATCCCCCCCTCTTTTTCCCACAATGACCTTTTCAACCCCTGCAAATTTGAAGCATCTAAATGTTTCACTATGGTGTCCTCTAGCATGTCTAGCCACAGGGGTATCCCTATTCGATGGAACTGAGTGGATATGTTCCATCATACGCCTCTTGAAGGGGCGTATAGTTTTTCCCACATATTTTTTACCACATTTACATGTGAGTAGGTAGACTAGTCCTGTGGAGTTACAGTTAAAAAATTGTTTGATAGGAAAGGTTAGTGTGCCTGAGGAGTCTGTGATGGATTTGGAGTCTTTATCTATGTAGCGACAGGCTACACAGCGTCCACATTGGTAGGTGCCGTACACATTTAACCAATTTTCCTTACTAGTATTGCGTTTGGAAAAGTGGCTGGGTACTAGCATGTCCTTGAGGTTTTTGCCTCTTTTTGCTGTTATTGAGACATGTGGGGGGATCACATCTTTAAGGTGTCTATCCTGAGTAAGTAATGGCCAAAACCTAGCCAAAATCTTTTTCGCTGGGTCCCATCCTGCATCGAACTTAGCCACACATCTAATAGTTTTAGGGGGGCATGGTTTGGGACGGTTGTCCAAGAGATCCTCACGTTCACTTAAAAGTGCTCTTTGGTATGCCTGTTTCAGGCATCTATTGGGATACCCTTTGGCTTTAAATCTTGCCTTCAGTATGGCTGCTTTCTCTATAAAGTCTTCCACAGATGAGCAATTTATTTTAAGGCGCAAGTACTGTCCCACTGGAATACCCCTCTTTAGTGGGTTAGGGTGGTGACTACGCCAGTTGAGCATATTGTTAGTGGATGTAGGTTTGCGATATAGAGTGGTCTGAATCGTGAGTTGTTCAGTAATAGTGAATGTGCAGTCTAGGAAATTCAAAGATGATAGCCCAATTTCCATGGTCAGACGAAGATTCAGGTCATTAGTGTTTAAAACTTCCACAAATTCTGTGAATAGTTCTTGGGTTCCTGTCCATATGACCAGAATATCATCTATATAGCGTTTCCAAAGATGGACACAGTCCATATAATGTTTTAAGCGCTCTGAATAGACAATATGTTTTTCCCACCATCCCAGGTGCAGGTTGGCATAGGAGGGGGCACAAGACGTCCCCATCGCAGTGCCCTGCACCTGGTGGTAGAATTTATTGTTGAAAAGAAAGAAATTATGAGTCAAAATGAACTTTAAAAGGTCTAGTACAAAGGTGGTATGGTGCGAGTGGCTAGAGCCCCTTGTTTCAAGGAAAGTGCCAACGTGCTGTATCCCACCTATATGGGGTATTGAGGAGTAAAGTGCCTCCACATCGAGGCTACAAAGCATCGCCCCCTGTGGTACTTTGATTGATGTAATGCATCTTAGAGTGTCTTTTGTATCTCTAAGGTAGGACGGTAGTTTTTCTACATAGGGTCGTAGAATTTTATCTACGTAGGTGCTACCTTTGCATGTTAGATTATTAGTGCCTGATACAATCGGTCTAGCTGTCAAGGGTTCATAGCCTTTATGTATCTTGGGGAGACAGTAGAAGGTAGATATTACTGGATCTTTTACAAAAATACTCGCATATTCGTCCTTTGTGAGTACACCATGATCGAATGCTCTATCAAGTAGATTTTTGAACTCAGAGAGAAATTTGGAAGTAGGGTTTGATGGTAAGACTTTATAAGTGCTTGCATCATTGAGTATCTTTTCAGCTAGCTGAGTGTAGTGGAATCTGTTTAGAATGACAATGTTGCCCCCCTTGTCTGCCGGTTTGATGATAACCTGTTCATTGTCCCTTAGATCAGTTATTGCTTTCCATTCCCTTCTTGTGAGGTTATGTCTCGGTTTAACCTTAAAGGCATCAATGTTCAGGTTCTTAATCATATTGGTTGTAGACTCAACAAACATGTCAATGCTTTTAAATTCACGAAAGTTCGGAGTAAATTTACTTTTTGGATGCAGATCTGTATAGGGTGGGGGGGAAGCATTATCATTGGTTTCAAGAAGGGACACCAAGTCAAGAACACATTGATATTCTCTTTCATCAAAGCCTAGTTCTTTGGCTTTTTTCTCGTCTCTCACTTTAAAGAATTTGTGAAGGGCTAGCTTTCTCCCAAACAAGTTTATATCTTTAATCCATTCAAATTTGCAGAATGGTGGAGTTGGGACAAAAGATAGACCCTTCATAATTACTTGTTCTTGTATCATGGTGAGAGGGGTGTCTGAGATATTAATTATTCTAGTGTCTCCTTCTAGTACCGTCTGCGAGTTCTCCCCCTGTTGCGAGTTTGTCTGTACTGTATGGGTTGTTCCCCCTCCCTCTGTAGTTGCCCTAAAAAAGACACTCCTTTTTTGAGGATTCCTTTGCCTCTCTGTGTGGCTTGTCTAGTTTGCGGCACTGCTGTAGGTTCACTATCTGTATCTGAGGTCTCATATTCAGATGTAGTGCAGCAGTCCGAGTCTACTCTATCTGACTTATTTCTTAAAGAAAATTTAACGGAAGAGATCACTAAAGAATGCCTTTGGTGTACATTTAAAACAGTGATAAGAGGATACTGGATTAAGCTGGCAAGTCAACAAAAAATAAAAAGAGAGGTTAAATTATCAGATATGTATATCGAATATTATAACTTATCAACTTTGAATAAAAGCAATTTTTCAAGAGAAAGATTAGAAAAAGATTAAGATCTGCGAAACAAAAATAAACAAGTTAATTGAGCCTAGAATTCAACAAAATCTTAAAAAATTGAAAATAAAATTTTATTATAAAAACAACAAAGTAAATTCCATGTTAACAAACAGATTAAAAAAACTAAATCTGGAAAAAACATTTTTATAACATAATAGTAGGAGGCGAGAACATTATAAAACCTGAAGATATAGCTGAGGCTTTTAAGAAATTTTATGGCAAATTATATAACCTAAATTTAAATCCTCCAATAACAGCTATGGAAAGATACATATCAAAGATAAAAATGCCAAAAATCTCAATAGATCAGAAAAATAATTTAAACAAACCATTTACTACAGAAGAATTAGAATGGGCAATTAAGAACTTAGCAAAACAAAAAGCTCCGGGCCCAGATGGGTATACTAACCAATTTCATAAAAATTTTAAATTTCAAATTATTCCAGTGTTAACAGACACATTTAATGAAATATCAAAAATAGGTCACGCTTCTAGAGACTTTTTAAGAGCACATATTACTCCAATATTAAAACCGGGCAAATCTCCGACAGAATTATCAAATTATCGCCCAATATCATTAATAAATGCTGACGTAAAACTTCACTCAGCAATTTTGGCAAATAGACTTCAAGCAGTATTGCCAGAAATCATACATAAGGACCAGATAGGTTTTGTAGCTGGGAGACAATCTAATAACAACACTAGAAGAATGATAGAGATATTGGATTGGGCCCAAAAAACTGGGGTACCCCTGCTGACCCTATCCATTGATGCCGAAAAGGCTTTCGACAGGGTCAGCTGGGATTTCCTAAAACAAACCATGTTAAAAATGGGCTTCGAAGGTTGGTTTACAGGGGCAGTGGAGGCTCTTTATTCAGAGCCGTCAGCTAGAGTTGTAGGTAGAGACTTAAGATCTGAATGCTTTAATATTCTAAACGGCACGAGACAGGGGTGTCCACTCTCTCCGCTTTTATATGTTATTTCAATTTAACCCTTGGCATGTAGAATTAGACAAACTATAGGTATAAAAGGGATTTATACCCCAAATGAACAACTTAAAATCTGTCTTTACGCAGATGATGTTATACTGACTATTACAGAACCAGAATATTCACTACCACTACTATTACAGGAGATAGCACAATATGGGGAGGTTTCCAACTTTAAAATGAATATCAATAAAACACTAGCCTTAACTACAAATATAAGGAAATCACAGATACAAATGTTAAGACAAAATTACCCATTTAACCGGTCAATTACACAGCTCTCATATTTAGGCATCTTGTTAACATCTGATGTTGACCGCTTAATGGAAATTATTTTTTTAAATCAACTAAAAGAAATGAATAGATTACTTAAGGAATGGAGGTTTTATGAAATTCCATGGTGGGGCCGAATAAATACAATTAGGGCCTATATAGTCCCAAAATGGATCTACCTGTTTTGCATGATCCCTCTTAAGATCTCAATACACTGGTTAAACTTAATACAGAAAAGTTTCACAGACTTTATATGGAGGGGCAAGAAACCCAGAATCAATTCAATAACATTAGCAAATAAAACTTATCGGGGAGGTCTGGGATATCCATTAATAATAAATACTTATCAAGCAATTATGACGTCACATGCCCTAAATATACAAGCCACAGATTGCAAAGAACAAGCCTGGTATAAACTAGAACTATATAGAGAGGAGTTGCCAAATCTAGAAACATTACTTTGGGATAATATAGGTAAAAGGGCTCGTATACCAGAATTTAAAAGCAAGATTATTTCACAAACAATAAATGAATGGTATAATATAAAAAAAAAAAACTTGGGAATAGTTGATTTAATTCCAGACACCATATCTTTGAAATTGGTGGAAAACATTATGGATGATATAACTTTGGAAAACTGGTATATTAACTCTGATACTTGTATTAAATATATATATAAAAACGATCAGGTAGAAGACTACCATACTTTAAAGATAAGATTAGCCCTACCCCCTAGAGAAATTTTTAATTATTTACGCATTAAGAGTTTCCTAAGGACGCATCTTATAAAATATAATGGGGATAAAGTACATTTACTTAGAAAGATCCTATCCAAAGAAACTACGAAAAAGAAATACTCCATAATACTGGATTTGTTAAATTTTATAAAACAACCAAATATCCCCACAACCTTCAAAAAATGGGAAAGAGATTTTGATATCAATGTCGACTTTAATTCGTGGTGCCTCGCTTTTTCAAAAGTTAAAAATCATCTCCACTCCTTAAATATATTGGAAAATGTTATCAAAGTCAGCTACAGATGGTATATGGTTCCAAGGAGACTAAATACAATTTGCCATACCAATCCTCCAAATTGTTGGAGATGTTTTAACTTGGACGGCTCCATGATACATATATGGTGGAGCTGTCCAAGGATTCAACCAATATGGGAACTCATATATAAAATAATAGCTGAGATAAGCAATATTCACTTAAATTTTTCACCAGAAACTGCTTTATTACATATCTATAATAACAAGTTAAACAAAAAAAAAAAAACAAATATTAGTTATACATTGCTTTATGGCCATAAAGCTGTTGATAGCAAGATTCTGGAAAAAAACAGATATCCCAAACCTACACCATTTAAAGAATCAAATCCTGAACCAATTAGAGATGGAAAAAGGAATAACTTAATAATAATAATAAAAAAACAAATTTTACTAAGAGAGTTATATAATACCTTAATAGTAGACATAAACCACATAGAATAGCAATGGCTTAATTGTATAAAGATTAAGAGATAACCCAATGTACTTTGTCTGTTTTACTGTATGTTGAATAAGTATGAATGTGTACTAATCATAGATAAGATGAATAAAGTATGCAAATGTAATGCTTATATTGTTAAAAAGAAATAACGTCGCTGTATGATTATGGTGCAAATGTATGATATCTTTTTTATGTCTGATTCACAATAGAATCACTGTTTTATTGATTGTGTATATGTATAAAACATTGTCTCAAAAAAAATGTAATAAAAAATAAAAATAAAAAAGATAGGGGCCAATGGGAGACCGTTTCACATTTCGGCTCCCACTGTCTCTTTAACAGCGCGCCCGAGACATGCGGCGCGCTCTTAGAGCTAGGCGGGACACATGACCGCGTCTCCCGCCTTCATCAGAACTTTGAGCGGTGCAGGACCGCGCGCGGCGGGAACAGAGGACCTCGGCTGGCCCCCGGGTAAGGTAAGCACCGCTACAAATATGCCGTATTCATCTGGAGAGTCTTCAAGCTATACAGCTAATGTCCTGGTCAAAGGTGAAATATGAGATAATCATGGAATATGGTAAGTATAAAACCATTGCTTCTTCCAGGAAAGCGCTTGATAACTTAAAGTGCCGTCAAGATCAAAGCCCCAGAGAATTTTGAATAATTCTTAAAAATGCATATTCCATGGCCCAAAGAAAACCCAGGTATGAAAGTACAGAATTCAAAGATCTGTATTTTCATGCAATGCCGGTAAACATACAAATGAATCTCGCAAGAGATAATGATTGTAAGTTACCGTTAGAATGGCTAATCAGTCAGTGCTTGAAATTGTATACTATACACCATGCACATGACGACAATCAGCAAAAAGGTTAAGAAACCTGGTAATAAAATGGTGTCAGAGACTAAAATTCAGTTAGGTTTAGAAACCGAACAGAAAAAAGAGGATTTATTCTGAAGTTTTGAAAACTCCAAACCTCAGAAACAGGAAAATGCCATAAGCAATCTTGTTAATTCCTTTGACAAGAACTCTGAAAACTCCTCTGACAAGAACTCTGAAAACTCCAATGTTTAACAAGAACCAAGGCGATTCCCAATGGAAAAGGAATCCTCAGGGAAATAGGAGATATGGAAACAGACATAACCAACCTGCTTCCAATAACACCCAACAGTCTCAGCCATCCCAGTCTAATTCTAATGGTTAAGGACGAAACGGCAATGATGGAAATAATTTGCGTCGTCAGGTTGGTTAATTGACCGACCAGATGGACAAATTAATGGAAGAATTTTTTAGGGACAGGCCCAATGGCAGAGCCACCTATTCAACTGCAGCAGCAACCACAGGTGCCGCCACAATAATAGCCACTATGATTAAACAGGCTAGGTTGTCAGTAGATGTAATGCCTAACCCGGTTTCCTTTCCAGATCCTCACAGTCAGACAAACATAAGTTGTGTTAGGAAAATTATTGCCTGCCCCGTTACTTCACTTTTGGGTGAAGGAGGCGCAACGTGTCCCTCTGTTTTTTCATTTCAGCCAAAGGCTAAAATATCCCTAGCAGCCTCTGGTTTCCAGGATCCAGACCTGAAAGGGTTTACTGATGAGATGCCGACCACCATAGGCGTGCGCAGCCTATTGCATTAGGGTGTGCACCCTAAAGCACAAACACACACGCCGCGTATATATGTGTGTATATATATATATATACATATGCATACTGCTGTGTGTGTGTGTGAGGGTGCTGTTAGTGCGTGTGTGTGTCTGTGCTGCCATGCCTGATCTCTGTTGGTCCTAGTGAGTGAACTCTAGCCTGCAGGGCTAGAGTTCACTCTCACAAGATCTGAGCGTGGCCGTGGCAACGCTCCGACCTCGCGAGAGGAACCAGGCGGAACTGCTGCTAGAGCTTCCCGGGTCCTCTCCTGCCTGTGGGCCCGTGAACAGGGCTGGACTGGGACAAAAAGTCAGCCCAGGCAGAGCAGCCCACTAGGAAGGGTGGGCCAGAAATGTGGCGCGTTATATCGCTACCATTGACAAGCACTCCCCGCCCTCCCAATTGTTATGTTAGTGTGATACCCCACCAGAGCATTCAGTGCTGTCTGATGGACAACAAGTCCTAGTGACTTGTCTCTGGTGTCCCCAGTAGTGGAAAAGGATTGTTAACGTGTGTTTTGCACGTGTGGGAATGTTCCCTGCTGTGTTATATGTGTTTGGATGTTTTTTATGTGATTGCATGTGTGTAGAGGTTATGCTGTAGAGTGTAAAGGGGTCTGTTTGTGGTGTATAATATGTAGCTGGGGCCTGTAGTGTATAGGTGTGTTTTTGGGCTGTATATTATATGTGTGTGTGTGTGTGTTTATAGGGTCTTTAGAGTGTGTGTGCCTAGTGGTGTGTTGCGTTTGCATGTAAGGACTGTATTTCGTGTATCAAGGAGTTGCAGGGGATGGCATTGTGTGTATGCGTATAGGTGTTGTGCACATGTGTGTATTGGTGTGGTAATAATAGGGGGTGTAGTGTGTGTTTAGGGGAGTTGTGTGTGCATAGGGGTACAGTGGGTGCACAGGAGGTGTATATCGGCATAGTATGAATGCAGTGGTGAGGTGTTTATAGGGGTATAGAGTGTGTAGTGCTTTTGTGTGTGTGTGTGTATGTAGTGTAATGTGTGTTTATAGGGAGTATAGCGTTTGTGTAGTGATTGAGTGCAGTGTATAGGGGGTATATAGAGTGTGTGTGTGTGTGAGTGCAGAGGGTGTAGTGTGTATATAGGGGGTATAGTGTGTAGTGTGTATATAGTGTGTGTAGGTGCAGGAGGTGTAGTGTTATGTATAGGGGTATAGTGTGTAGGGGTGTATATAAGGTGTATAGTGTGTGTAGGTGCAGGGGGTATAGTGTTATGTATAGGGGTATAGTGTGTAGGGGGTGTATATAAGGTGTATAGTGTGTGTAGGTGCAGGGGGTGTAGTGTTATGTATAGGGGGTATAGTGTGTAGGTGCAGGGGGTATAGTGTTATGTATAGGGGGTATAGTGTGTAGGGGGTGTATATAAGGTGTATAGTGTGTAGGTGCAGGGGGTGTAGTGTTATGTATAGGGGGTATAGTGTGTAGGTGCAGGGGGTGTAGTGTTATGCAGGGGGTGTAGTGTTATGTATAGGAGTATAGTGTGTAGGCGCAGGGGGTGTAGTGTTATGTATAGGGGTATAGTGTGTAGGTGCAGGGGGTGTAGTGTTATGTATAGGTGTATAGTGTGTAGGTGCAGGGGGTGTAGTGTTATGTATAGGTGTATAGTGTGTAGGTGCAGGGGGTGTAGTGTTATGTATAGAGGGGAATAGTGTGTAAGTGCAGCGGGTGTAGTGTTATGTATAGGAGTATAGTGTGTAGGCGCAGGGGGTGTAGTGTTATTTATAGGTGTATAGTGTGTAGGTGCAAGGGGTGTAGTGTTATGTATAGAGGGGAATAGTGTGTAGGTGCAGCGGGTGTAGTGTTATGTATAGGTGTATAGTGTGTAGGTGCAGGGGGTGTAGGGTTATGTATAGGGGTATAGTGTGCAGGGGGTGTAGTGTTATGTATAGGGGTATAGTGTGCAGGGGGGTGTATAAGGTGTATAGTGTGTGTAGGCGCAGTGTGTATATAGGGTGTAGTGAGTAAGTGGTGGAGTATAGTTTATGTATATGTTTTGATTGTTTCATTATTTAAATAAAAACATTTAAAAAACCTACACCACATTTACTCCCCTTCCCCTTATTACCTTATTACTTTGCAGGGGGGAAGAGGGAGCATGCTGCTGGTCATCCCTGGTGATCCAGTGGACTAGTGAGGTGGTCTGTACCTCTGCAGGGTACAGACCATGTCTTCCTCTCGCGAGAGCTGGAGTTTCAGAGCGTTGCCGCGGGTTACCACGGCAACGCTCTGAAAATATCGGAGATCGCGGAGATCGCGAGAGGGCAGCCTGGAGGCTGTTAGCTCCGTATCCAAACGGAACGGAGCTCTAAGTTCAGAGCCTCTCTCGGGGCTAATCGGGTAAGCTTGAGCCTTTTTCAGTTAAGAAAAAGGATAAATGAGTCATTTATTACACGTGAGTTTACAGAGGAAGAGGTTCTATTTCAACTGTCAAAAGTAAAGACAAATAAGTCAATGGGACCTGATGGAATACACCCAAAGCTATTAAAAGAGCTAAGTGGTGTACTAGCAAAACCATTAACAGATTTATTTAACCAATCATTGATAACAGGAGTAGTCCCAGAAGATTGGAAGTTAGCGAATGTTGTGCCCATTCACAAGAAAGGTAATAGGGAGTAGTCGGGCAACTATAGGCCAGTAAGCCTAACTTCAGTAGTGGGGAAAGTGATGGAAACCATGTTAAAGGATAGGATTGTTGAACATCTAAAAACACATGGATTTCAAGATCAGAGACAACATGGGTTTACTTCAGGGAGATCATGCCAAACTAATCTTATTGATTTTTTTGATTGGGTAACTAAAATTATAGATCAGGGTGGTGCAGTAGACATTGCTTACCTCGATTTCAGTAAGGCTTTTGACACTGTTGCACATAGAAGGCTTATCAACAAACTACAATCTTTGAGTTTGGATTCCAATATTGTTGAATGGGTAAGGCAGTGGTTGAGTGACAGGCAACAGAGGGTTGTAGTCAATGGAGTATATTCGAAGCTTGGGCTTGTCACCAGTGGGGTACCTCAGGGATCTGTACTTGGACCCATTCTCTTTAATATTTTTATTAGTGATATTGCAGAAGGTCTTGATGGTAAGGTGTGTCTTTTTGCGGATGATACTAAGATATGTAACAGGGTTGATGTTCCAGGAGGGATAAGCCAAATGGAAAAGGATTTAGGTAAACTAGAAAAATGGTCAGAGTTGTGGCAACTGACATTTAATGTGGATAAGTGCAAGATAATGCATCTTGGACGTAAAAACCCACGGGCAGAGTACAGAATATTTGATAGAGTCCTAACCTCAACATCTGAGGAAAGGGATTTAGGGGTGATTATTTCTGATGACTTAAAGGTAGGCAGACAATGTAATAGAGCAGCAGGAAATGCTAGCAGAATGCTTGGTTGTATAGGGAGAGGTATTAGCAGTAGAAAGAGGGAAGTGCTCATGCCATTGTACAGAACACTGGTGAGACCTCACTTGGAGTACTGTACACAGTACTGGAGACCCTATCTTCAGAAGGATATTGATACCTTAGAGAGAGTTCAAAGAAGGGCTACTAAACTGGTTCATGGATTGCAGGATAAAACTTACCAGGAAAGGTTAAAGGATCTTAACATGTATAGCATGGAGGAAAGACGAGACAGGGGGGATATGATAGAAACATTTAAATACATAAAGGGAATCAACACAGTAAAGGAGGAGACTATATTTAAAAGAAGAAAAACTACCACAACAAGAGGACATAGTCTTAAATTAGAGGGACAAAGGTTTAAAAATAATATCAGGAAGTATTACTTTACTGAGAGGGTAGTGGATGCATGGAATAGCCTTCCAGCTGAAGTGGTAGAGGTTAACACAGTAAAGGAGTTTAAGCATGCGTGGGATAGGCATAAGGCTATCCTAACTATAAGATAAGGCCAGGGACTAATGAAAGTATTTAGAAAACTGGGCAGACTAGATGGGCCGAATGGTTCTTATCTGCCGTCACATTCTATGTTTCTATGTTTCTATGTTTCTATGAGCCGGCAGGGGAGATATTTTGATCTTCCCTGCCGGCCTCGATCCATGCGCGGCACACAGGGATTAGGGTATGCTCAGGCACACCCGGCACACCCCGTGCGCACGCCTATGCCGACCACTAGTACCCACTTGATAGTTCAAGATATTCCTAAGAGGGATGGGCCAGTGGGTAAGACTGAGCATTCCTCAGTACAGGTAGAAACTACTGCTGTGACAGGTAACATTTGGAAAACGAGTGATCTGTTGACACATTCTAAATTCTTATGTGAATTAGAAGAACATAAAGAAAGGTACTACATGTCTGTAGAAATACAGGATTCCCTATGCCAACCTTTCAAAGGGTTAATAGATACTGGTTATCCAATACCTTCATCCAGCAGGTAATGGACCTAGCAACGGATAAGCCGAAGCTAAGAAATTTCACCAATGCTCTGTTGAGTGTAGGAGGAAATGCCCTTCATGTTATTGGCAATACCTGGTTAAAGTTTAAATTAGGTAACAAAAACTTTAGACACCCGGTAATAGTGGTAGATCTCCCCTATAACCGACTGATTCTGGGTATAGACCTACGCAGAAGACTTAACCCAATTATTGACTGTGTGAATAGAATTGTATGGTCACAAGCTAAGGTTCTCATAACCTATGAGAAATCACATGTTCAATCTGAACGTAACATGGGATAGAAGAAAGACCTGACTCTATTGAGGTACATTTCAGGAATAGTCAGTCACCTGACGTGACTATCCTGCAGGTAATTGATGCAATCGCACCTGTAGATGAACATTCCATAATGAGTTCCATATTGAGAAAGCCTTTTTTGGCAAAATGCATTTGTGGATTTTATATTGTGTACTCATTGTGTTTTACTCATTAAAGATCTTTTGGTTACTTTTATTTGTGCCAATCATCTTTTATACACTCTATAATAATTTTTGTCTTTTACCTGGCATTTTTATCGTTGTTTACTCCAAGTAATCCTAGGTGGGGATCAAACCACCAACGCTTATATCAGTGGGCAGTTTGTCTGCCCCACCCTTGTGAGTACCTTTTTATATATATCCTAACACCATTGTTTTATTCAG
Organism: Pelobates fuscus; assembly: GCF_036172605.1. Taxonomy (NCBI): domain Eukaryota; kingdom Metazoa; phylum Chordata; class Amphibia; order Anura; family Pelobatidae; genus Pelobates; species Pelobates fuscus. The sequence continues at coordinate 405,843,562 of NC_086317.1, read as the reverse complement.
AGAGCACTATTGGTTGTCTCTATTTTATTCTCTTTGAGTGTTGAACATACCTTTGAAGCAAGACACCTGCACCATATCCCATAAGCGGGGATTGTACCGCTGTACGCTGTCCATACTAGAGCTAGCTATAGCTCTTACTCATGTGAGTGCACTACCGTCTTCCTTAATATCTTCTATTTTACCTTACTGGATATATTGCACTATTTTGGTTCTATCTTTTGTCTTTGCATATTATTGGATCTTTCCGGTAGGCCCACGTGGACACTATCCCTGACCAAGCACGTTACAGACCATTTGATCTAAAGAAAGAACTGTCAAGTTAAGACTCTTTATTGGGATATACTATCGTTATCCTATTATATTTATTTTTTGTGGCGCAGGCTCTTTTCTTAATTTTTTTCCTGTTGTGTTTTAAGGGGACTTTGAGGTATTCCCTTTGTGGTTGCTGCCTTATCCATTACTTAGCACTGACTCTCTATTTTGATTTTACCATTTATGATTGTCTTATGTCTCTGCGCAGGCGAAATTAAATTTCTAACTATTATTTGCAAAACTTTTGAATTTATTTTGCACTCAAAATAAAAATCTGTTTCAAACAAATCACTCACCACCAGCCAATAATCACATTTCCAAAACTTTATTCAAACTTAAAATCCACTCTGTAATACACAAGGGAAAGCAGTTAGGTATATGCAGCTTAGTCCTCTGTCCTCTCAGGGGTCCATTCGGATCAGTGGATCTTGACAAAGACTCCATTGAGGGTTGAAACGTTGCACTGTTCTACATGTTCTAATAAAGGTGTCTGAAGACATTGAAGTGCATGGACCCTTTTTCTAATACTAGTAATGTTGCAGGAATAGCAGGAATAAGCCGCAGAAGCCACACACAGAGAGAAGGAAGCAGGTTCGTTCAGGAAGAAAAAGGTCTTTATTGTTACCGATCGGGTCTCAGATGAACTCCTGTTCTAAAAATGTCTGAGCCCAGAGTACAGATTGCAAATGCTTTTTATTAACAATAACTCCTCCCATTCATAGCTCCACTCACACATACCCTTAGACCAATCAGTGAACAGGATATTCAGGATCACCTCATATGGGCAGACTGCATGACTCATTTAAGGACAAAGGAATGTGATTACAGTTGATGCACATGCTCAGTACATTTATGACAGTATCTTAGCTACATGTAACTAACAGATACAACAAACACCTGTACTTGTATATGCCTCATGGAGATTTCAGGCCTACTAAATTTTGAACCATGTTGAAATCCCATCACAGTAATAATTATCGTCTGGGCTTGTGCTGACCCTTAGTTCAGCTAAGCACCCTGTCTTAAGTGAATTGAGTGCGGTTCCTTTTCCATTTCTGCTATTTCATTTTTGATATGGGACACATATGGCAAGAATGGGTATTGGTTGATCCCAGTTTATTAGCTTGGATGCATGCCATCCCTATGGTTTCTACTTTCAACCTTAATGTGCACCCTATTTGTATTTCTCTTACAACTCAGCATGTCTGTATGTTAATACCAACTTCATATTCATTGTCTATATATTCTTTTATATGCTAGACAGTGATAACTATGCTATCTAACTGCCTGACCCGCTTAAGGTAGTATTTCATGTGGATGTTCTTTACTTTATCTGTTATTATCTTACCTGAAAAGTGTATGTGTGGCATATGATTTTGTTGAATGTTACATGTTTATCACTATCCTTCCCTGCATGGGAAGGTTGCTCATATTATAAAACAATATAGCCAATTTAAAACAAATTATTCATGTGTTTATATTGGTCTATACATGAAAAGTGATGTTGCTTATTTTTCGGGGCTAAGATTTATGCAGTATTTTCTACTGTACTGAGTTTTATACACTTTACTCAAGTTGTATTTGCAGCTCATCCTTTATACATAAGAACAGTGGTTATTCTGGTTTTGTGCTGCCCTAGGCATGACAAAACTCAGGCATCCCCCCCTTCTGAATTTCACTTCCTGTTAAAAAACAACACGCTCTCTGCCTAACAGACACACGACTTCACTGATGCATACACTGATATACACACAGTCATTGTCACATGCACTGTTTAACAAACACACACTTTCACTGAAACATACACACTCACTGACAAACAGACACGCACACTCACCAACAGACACACTAACTGACACACGCATTCCCTGACAGATACACATACACACTAGCTGACAAGACACATACACACTCACTGACACATATACACTCAGTGTCAGGGACACACATTCGCTAACAGACATACACATTGACTGACAGAAACACTGTCTCAGTGACAGACATGCATACACACACTTACAGACATACATACACTCACTGACAGACATACACCTTCTCATCGTAAATTTTTTACTCATCGTAAATTCTTTTTTTCTTAATATGGTTGCAGTACGTATGTTGTGCTTTCTAATTGGGACAAGCATCTGCAAGATAGGCGATTAAGAAAAGTCTCTCCCCTTTACCCTATAAAGGGCTTCCCCGGCAAACCCACCTCAGTCGTAGCAATAATAAACACCTAAGCCACACACTGTATGATGAACCAGATATGTCTTAAGAAGAGGTAGATAAACATTCGCCAGACATTAGAAGTAATCGAAGGACGCTTCTCTTCGGTACCTGCGGAACATCTCAGGCAGAGCAGCTGATACACTATTTGATTCTCTATAAGAATTCAAAGATAGGAATGATTGCATATTCTCTGCTTAATTTTACACAAGAAATTGCAGCACCTTGGTAATATTTATAAACCCCAGAACCATATTAAGGGGAGTAGCACAGTTACAATTAGCAAAAGAAGAGTATAGCAGAGGCATTCCATGGTGTACAAACAGTCCATCTTGCACGTACAGTCACTTTCTGCAGAACAATTCCATCCATAATTTGCAATTTTAATCAGAACAGATTTTCAAGGCAAAGATCAGCTAATCTTACCTTGAAAACCTCTGAGCCGTGTTGGGGATTGGTGACACGGGGAACCCTTCTGACAAGCTTCCTGCTGCCAGAGGGAACAGCACAGCGATCTGCTCTCAGCGGTTTCCTGGAAGTTCCAATTCGCGCATGCGCAATAGTGCACCCGCAACTTCGGTGGAACGCAACATCACACGGCGTGCATTCCACCACTGGGCGCAGGTGCACGGCCTGCGACATAATGAAGACGTCCCCTGGTCCGCCCATACTCATCAAGCCGGAACATACTCGGTGCAAAGTTAAACAGAAAGGGCTCCAGAACCTCCACGGACGGAGCCATGCTGCTCAGCCTACCACCCAGCCGGCTATCGGGCTTCCTCCCCCAGACAGCAACCTATGTGCCTCACCTCCAACAGACGCTTGATCCGTCCCGTGCTGGGTTTGTTGGGGAAGCCCTTTATAAGGTAAGGGCAGAGACTTTTCTTAATCACCTATCTTGCAGATTTTTGTCCTAATTAGGAAGCACAACCCATACATACTGCCACCATATGTCAGAAAAAAATAAACAATACATTATGAATATATGTTTAACACACTGTTGTATACATATTTCACTTTTTTTTTTTTTATCTCGGGGACTGTATGATACATGTTGATCAGTATTATTATACTATGGTTGCTTGGAGATCTATGTTTCAATCATGATGCTGATTCGTGGTTAAGATCTTACTTGACCAGTATATATTTAAATTAGGTATTCTTCTTTATAAATATATTCTAGTACAACCAATTGGATGAGGATGGTTTATATGAGGGCCAAACAGTGGTGGATGCTCACCTCAACTGGAGAAAGAACAATTATTGCGAAAGTGCCTTGAGACAAGCTACAGCCATTACTGGTGAATGTTATCTTCTTATTTTTCATGTACAGAACTGCATTTCAAGATTTGGATACACTCAATAAGTACAGTATTTTCACATGTATAAGACTATGTTTTTTTCTAAAAAATTTTAATCTAAAATTGGGGGTCGTCTTATACACAGAATGTCATTGCAGAGGTTAAAAAACAAAACAAAAAAAACACTTGTGCGCGGGGCCTAAGTTAAGATAGCGCCTGCCGCATTTCAGTGTGCCACGTCCCAAACACATACTTGGCCTCCCTCCCGCCGATCCATTTCTGAATGCTGTGGCAAGGAGGAAGAGGTCCCTATATGCGTGGGAGATGCAGCAAACATCAGCACTTACCACCAACGGAGCTCCAGAGACATAGTATTTTCTACTGTACTGAGTTTTATACACTTTACTCAAGTTGTATTTGCAGCTCATCCTTTATACATAAGAACAGTGGTTATTCTGGTTTTGTGCTGCCCTAGGCATGACAAAACTCAGGCATCCCCCCCTTCTGAATTTCACTTCCTGTTAAAAAACAACACGCTCTCTGCCTAACAGACACACGACTTCACTGATGCATACACTGATATACACACAGTCATTGTCACATGCACTGTTTAACAAACACACACTTTCACTGAAACATACACACTCACTGACAAACAGACACGCACACTCACCAACAGACACACTAACTGACACACGCATTCCCTGACAGATACACATACACACTAGCTGACAAGACACATACACACTCACTGACACATATACACTCAGTGTCAGGGACACACATTCGCTAACAGACATACACATTGACTGACAGAAACACTGTCTCAGTGACAGACATGCATACACACACTGACAGACATACATACACACACTGACAGACATACACCTTCTCATCGTAAATTTTTTACTCATCGTAAATTCTTTTTTTCTTAATATGGTTGCAGTACGTATGTTGTGCTTTCTAATTGGGACAAGCATCTGCAAGATAGGCGATTAAGAAAAGTCTCTCCCCTTTACCCTATAAAGGGCTTCCCCGGCAAACCCACCTCAGTCGTAGCAATAATAAACACCTAAGCCACACACTGTAAGCAAAATTGTAATTTAGAGGGAGGGAGATTGGTACTAATTTACAGTGAGTAAAAAAAAAAAAAAAACAACAGTTTTTCTGACATGGTGGCAGTACGTATGGGATATAGCAAGATTTCCAAACGGGTGGGCCTTATGCCTAAACAGCTTGGAGTACCTACGCACTAGCAAAATTTCAGAGGCCGAGAATACATCTAGCCTGAAAATGCCTGACGTTTTGTAAGGTGTAAGGTGTGATAGAGGCGGAACGACTAGTAGATTATACGCAACAAGTGGACTCTGACTCATGAAGACTCAGGAGATGAAGGATCCACCATGCAGTGCCCTACCATCATTAAGAACCTATTCAACACTTCCAGTAGGATATCCTGTCTTCTGAAAGTATTTTCGAGATCGGAAGATCCCCAAACTTGAAAGTCATCTCCACCAAGGCCGAAAACTGGCTTGTGTTTGGCCAGTACGGAGAGATTGTCAGAACCACTTCTCTGTCCATACGTTCTTTGAAAAAGTTTTGGGAACAGTCTATAGTAGAAAAAATGTAAGCCCTTAGATAGATAGACCAACTATTCAACGTGAAATATCTGTCCTGTAGAGAGAGGCAAACCTGAGAATCTTCATGTTCCCCTTCTTTGCCATAATGTCTATCTGGGCACTCCAAATCTCTCGTGAACATGATCGGACCTATTGACCCTTACTCTTGATCCCAATTTCTTGTGCGGAGGTTGTAGGTGATGACATTGTCGACACATCATGAGTGGAATGGAGAGAGGACCTCCCAGAGATCCTGAGCCCACTACACCGTTTTGGTACATAGCTGAAACAGACCTTGCCTCTGGCACCGTCCTGTCTGTTGACGTGAGGGAAACAGTGTTGTGGTCTGACCACATTGTAATAGGTACCTCAATCAACCAAGATCTGAATCAGTGAGGGAGTGAAGAACTGCCTTAAGAGTTCTGAAATTAGTAGACTATTTTTCTTAGGACCAAGAACGCTGGCACATTAGAGAATTTAGACGAGCGACCCAGACTGTGTTAGATGCAATCTGTGGTGAAAATTACTCCTACTATAGGCAGAAAGGACAGCTTCTGCTTTTTTCAAAGAGAATCTAGGAGACGGAAATCCAAGATTTCCACACTTTGACTCGGAGTAGTGGCCAAATCCAGATTTTGCCCAGTTGACCACAGGAATTGAAGATGTCAGACATCCCAGCACTCATTTCCTGTCCTTATGGAGACATTTTCGCTTTATTAGTAATTGGACCTTTCCTTTATGAGTGCAGTAGATGCAGAGGTAACTTTTTTAGGTTAACACTAACCTCAAAAACCCTATCTTTCCTGGAGAAGAAGAAAATACTGTATATTCTCCATATCCAAACGTGTTGCTGTAGCGCTCTGCTAGCTACCCGAACATACTTAAAGGGAAAACGTCTCCATTAGCAATAAGTAGCCAAACTCCCAAGTAGGGAATGCCTCGTTCCCTAAAATATGCTGCTATGGGAGCGTTTTGAAGAGCAATGAAATCTCTACAATCCACGTATTATGGCGTATTTTCAGAAAACCTTTGAGGGGCAGCAATAGGGATATGTGGGAATATATCTCTGTGATTTATGTACACCATGAAATTCCTTTATGCAGAATCAGAGTTACAGAAGGAGATGTTTCAATTCTGAACCTCAGGATAGGAACCATTTAATTTAAATACATAACCGGTTTAAAGGAATGATCAGAGTTTGATAACAAGGAGATTCATGAGGAACCCAATGAACTTTGTGGTTTATAGAACCATATCTCAAACTCATTGAATCCAACAGGAACACTGTTTCTGTAAATAGAGTATCAGATGTTCAGAAGATTATGGATTGGGCAGATTTGAAAAGAGCAAGAGGTGCCCTCTTTAACTAGATCAAGCAACCAGTGATTGCAAGTAGGTTCCACTTAAAAGACAGGCAAAAGACATTAAAGGACCACTCTAGTGCCAGGAAAGCATACTCGTTTTCCTGGCACTAGAGTGCCCTGAGGGTGCCCCCACCCTCAGGGACCCCCTCCCGCCCGGCTCTGGAAAGGGGAAAAGGGGTAAAACTTACCTTTTTCCAGCGCTGGGCGGAGAGCTCTCCTCCTCCTCTCCGCCTCCGTTCCTCCCCGTCGGCTGAATGCGCACGCGCGGCAAGAGCTGCGCGCGCATTCAGCCGGTCGCATAGGAAAGCATTCATAATGCTTTCCTATGGACGCTTGCGTGCTCTCACTGTGATTTTCACAGTGAGAATCACGCAAGCGCCTCTAGCGGCTGTCAGTGAGACAGCCACTAGAGGAAAAAGGGGAAGGCTTAACTAATTGATAAACATAGCAGTTTCTCTGAAACTGCTATGTTTATAAAAAAATTAGTTAACCCTAGCTGGACCTGGCACCCATACCACTTCATTAAGCTGAAGTGGTCTGGGTGCCTAGAGTGGTCCTTTAAGATAAATACTGGTTCCCAAATGCATCCTGTGAATGTTAAGTGACTCCATTGAATGGTACTCCGGTCATCTACCTCAAAGGGATGAAGGGCTGAGTCAACCCTGCAGGGGAAACGAACCTGTGAACCTCAAGGGTTGAACAAGGCCTAAACCCACTGAGCTATCCACACTTAGTACAGAAATGCAGGATTACGCCTCCAAGCTTTTTGGTGTCCGAAACACCTACCCATGTCGAACCTAGTTCTACTTGTCTTGAGGCAGAGCTTTTTTCCTTTTTCAACATAGGTTAGAAAAGATACTCCTTTCCCTAATGGGAGTAAACAGGGGACCGAAAAGGACACTGATCTGCCGTGCAAGCTTAAGCCAGGATATAAGGGAAACAGCAGATCAACCCATGATCTTGGTCGTCATTGTCAAAATTTATTAGTCAAATCCATATAAAATATGTGACAATCACAAATAAAACAGGAAACTGACGAGCTGCTTATCAGGAGACTTAAATAACCTCCATTAACGATTGTAAATAACATTATAAGTTTTGGACACCGCTGCACCTACCAGCAAAGACCCATACTGAAACCCAGCAGTCTGGAAAGATTGTCTGCAAGAGGTCTCAGCCTCTTTAAAGCAGCTACTTCTGCAGAATGTTATGGATTCCCATTTGATGGTAAACATATTCAACGTCGGGCAAGAAAGGCTCGTTACACAGAGTGTTCCCATTTCTGCATATCAGAAAGACATGGGGTTTGAGGAACAGATAACCCTCATTAAAGTTTAGCAGATTTATCCTGCCCCATGATAGATTCATTCCTAATTATTATTATTATGTTATTATGTATATAGCGCCAACAAATTCCGTAGCGCTTTACAGTGGGTGGACGAACAGACGTGTAGTTATAACCAGACAGGTTGGACACACAGGAACAGAGGGGTTGAGGGCCCTGCTCAATGAGCTTACATGCTAGAGGGAGTGGGGTAAAGTGACACAAAAGGTAAGGATAGTATTAGACTAATGGCAGTTGCAAGAGAGGAATCAGTCGGGAGCTATTCTCAATACATCCAACTCAACACAGTATGATGAACCAGATATGTCTTAAGAAGAGGTAGATAAACATTCGCCAGACATTAGAAGTAATCGAAGGACGCTTCTCTTCGGTACCTGCGGAACATCTCAGGCAGAGCAGCTGATACACTATTTGATTCTCTATAAGAATTCAAAGATAGGAATGATTGCATATTCTCTGCTTAATTTTACACAAGAAATTGCAGCACCTTGGTAATATTTATAAACCCCAGAACCATATTAAGGGGAGTAGCACAGTTACAATTAGCAAAAGAAGAGTATAGCAGAGGCATTCCATGGTGTACAAACAGTCCATCTTGCACGTACAGTCACTTTCTGCAGAACAATTCCATCCATAATTTGCAATTTTAATCAGAACAGATTTTCAAGGCAAAGATCAGCTAATCTTACCTTGAAAACCTCTGAGCCGTGTTGGGGATTGGTGACACGGGGAACAGCACAGCGATCTGCTCTCAGCGGTTTCCTGGAAGTTCCAATTCGCGCATGCGCATGCGCAATAGTGCACCCGGAACTTCGGTGGAACGCAACATCACACGGCGTGCATTCTACCACTGGGCGCAGGTGCACGGCCTGCGACATAATGAAGACGTCCCCTGGTCCGCCCATACTCATCAAGCCGGAACATACTCGGTGCAAAGTTAAACAGAAAGGGCTCCAGAACCTCCACGGACGGAGTCATGCTGCTCAGCCTACCACCCAGCCGGCTATCGGGCTTCCTCCCCCAGACAGCAACCTATGTGCCTCACCTCCAACAGACGCTTGATCCGTCCCGTGCTGGGTTTGTTGGGGAAGCCCTTTATAAGGTAAGGGCAGAGACTTTTCTTAATCACCTATCTTGCAGATTTTTGCCCTAATTAGGAAGCACAACCCATACATACTGCCACCATATGTCAGAAAAAAATAAACAATACATTATGAATATATGTTTAACACACTGTTGTATACATATTTCACATTTTTTTTTTTTATCTCGGGGACTGTATGATACATGTTGATCAGTATTATTATACTATGGTTGCTTGGAGATCTATGTTTCAATCATGATGCTGATTCGTGGTTAAGATCTTACTTGACCAGTATATATTTAAATTACCGTATTTTTCGCTCCATAAGACGCACCACACCATAAGACGCACCTAGTTTTTAGAGGAGGAAATCCAGAAAAAAAAATATTCTGAACAAACTGTCCCATAGTGTTTCTTACTATGGGACAGTTTGTTCAGAATATTTTTTTTCTCCCCTGTCCCATAGTGTTCCTTACCACCCACTCCCCTCTCCTGTCCCATAATGATCTTCAACCCCCCCCTCCCCTGTCCCATAGTGATTTTTAACCCCTCCTCCCCTGTCCCATAGTGTTCTTTAACCCCTCCTCCCCTGTCCCACAGTGTTCTTTAACCACCATCCCCTTGTCCAATAGTGTTTTCACCCCATAGTGTTCCCCCCTCCCCTCATCCCATAGTGTTTCCCCCCTCCCCTCATCCCATAGTGTTCCCCCCCTCCCCTCATCCCATAGTGTTTCCCCCCTCCCCTCATCCCATAGTGCACTTTCCCTCCAATAGTGTCCCCCTCCCCTTGTCCCATAGTGTCCCCCCCTCCCCTTGTCCCATAGTGTCTCCCCCTCCCCTTGTCCCATAGTTCCCCCCTCCCCTTGTCCCATAGTGTCCCCCCCCTCCCCTTGTCCCATTGTGTGTCCCCCTCCCCTTGTCCCATTGTGTGTCCCCCTCCCCTTGTCCCATAGTGTCCCATAATTACTTACCTGTCTTGTAGCGTGGGCCGGCTTAACACCGCGCACCGCGGTACAGGAACTTCAAATTTTGGTTGCGGTTTCCGGCGGGACTGAAAGGAAGTGCGCACTTCCTTTCAGTCCTGCCGGAAACCGGAACCTGAATTTGAAGTTCCTGTACCACGGTGCACGCTGTGCTGCCGGCCCACGCTACAAGACAGGTAAGTAAAGGTTCACATTCGCTCCATAAGACGCACAGACATTTCCCCTCACTTTTGAGGGGGGAAAAAATGCGTCTTATGGAGCGAAAAATACGGTAGGTATTCTTCTTTAGAAATATATTCTAGTACAACCAATTGGATGAGGATGGATGGTTTATATGAGGGCCAAACAGTGGTGGATGCTACCCTCAACTGGAGAAAGAACAATTATTGCGAAAGTGCCTTGAGACAAGCTACAGCCATTACTGGTGAATGTTATCTTATTATTTTTCATGTACAGAACTGCATTTCAAGATTTGGATACACTCAATAAGTACAGTATTTTCACATGTATAAGACTATGTTTTTTTCTAAAAAATTTTAATCTAAAATTGGGGGTCGTCTTATACACAGAATGTCATTGCAGAGGTTAAAAAACAAAACAAAAAAAACCGCTTGTGCGCGGGGCCTAAGTTAAGATAGCGCCTGCCGCATTTCAGTGTGCCACGTCCCACACACATACTTGGCCTCCCTCCCGCCGATCCATTTCTGAATGCTGTGGCAAGGAGGAAGAGGTCCCTATATGCATGGGAGATGCAGCAAACATCAGCACTTACCACCAACGGAGCTCCAGAGACATGCCACACCATGAAAGGAGCAGCCATATTAAGGTTTGCTTCACTTCAGGTAGGTCTTGCTTTCTGATTTATATTTATTGTGGAGGAAATGGGGATCAGGGAGCAGAGGGAATACTAATGTGATGTCCCAGCATGCCCACACACCACCTGCTGAATTGAGGCAGCTCTAGTCTCCCTGCACGCACTATAGTGCCAATAATGTCACAGAGTACCGTAGCTCAGGAGAGGCATGAGAATCTGATGTGTGTTGTTCTCCACAGAAGTCACCTCTAAAATATAAAAGTTGTTCTATTTGATGTTTAAAATATTGATTTCTTAATTTTGGGCTAAAAAAATAGTGGTCGTCTTATACATGGGGCATTATACACGGAAATATACAGTATTTTATATAAGCGCACCTCACTTAGTTTTCTGATATAAGTTGAAAAAAACATTAAACTTACAATTCAACAAATCTAGCATGTTACAGAAATAAAAGCTTACCTTCTCTCAAAATAGCAGTGTGCTGCAGACAAAACCCACTTGGTTTCAACTATTGTACCACCACACAAATGTTTATGGTTACGTTGTGTCTCAGAATATTGCATGCTAACTTGCCATGGCCATGCTCCAGGAAGTGCATCACGACCGCCAACTATCCTAGATCCAACCGTATCTACCAAGGGACGCGTTCCACAAACTACAAAAGCAGAATAATATAGTAATGAACAAGCCAATTTGTACTGCATCAATCCAGCAGTTTGTACTCCTACACAGATCATTTTGTGGGGGAAAAAAAGACAATGTTATCAGTACATAAATAAGGTACATAGAGGAAAAATGTAAATTTTATTGTAGTAAATAAATTATTATAAGTAGCACAGACTTTGTATTATTGGTAAAATTCAAGCATTAATTTTAAATATTATTAAAAGCATTGGGAGAACCAAGAAGTCAAATTAACCAGATAGGGTTTGCAACTAGATTATTTCCTTGTCCCTCTTCAGTTGTTGTGGGGATAGCTTCCCAACTGCTTGTTCCTCCATCTCATAACTATTAATAGTATTCTGCTATATGACATTCCATTTTCTTACCATGTGGACCCAATTTCTTTATCAGCTTGGCTATTTTGGTCTAATCATTACAATCCCCATTTCAATGAATAAACTCTCAACCACCAAAATACAAACTTCTCACAAGCTTTGCAGGATGTTTTAAACCAAGAGGAAAAAAAACACACCAGATATCACATCTTAACAAAATCCAAATTCCACATTAGCAGCCGATTCAAGATCTACCATACAGTTGTAAAATGTGTCAAACCACTACGGTAATGCCAGTTGACGTTTAGACCGGTTTCCCTTTTCTCAAAATGTCTTAAAGATTTAAATTTTTCATGAGTCATATTATGATACTTGTCTATAGCGCATACAGTTCTATTTTTGTATATATTTAGCACTAAGAAATATGACCATACTGCTTGGACATTTATTTTCATAACTTGCAGATTTTTCTTTTAATGATTCACAATGGGAAAATGATGTATCACCACTGCTTTTTACCTTGGACATTGATCCTTTGGCAACAGCAATTTAAAACAACCCTGATATCATGAGGAGAACAGCACTGCAGAATTTGTTGGCGCTATATAAATAATAATAATGAGGCGCAGTGAGTCGAGTACAAAAATAAGCATTATTTGAGGATGATGCACTACTAACCATTACTAAGCACAGGACTGGTCTTACTTGTTTGCATCAAACTAGAACAGGATTTTGGATAATTCATAGATATTTGTTTAATTCTGCTGAAATGCGAAAGGCTGTGGGGTAGGGTGTGTTTTCAAATATGGCCTCCTTGTTCAACTTCAAAAGGAACTCTTCATAGATGACGTTTGGAGGTACAAGTTTTATCACATGACAGACTTCCTATTTTGCATTCTTTCTTTATTTAACCACCAATACAAACAAGGAACAGGACAACCAATCAAAAAAGGGTAACATTAAATAATAGGCTGGGCAATCCACTCTTTCTATTTCTTTCCTGCTAAGCTTTTAGACACAGGTCAGAGTATATTGCTCTTACCTTTGGGGTTATTATTCTACAATTATGGTATACTATGTTTTATTGTTTGGGTTATTTCTGAATATATAGATCATTTGTGATTTCAATAGGTTATTTCTGCATACTGTCCCTTTATACCTTTTCCTATTCTTAGCCTGTGTTCTATCAAAATTCCCTACCCGTGAAAATCCCCTACCCTCGTCACTTCCGGTGAGGGGAATCAGCTGGATCCTGTGCTGCACATGCGTGCTAGCACTCCTGCTACTCATCCACAGCAAGGTCCTGGAAGGTAAGTAAAACTAGTTTTACACTTTCATTATAGTTAGTGCATTCACTAAGCTTAGGACATGGGACATTTAGGGTTAATGTTAGGGTTCAAATTGGGGTTAGGATTAGGGACTTGTTCATATTAAGTGATATTTCACAATTGGGGAATATCACTAAATAGTGATTTTTCACACTTTATTTTAACCCTTACCCCAAGGGTTAGGGTAAGAATAGAGTGTGAGAGAGGTTAGAATCACTTACCTAACCCCAATTTAAACCCTCACTTAACCCTAAATGTCCAGTGTGCCTAACTATAATGAAAGTGAAAAACTAGTTTTACTTACCTTCCAGGACCTTGCTGTGGAGGAGTAGCAGGAGTGCTAGCACGCATGTGCAGCACAGGATCCAGCTGATTCCCCTCACTGGAAGTGACGAGGGTAGGGTATTTTCACGAGGTACTCGAGGCACTCCATTCCTTCCCCACTCTTGTTTACTTGTTATTCCCTCAGCATGCTTCCGTTCAGTAAGAACCTGTTTATGGGTTTTTGTAAGCTGCAGTGGTTATAGTGCGGTCAGACCAAAATTCATACTTCCGTCAGCCAGCTAGGTTTCTCACATGATTTTGGGCTCCTTCCATGATGTGATTCAGATAAGAGGTGCAGAGGCGACATTGGGTGCATCAGGTGCGTGTTTTAAGGCCTTCCCTGACCCTACTCACTGGGACATCATATTTTCTATTTACTACAGTGTATTGCCTCATCTATGGAACATTTTTTATGCACAAGAGCCACTTATCTGTTGATGGAAGACATATGCAAATAAACTATACTGTATACCTACTTGATGTACGTTGACCTCAATAGGTTCAAAAGAAATGTATGACTCAAAATAAATCTCCCTACAGAATCCCTTAGAGAGGCAATTTATAAATGAATATCAATTTAAACATTCAAATTTAAAGGAGAAATCTTCTTTTTTTCCCCTAGGAATATGATATCAGAAAAAAACGACTGCCTTTGACACAGTAGTAATGTCAAAGATAAAGAAAATAAAAACACAAAACAATTAAAAAAAAATCTAACATTAAAATATTTAGTGATTAAACTCACCGATTAAAGAGGTGGAATTGTTTTAATGCCTAAAGAGTCTTATAATGAAGAAGCTGAAAATATTGTATCGAATAGTAGCACTTAGAAATTAGGAAATAATCTATTAATTTAATAAGTAATACATTTATGGAGTACTTCATAAAAGGGTTAATAAATATTTTAAACAAAAAAAGATTCAACTATTTAAATGTAAAAAAATCCTAAAATACCAAAAGTGCATAACAATCCATTTTAGCAGGGGTAGATGCAATATCCAGTAGGTTGTAACAATACAGGGATATACAAATACAACCTCTTGTACAGAAAACTAGATATTATATTACAAATACCATAACGGTTTTACATCTTTTACATAAATGTAAGTGGGATGATAATTTTCTAGTTACTAGTGATGCTACAGCCTTATACAGCAATATACCTATTAATATGGCTGTGAAGCAGTAGAGTATTTTATTAAACATTGCTCTAAATTTTTAGACCCACAAATAGAATTTAAGAATAAAATAAACTTATTTTTAATAATAACTTTTTTTGGTTTAAAGAGGATTTTTATATACAGACTAAAGACACTGCCGTGAGTGCTAGGTTTGCACCCAGCTACGCAAACTTGTTTATGGCTTATTGGGAGAATTCTTATATGTATAACCAACATAGCTGGGAGCAAAACTTGGTTACCTATGGCAGATATATAGATGATATATTCTGTATAAGGAAGGGAGAAGATAAATAATTAAGTATTTTTTAGAGTTATTAAATGATAACACTTGGGGCATCAAATTAACAAGTGTGTGGAGTAAAAAGAGGTTGTATTTTTAAATACATTTATTGGCAAAGGAGAAATTAAGACTAAAAATAATTTTTAAAATGACAATAGTTTTATTGAGAGAGATAGTTGACATGTTTCCACTTGGCTGCAAAATTCCTCTAGAGGACAGTTTTTAAAAATAAGGGGGAAGAAGAACTTTCTAAATTAAAAATTTTGGCCTAATCGATTGAGGTAAATAACCTCTTTTAAAGTGTAGAATAGAATAAAGGTTACGAAGGAGAGAGAAAGAGAACTAATGGGAAGATAAGAGAAGATCCAAAAATTTGGGAAGTCTTACAATATTAGAAATTTATCAAATTATTTTTTAACTTAATATTCACATAGTATCTAATAACCCATATTTGCTATAGTTATCTATTAAACTAAAATGCTTTTCTAATATAACTTAAGTTATGCACTTATATGTCTATTTTAAAATATATCACTATTTGAATACTTGTTATGACATTAAAGTAAATAATGAATTGCACTCAACACGCAATTAAGATTGCTAAGGAAACAAAAATAATATATTAGAGAAAGGAGTTTTTTTTCTTTTTTCTCCTTTAGAGAAAGGATGTTAATTCTATTTAAACTCACTTTATTAATAGGACAGCCATGTGTGTATGATTCACCATGACGATAAAATATATTAAAAAAAAATAGTAAGGTAACTTGAAATAATCACTATTGCACAAATTTGTATCTAGCCACAGCTGATGGAGTTAAGTGTAAGCAAAAAAAAAGGGGATGATCTGCTGAACCAATCACAAATAAAACAACATAGCGTATAACTGTGTATAAAGGCAAATTGTAAGAATTGCATTCACAAGTGGCCACTCACACTTTTACTGACGTTTGCAAGCCTTGAATATTTTTCTTTTTCAAAAAGGAAATTCCAAATCTTCTGTCTGGGTTAGAATCTCCATAGATGTATTTCAAATCTTCTGTCTGGGTTAGAATCTCCATAGATGTATTCCAAATCTTCTGTCTGGGTTAGAATCTCCATAGATGAATTTCCTTTTTGAAAAAGAAAAATATTCAAGGCTTGCAAACTTCAGTAAAAGTGTGAGTGGCCACTTGTGAATGCAATTCTTACAATTTGCCTTTATACACAGTTATACGCTATGTTGTTTTATTTGTGATTGGTTCAGCAGATCATCCCCTTTTTTTTGCTTATACTGTGTGGAAGACAAGAGGAAGTCTTTTGGGATACTATTGGAAATCTTATCTTATACAGGAAAGTTTCTTTCTGCTGATATAAATTAAGCACTTATTATTACACTGTGGTGGGTGTACACACACATTGTTTCTTTTTGTACTTTTGGAGTTAAGTGTAATATAGAAGTGAAACGAAAAGGAAAGATAAGAAAGAGGAAGGAGAAGGATTATACTCTTTTTACATTATTGGACTATATAAATTATTCACGTTAGATTACGATGGTATACTTATTAAGTTTCATTTATTATAATCATTTTCAAGAACCCCTAGGGTTGTTGTGCTAATCTATGGATTTATACTATGTATTAATATTCTATCTACTTAAAGTTTTCTCTCTCCTTCTTATATTCTTATATTACTATAAATCATTTTAGGCCCAATTGCAAATAGAAGTTCGTCCTTCTTACGATTTATTCTTAAATACCGACCTTTTATGTCTCACGCCCTGGCCTCAGAGAGCCACCAGCGACTGATTATCCCGGAGATAAATTTTTTTTGGCGATTGCTATTGTATGTTTAGATCTCTCAGGGCAACCACCTGTAAGTTATATATTATCTTGTTGCAGTGGTGTATTGCTTGTGTTTTATGTCATATTGTTATTTGTGTAGTATGTGCAAGGACATCTATGGAGAATGGTTATGGACGAATCCGTTTGAAAATTTTAGAACCATTCATGGAAAGACAGTTACAAATAGTGATAATGTCAATTAAAGTAGAATCTATAAATACACAGGGTTTGAACTCTCCGGTAAAAAGAGGACTTCTTTATAGAATGCTGATAGAGGAAAAGATAGACTTGTGTTTTGTACAAGAAACACACTGGAAAGATAACAAAACTTTTTGGAAATATTCTAGATTTTCATATATCATGAATGCTAGTATTCTAGATAAAAAGAAAAGAGGAGTTGCCATTATTTGCTCATCTAAGCTTAAAGGACCACTATAGTGCCAGGAAAACATACTCGTTTTCCTGGCACTATAGTGCCCTGAGGGTGCCCCCACCCTCAGGGACCCCCTCCCGCCCGGCTCTGGGGAGAGGAAACGGTTAAAACTTACCTTTATTCCAGCGCCGGGCGGGGAGCTTTCCTCTTCCTCTCCGCCTCCAAACCTCCCTTTCGGCTGAATGCGCATGCGCGGCAAGAGCTGCGCGCGCATTCAGCCGGTCGCATAGGAAAGCATTTACAATGCTTTCCTATGGACGCTTGCGTGCTCTCACTGTGATTTTCACAGTGAGAATCACGCAAGCGCCTCTAGCGGCTGTCAATGAGAGAGCCACTAGAGGATTTAGAGGCTGGCTTAACCCTTATATAAACATAGCAGTTTCTCTTCATTAAGCTGAAGTGGTCTGGGTGCCTAGAGTGGTCCTTTAAATTTGAACAAATTTACATAGAAAAAGATCCACTAGGAAGGTTTTTAATTCTTGTTTGTAAACTAAATGATAAAACTTATACCTTGGCTAATGTATATGCCCTAATGTATTCTCATAAACATTTTATAGGAAATTCTTTAGGAAGATTGAAAAAAATAAAAAAGGGGTGCTATTAAAGCGTCACTGTCATGCCGAACTTACCTTTCCCCAATCGATTCCTCTTCCCTCCCTCTCTCAGGATCTGTTCTTCATTTCTTCCTGTCTGCTCTAGTTTTCTTTAAAGATTAAGACAAAGTAGGGACTACTTCTCTTATGGAGGCTTCCATTGCCATGATCAGCAGTGACCAACGGAGGAGCAAAGTGTGCTTCGTTTCCGGTGGTCAGAGCAATTTTCCCATAATCCTTAGTTTTCCTCCCTGTTCCCACGATGCTTCCTGTCAGTATTGCCGAAAGTCCTGTCACTTAGACAGAACGCCGGCAAAACTGCCGAATTGCATCCTAACACAATGAGAACAGTTTGTTCATTCGTGTTAGGATGCAATTCGGGAGTTTGTTCGGATCGCAATTTCATTAGAATGAATGAAACTCCGATCCTATTCATTGCCGTGGCTGAATCTTGCAGCCTCTTAGTAGACAGCTCCCTAATTCCCACGGTATTAGGGAGCTATCTACCAAAAGGCTGAAAGACCTAAATAGGTCTATCAGCCACATTTACTAATACTAAGTAAACATTACTTATTATCAGTAAATTCAGCCCCTATTTACTATACCGCGAGTAGGGGCATGTTTACTAAGCAGTGAGCCTGTGGCTGCTCACTATAAAAAAAAAACCTATTGCCCCCACTCCTGAGCGGCGGGTGGGGGAACCAAAATAACAATAAGGGGGGGACCTACTGTCTTCCCCAACCGAGCAGTGGTTGGGGGCCATAAAGAGGAATGTGGGGGTGGACCTACTGTCCTCCCCCCTGGACCCCAACCCTGCGTGTTGGGTGGGACCAGAAATCACAATAGGGGACCTGCTGCCCTGCCCCTCTGCCCCCACCCCTTAGCGGTGGGTGGGGGCCATAAAGATAATGAGGGGGGACCTACTGTCCTCCCCCCCCGGCCCCCAACCCTGCGCGTTGGGTGGGGCCAGAAATCACAATGGGGGGAGACCTACTGTCATCCCCCCGGCCCCCACCCCTGCGCGTTGGGTGGGGGCTAGAAATCACAATGGGGGGACCTACTGTCCTTCCTCACCCGGCCCCCACCCCTGAGCGATGAGTGGAGGCCATAAAGATAATGAGGGGGACCCCGGACCCCACCCCTGGGCGGCTGGTGGGGGCCCTAAATGGTAAATTCCCCCCTTCAAAGGTGACTAGGGGAACCCACCAATCCCCCTAACCCTAAAAATAGTGAAGGGGGAATAAAATAACTAACCTGTAAAGAAAAATAACACTTACCATTTGATGTCTTCTTTCTTCTAAAATCTTAATTTTTCAGCCCCATAAAAGGCCAAATAAAAAAAACATAATACCCGTCGAACTTAAAATAAAATAAAAAATCCGAGCGCAAAAAAAAAAAAACGACAAAAAAGAAAAAAACCCGACGCTAAAAAAAATTATCCATCTTCACCCATGGAGGGCTCCGTGCAGACCCCCCCATATTCTTATTTAGGGCCCCCACCCGCGTGGCTATTAGTGTTTTTTTGTTTTGTTTTTTACAGTGAGCAGCTCACTGTTTAGTAGACATGCCACTACTCGCGGTATAGAGAGTTGGGGCATTGGGGAGATTTTAACCTCCCTTATGCTATTATGGGGGTCATATTGACTCCCATAGAGTGAGGGGTTGTCTGAGGGGGCTTAGGAAGTGGCGAGGAGCAGTACTCCCTTACGCTTCTATCTTTACATATTACAAGGAGGGAGCTGCGTGCCGGTAGCTCCCTCCTTGTAATAAACTAAACGAACGAACAAACACTGATATTCAGTGTTAGTTTGTTCGTCTGAAATTTCTAGTCATTTATTCGTCTTTCTGACGAATGAATGGATGAAATTCCCGTTCGCATGTCCAAGTGTGTCACCGGGCATGTCCGGGAATTTCACAGCCCTATCTAGTGTGGGCAGATGACGTGTCCCACAGGTACTTCATCTACCCACACAAAGATGGCGGCGCCCTGAATATAGATCGGGGCAGAAAATAAAGATTAAAAATAGGTAATATGGGGTGACTAAGGGGTCGGTTAGATGTAGTGGAGTCGGGAGAGGGGTTCTAAAAAAAATGGATAGAAGATCTAGGAATCCTAAACAATTAAGTAATCCTTACAGAATTTGGGGTTCTTAGTTCCAGGATTTCCTTGCTGAATATGAGCTATTTGATATCTGGAGGGTACAACACCCGAAAGAAAGAGATTTTACTTTGCTATCTAAAGTCCACCTAAGTTACTTTTTTTTATGGATATGGAAAATTTGAGAAAGTTTGTAAGTTCTGAAATTGGACCTATTGTTTGGTCAGATCATGCCCCCATTAGTGTAGTATTGGAAAATAATCCAGAATATAAACACAGACCCCAGTGGCGCTTAGATGAATCAATTATAACATCCGTAAAAAAAAGGTAAACACCTTGAAAATTTGGCAAAATAATTTGTTAACATTAACAATAATGGACAAGTATCTAGTGAGAATATATGGCTAACTTTTAAATGTGTTATGAGGGGGAATCTAATTCAAATGGGGGCAAAAACTAGCAAATCCAGAGGAGCAAATTTAACAGACCTTTACATACAACTGTCCAAACTTGAACATAGTAACAAAGAAAATCCAAATATGCTTACTGTAACACAAATTAAAACTCTAGCATCAATAAAAATAATTCTAGAAGATCAATTTAAAAACTCAATAATTTCCCTGAATCAAAGATGGTATAGCGGTTATAATAGAGTAGGGAAGCCTATGTCAAAAAAAATTAAAGTACACAACAAAAAAGATTATCGATGGTGACAAAATTTGCCTTTCCCCTCACAATATAGGTAAAGCCTTTGCAAAATATTATACTTCGTTATATAATCTAAAAGAAAATACATTTTCTCAGAGCAAACTAAAGGCCTTCCTTTCAAAACTTAATCTTCCTAAATTAAAACCTGAAAAACTTGAAAATTTTAATAAACCCATTAAATCTGAAGAAATTAGAAGAACAATTGTTAAGCTTAGTAATGGTAAAGCACCTGGGCCAGATGGATATACAGCTCACTTCTATAAATCCTTTGAGACTGTGATAACTCCTCTACTTTTAAAAATATTTTCAGATAAAAAAACTTCTAAAAGTTTCTCTTCCGAAATGGTAAAGGCTACGATTTCCCCAATCCCAAAACCCGGTAAAAGATTTACACTATATATCCAACTACTGTTCGATTTCTCTCATTAAAAATAATAATATTTTCTAAAATCTTAGCAGACAGACTTACCCACATACCCGTATATACTCGAGTATAAGCCGACCCGAATATAAGCCGAGGCCCCTAATTTTACCCCAAAAAACTGGGAAAACTTATTGACTCGAGTATAAGACTAGGGTGAGAAATGCAGCAGCTACTGGTACATTTCTAAATAAAATTAGATCCTGAAAAATGTATATTAATTGAATATTTATTTACAGTGTGTGTATATAATGAATGCAGTGTGTGTGTATATGAATGCAGTGTGTGTGTATATGAGTGCAGTGTGTGTGTATGAGTGCAGTGTGTGTGTATGAGTGCAGTGTGTATGAGTGCAGTGTGTGTGTATGAATGCAGTGTGTGTATGAGTGCAGTGTGTGTATGAGTGCAGTGTGTATGACTGCAGTGTGTGTGTATGAGTGCAGTGTGTATGAGTGCAGTGTGTGTATGACTGCAGTGTGTGTGTATGAGTGCAGTGTGTATGTATTAATGCAGTGTGTGTGTATGAGTGCAGTGTGTGTGTATGAGTGCAGTGTGTGTGTATGAGTGCAGTGTGTATGAGTGCAGTGTGTGTATGAATGCAGTGTGTGTATGAGTGCAGTGTGTGCATGACTGCAGTGTGTATGACTGCAGTGTGTGTGTGTATGAGTGCAGTGTGTATGACTGCCGTGTGTGTATGAGTGTAGTGTGTATGAGTGCAGTGTGTATGAGTGCAGTGTGTGTGTATGAGTGAGTGCAGTGTGTATGTATGAATGCAGTGTGTATGTATGAATGCAGTGTGTGTATGAGTGCAGTGTGTATGACTGCAGTGTGTATGACTGCAGTGTGTGTGTATGAGTGCAGTGTGTATGACTGCCGTGTGTGTATGAGTGTAGTGTGTATGAGTGCAGTGTGTGTATGAGTGCAGTGTGTATGAGTGCAGTGAGTGTATGACTGCAGTGTGTGTGTGTGAGTGCAGTGTGTGTATGAGTGCAGTGTGCATGTATGAATGCAGTGTGTGTGTATGAGTGCAGTGAGTGTATGACTGCAGTGAGTGTATGACTGCAGTGTGTGTGTGTGAGTGCAGTGTGTGTATGAGTGCAGTGTGTGTGTATGAGTGCAGTGTGTGTTTGAATGCAGTGTGTATGAATGCAGTGTGTATGAGTGCAGTGTGTGTGTATGAATGCAGTGTGTATGAGTGCAGTGTGTATGAGTGCAGTGTGTATGACTGCAGTGTATATGACTGCAGTGTGTATGACTGCCGTGTGTGTATGAGTGCAGTGTGTGTGTATGAGTGAGTGCAGTGTGTGTATGAGTGCAGTGTGTATGTATGAATGAAGTGTGTGTATGAATGCAGTGTGTGTATGAGTGCAGTGAGTGTATGACTGCAGTGTGTATGAGTGCAGTGTGCATGTATGAATGCAGTGTGTGTGTATGAGTGCAGTGAGTGTATGACTGGAGTGTGTGTGTGTGTGAGTGCAGTGTGTGTATGAGTGCAGTGTGTGCAGTGTGTATGTATGAGTGCAGTGTGTGTGTGTATGAATGCAGTGTGTGTGTATATGAATGCAGTGTGTGTATGAGTGCAGTGTGTGTGTATAAATGCAGTGTGTGTGTATAAATGCAGTGTGTGTATGAGTGCAGTGTGTGTGTATGAATGCAGTGTGTGTGTATGAGTGCAGTGTGTGTGTATGAATGCAGTGTGTATGAATGCAGTGTGTGTGTGTATATGAGTGCAGTGTGTGAGTGTGATAAAGAGCCTTGGTGGGTGGTGGGCATTTTTAATATTTGTTAAAATTATTATTTTAATATTTTTTATTTTTGTTATATTATTATTATTTTTTGTTATATTATTATTTTATTTTATTATTATATTTATTTTTTTCTTCCCCCCTCCCTGCTTGACACATGGCAGTGAGGGGGGCTCTCCTTCCCTGGTGGTCCAGTGGCATTGGCAGTTCAGTCGGGGGGAGGGGGGCTGGCAGGAAGCACTTACCTCTCCTGCAGCTCCTGTCAGCTCCCTTCTCCTCCACGCCGGTCCGTGCAGCTCCTCTGTCAGCTCACAGTGTAAGTCTCGCGAGAGCCGCACTATGACCCCGCGGCTCTCGCGAGACATACACTGGGAGCTGACGGAAGTGCTGAACGGACCGGCGCGGAGGAGGAGGGAGCTGACAGGAGCTGCAGGAGAGGTAAGCGCTCGCTGCCAGCCCCCTGTCTGTATTATGGCAATGTAAATTGCCATAATACAGACACTGACTCGAGTATAAGCCGAGTTGGGGTTTTTCAGCACAAAAAATGTGCTGAAAAACTCGGCTTATACTCGAGTATATACGGTAATTTTCGATCTAATTCATCTAGATCAATCTGGATTTTTAAGAGGAAGATCAGCTAGTGACAATATTCGTAAGATTCTAAATATGATGATAGAAGTTGATAATAAAAAAAACTGGAAATTGGAAATTCCTGTCTGCTACACTTTCCGCGTTTCGGGATTGAGGGATCATTACAAGATTTAATGTCTCCTGTGGCAAAAATATATGGCAATGGTTTAGATTCCGATTGGTTCACTATTAAAAATGGAACCCGCCAGGGATGCCCTTTGGCACCCCTTCTTTATATCCTCTCTATCCAGCCACTGGCAACATTTATAAGACAAAACCATAAAATAACTGGGGTGGATTTAGGTGATCAAGAACAAAAAAATAACTATGTCCGACCGATGACATAATTATGGCATTACAGACCATAAGTCCTCTATACCATCTACACTACAATGTATAGAAGAATATAGTAGATTTTCCAACTATAAAATCAATATGTAAAAAAAGTTCTGCATTGTAATCTCTCAAGTTCACAAAAAGAAAACTTACTTCTTAAAGATTTTTTATTTTTTTTATTTCAGACAGTACCCGCCAGTAGATTTCTGCTGCAGTTCCTGTAACTCAGGCCTTGGTACATAAGTCATCATCAATGCTTTCTCTTTTATCTCATTTTCCTTTCTCCCTTTTTTCCTTCCTAATAAGTCCACATAACTTATTAAAGTATATAAAACATTGATCCAAAAAAACACCCCACAAAAAAACAAACAAAACAAAACCAAAATACATTACAAACACAAAGATGGTGACAAATTATCTATTGGTCCTCTATAATGTTCCTATATTAATACTTGGGTTAGCTTTGTTATTACTTTTGCTTTATTCTCCTTTTATTTCCTGATTTATTTGTTGGATTAGGTTACACAGTCAGCTTATTTAGCCATTTATCTATATCAACAATCTTTTTTTTCTTCAGATTTCTATTTACACCTCCTTCCATTTTTTTTTTTTTTTTTTAAATTCTTTATTTTTGAGTGCAGTGTTAAATTTACATTTCAGCATTATCACATTGCTTCAGAGGTAGAGTAACAATGAATCTGTTAACGTCATCATGGTGTGCTGCACTTTTTTTGTTTTTAGTACATAAGTTATAGCAGTTTACAAACAGGCGTACCAGCAAACATGCTGAACAAAATATGAGGGTAAAGATTGAAATAAGTTTGTAATTTAGTGTATGTAGGTTAGATTGAGTTAGTAGTTAGATGAGTAGCGTGCAATTATTCTATTAGCGTAGACATCAATATATTGTGTAACATAAGGAGCCGTGTTGGGGTTTGAAGATGTTGTGCGCATACAGGTGAGTGTCTTCTAGTAAGAAGAGTAATGTTATTCAGGCTAAGCATGCTATCTATGAACATATTCCTTCAGGCATGACAATGGTTAGACAGACATGTGAAAGCAGAGGGCATGATACTTCTCATTTTGTTTGTTGTGGAAACCATTAAAATAACTCAAGAGTAAAGCTACAAAAAAAAACAATAACAACAACAAGGATAATGGTTTCTTGTTTCAGGACTATGGTATGTGTGGACCTCGTATGAGCAGGCTGTAGTGTAGCGATATGTTGTTAGTATGTAGGCTAGGGTGCATGAGAAATGCAGGCTAGTAACACAGTTATGGTATCCATACATTCTGAGTGTTGTGTGTGACTGTCATAAGGCAATTACAACGTGGGTTTAAGTGTGCATAAAGCATTTGTCAGTATGTTATCACTTATAACTTTGCTTATCTGCAGGTTAGTGAGTCCGTGGCAGTTCAGCGTTAGGCATGTCAGCCATGTAGATAAAATGCAACAGGCGTCTCAATGAAGGATACAGCAGGCGTGAGACACATGTAGCTAGTCCACTCCTGGCCCTTAACCCACGCCAGTTCTCGAAGCCTGTCGCCTGGCAGCAAGGTTCTCAGTGTCTCCTCTCTCCCTGGTGCTGGTCCAATAAGAGCGTTGGTTCTTTATCTGGGCCAGTGCGGTCAGGTACAGTGTGGGAAGGTCCTGATTCCCCTGCTGGTGAAGGCCCTGCTGACGGTCGACTGTATTGGCATGATATGCTGAGGATCTCTCTTCCGTAGCGTGTGTCGGGATTCGGACTCTTTTGCTGCGGGCCTTGTTAGTGCCGGTCGTTCGCTGTCTCCCTGGTGTGGGCCGTGCATCTGGGTGCTGTCTCAGCTGTGTGATGCCGCGATGCGTCGGGGGTCCCCTTCTGCCCCGGGGTTGCATGAGGGCTGGTGCATGGTGCATGTAGGGTCCAGGTTCGACCCTTTCGGGGTGGTGCAGGGAATCTTGGCTGGTCGCTTGGGTCTTCGCTTTGCTTTTCCCCGCTTGTGTGGCCGGCACCTCTGGGGCTTGCCCCATGTTGCTCTCAGCCCGGGAGGGCCTGTAACGTGAGTGTCGGGAGCTTGGGTGTTTGCGCTGCCCTGAAGTGGACCCTCACTCACCCTTCCGCCATCGGCTCTGGTCGCAGTATGGGCGATTCGGTGTGGCTTCCCCGCCCGCAGGCGTTCTTCCAGCATAACCCAGAAGCGATCAAATATAATAGTGATGGGGTCTTTTGCCTGTTCACCGGTGTGTGGTGCACCAGGTTGTTTTCGGTGCTTGTCAGGTTGCGTTGGCTGATAGTGCTCCGCCATCTTGGGTGTTCCTGGCCCCGCATTTCTTCGAGATATCTTGGTGTCTGTCGCTTGGTGCTGGGTTCGGGACACTCCCCTTGGCGGGGACCGGGATATCCCCCGCCGGTCCATAGGGGGGGGGGTGCATGTTTTACGCTCTTGTGTTGCTTTCAGCTTCTGGCGGGGAGGCGGCCGTCCTTCCCCCGTGCTTTTGCTAGGCCTCATACCGTTGCCGCGGTTCCCGGACGAGACTGGTGTCGAATTTGGTATCGGCACGTACATGAGGACTTCCTCTAGCCGATAGGCTGATTTGCGGGAAAAGTTCAGTGGGTTTTCTCGGGTTTTCCGTCGAGTTTGGATCAGCTCGGCGGGAGCTCCTGTAAGGTGCGTCTGGTCGGGATGCCTGTCCGGCTCCGCCCCCACCTCCTTCCATTTTTAACTGTAGGATTAGCTGTTTTTTATAGTTTCCCCGTTTGGTAATGTCTTAGTTCTCCATCTTCTAGATATAGAAATCTTTGCCGCTATTAAGGCATGAGTAAGGAAATATTGCAGATCCGTGTTGTATTGGCTGAAATTTAGATGCAGTATAAACATTTCAGGAGAGAAGGGGATTTTAGTTCTAGTTATTTCTTGAATTTTACTTATAAACAATTTCCAAAATTCTTCTATCAGAGGACAGCTCCACCAAATATGTAACGAGTCTCCTACCGCTTTATCACACCTCCAACAGATGTCTGATATGTTCGGATCTATTTTATTCATACGGCTAGGGACCAGATAGAGTCTGTTTATTATCTTAAAATGTAACTCCACTAAGTTTAAACATTTAATATGTTTAGCAACTGTAAGCCATGCTTTTTTCCACTCTTTTTTATCAAACTTTTTTATTATTTTCAAATCTTTCTCCCATTTCTCTATGGCCGGGAATGTAAGATCTTCTTCCCCATGTCTCAGTATTGAGTTACACTTTTTTAATAGATTTCTCATATCTTTCGCCTTTATTAAGTTACTTAATTTACAATTAGCTTCTGATTTTTCTCTATATAATACTTTACTTAGGTAGCTTTTAATCCTTATATAATTATATTTTTCGTTTTCTGGAAGAGCAAATTCAGTACGTACCGTATATACTCGAGTATAAGCCGACCCGAATATAAGCCGAGGCCCCTAATTTTACCCCCCAAAACTGGGAAAACTTATTGACTCGAGTATAAGACTAGGGTGGGAAATGCAGCAGCTACTGGTAAATTTCTAAATAAAATTAGATCCTAAAAAAATATATTAATTGAATATTTATTTTACAGTGTGTGTATGAATTCAGTGTGTGTGTATGAATGCAGTGTGTGTATGAGTGCAGTGTGTGTGTATGAGTGCAGTGTGTGTGTATGAGTGCAGTGTGTGTATGAGTGCAGTGTGTGTATGAGTGCAGCGTGTGTGTATGAGTGCAGTGTGTGTATGAATGCAGTGTGTGTGTGTATGAGTGCAGTGTGTGTGTGTGTGTGTGTGTGTGTGTGTTGCAGAGCCGTGGGGGATGGGCAATTCTATTTTTCTTTATTTCAAATATTTTTTTATTATTATTTCTTATTATTAAATTGAATTATTATTATTATTATTTTATTATTATTAAATTGAAGTATTATTATTTTTATTTTATTATTATATATATTTGTTTTCGTCCCCCCTCCCTGCTTGATACATGGCAGGGAGGGGGGCTCTCCTTCCCTGGTGGTCCAGTGGGATTGGTAGTTCAGTGGGGGGGAGAGGGGGCTGTGAGAGATGTTACTTACCTCTCCTGCAGCTCCTGTCAGCTCCCTTCTCCTCCGCGCCGTCCGGTCAGCTCCCCTGTCAGCTCACACTGTAAGTCTCGCGAGAGCCACGGCTCTCACGAGACTTACACTGGGAGCTGACCGAGGTGCTGAACGGACGGCGCGGAGGAGGAGAGAGCTGACAGGAGCTGCAGGAGAGGTAAGTAACACTCTCTGCAGCCCCCACAGCCCCCAGTCTGTATTATGGCAATGTAAATTGCCATAATACAGACATTGACTCGAGTATAAGCCGAGTTGGGGTTTTTCAGCACAAAAAATGTGCTGAAAAACTCGGCTTATACTCGAGTATATACGGTATTTGTTCATATGGTTTGAGATTTGATCCTGTCATTAAATCTTCTAAAGTATGTATGCCTGCTTTGGTCCAATTTTTAAATTTAGATCCTCCATGTTATTTTCCAGTATTAGGATCGGTAAAGTGTTAATAATACGATTTTTGAGTCCCAGATTATTCCTTATCTTACTCCATGATTCTCCAATGTCTTGTAACACTATGCTTTCCGAGCTTGGTTGACAATTATCCGTATTCCTTTTTTGAGTGAACCAAAAGAGAGTTAACAGATCTTTATTATTTGACATTTCTTTTTCGATTGCATACCATCTCTCTAATTTAGACTCTGGCTGTTGTGAAATAATACAATGAAAAAGAGTACTCGCTTGGTAATACTGTTGAATTATTGCGAGTCCTACTCCTCCATTGGCTTGCTTTATCGCTAAGAATTTTCTTGCCATTCTTGGTTTCTTTGCTTGCCATATAAATTTGGAGAAGGATTGTTGGATCATTAGCAACCAACTATCGGGTACTCTCAAAGGGATCTGAACAAATACAACCACTTTGGCAGGATATAAGATTTAATTATGTTTATACGGCCCCACCAGGAAAATTCCAGATTTCTCCAGTCTTTTAGTAGCTTATTCATTTTAAGAAGTAATGGGAGAAAATTGATCTCAACTATTTTCCGTGGATCTGTACAAATATTGATTCCCAGATAGTTAAATGATTTCTCAATCCAGACAAAATCAAACCTCTTTTTTCTCTTTTTTTTCTTCAATATTTACGTTACTCGCCAGGATAGTTGATTTATCTGTATTTACTTTATAACCTGAGGCCTGTGAGAATTTTTTTATAATTGTCATAAGCTGTGTTATTGATTGCAACGGGTTTTCTAAAGTTATAATCACATCATCAGCGTAAAGGTTTATTTTTATATTTTCTATCTTATGATCAAAACCTGAAATTTTTTCTTCTTGTCTTATGGCTGATGCCAGAGGTTCTAAAGATATTATGTAAAGTAGCGGGGATAAGGGACACCCCTGTCTTGTTCCGTTGGATAGTGGGAACCACTCTGATCTAAAGCCATTTCCCATAATTCTAGCTGTTGGAGCGGTATATAGAGCCAAGATATTTTCGAGAAGTCTTCCCTCCAATCCAAATAACTGTAGTGATTGTCTCATGAACTCCCAGTTGACCCTGTCGAATGCTTTCTCTGCATCCAATGACAGGGTCAACATGGGAGTTCCTGTCTTCCAAGCGGAGTTCAAAATGTCAACTAGTCTTCTGATATTATGAGTTGATGACCTACCTGGGACAAACCCAACTTGATCTCTGTTGATCACCTCTGATATAATTTTTTTTTAAACGTTCTGCTATCATGGCCGAGTGCAGTTTAATATCAGTATTCAAAAGAGAGATTGGACAATAGTTCTTTATTTTCTCTACATCCTTTTCTTGCTTAGGGATTGGTACTATATTTGCTTGCAGCAATTCTGCAGGTATGCTATTAGGTGTTGCAAAAGAGTTGAAGGCTTCAGTTAAATCCATTTTGATATTATTTCTTAGTAATTTATAAAAAAGATTGTCAAATCCGTTTAATTTGTTAATACAAAAAATCAGTTCTTCTTCTTGAAATGCTTTATTGAGCACCTGTAATTGTGTTTGCGTAATTTTTGGACTGGTAATGTTCCCAAGGAATTTGCTGATATTCGCCTTTTCAAGTGAGTCTTGGGTATTATATAGTTCCTGATAATAATTCTTGAAGGCTTCTGCTATTTTTTCCGGTCTCAGTAGGGATAATTTATGGATTATGGATAATTTTGGTAATGACTCTTTTTGATTTTTCTTTTTTTTGTCTATTTGTCATTAATGTTTCTGCTCTATTTCCGGTGTAGTACCATTTCTGTTTTAAGTAAATCAGAGCTTTATTAGCCTTTGTCATAAGATGTTCATTTATTAATTTTTCAGTTTCTGTTATTGAGTTGGTGATACTACACGATGGGTTCTTTTTATTTTGATCAAGTAAGTTGTCTAACTTTATATACAGTTCAGCTAAATTAGCTTTTTTTTAAATTTAGTTTATTTTCTTTAGCTGATAAACTTATAAAAAAGGTCCCTTATTACTGATTTGTAAGTACACCAGATCATTGCTGGAGAGACTTCATTATTTCTATTTTCTTTAAAAAAATAATCTGTTGTTTCTTTAATTTGTTTAAGATTATCTTTATTTTTCAGTATCCAGTCTTTCATTCTCCAGTCTACTCTTGTTCTTTGATGTTGTTCTTTTATATCTAAGATAACCGGGTTGTGATCTGACCAGGTAGTAGCTATTATAAAGACCTTTTTAATTTGTCTCGCTAAGTTTCTATCCCCCAGGAACAGATCAATTCTAGAATATGAACAGAAGGATTTTGAGAAACAAGAAAAATCCTTTTCTTTCGTGTGGAATATCCTCCAATAATCCAGTAATTGAGCTTGTTTAATTAGTTCTGAAATATTTTTAGTGTTCACCTTCAAGTTTACATGGTTGCTACTTTTTGTTTTGGAGCTCCGATCGAGCTCTACATCAGGAACACAGTTGAAGTCTCCCATAACAATAACTCGGCCCATTTTAACACGCTCAGTTTTATTAAGCACTTTTTTAATAAATGTAATTTGTGATTGATTTGGCGCATATATATTAACTAACGTATATTTTTGATTAATAATTTCTGCTACTAAAATAATGTATCTGCCTTCTGTATCTAATTCCTGATGTAAAATGTTTAGTGAAATATTTCTAGAAAATAAAAAGGCTACACCTCTTTTCTTTTTTTGACTCAAAGAGGCGCTAATTATAGTAGGAAAGAACTTAGATTTAAGATTGTTTTTATCTTGTATTTTCCAATGGGTTTCTTGGAGAGCTGCTATCTGAATTTGTTCCTTTTTTAAGAATTCAAGGATGTTTTTTTTTTTTAAATTGTGAATTAATCCCCTGTGCATTGATCGTTGCTAATCTCATATTATTTTATGAATCCTATTTCCTTTAATTGGAGGACTAAGAGGTTCACCATCTTTACTAACAAACACTTAAGACACAACACAATCGTACACTGTCTGCCTTTTCCTAGGCATAGAACTATGTACCTATTCCCTCCCTTGTCTTTCTCCCTTCCTGGATCTTCCATTGCTTCCAGGGGGGAGCCCCGACAAAAATAGCGAGAGAGAAAAAAAAAAACAAAGAAACGACACTAACTCTCTACTCAGTGGCGTATGTATCCCAATTCTCTAAGCTCGCAAAAGGTTTTAATGCCGAGATCTGCGAGCTAGAGTATTCTCCTTGGCCAGGAGGATTGATAGTTATTAGTCTACAAGAAGGAAAGAAAAAAAAAAGTTTTCTCCTGTTTCTCTCTTTTACCCTTTCCCCTCCTCTCTCTCCTCCTCCACCTTCCTCCTATCCCTTGTCTCTTCTTTTTACACCTCCAGACTTAAGACTTACATTTTTGGTCATAATCCCTCATCTTTTCCTTATTAATGTCTTTAAAAAAACCCTATATTGTAAATTGATTAAGTGCTCAAATTCTTCCATGACGTAAAATTTATTTTATGTCTATGTCTTTCTCTATTTATAATTCTATTTATTAGTGCGTATATTTATTTTGTAGATCATTCATTATCAGAAGGAATATAAAGTGAATATTAAGTTCAATTCACTTCATTATTTTTGTGGTCTCTCCTTTTTTATTTTATCTCTATAACCATTCAAAAAAGTATTAACTTACTAGTGCAATTCTAATATGTATTTTTGTATTACATCTAAGATGTCTTAAATCATATTCTTGCTTATTTTATAATGTGCAGAGAAAAAAAAAAAATCTTAACTATTTTCCCCTATCCCTCCTTCCTACACTTCCCGGCTTAGGCTTAATTTTATTACATGACAGGAGGCTTCGTATTTGCATAAACTTTCTTTACTTTATGCCTCCAGCAGCACAAGTCAATCAATCAAATGAAAAAGTTTTAACCAATCAGAGTCCAGCACATACAGTATATAAGTCCCTGACAGGCTCTCCATTTCCTCTTTCTTTGCTGCTCCAGCCAAGGCACAGGTCAGAGTATTATTCTTATGCTATTTCTTTAAACCAGTTAATTTTCTTTATCAAAGTATTTATCATAGTGTGTTTTGTCTTTACCACTTTAATTTATTTTGCCCTATCCTCGCTGAATTCTTTCTCTGTCTCCCCTCTCCCTGTCAGCTATATCTTCCCCTGCTGGGATTTTTTTCTCCCTAGCGCGGTCGCGGGTAGCTACCGCGACCGCGCTCATCCTTATATACAGGGGTCATCTCTGGGGGATTCCGGGGGAGGAGAGGGAACAGGGAGGACGTGGGCTCGTTTATTTCGGTTTGTGAGCGGCCGCGATCGCAATTAACACCGCGACCGCGGACCGCTCAGAATTTTGGCTTGAACGGCGGCCATCTTGGATCCCGCGGAAACCCGCGGGAACCAAGTCGGCCATCTCAGTACTGGCAGACCGTGATTCAGGCGGTCTGCTTTTTCGTGCCTACAGTTCTTCATCACATCACCCTCAGCCGTCTACATTAAAGATTCATAAAGAATTGGTTTGAACTGCATCCTTAAAGGCATATTATATTTTTTCCTCACTCAAAATATTATGTGAAAACGTTAAATAAATATTTAAAGAGACACTCCTGGTTTCACCACGTTGAGTGTACTCTCCAGAGGTGACCCCTCTGAGTGGGGTGACCCCCCACAAGCACACTAATCACTGTTATTAGGGGTGACCCCCCCTGCACTGGGTGACCCCCAGGCGTGTGCTGAATCTACACCAAACTGTAAAAGAAATTTGGGGTGACCCCCCTAATTGCTTACTGCTGATACTAATACTGGCCCCCTCCACATTACGACTCGGGTGACCCGTACATTCCTCCCTACCTATACAGGTCCACTGGGCTATTTCTATTGGGACACATCCCAGAGCATTATTATTATTACCAGGCGACGCAGCCTGACCGAGCCTCACCTATTATTTATGACCGCTCTGATCGGTCTCAAGGAGGGTGACCACCTCACTAGCCCATAAGTACAGCCAGTGGTGCATTATTTATACAGGACCGGTCTGTGAACCGTTGGGTCCATTTTATATATATACACTGGGGACCCCCAGTCGTAAGTGGAAAACCACATTAAATAGTACCGTTTACTGTCCACAGTACGGTAACTGACCCTGTCCTGTTTCCCCACAGACAAACGTATCAAGATGAGTCACCTCCCGCACTAGAGGTTATGGAAGAATGGAAGGTGGAGGATTCACCATCCGAAGAAGAGGACTGGTTGGACACACACCGGGAAGAACCGGGGTCTGACATAGAAGAAGACAGAGACGCCCGTCAGGGGCAAAGGAAACCCCGCAGCCGAACAGAGGTATCGGATGAGGGTGCCTTCATGGATCCCCAAGGCACGCCTATGTTTGATCCTTGCACAATCCGCCACCCAAGGTCATCGGAATGGGGCCTCCCGGAACATCTGGCCCAATTCATTCATTTCTGGTTACGACAACCAATGGAAAGGGAGGTACGTGCACGTCTAAAAGCCGAGTGTCCGAGACCCATACTGCCGGACAAGATTGCTCATACCCCAGAGTTCGACACTACAGTGGTCGTATTTATGTCACGAGCGGGCCGTGACCCACGCAAGGGCATTGAGAAAGGCCTTAAGGCATCGCAAGATAAGCTTCTGGACATGCTGGGTCCACTAGCAAAGATCTTATATCTTGCTGACGACGCCCTCACTGGAAACAGTACTTTGAACGCCCACGACATCAGGGAATGGGCTCAACGAGCAATTTGTATGCTGGGCAATACTAACGCAGCCCTATGCACAGAAAGACGCAAGGCAGCTCTACTTAAAATGGACTCCAAGCTGTTGGAGCTGGGAAAGAAGGAGTTGGGCCCACAAGCCAACGGTCAACTGTTCGGAGAGTCCTTCATTGGTGAATTGAAAAAACATGTAAATCTGTTTATTACACTGAGTAAAGCACAAACATCGATCAAACAGGTTTTCCGCAAACCCACACCGTACAGGGTTTTTTTTGGCAGGGCTGGTCGCCAACGGGGCCGAGCTACCAGCCGCTTCTGGCCGACAGGCCCCAGAAACCAAGCATCACAACCGTTCTTTCCATCACAACCACCCTTCACTAGAGGCACCTTCTGTCCCAGAGGGGCACGCGCCCGCGGCCGCGGACGCATCAATACAGGTGAGCACTCACAAACCAATATATTGCCAATCTCATTTAACCGCTGGCAGACTCTCTCTCTTTTCACAGAATTGGGAAAAGATTTCATCCGACGCTTGGATCCTAAGGACAATCAAAGGCTACGAGATAGACTTTACGGACACGCCGTCCCAGGCACGTCACCCACCACCGATAAAAGCGTCAGCGGAACATGCCAGACTCATAGACGAAGAGATTCAAAGCTTATTCCTCAAAGGAGCGATCGAATTCGCTCCGGACGACGCGGGATTCATCAGCAATATGTTTGTGGTCCAGAAGAAGACGGGAGATTACAGACCCGTCATCAACCTGCGAGATCTGAACGTATTCGTGGCCTACAGACACTTCAAAATGGAGGGCATCCACCTCCTCAGGGACCTGCTACTAGATCACGATTGGTTCATCCGATTGGATTTGAAGGACGCCTATCTGTCAGTGCCGATAGCCCAGTCCAGTCGACCATTCCTTCGTTTCCACTGGAGAGGTTACACATGCCAATTCACATGTCTCCCGTTCGGACTAAGCTCCGCACCATGGTGCTTCACAAAACTGCTCAAACCGGCAGTGGCACACTTACGGATGCTGGGTACCCGCTGCCTAATCTATCTGGACGATATCCTGGTGTTCTGCGAAAGCGAATCCAGACTTCGATCTCAGACGAAATTTATCGTGCACTTTCTGGAATCCTTGGGCTTCATAGTGAACAAAGAGAAATCGTCGCTCTCCCCATCAAGAACTGTTCAATTTCTCGGTTTCGAGATAGACTCAGTGTCATGCACGCTACGCCTTCCCAAGGAGAAGATCGCAAACATTCGGAAAGAGATAAGACGTTGTCTCCGAAGAGACACGGTCCCCCTGAGACTTCTGGTCAGGATAGTGGGCCTGCTGTCATCCTCCATACAGGCTATCTTCCCGGGACCACTTCACTATCGAGCCATGCAAAGATTGAAAGCTCACCATCTAAGACGGGGACACTCGTACGACCAGGAAATCGAGTTGACCGCAGAAGTACGCACGGAACTTCGCTGGTGGCTCCTACATATGGAAGCGTGGAATGGCAGAGCCATCTTCGGTTCAAACCCGGACTTCATCGTGGAATCGGACGCCAGCCTATGGGGTTGGGGAGCCCACTGCGCGCACTCGTCCACGGGGGGACCATGGTCAGGAGAAGAAAAACAGCTTCACATCAACTGTCTGGAGTTGATAGCCGGCTCCTTTGCTATCCGCAGCCTAGCCAAGAATATGTCCGATTGCTGCATACTACTGCGCATGGACAACATATCGGCGGTCCAGTACGTGAACCACCTAGGGGGAGCCAGGTCACGAGCCCTGACGGAAGCTACCAAAGACATATCGTTTTTGCCTTCCACGGAATATAACGATCAAAGCGGAGTACTTACCGGGCCTCAACAACCTCACGGCGGATTGGTTCTCCCGTCATTGGCGGGACAACAGCGACTGGCATCTGGATACCACGATCTTCGACATGGTGAGAACACTCAAGGGACCACTACATATAGACCTTTTTGCATCTCGCACGAATGCACAACTACCGAGGTATTACAGCTGGCTACCGGACCCGCAGAGCGAGGCGGTAGACGCATTCCTACAACAATGGCCCTCGATAGGAGCATACACCTTCCCACCGTTTTCAATGTTGGCACGAGTACTTCACAAAATACGTATGTCCAGAACATCGTTAATATTAGTAACACCCCTGTGGAGAAGCCAAGCTTGGTACCCAGACCTACTAGCATTATCGCAGGACCATCCACTAGTACTGCCAACCTTTCCATCGATTCTCACGAACCCGAGTGCAGAACCTCACCCATTAATAGTGCAGGACCGTCTAGAATTGGTAGTCTGGACTCTTTCAGGGGATCCTGGGCAGTCCCAGATCTATCGCAAACGACTAAAGACCTCCTATGGGATTCATGGGCACCGGGTACGAGACGTAGCTACATGGCAGCATGGAACGTATGGGATCGCTGGTGTATGGGACGAGACCTTGATCCCTTTACAGCACCTGTATCAGCCATATTGAATTTCCTTTCACACCTGTTCTCCACCGGGAAATCGTACCGATCTATCAATGTTTCACGCTCCGCTATCTCGGCAGCGCACATTCCTATCAACGGTACCCCAGTGGGCCAAGAAGCACTGGTGTGTAGACTACTACAGGGCATCAAATTAGCAAGACCACCAGCTCCGAAGTATCAACGTCTATGGGATGTAGACGTGGTTATTCGTTTCATCAGGGATTGGCCGGATAACACGGCCCTGTCACTCAGACAACTGACCGCCAAGCTCACTTTGCTGTTATGCTTGGTATCGTTTCGTCGTGTTTCGGATGTTCGGGCCTTCGACGTGGATGGGTTCTCTATAACCCCCGACGGTGTTACGTTTTTTATTTCACGCAGGACAAAGACAGACTCTAAGTCTGTGTCCTATCCCTTTTTTCCATCGGTTCCTCGGCTTTGCGTCGTCAATACCCTACTCAGATATGTAGAGGTTACGGCGCCCCTTCGGCCTTCGGTATCTGGACAATTACTAATCTCTTACACCAAACCTCACAAACCAGTTACTACAACTACACTAGCCAGGTGGATTAGATGGTTACTAACATTAGCCGGGATTGACACTAGTTTCGGGGCCCATTCGGTCAGGGGGGCGGCGGCATCAAGGGCCTTTTTGACGGGAGCCTCCTTGGCTGACATTTTACGTACGGCGGATTGGACAAGAGAAAATACCTTTAGGGTGTTTTATTTTCGCCAATCATCGCACGCGTCGTTTTCGTTTTTACCAGAGCGTTAAAAATGCAAATACGAAGCCTCCTGTCATGTAATAAAATGTTAGATTATGCTAACGTAGTGTACAGATAATCTTAATTTTAATAATGACAGGAGGCGAGTATTTTCCCTCCACTCTTTTCTATCCCGCCCTATACTCTTGGGGGTGTTAGGATATCCACTGGTAAGTATTTACGCTAGGGTCACACGCTGTAGGACAAGGTAAAAACGGAATTTAGGGACACTGACTCCACACGATATTAGATAGCCAACACAACACTATCAGATTACAGCTATATCTCACGTTATGTTCAGGTTCACAATTTTATAAATTTGTTTGTAATAAAGATGCTTTCAGTATTGCATGTATACAGACTAGAACAGACGTAATATGCGGACAACAGTTCCATTCCAAAACCTTTCACTTGTTTCTATGTTTTTCAGTTTAACATCGCACGGTAAACGGACACCGATTCCAAGTACCCACAGTTTGTACCGCAAGTTATCAAGTTCAAGTTCCATGGTTCAAGTTATTCAACAGTTTCGGAAGTTTTTCCAGGCATGGATACATCAAAGAAAGAGGAAATGGAGAGCCTGTCAGGGACTTATATACTGTATGTGCTGGACTCTGATTGGTTAAAACTTTTTCATTTGATTGATTGACTTGTGCTGCTGGAGGCATAAAGTAAAGAAAGTTTATGCAAATACTCGCCTCCTGTCATTATTAAAATTAAGATTATCTGTACACTACGTTAGCATAATCTACAATTATTTAGACAAAAATCCCTCTTCTTTTCCTTATTTATTTAGTGTTCATAACCCTGTATTTTGATTAATTCAGTGCTTATATACTACCATGACATTACATTTATTTTGTGCCTATATCTATCTCTCATTGTGATTCTAATAATTTGTGTACTTATTTATTTTATAAATCATTAATTATCAAAGAATAAAAGTTAATATTAAGTCCAATTCTCTTCATTTCTTTTGTCTTTTTAACCTTTCTTTTTCTCCACAAAAAGTATTAACTTATTCGTGCACTTCTAATATATCTCCTCAATATTTCATCCGAGGTGACTTGTGTAATATTCTTATCTATTATCTTTAATAAGGAGAAGGGAGGAAGAGGAAGAGAAAAAAAAACTTTTAATTTAAGTCATTCTATTGCTTATTTTATATTCCCTTCTTGTATCCATTGTTCTAATTTCTGCGGTTTATCGAAGGTCAGTCTTTGATTATTATATGTTAGGTGTATGCATGTCGGGAATCCCCAATCATATTTAATTCCATTTTTTCTGAGAGCCTCTGTCTGCCTATTGAATAATTTCCTTTGGAGTCTCGTCTGGTATGAGAGATCTTGAAATATCTTAATTTGCTGATAAATTGACCCCTTCAGGTCTTTATTTGTCATGGCCTTCATGATTTGCATCTTAAATCGGTATGATTGCAAGCAGATAATTGTATCTCTCGGGACTTGATCTGGTACGTTACTGGGTTTATAGGTTCTATGGCATCTTTGCATACTGCTTATTCCACTGCCTGAATTAATCCCCAGAAACTTAAAGAACTCTTCACAGTAGCCTTCTAAATTAGTATTTACTACAGACTCCGGAACCCCCCTAATTCGAAGATTATTTCTTCTAGATCTGTCTTCTAAGTCTGTGATCTTCTCTTTCAGGGTTTCCAGTTTTTCCTCTAATTTAATTACTTTGTCCATGTTACTTTTTTGTTGTATATTTATTTGATCCGCTTTATCTTCTAGTGCTTCTACTCTTCTTCCTATATTTTGGATCTAATTTTTTATTTCTCTAGACTGCAAATTTATTTCTTCCTTTATTTTTTCTAGTTGGATCTCCAAACATTTGGATAAATAACCAGCTGTGATGGATACATTCTCTTCCCATGAACTGTCTGACATTGTTTTATCTATCTCAGTTTCTCTAGGGTCTAGTAAGGGTATTGATTCTTCTTGAATAGATTTAGTATTGCTCCTTTTATTTAATTGGGGAGAAAAAAAGCCTGAAGCCCTCCTTTCTATAACTGGTTCTTGTTTTTTCGTTGCTCTTTTTAGACTCTGTTCACTGTCTTGATTTTTTTTTGAGGCCATATTTTTATTTTTTTCCCTTTTTCTTTTTTTACACCTCTTACACTTCCGGTATTTTTATTAGACTTAGTAGTATATAGTAGTATATAGTAGTAGTATATCAGGTTCCTTTAAATTTTCAGTAAACAGTTATAAGAGTATGTTTAAGAAATTATAGTAGTAGAAATTTAAAATTGCCGAGCATTAGTATACACTGAATAATAGTTAAGCTCGCTTAACTTAGTGCTTAATTATAACATAGATGTTTAGCAACCAGCCAGTGTACTTATCCGTTTCTCAGCTGCCAGAGTCCTCAGGGGTCACTCCCTTCTCTATTCTTCAGCGATCAAAGAGGATCTTTTACTTTTTCATTAGGCAGGCAGGCATCTGTTTCCTCTTAGCTCTCTCTCGAATTCACTCGATAATACCGCAGCATTCATCGAGTTAGTCCGGGCGGCTTCCCTCAAAACGCCCTTCTTTACTCAGAGTCTCCTGTCTTCCGGCCAAGGAAAACCCCGCGAGACGCGGCGTGCTTCCGTGAGCGCGTCTACGTCATCACTCCCCTTCCAAGCCGATATCTTATTAAAGAATTTAGAAATACTATTTTAAAATGGTCCAAATTACAAATATCATGGCTTGGAAGAATTAATACTATTAGAGCATATCTACTTCCAAAATTGGAATATCTTTTTCGTACAATTCCCTTTAGAGTCCCAAAGAAGATTCTTCAACTATTCCATTGTTTATTTGTATCCTACATTTGGGGCAACAAGAAACCAAGGATTGCGCTTAGAGTTATGCCAGCCAGATTAGCAGAAGGAGGTTTATCTATCCGAACATATTTTATACTCACGATACTGTAATGTTCTCACATTTTTTTAGAATGGGGGAACAGTAAATCAATATTGAAAGCATGGTGTATATACAAAAGGAAATTGTGTGGTATGTTTGACCCCTTTGGCTTCTTTTGGGTAGATCAGAAATTATTCAAAAACCTGCACATTGACAATTTACTTATTTCTCATATTTTTCAATCTATAGAGCCGATAAAGAAATATTTCTTCTCACAAAATCAAATTTCTTTAAATGCTTATTTGGAAGTCTTGAGATTTTTTATCCAAGACCTTAACTTGTCTGGTTGGCTAGTTGGGGACAGGGTAAAAAATTCAAGATTTATTTACTTCTGGGATTAGTAGATTTTCGTAACTTCAGGAAAAACTAGGATTATCGAATAAAGATTACTTTACTTATCTAAGAATACGTGACTTCCTTCATAAAGCATCTATAATTAGAGAATCACCCTTTGATAAGATCCTCTTTGGAGAGGCCAATAATAAACCTTCAATAATTAGAAGAGCCTTGGATACACTAAAACAGGAAGCTAAACTGAATACTGTCATCAAATGGGAAATCAATCTGGATAAATCCTTTTCTTGTCAAGACTGGTTAAATTCATTTGAATTAATAAGGAAAATGATTCATTGTATAAATATACAAGAAACATTTCTTAAACTCATTCATAGATGGTACATGGTCCCTGTGAAAGTATGCAAATTTCAAACAAATTCCACCAATGTATGTTGAAGATGTAATAGTGAACCTGGCTCACTTAAACATATTTGGTGGGATTGTATTGGCTTGGGCAGTCTCAAATTGGGAGTATCTAAACTCTTTGCTGATTTAAAATTAAATATTACTTTGTCCCCAGAAAGATTCTTATTCCATTTAAATTTGGACTTGAATACAAATCTCGGTACATAGGTTCACAATACATATTGTTACATATGAGCATGCTGTGTGCAACAATTTTTGTGACAGCATGCTCATATGTAACAATATGTATTATGAACCTATGTACCGAGATTTGTATTCAAGTTGCCAAATTTAAAGATAATTATACATTTTGTACTTTTCAATTGCCAATTAGAATAATGTGTATTTAAAGCAAAGTTGTAGCAATGGTCTTCATCCTGTCTCTGAAGAAGTGGGGCTATTTCCCCACGAAACGCATAAGACATCACAATCAAGATATAGATCCTGTCAGCAGCTACCAGCAGAAGTATCTATCCGTCCAGGACCTTTGGTTAATCTGTGAACCAAGATCGTCAGTTGTGCACGTCCCCAGGAGTGAGGTCTGTGTTGGGACGCGCACACCGATCTACATGCCGTCCTCACCGGCAGTTAGATTCCAGAACGCAAACTGCCAGCTCAATCCATCACCATCCTGGCTCAATCCGAGGGTCTTTGAACGTCTTTTAACTTCACTAGACTGGTAACATATATCTGATTAAGGACTGATCTGTATTTTTAATTTTTATATACTTTTATTCATTTGCATAATAAATTGGTTCTTACCTTTTACTTAACTTTTATTTATAATTTTTTACCATTGCCTGCATCTTTTAGAGATATGTATTGCCATTGCATACAGATCCATATACTGTAGTGCTACATTATTACTTGTATCTTTGTTTAATACAAAGTAGAGCATTTTGGTGCAACTATTTTCTACCCTGTATCATATCAGGGATAGTTTGTAATTGCCCTTTCCAGTTATTTATTACACTTTGGTTGACTATTTATATCCTATTTTTGTTCTACTATTTTTGTTCTAATATTATTATTTTTAATTTACTTTGTCTTTTTTCATCTAATTTATTTTTATTATTGATCTATTATTTATTTATTTTTAAAGACATAGTACAGATATACATTTTTATTCACATTCAATTTTTGGTTGTTGTTGGGGCCGCTTGCTGCGTTTAAATGTAGGAGGTGCCATGATGTCTAGTTGTGAGGAGAGGGTGAAATTGTAGAAGGAGGTTGCAGAGCTAGGATAGGTGAAGCTTGAGATAGGTAAAAGGAGAGTTTGGAGATTAGTGGAGAAATGCTCTTGGTCAAGACATTGGAGGTTTCTGTGAGATTGATGTTCAGATGGCGGTGTCAATTGGGTCTTAGGTATGCCGATTTCAAAAGTCAGCAGATGGTGATCAGATAGAGGAAAAGGAATATTGGAGAGATTAGAGGCGGTACAGAGATTGGTGAAGGAGAGATCAAGAGTTTTTCCGTCTGTATGGGTTGCTAAATTGGACCATTGCATGAGGCGAAAGGAGGAGGTTACAGAGAGCAGACAAGAGGCATCAGTGCAGGTGGGGTTGTTGATTGGTATATTGAAATCCCCAAGTATGAGGGAAGGAGTGCTAGATGAGAGGAAGTGGGGAAGCCAGGAAGAAAAGTGCTCAATGAATAGCCTAGGATGACCGGGGGGGCGGGGGGCGGGGGGCGGTAGATGATAGCAATTCTTAAAGGAGTGGGTTTAAATAGGCGTTAAGTGTGAACTTCAAATGAAGAAAAAGATAGGGCAGGGGGAGTTATGACTGGTTGAAAGTTACATTGAGGGGAGAGAAGGATGCCTACACCACCTCCTTTACAGTTGAGTGTAGAGGTGTGAGAGAATTGTAGCCCACCAAAACATAAAGAGGCAGGAGTAGAGCTATCAGAGGGGGACAGCCAGGTCTCTGTAAGTGCCAGTAGTGTGAGTGGGTTTGAGATGAAAAAGTAGTGTATGGCTGCTGATTTTAAATTACTGCAGATGGAGCGGGCATTCCAAAGTGCACACTGAATGTTGGTAAGTGAGGGTAAACAGCAGGGTATTGTGATGAGGTTTGTGGGGTTTCTGGTTTTCTTAGTGTGTGTAGAGAAGGTGAAGGGCCCTGGATTGGGAGAGACATCACCAGCTGCTAGAAGCAGGAGGAGAGAATGTGATAGGAGGTGTGAATGGGTTTTAGGATGAGATCGACTGTGGGTAGGAGTGAGAGAGTAGAAAAATAATACAATGTTAAACAAAAATCTGCACACCAGTCAAGCCATAAGACTTGCTTTTCCTACAGAAATCACAAATCTGCAGTGATGTTACTACCGCAAAGGATTCTGGATGGACATATGCAAATTAGATTAACAAAGAATCATATTTTTGCCTCATTTTGCTTCGCTATTCATATTATATATAGATATATACACACACACACACACACATATATATATACATACATACATAAACAATTGCCAAAGATAGCACTCCAGGGACTAGTAAAAATTAACTTTTATTACCTTCACTAAAACATCAAAAGGAAGGTAATAAAAGTTAATTTTTACTAGTCCCTGGATTGCTATCTTTGGCATTTTTTTGTGTGTTTTGGCTGACAAGCACCAGGCATTTGATACTTGTATAGGTGGAGTGCAAGATCCTTTTGTGTTTTTTTACATACATACATACATATATATATATATATATATATATATATATATATATATATATATATATATATATACATACATATATAC
This sequence comes from Pelobates fuscus, assembly GCF_036172605.1. Classification (NCBI taxonomy): domain Eukaryota; kingdom Metazoa; phylum Chordata; class Amphibia; order Anura; family Pelobatidae; genus Pelobates; species Pelobates fuscus. The sequence continues at coordinate 405,799,759 of NC_086317.1, read as the reverse complement.
ATATATATATATACATACATATATATATATATATATATATATATACATACACACACACACACACACACATACACATCATATATACATATATATATATATATATATTTCCTGGCCATATCCATGGCAGCACAACAATGGGTAGCGCCTCCCTATCCCCAATTAGACAGGAACTAATTAAAATATGGGTATATATACCCCCTCCCTCAGTCTTTTTGTTTCTGTCCTATCCCTATAGGACAACTAGTCATTTCAGGACTAAAAATATTCTCTTTTTGGCTTACCTGAGGGCCTTCTGTCCCCAAGGGAGTTCAGCCTCTCTCCCTTGGGAAGTCTTCAGTACATGGCCCTGTGCAAAGGTCCCCCCCCCTGAAGAAACCCCCTTTAGTGACCAGGGGTCAAACTTGCAGTGACCCGAGGGGTAGCAAGAGAAAAAATGCCAATGACATGGATTCCCTGTAGTGACCAAGAGGTAGCAGGAAGTGGCAAGAAGAAAATTCTTTATGGACAGAATTCAATTCAATTTCTTTAAATTATCTAGCACCTCACTATATTATTATTATTATTATTATTATTATTATTGCCATTTATATAGCGCCAATAGATTCCGTAGCGCTTTACAATATTTTGAGAGGGGGGATGTAACAATAAATAAGACAATTACAAGAAAACTTACAGGAATAATAGGTTGAAGAGGCCCTGCTCAAATGAGCTTACAGTCTATAGGAGGTGGGGTATTAGAAACATTAGGATAGGAAATATCAAGTAGGAGTGAAGCAGAGCTGGAGGAGAGAGCAAAGCACTATCCCATAGGAGAGCAAGAGACAGGTATGTAAGGGAGAGATTACTCTGGGAGGCCATACGCTTTCCTGAAGAGATGGGTTTTAAGGCCCTTCTTAAATGATTGCAGACTAGGGGAGAGTCTGATGGCAGTAGGCAAGTTATTCCATAGGAGAGGAGCTGCCCGTGAGAGGTCCTGCAAGCGTGAGTTGGCCGTACGGGTGCGAGCAGCGGTCAGGAGGTGGTCGCGGGCAGAGCGGAGGGTACAAGGAGGGGCATACCACTGGATCAGTGAAGAGATATAAGAGGGGCTGGAATTGTTCAGTGCTTTAAATGTATGCGTTAGCACTTTGAATTGACTCCTATAGGATACAGGGAGCCAATGTAAGGACTGGCAGAGGGGCGAGGTGTGAGAGGACCGACTGGATAGGAAAATCAGTCTAGCTGCAGCATTCATTACAGACTGTAGCGGGTCAGTACGGCTTTTGGGGAGACCAATCAGGAGAGGGTTACAGTAATCCATGCGGGAAATTACTAGAGCATGGACAAGCTCCTTGGTAGCATCTTGCGTAAGAAAAGGGGCGGATGCGGGCTATGTTTTTGAGTTGGAACCTACAGGACTTGGCAACAAACTGGATGTGAGACTCAAAGGTGAGACCAGAGTCAAGTATGACGCCAAGACAGCGCGCTTGTAGGGATGGACTTATGTGGATATCACTGACTTGAAGGGAGAGTGAGAGAGGAGGATCAGTATTAGGAGGAGGAAAGACAAGGAGTTCAGTTTTAGAGAGGTTATTATTATATCTTTATACTTGTAAAAGTATATGTATAGCTATATATGTGGATGCCGGATACCCCCTTCTACTTCCATACTACTACTTTATTCAGTTTGGTTTCAGGTATTGATGATATCTACAAAGATATATAAGGTAAGTCTTTTGAACTGTTTTTAAAGTTCCCTCGTGGTCTAGGGTTATTACTGTTGTGTTTCGTGGCCTGTTCTCCACATTTTTTGGGTCATATTTAATTGATTTGATGGCAATAGGGAGCCGCCATCGTTCCTGGCGTCCGGGTTCACGGAGTGCCGATTCGCGCGTGCGCATTGCTTCCGATGGGTCCGTGCGTCATGCGGTCATTAGTGACGTCGCACACGCTTTTTTAAAGCGCCAAAATCAAATAAAATTTACCTGTTTAGCTTTTTCAATCCTCAGAGATCTTCTGCATTGCCTGATTTCTCGGTTTTGACTGAAGTTCATTAGTCAAGATTTCCTGTACTTCAGGTAAGTTTGTCATCAATTTTTTCCAAAATTAAATTTTATACTGCTTTAGCATATTAATTTCAATTCTTTCAATTATAGCAATTCTTCAATTGCTAACAATGGATAAAGAAAGTTAATTGTCATCAGATTCAGATGCATCTGTGCAGAAAAGGTCACACTCCAAGAGTTATAGGTAAGCCATTATTTTTATTGTCGTATATTTTTCGCTTATTACAAACAAAAGAGAGTGGATATCCCATCGGTATTGTCACGGGGAAATCTTCCCACAAACAAAGACTTATCATCGATCTGTCTGCACCTCACACCTCTGCCACACCGAGTCTAAACTCCCTTATCCCCTCCGAGGAATTTTCACATCAATACTCCACCATAGATCACGCCATTACGGCTATCATGCAGGCAGGGGTCGGAGCATGGCTCAGCAAGACTGACATAACAAATGCCTTCAAATTATTGCCTATCCACAATACACTATGGCACCTGCATGGCATTAAGTGGGCCGGGCACTACTACTTCTTCTCACGCTTAACGTTTGGTTCAAAAAGTAGTCCGGCCATTTTCAATGTATTCACCGAAACACTATGCTGGTAATTATTAAATGTAGCCAGATGCCCTACAGTTATACACTACCTGGATGATTTCTTACTGATCGAAGAGAATATTTCCCCTCCCAGTAGCCTCATAGAAACCATCAGTCTTTTTAAACAGGTGGGCGTTCCAGTCTCCCCCACCAAAACTGAAGGACCAGATACAGTCATCACCTTTCTGGGAATCCTACTAGACTCAGCCACCATGCAAGCCAGCCTGCCACGCACCAAGATAGAGAACATTCTTACCAACATTAACCTCTACATACACCTCGGTACTTGCAACCACAAAGAATTGCAATCTCTACTTGGGTCACTGAATTTTGCCATGCGCATTATACCTCAAGGCCGGGCTTTTATCTCACGGCTCCTATACATGTTCCCACTGTTTAGACATGATGCACACAGGTTACCCCTGGATACCCAGGCCACGGCAGACCTACTTATGTGGAGAAACCTTTTAACCACCTGGAATGGGAAAAGCATGTTCCTCCCTAAATTGTCTGACTCCTCACCTACCATCTGGTCAGACGCGGCGTCTACCACAGGTTTTGCAGCAATTTACGGGAATGAATGGCTTTGGGGTAGCTGGACTCCAGAGGTTCAGGACCTGGAGGGTTTTTCCACTACCTCAGCTCTATTTGAGATATATCCCATTGTGGCAGCTGCCGTGACATGGGGGCATCTATGGGCAGGTTCGTCAGTACGTTGCTACTCAGACAACCAAGCAACATGCCACATCATAAACAAAGGTCGATCCAAATCACTGACCATTATGAGGTTCTTGAGGAAACTCACCTGGCTGGCTGCGTGTCATAATTTCTTCTTGTTTTGTGTTCATGTCCCAGGTGTATGTAACACGGCAGCTGACCATTTGTCTCGTTTCAATTTACAGGCTTTTCGACAAATACTTCCGTCAGCTGCACGCACAGCCAAGACCACTCCACCTTTCCACCAGTTAGAAAAGGACTAGACGCTATCATGCAACATAGCAGGACATTGTCACAATTAGCACTGTCCACCAATACCCGGAGAACCTATGACAGGGCTTTCCTTCTATTTAAAAGATTCCTGTCGGTACACAACATCACACAACCTTTCATCATGACATCCTTGTTGGGTTTTGCTTCTTTTTGCCACCTCAAACTCAAATTATCATACAACACAATCAAGCTATATCTAACAGGCGTACAACATCACATGCTAACATTACAACCAAGCAACACAAGTTTCATGTCCTCCTACCAGATCAAGGGGTATTCAGAGATCCGAACCCCCACGTACTGCGCAAAGGCTACCCATAGACTTCAATATTTTCAAAGATTTATCCAACCTACTAGATTTAAAACCCTTTGCCAACAACACAAACCTTGTTATAAAAACCGCCATATATGTGGCCTTTTATGGGTTTTTAAGACCAAGAGAATTTACCGCCATCAACACAACCCAGTCCACTCACATTCTGCTTCATTCACACTTAACAAAACACATGGATTATTATATCTTGGCTCTGCACCACTCCAAAACCAATCAACACGCACCTCCGGTAGAGGTTAGATACTATCCTACCCACAACGAGAGGTGCCCCGTCACATTACTGGACACATATACCCAGCTTTTTAAAGCATCACCATCTCAACCACTTTTCTGTCTACAAGGTTCGGTACTCACTACCACCACCTTCATGACCCACGTCAGGTCTTTACTTACACAACTAAGCCTAAAATCAGCTAACTATTTGGGCCACTCCTTCCGCATAGGAGCAGCCTCCACAGCGTCCAGTGCAAACATTCCAGTACATGTTATCAAGTCACTAGGGCGCTGGAAGTCTTCTGCATACTCTAGATACATACCTAATCCGGTACAAGAAGTTAGAAATGCCTTTCAAGACATGTCTGGTTAAAGTCAGTATATTGCTCGTTTCGTAATAAATTAGATTTTCTACTTTTGCCCTCTTTATTTACAGGCCTACCTCATCGTCGGTGCCGGCACACCACAACCGACTTGCTCTTTTAATACCATCCCACACCTATCAGTGTTTGTATCTTCTGTACTATCATGAGCCCTTAACACAAGTATTAAGGCCTTTTGGCCTGTAATTGTGGGAGGGGCGTATGACTCACCTTCTCCCTACTTAAGGGACACCCCTTACCTGGCTCCATACCGTTCGAGGTCAGCGCTGCATCACCCTCCCACACACTCCTCATTATTAACTCTTTTTCCCTTACATCTCTTCTTGGTGGGCCCTCTTTATTTACAGGAAAAAATTGGAGAAGAGGTATAGCGTATGGCGCTAAAGAACAGCTGCTGAAACACACTAGTGGGATTTAATCACAAAAGGTCCCACAGCAATAAAGAACACAACAAATACCAGAAAGTGTGCAGCGCTATTAACAGATATACAAAATATGGTGTATTCACCCAATGTGTATATATATAAACAATAAATACCCAATTGTAATGTATATCAGTGGGTAGTATATCAGTAGGTATCACTCCTATATAAAAAAGATAAGGAAAACCATAGCATAATACTGCATAAATAAATCAATTAAATGCAGCAGTCTTTATGGTCTCACTCACATGGGTTGGAGCCTGTTATTACACTGGCTCAGGTAATATCACTTTAAAAGGAGTCTTTCACCAGTTTTTCAAACGGATGGAGCTTTATCCTCTTGATCCTCCCAAAGTGGAATGGGTAAGATAGGCAAACACCAAATAAGAATATAGCAAAAGTATCATTTATTACAAAAGCATATAAAATCTTACATTCAAGGTATTTTGATGTCAGCCACGAGCACAACGCGTTTCGACGTCACAGATACGTCTTGCATCTTGATTGCACCTGAGGAAGACGTATCTGTGACGTCTATGGTTTTCCTTATCTTTTTTATATAGGAGTGATACCTACTGATATACTACCCACTGATATACATTACAATTGGGTATTTATTGTTTATATATATACACATTGGGTGAATACACCATATTTTGTATATCTGTTAATAGCGCTGCACACTTTCTGGTATTTGTTGTCCTCTTTATTTACAGGCCTACCTCATCGTCGGTTCCGGCACATCACAACCGACTTGCTCTTTTAATACCATCCCACACCTATCAGTGTTTGTATCTTCTGTACTATCATGAGCCCTTAACACAAATATACATATATTATATATAGATATACATGTATATATATCTTACACACACACACACACACACACATACATATATATATATATATATATATATATATATATTTACACTTATTACTTTATTTTAAAACTTTATTTCAGATTTCACACTTGCAGGGAGACTGCCTTTCAGCACAGACAGTCCCCCTGCAGGCAGATACACAGGCACCTTTTGCGGTCACGTGATCGAGCGATCATGTGGCCGCGGGGTCCTAATCTGCCGCGGGAGACTGCCTGGGCAGACAGGCAGTCCCCCTGGACCGGGTAACACGCTGATCGCCGCCAGGGGAACAACAGCGATCAGGTAAGTTCCCCCAGACCGTTATGATGGTTCAGGACCGTCATCGGTCCTCAAGGGGATGTTTCTGATGACAGTCCTGAACCATCATCGGTCGTCAGGGGGTTAAACAGGCAGTATCTCAAGGGATAAGCACACAAAAGACCAAGGTTCCGTGATCCTTTGGACTACTCACAGGTAGATTCATCTGATGAATCCATGGATATAGAATCCTACAGAGAAATATTTTCTTCTTCAGGGGAAGAACCTTGATTACTACTATTCCATTCGCTCATTTAAAAAAAACAAGATGGCCAGGAGAAAGAGTAAAAAGAAAAGCCTTAAAGGGACTCTCCAGGGAGGAGATTTTACTCACCTCGTTCCAGCGCCGGGAGCCTCGTGAAGCCGCGCCCCCTATTTCGTCAAAATGACGAAATAGGCGGGCGCGAGCAGGGAGCAATCAGACGCTTCCATTTGGAAGCGTCATTGCTCCCTTGTGCGCATGCGCGGCTTCGCCGCACATGCGCACATACTTCAGAGGGCGGCATGCATGCCGCCCTCTGAAGTGCTGAGCGCACTACCGAGCATGCGCGCGGTGTGCGCAGCCGCGAGCTGAGCTGAGTGACAGCTCAGATCGCGGTCTTTGCCTGCCCCCCTCCTCCGCTGACAGGCTGGAGAGAGAAGGCGCGCACACAGTGCCTTCTCTCTCCTGAACACGTCAGACGTATTTTAATACGTCTGACGTGTACAGGGCCTTTTTAGGGCCCTGCGTGATAGGAAGTCCCTCTAGTGGCCGTCTGAGTGACGGCCACTGGAGGTATTCCTATCAATCAATGTAAACACTGTATTTTCTATGAAAATACAGTGTTTACATTAGATTGCCTGCAGGGAGCTATAGATCATACCTGAACAACTACATTAAGCTGTAGTTGTTCAGGTGACTATAGTGGCCCTTTAAAGAAATTCCTCACAACCCTCCAGGAAGAAGGTGTTATCACTGAAGTGCCTCAGGGTCAACAGACTCAGGGATTCTATTCCCATTTATTTCTCACCAAAAAAGCCTCAGGAGGATGGAGACGGATATTGGATTTACACAGATTAAACAAGTTCCTGAACATACACAGGTTCAAGATGAAATCCATTCAATCAATCATAAAGGTTATGTTCCCAGATCAGTGGCTAATATCGATAGACTTGTCAGATGCCTATTTTCATATACCCATTGCCATAGAACTTCAAAAGTACCTAAAATTTGCGGTAGAAGACCATCACTTTCAGTTCCGTGCCCTTCCATTTGGTCTCAGTACGGCCCCACGAACATTCTCCAAAGTTCTGGTCGTACTTATAGCAGAACTCAGAAAAGGGGGCATTGCCATTTACCACTATTTAGACGACATCTTAATAGTGTCAAACATGTCAGGGGCAGAGCAGAGAGACAAAGAAGGGGTATACCTGCAGATCAGTGAAGAAATATAGGAGGGGCTAGAATAAGTCAGTGCTTTATAGGTGTGGATTAGTACCTTGAATTGACTCCTATAGGATACAAGAAGTCAATGTAAGGACTGACAGAGGAGAGAGGTGTGAGAGGAGCGACAGGAGAGGAAAATCAGTCTAGCTGCAGCATTCATTACAGACTGTAGAGGAGCAATACGACTTGTGGGAAGACCTATTAGGAGAGAGTTACAATAATCCATGCATCCATCCATGAGAGATTACTAGAGCATGGCCAAGGAATCTACAAGATTTGGTAACAGACTGGATGTGAGGCCAGAATCAAGTATAACGCCAAGACAGCGCATTTGCAAGGATGGACTGATGTGGGTACCGCTCACTTGAAGGGAGAGCGAAAGAGGGGGATCAATATTAGGAGGAGGAAAGACAAGGAGTTCAGTTTTAGAGAGATTGAGTTTCAAAAAGCAGGAGGACATCCAATCAGAGATGGAAGAAAGGCAAGCAGTGACACGTTGCAGGATGGCAGGGGAGAGGTCCGGGGAGGAGAGGTATATCTGAGTGTCGTCACCGTACAGATGGTATTGGAATTAAAATGAGGTAATAAGTTTGCCAAGAGAGGCAGTATAAAGAGAAAATAGAAGGGAACCAATGTATAAATAAAGGAGACCCTTGTAACAAGGGGATCCCAGAGTGTAGCTCTGAGTGCACAGTGGTACCCTTATCCAGACAATCACTGGATAGGGTAAAAAAACGATAAACCAGGTAGAGTCGGGGAAGGGGTAGGACAGTATAGACCAGGGCTTGACAAATTTGTTTGGAATATAGGAGCCAGCTAAAAAAGTTAGGAGCCAGTCATTTTCAACAAGAAAGTGCAATTCTTAAAGAGACACTATAGTCACCAGAACCACTACAGCTTGATGTAGTTGTTCTGCTGTCTATAACCTGTCCCTGCAGGCGTTTCAGTGTAAACACTGCCTTTTCTGCAAAAAGGCAGAGTTTACATTGCTGCTTACCAGCACCTGTAATGACAGTCATTCAGATGGTCACTAGAAAGTGCACCACGTGCAGCACCCAGGTTCAGTGTCTCCAAACTCTGCATGGAGGCGCTGAATGTTCCTCATAGAGATTGGATAATGTAATGCATCTCTATGAGGAGATGCGGATTGGTACATATGCTGCACATGCACAAAATCCTCCCAGTGCCTTCCTAAGGGAAAGCATTGCCTTAGCTGTGATCATAAAGATTGATCATTTCAGCCATGGTGAAGCTGTCACGGCGTGGGAAAATGGGAAGAAAGGGGAGTAAAAAACACCTTCCCCATGCGATCGGAGGGGGCAGGTACCTAAACGCGCACGCACACACTGACAGGCTCACATACACACTCATACATAAAAGGGGGCAGTAAGTGGGAAAAAAGTGCAATAAACAGTGCAGGCTAATCACCCCAAAATAGGGATCACTCCCAATCCCAGTAACAATGCAAAACAAAAGTATAGTTATACAACATATACCACCGGGGGCGCCACAATCACAAACATGTGAACATATTTACCACATAGTAGTCATGGGTGTACATGTAAAGAGATAAAAGCAACAGTATATAGTGAAGTATTTAATAGCATATAAAACAAAAATAATAATAAAAACGATTGCACTCACAAATGTAGTTGCACAATAAAACATATGTCTGTAACTAGCTTTGGATATTTGTTTATCTATTGGACATATATTGGACATATACAATATTGCATAAAATGCACCATTATGTCTCCCTTTTTCTTCCTTTTTCTATACAGTAGGTTGAATCATTTATGAAATACACCATTATATACTGTTTTTCTCTCTCTACAGTACTTTAAACCTTTGATCTCTAGTCTATTAATTTGAACTGAGATAGATTGAAATATGTAATGTTTTATAATGTTTTATATGTACTAGGAAGCCGGCTTGGAATAAGCAATTCCTTTTAAATCTTTTTATTATTGTAATATGATTATTGGTATATATATATTAGATGAATTGTATTAGATGAATTGTACATTTTTTCCAGTTTCTACAAATGTATATGAAAAGATCGAAGTGCCTACACAATATTCCGTAAGATCAGGTGGTCGGGTACGGAAATGTGTCAACCGGCATAGAATATCAAAAAAGTTGTTTGTGGTTCAGGTTGGATATGCGCGCATGCGCGGTAGAGTTCTGCCGTTGTACGCATGCGCGCAACTACGATATGCGCACATGCGCGGTAGTGGTCTGCCGTGGTGCGCATGCGCGCAACAACGAAAACCGCGCGAACTTGCAGTATTTAAACAAGCCGGAAGAAAAGTGCACACAGCTCCTGAGAAAGTCCGAGAGACGAAACGCGTCGAGCGACCAAGAGCCTGTCAGTGTCCCTGCAATTTGTGGATCACATCCAGCCAGCTTTGAACTACTACTTCACTTGAAGTCTGTGGAACTGGGATCCTAATACACAGAGAGGACCTTTAGCCCAAGAAGGGGCTGACAAGCTTTTTAAGCACAATTAAGACATATGTTTTATTGTGCAACTACATTTGTGAGTGCAATCGTTTTTATTATTATTTTTGTTTTATATGCTATTAAATACTTCACTATATACTGTTGCTTTTATCTCTTTACATGTACACCCATGGCTACTATGTGGTAAATATGTTCACATGTTTGTGATTGTGGCGCCCCCGGTGGTATATGTTGTATAACTATACTTTTGTTTCACATACACACTCATGCTGACAACAGGCTTGCACGCATACTCTCTTGACAGGCTCTCTCTCACACACACATACAGACACTGAGAGGCTCTCTCACACACACACACACACACACACACACACACACACACTGACAGGCTCGCTCACTGTGACAGCACACAGGCGCACACACACACACACACAGACAGGCTCTCTAACAAACACACACACTCTGACATGCTCTCTCTCTCTCTCACACATACACACTCATGCTGACAACAGGCTTGCACGCATACTCTCTTGACAGGCTCTCTCTCACACACACATACAGACAATGACAGGCTCTCTCTCACACACACATACAGACAATGACAGGCTCTCTCACACACACACACACACACTCTGACAGGCTCTCTAACAAACACACTCTGACAGGCTCTCTAACAAACACACTCTGACAGGCTCTATCTCACACACACATACAGACACTGACAGGCTCTCACACACACACTGACAGGCTCGCTCACTCTGACAGCACACACACACACACTCTGACAGGCTCACACACACACACACGCACACTGACAGGCTCTCTAACAAACACACACACAGTCTGACAGGCTCTCTCACAAGCACACACTCTTGACAGACTCACACAGGCTTACACACACACACAAACATTTTTCTTTTAATTGAAACCCACTAGCTTTGGGAGAGCTGAGTGGGTCTGCACTATTCCTGTGTGCGAGGGAGCAGTACTCTGCCTGTAGCTCCTCTCTGCACCCTCGCACTCTGTAATGATGCCGGGGCCGGAATTACGTCATATCCCAGCTCCCATCATTACACACCGCGAGGGAGCAGAGAGGAGCTTCAGACAGAGTACTGCTCCCTCGCGCGCTGCCCATAATTCCATGTACCCACGAGCAGGCGGCAACCTCCATGTACCCGCGGGTGGCCGCCTCCATGTACCCGGGGGCGGCCGCCTCCATGAACCCGCGAGCGGCGTCAAAGCCCCTTCCCACACTTACTAGAGAGTTGGCAAATCCCAGACGCCAGGGCGAAATTTCTAGTCACCGTGGCGATCTGGCGCCTGGGATTTCTCAAGCCCTGGTATAGACAGTGGAATAGGAATTCCCAATGAACATCCCAGTAGCCCTCTACCTATAAAGACTCAAAACTCAAACTCGGTCCTCCTACCCACAGGAACGAATAACATCCCCCAAAAAGCACAAACGCTCAATGATTACTAGCCCATAGAAAATAGGTAATGCTGAGACACCAAGGGTAGAGATAGCTAACCCTAATGGTACTCCTGTACCACATAAATCTAGGCTAGTCTCCCTAAAGCCACAATCCCCCTGCTCCTGGTTAAACAAAATTGCGAAGTCTAAAAACCAACTAATTAAATCATAAGTGCTGTCTAAGTGCTACCCATTGAAATAAAAAAATGATATGGAAACGCTCGACGAGCTAGGAGCTAGAAGGGGACCAAGTACACAGCCTTGGGGGACTCCAACAGAGACAGGACGAAGAGAGGAGGTATAATTAGAAAAGGAGACACTGAATGAGCGTTGGGAAAGATAGGAGGAAAACCAAGAGAGGACAGTGTTCCCGAGACCGAGTGATTGAAGAGTTTGGAGAAGGAGAACATGGTCAACAGTGTCAAAGGCAACAGAGAGGTCAAGAAGAATTAGTATAGAGTAGTGCCCTTTGGATTAAGTGACTTTAATAAGAGCAGTAGAGTGGAGGGGGCGGAAGCCAGACTGAAGAGAGTCAAGGAGAGAGTTGGAATTGGTTCTTGATTGAGTGTCAGGGCAGATTTCTTCTGAGATGCAGCTTACAGCCAGTTTCTCCAATTTTTCTGGCTATTCTCAACCAACCTGCCCCTTTCACTTTCAGGCACATCTTCTGCTATTTATGACACCCCACTCCCTCCCTCCCTCCTCTTCTCTGACATAAGTTTTTTTAAGTGTTAAACTCTATCAGATTGATCTGTATTGCTTTAGACGTGAGGAAGAGAGAAAAACTCTTGAAAGCTTGTCTTTCAAATATTATTGCATACCACTCTGGTATTTTGGCATCTTGTCTACGGGACTAATATAGCTAATCCAATCGACACTACTATGGCAGATGCTGAATACAACATAAAGAAGCAAATTATCAAACTGATTACAAGAGAAACACAGACCTACAGTGACATATATTTTCTTACATGTTGTAAGAAAATAACTTTGATCCCAAATGGGCCCTGAATTATGAACCCACTTTCAACTACCCACAACTCACAATACGCTGAGAATCTCTGCAGACAGACCAGTGAGAAACTACACAACAACCTTATTAACCAGCTACATGGCAGAAAATGAATTACTTCTACAGGAAGCAACAACAGAGTCTCATCCGGAAAAAGAATAAGAAACTGGCAGTCGTCACGCAACACAAGGAACTACCAATGACCCAAACCAAACTGAGCCTGCTAACTACCAAGAACACTGCATGGACAATACTGGGATTGTTAATCTCTCTAATCATCACCTGTCAATACCTGAGAAATCAGTCTTATCCAAGGGGCTAACATTCTGTCCAATCACAAAACTGGATCACATCCAGTTATATCCAGACTTTGTCAGAGATATTGTGTAGGAAGAAAATACATATAAATTGTGTGATAAAAATATTACATGCATAATAGCAAAAACGCAATTTAGCTAATATGGGTACCAGATTGATATTTGATAACCATTTTGAATGACTGTGTAAAATTCAAAGAAAGTAACTTCCAATGCAAAGGAATGCCTTTTGTGTATGATTCCACCAATGCTTTGTGCGGAATCGAGTACATTAAACATGGTTCTAAAACATGTCAAGTAACTGTGTCAAAAATGGATGATAATGCCTTAGTATATGCTATATTAGTTAAAGATAAATGGTTGATTAGCACTTGTCTTCATAACATGAGTGTTTTTCGCAGCGACCAGGTGACCAATAAAGTAATTGCCTTACCAGCCTCACTGATCGAGGTACCACCGGGCTCCCGCATCACTATCGGTGATGTCAGAAAATGTGTATATATTGTGTGATAAAAATAATACATGCATAATAGCAGAAACACAATTTAGCTAATATGCCAAGAGGTTTTTCTCAAAGTATGACCCTGTCAGCTAAAAGAGCCAGACAGTGAGTAAACACATCTGTGTCAATAAAGATAAGAACACAGATAAGACAAGTATGGGTGGGGGGACCGGGGGGGACAGATCCACAAACTATCCCAAGCAGTCAAATATGGAGGTGCCGAACCGGGACACAGCTAAAATGGGGTTGCGAGGCAAATTGACGAATATCTGGCACCAGGCAACTACCGGGTACCTGGCTGTCTGGTAGAACAGACCCCTAATAACCCGCTTGAGTGACAATAACAAAAAACATGGTGTTTAGCGAACCTCACAAATATGGGGTTACACGCCCTGCCGCTACGACAACAAGCCTAGACAAACTGCAATATATACCAACACCGAACAGTGCAAAAGAGGGCCTGTCCCCAGCTATACCATGACGTTTCGACTAGCTATATTATACTGAACAGATCAGACACAGGCAGGTCAGGCCACCCTATACAGACACAAGACTGAGAAACGAACCCTACCAGGACATCGATACCTATGGAGAAAAGGCACACAGGCTAGACATGGGGTCTACCAATGGTACACAACACCACTTGGACGCCCATAACCCTTGGAGATGACTCCACATAGCACCACCTACAGACTGAAAACGCACGGAGGGGCTAGCATAGATAGAGACCACACGACGACAAGGACACGGCCCCCCTTGCACTGGACGCCCCCTGACAAGACCATACGAACTCCTGGAACCAAGGACACGCCGGGGCAGGAACCTCTCTGGCCTCCTATAAGACACACTGACCGACTGGCATGATAGCCAGGGCAAGGGGAAAACCCTGTTGACATGCTCCCGCATATAAAAAAGGGCCTAGGGGCTAGATTGTACAAGTTAGGGCCCATGCATCCGTGTGCCGAACCCACTGATGACGGGCCAGCAGCGCTGATGAAGGCGCCCCACACAAGTCTGGCAAGGGATAAGGCCAGACGGTTTTTCAGTATTTTCTGTTTCTGTTTATATTTTTATGTTATGATTAACAACCTATCTCCTTCCCTCCTCCATTCCCCCCCTCATGGTGGCCGGAGCAACCCGATCATGGCGATCACAGAGACAGAGATAAGAGGCAACCCAATGCAAAACCCCCGGGGCCAGCCTGAGAACACCACCTGTAAGTCAACCCACGCGCACTCACCCCAGACACCACTATGTCCACACGTATTAATTCCCTAAACGTTAAGGGGCTGAACGCCCCTAAAAAGTGCCGGCTCTTATACAGAGAACTTAAAAGACTAGGCCCAGGCATAGCCTTTCTGCAAGAAACTCACCTACCTAAGAACCTGGGGATATCCCTCAGAGACCACATATACAGTACGGGCTATGAGGCCAGATCGCACTCCAAACACAACGGAGTAGCGATACTAATACACAAACGCTGTCCGCTACGGGTCACGGGAGTCAACCCAGATACAGACTGACGATATCTCATAATCTCCGGGACGCTATTTGCTCACACCATACACTTCATAAACATTTACGCACCTAATGAACCATCCAGAGATTTCTGGGATCAAATGGCGGATAAACTGAAAGCTCTACAGCATGGCATGATTATAATGGGAGGCGACTTTAACGCCGCTCCATGCCCGGACGCAGATAGAGGGACCATAAGGGGTTTACCACGCTCACATGGCAGAGGGACAAGATAGACTGATACACAACTTAATTTGCACAACGGGACTGATAGATGTGTGGAGGGCCCACCACCCAGAAGTAGACTACACATTCTACTTCACACCCCACGACTCCTACTCCCGCATCGACTACTTCTTAGTAAACGACCAAACCATACAAAAGACCACAAAGTCCTCAGTAGGATCTATCACATGGTCCGACCATGCAGACATCAGCTTAGAACTAGACAACCTCTGCACCACGACCCAGTGGAACTGGAAACTAAACACCTCCCTACTACAGGACCCAGTTATTAAAGAGACTATACGCAGGGAGATAGTAGAATACTTCCAATTAAACACCACACAGGACCTGACACCCACTACCATATGGGCTGCTCACAAATCGGTTATCAGAGGTACCCTCATGAGGGAAGCTACCAGAAAAAAGAAACTAAAAACACAACACTTAAAATCCCTTCTACGTGACTTACACACTCAAGAACATAGACACAAATCCAGCCCCACTCCCGACGCCACATTAAAGAGACTCTATTAGACGACGTCGCGAAGGCTATGACATGGTCTAAGAGAACATTCTACGAACAGGCCAAAAAAATGCACACGCTCCTGGCCCGCACACTACGCCCGCGACCACGACAAGCACACATCACAACAATCAGGGACCGTACAGGTCAGATTAAAACAGCACCAGCAGATATTGCTCAAATCTTCACCGAGTTCTACAAAACTCTATACAACCACACACCCACTGACGCCGACACTGCAGCACACATGCAGGATGAGATCAGACAACACCTTAGCAAAATTGACCTCCCGAAACCGACCCCTTCAGCAATAGAGACCCTGGGGGACGAATTCACAGAGGACGAAATAGACAGAGTGTTACAAATGGCTATTTGTAACTGGCCCTTTAAATGGAAAATTGCCCTGCTTCCCTGGATTGTGGAGAAGCCTATTTGCCAGCCTCCTTCCTCATGACTATGGCCCCTGGAAGATTGTGCCCCTGAAAATGTATTAACTTTTATTGGGTGTGTATGGCCCTTTAAGAACCGTCTGGGGACATATTGTGACTTTGCTGAACAATGCCCCTTTAAGACTATGTCCCCAGACCTGTAAAATAACTTGTTCCTGGCTTTCCCCCACTTGGTTCAGTAAATAGGGCTTACTGAACCAAGTACCACACAGGCGGACCACCCAGAAGTTAAAGTGTGCAGGCAATTTACCTCCCAGGCTGTGAGGTTACTGCAGGTTAATTGCGCCGCCATTCGACAGCCGAACACGTGGCGGCGGCCATTTTAGTCATTCGAACACGGTCAGCGGTGTATGCTAAAGATTCTGTGGAACTAAAATCGGCTACACATTTTACTGAACACCGCTGACCCTTACCTTCTCCCATACTGAATTTGCAGCTCCAGAGACTAAGTCCCGTTTGAAATCGTTTTTCGGCATGAAATTGACCGACCGCACAGCCCAAATCTATGGAACTGTTTTGGGCAGGAAATTGTGCTTGCGGTCGGTCATAAAGGACTTCCAGCTAACTTTTGATCCACTGGAGGGATTTGCCTGATTTTTGGAAGTGTTTATGTTTGATGTATGCTGAGTCTGAATATGTAACTTTTATGGAAATTGAATGTATGGTTTTAAAGTTACAGTGTGTGTGTAAAAACTGTATTTTTATTGTATGTAATAATTGGTTTAACTGTTTATCTGAGGGGAGGGAATGTGTGGGCTGCACCAGATGTGTGATTGGTGATTTTATGCCTCCCCCTGGGAGTGTCCTATTTGCATGTAACCTCAATAAATGCCAGGCTGGGTGTTCCAGCATCTCAGACCTCATCTGACCCTCTAACTTGTAGCCTTGACTTATGTTTGTAGGGGACAGCTATAATCACTACAGGGATTGCTATGCTCTTCATACTCCCTTAGCTACTGAGCTCTTGTAAGAGCTCTTGTTCCTGATCCTGCGTCGCTCTACAGAAGGAAGAGGTTCGCCTATTGGAACCTGGAGCCTGGTCGTAGGTCCAGGGCGCAAAGCAGACGGCGAGATACCAGCCCAGCAGCGGTGGTTCGTGGAGTCTGCAGTGCTCATGGTGGCTGCGGTGCTGATGGTCCTTTGGTGAGCGCTAGGAGCATCCTTTTCTACGGTCCAACTTCCAGCCAGCCTGGAGGCAACCGTAACACAGAGCTATCTCACGCCTTAAGGGACGAAAGGCCCCAGGTCCCTACGGATACGAGGGCAGCTATTACAAGACATATAGAGAAGAACTGATACCTCACCTACTAAAGTGGTTCAACCACCTGATACAGGGCGGACATCCCGACCCAGAAATGTCTACAAATGTCTACAGCCCACATAGTACTGATACCAAAACCGGGAAAAGACACGACATACCCTGAACATTACAGACCCATATCGCTGATCAACCATGACGTTAAACTACTAGCCAAGATATTAGAGGACAGACTATCTCCATACTTAACGAACCTAGTCCACGCAAACCAGGTGGGCTTCATCCCCGGACGACAACTATTTGAAAACACTAGACGCAACATTGACTTAATACGGACACAGACGACTTCACACACCCCAACACTCATCCTTTCTCTCGACGCCGAAAAGGCGTATGACAGAGTAAAGTGGACATACCTGTTCGAACTCATACGACATCTCCGGTTCCCCGAGACGTACATTAAAACGATCCAAGCCATGTACAAAGATGTCAAGGCACACATCCGGATCCCGGGCGCCACGACAGCCCCTATCACCCTACACAATGGCACACGACAGGGCTGCCCACTGTCACCCCTCCTGTTCGTACTCACATTAGAACCCCTAATGCAAGCAATCAGATCGAACCAATCTATACAGGGAATCACGGTGGGTGACCAGACGTATAAAGTATCAGGATACGCGGACGACGTCCTTCTCACCCTTACAAACCCAGGGAACTGGAATGAAGGCATTAGATAGAGAATTAACAGCATATGGAGATCTATCGGGCTATAAGGTCAACCTGTCCAAATCCCCCGCACACCCAATAGCCATGACAACGAACAATACGACGCACATAAGGAACCATCACCACATACCTATAACACAAGATACCATAAAATACCTAGGGATACAACTGACCGCAGACCCCATAGGGCCATCCTACGCACTAATTGTCCAGCTATCCTAAACTCCCTCTGGATCTGGGACGCAGTGGCCCTTAAACACAAATTAACCACCTCACCCTCTCCACTGATGCCCCTGTTGAGGAACAGAGCATTCGCACCGGGAATGAGGGCCCGAGATTTCAAAAACATAGAGGAGGCGGGTCTACAGAGGGCGATACACCTATATGAAGGAAACCAAACAGTGACATTTGAGAAATTGACGGAAAGAACCAGGCTACGACCCCCAGACTTCTTTAGATACATCCAAATAAGACTCATCACACACTTATACGCAAACCTAAACACAAACAGCACTGACTGGGGTGACCTACACTACACTACACAGTGGGAAACAGACCTCAAAGAGACCCTAGAGGGCACAGAATGGAGAGAAATATGGGACGCAAACAAAGCTAGTTCAGTGTGTGTCACACAACAAGAGCAGGCCTATAAGACCATGCTGAGATGGTATACTACCCCAGTAAAATTGTACCGGATGCGAAAAACGCCAGACGACTTGTGCTGGAGAGGCTGCGGAAACAAAGGGACGTACATTCATATGTGGTGGGGCTGCCCGAAAGCGCAGTCCTTCTGGAGGGGTGTTGGGAACCTTCTTGATAAGGTATTCCACAGAAAAGTAACATTATACCCATGGGTTTTTCTGCTCTCTCGAACACTGGACGATTGGCCAAGGGGGGAACAGAAACTCCTACACAAAATCACGCTTGCTGCCAAATTCACCATGGCACAGGCGCGGCTTACACCAGCAATCCCCCAGGTAAAGACAGTAACTCACAAAATAAAAGACATACAGGTCATGGACCACCTTACGGCACTGGTGAGAGGCACCATGAAAACTTACGAAAAAGTCTGGGACCTGTGGATGGCGGGGAACTGGGAGAACTGAGAGGGGAACACACTAGGGATACCCCACGGATCCAACACCCACATCGATACCAAGAGAGCCTCCCCCCATCCTCCTCCCCGCTCCATTTCCCCCTAACATATCCTATCACTGTTGCCGGAGAAGGGACCACGACTATCCATTCCTAAACATAGGACGTCAAAGTCCACAACTAATGGGTCAATCCGCAACGACCAAGGTTTCATAATTGTGAGTTTAATATTGGTTTTAATTATTCTACTATGTTTTTATAAGTGAAGTAAAATGACACTAAATAGCAAGTACATTCAAACTGAAGATATGATACAATCAGATGTAAAATGGAATATAACCTGTTTACAAACCGATGTCGGTTAACGCCTATACCATGTAATGTACACTCTATTACACCACTGTATTGCAATGTCATGCCAAAAATAAAGTATTTATTACAAAAAATAAACATCTATCGGTAAATAAAAGCCAATTATAATAACTATAAAATTACATAACTAAAAGCTAATATTTTCTGGGTAAAAGCTGATACGAAATCCAAAGATTGATATCTCAAACTGCAGACTGGAATATTAATCAAAATCATGAAATACAAATTAGAATATCAACGGTTACCCAAGTTAAATATTAATCTATAACAATCTTGGAAATATTTACCAGATAAGAACTGTTTAACTAAACCTGCAAGAATTTAGTTACTGGATGAATTAATTAATCATAATTAATTACTCTGAAAATGGCACTGAGCTGGTTAAAATTCTGTGCTAGCTGGTAAAACATTGCCGTAGAACTTTGCGTATAGATCACCTGAGTAAATACACTCTGTCCAGCCAAGTCTAATGAATAGTATTTACAATAAGCAAACAATCCAAATGTGCTTTTAAAATCGTACTAAGAAGTAAAAAGCTAAGATTGTATTTTAAGATCCTGAAAAATTCTGTTTTTAAATTATAATAATCTATATGCTGATAAACTCCTATGGTTCCTTATAATTTAACAAATCGTACCATTCTATGTATTGATGTCACAATCAATAGTGCATGAAGAACGTATCCCATAGACTACCGTAACCCGGTTGATTGAATATCTCGTGAACTAACAATCCTATAACTCTAAAGAGTTTAAAATCGTTACTGAGATGGTGATACGGTACTATACCATATTTCAATATTATTGAAAACAATTCACTAATTACCATGTATAATTTCACCTATTGACAAAAATAAATATTGTAATTTTTATAAAAAGTAAATCGCACTTATTTGACGCTGGAAGTCCAGTCGCACTTATTTGACGCTGGAAGTCCAGTGCTGAAAAAGATCCCCATAGGAAAGCATTGAGTAATGCTTTCCTATGGGCGGGTTTGAATGCGCATTCGGCTCCACTCGGGAGCTGACTTCGATGGAGAAGGAGAGGTCACCAGTGCCGAGCGAGCTCGTCACTGGATTAAGGTAAGCGAGTAAATGGTTAACCATTTATTTGTCGCAGAAAGGGGCTTTAGTCACCTAAACGGTGACTAGGGCTCTATAGAGTTAGGAATACATATTTGTATTCCTAACGCTATAGTGTTCCTTTAAGACTGACAGCTTTATACAGGACACTACAGACTTCCACAATAAACTTAACCAGATAAATGAACTACCTGAAAACACCTCTACTAGTAACAATGGATGTGGAATCTGTGACTGACTGCCAGGCACCCCGACCAGGTACCTCCGTCAATTGCTTCTTTCTAGTAATACTTGAGTACCATAAGCACCGCACCTGACACCATAACCACCGTAAAACCCCCACAAACAACTGCAGTTTGGTTGGGGTCTCGCTGTCTTCCACCCACCCTGAATCCAATACCAGGATCCAGATTCCAGTGGGTAGACCTCTCCTAGCCCAGAGAGCAAAGCAGGCTGCTCTTACAAGAGCAATCGTAAGCAAAGGGAGTATAGTGATTATAGCAATCCCCAGAGTGAATATAGCTCTCCAATCCCCCACACGAGCCCAAACTTCATGAAGGGTAAAACAAATCTGTTTAATGCCAGCCACAACTGGCTATATATGCAGGTCCACATGCAAGGGGCACTCCCCCAGTACAAACATACACACAATTACATTGGCGCTCAGGTCCAGGACACTCCCATACAAAATAGGTCAATCCCTCCCCTGTGCCTGCGAGATAATTGAGTCACTCCAGGCACAGAAAACATACATTTTTCCAAAACCTCAAAAATACCTTTAAACACACAAAATGGGGGACCGACCGGGAACCGCAAAGTCTTCATGCCGAAAATAGTTTCAAGGCCTTCGCGGCTTAGTTGTCCTGAAGTCTATTCACGGTTTTGGTCCATGCAAATGGCCGCCAGGGAGCTGGCATTGTCGATGGGCAGGATGCCAGCTTCCACACTCCTCCAGGAGTCCGTGGCAAACGTCTGTGGAAAGTGGCGTTTGTCACATATCTTACCCCTTCCTCCAATCGGTCTGGGTCTGTTTTAGTCTGGTGACCCTTGCCAAAAGGGTCAGCTGTAAAGAGGGCCTCCTGCCACAAGCATCCAGCATCTCTGTAGGGCTGGTGCAGAGACATTGGTCCCATCTGCACCATGCGCTCCAGTTGTCATGTCTCCTGTTAACAGGTACTGCTGCTGGGGAGAGGAACTGATTGTCTCCTCTCCCTTTGAACCATATTGCCACTGGGGAGTCACAACTCCCGGTAACGCTGCCTGGTGCTGGGTAGTGGGACCGACCATCTCCACTCCCTGTGACGCTGGCTGTCGCTGGGGAGAGAGACAGGTTGTCTCTTCTCCCTTTAA
Organism: Pelobates fuscus; assembly: GCF_036172605.1. Classification (NCBI taxonomy): domain Eukaryota; kingdom Metazoa; phylum Chordata; class Amphibia; order Anura; family Pelobatidae; genus Pelobates; species Pelobates fuscus. The sequence goes on along the minus strand of NC_086317.1, from coordinate 405,777,811 downwards.
ACCAAACTATCTCTGGAGTGTCGAACCGACTGTCTTGACTCCCGGGAACACTGCCTGGTGCTGGGTAGTGGGACAGACCGCCTTCACTCCCAGTGTTGCTAGCTGTTGCTGGGACGAGGGGTCTACAATCTTCTCTCAATGTAACTCTGTCTGCTGCTGGGGAGAGAGACCGATTGTTTCTTCTCCCTTTAAACCATACTCCCGCTGGGGAGTCGGACCGACTGTCTCAACTCTCAGTAACGCTGCCTGGTGCTGGCTAGTGAGACCGACCATCTCCACTTCCAGTGATACTTGCTGCTGCTGAACTGCTTCTCTAAGGTTCTGGTATTCCTGCTCCAGTTCCCATTCTATAGCAACCAGATGGGTGATATCTGGTCCCAGGCCTGCAGTACTGGGGAGCTCCAATCCGTCCATACGGTATTCCCGAATGTCCCAATACTTTGACTCCTCCATACTGCCGAAATCACTGTCCTCCTCCATAGTCTCCCATAGTAGCCCAGGGCCATCATAGTCATCCCCCTCTAGTCTTTTGTTCTCGTCCTCCATGGGTACCTTTGGACCGAGTACCACTGTGGCGCCCGGTATGCCTCATCCAGCCACAGTTCCTTGATCAGCCGCTGGAATTCTATACTCAACTCTTCCCGGGGCAGATACTCCAGTAAAGGCAGCCTCATCATTGTTTGCTTCTGCCTGTGCCGTTTTGCACTAGGAAGGCTCTCTCCCCCTTGAGCTTGAGACTGCTCCAGGGCCAAGTGCCAGAGCTCTCGCCGTACCACATCTTTCCATTCCTTGGATGAAACAGGGCCATACTCCTGTGCCAGTGCGCCTTGCAGTCTCCACTGAAACTCCTCCTCATATGGGGACACTGCCCGGGGGCTAGTTCGCTCCATCTCCCTGCGTTCCTCCGCAACCAGGGGCGTTGCACGAATGCTAGTGTTGCCCTCAATTATAAATCCAACGATACCGGTGTCTCCAGGATGCTTCTATACTCACTAGGAAGCCATCCCACCGCTGACGGACCGCCTTGCACCCCTATTGGGTGCCTCCATCAATCGCTGCTTTCTAGTAATCCTAGTAATTCCTAGTAATCCTTAAGTACCATAAACACCGCACCGGATACCATAACCACCGTAAATCCCCCACAAACCGCCGTAGCTTGGTTGGGGTCTCGCTGTCCAATATACCCACCCTAGACCCAATACCAGGATCCAGCTTCCAGTGGGTAGACCTCTCCTAGTCCAGAGAGCAAAACAGGCTGCTCTTACAAGAGCAATCGTTGTAAGTCAGGGGAGTAAAGTGATTATAGCAATCCCCAGAGTGAATATAGCTCTCCAATACCCCAAACATGAGCCTAGACTTCATGAAGGGTAAAACAAATCTGTTTAATGGCAGCCACAATTGGTCTTATATGCAGGTCCCCATGCAAGGTGCACTCCCCCTTGACCTGAGAGTAGACTACAGTACAAACATACACACGATTACATTGGCTCTCAGGCAGTGACGTACACACAATTCATGGGGCCCCGGTGTGAATTTGATCCGTGACTGGGCACACTGACAATGCTGTTAGGGCCACCCGATGGACCCCTTGGACGGCGGCCCCAGTTGTTTGCAGTGCAGGCCGAGGCCGCAAAAGATGTCGGCGGGTACCCGGTCGCAGGGCGGATGGGCCCCTTGGAGTGACGGGCCCGGTCGCAGCTGCGACCCGTGTGACCGCAGGTATGTACGCCACTGCTCTCAGGTCCAGGACACTACCATACAAATAGGGCAATCTCTCCCGTGTGCCTGGGAGATAATTGAGTCAGCACTGTATTAAACTCAATTATCTCCAGGCACAGAAACCATACATTTTTGCAAAACTTCAAAAATACCTTTAAACACCCTAAATCCCCACAAACGTTACATCCCGATAGCCCCGATCTAGGTGACCAACATATACAAAAATCACCCAGACCGTTTCAGGTGTTCAGGAATTTCCTGGACATCATAATTTGACCGACCGCACGGTCGAAAATTGTTCCATAGAATCGCGGCTAAGTGCTGAAAATAGTTCGAGGGTATTCGCGGCTAAGTACCCCTGATATCTATTTGCAGTTTTGGTCCACGGCCACCAGGGAGCTATGGAAAGTGTTGAAACAGGGGGAATAAAATATAGGTCTTTACAGTCGCTGACCTGGCCCATAGTCTGTGAGCAGGAGGCCAGCTTCCACACTCCTCCACTAGTCCATTGCAAACGTCTGTGGAAAGCGGCGTTTGTCAAACAATCCTTATACAGCAACATCCCACATAAGGATGGTATTGAGGCCTGCATTAAATTTCTCTCATCCCACAAACCAACACACAAATATGATTGCAATTATTGCCCAGCTTATAGAATTCACACTCACACACAAGTATTTCAGTTTTAATAACTACCTACAAATGACAGGGACAGCAATGGCTGACCTAGAAAACAGATTTTTATGTACACAGCCCCACAAAACCCACAAACCATATACATATTATTGTTACATCGATGATATTTTCATAATATGGACAGAAGGAGAAGAAAGCCTTATAGACTTCCATAAATCATTAAATTAATTCCACCTGTCAATAAACCTTAAAATGAACTTTTAAAATCATAGTGTGGGTTTCTTCGACTGCACAATAACTGTCACCAATGGCATTCTTCCACAATTCCATTCTTCTTCCCGCTCCACAATTCCAGCTTCCATCCCAATCAAACCAAACAAGGTATCATCTACAGCCAGGCAAACAGATCTCACCGCATTTGCTCTGACACAAAAGACAGAGATCAATACCTGAGTTCACGGTCAGATTCATTTAGGCAAAAGGGCTACAAGGAAAGGACAATATCTAAAAAAATATAAATCTTTCTTAACACACCACGTGAAAGGCTCCTACAATACAAAAAAATAGGAAAACAAAACAAGAATCCCTCTAGTAGTTACTTACAATCCAACTCTAAAAGAAGTGCGTAAAATTATTAAAGAGCTGCAACCATTAATTTCAGAAGACCCCATACTCAAAAAAATATTTCCTGAACTCCCATACTGCCTTACCTGAGAAAGAGATTGGTCCGCAGCAAATTGACCACAGAACAGGAGCTCACACAGAATGGCACTGTACCATGCAACAAATAACTCTGCAAACTGTGTCAACATATATGTGGCAATAAAACAGCCAGGCACAATAACAAATCATACAACATTAAGGGATCATATTTGTGCACATCTGCAAATGTGGTGTACATGATACAGTGTACAGTTTGTGACAAAGGTTGCTACATTGGAGAAACTGGCCTTAAAGCGGCACTGTCATGCCGATCTTACCTTTCCTCAATCTCTTCCTCTTCTCCACCTCTCTCAGGATCTGTTTTTCTTTTCTTCCTGTCTTCTTTAGTTTTCTTTAAAATCATAAGACAAAGTAGGGACTCTTTGTCTTATGGAGGATTCCTCCGCTTGACCAGCTCTGACCAGCGGAGGAGCAAAGTGTGCTTAATTTCCGCTGGTCAGAGCAATTTTCCCATAATCCTTACCTTTCCTCTGTGTTCCCGCTATGCTTCCTGTCATTTTAGACGAAACTGCCGAATCGCGTTCTAACAGAATGAGAACAGTATGTTCGTTTGTTTTAGAATGCAATTCGGCACTTTGTTCGGATCGGAATTTCATTCGAATGAATGAAACTCCGATCCTATTCATTGCTGTGGCTGCATCTTGCAGCCGCTTAGTAGTTAACTCCCTAATTCCCATGGTATTAGGGATCTATCTACTAAAAGGCTGAAAGACCTAAACTGGTCTTTCAGCCACATTTACTAACACTAAGTAAAAATGACTTAGTATTAGTAAATAATATGCCCCTACTCGCTATACCGCGAGTAGGGGCATGTCTAGTAAGCAGTGAGCAGCCTGTGGCTGCTCACTGTAAAAAAAAACCCAAAAAAAACCTATTGGCCCCCACCCCTAAACGACGGGTGCCCTAAAGTAAAACAAGGGAGGGAGACCTATTGTCCCCCCCCCTTAAACGGTGGGTGGGGGCCATAAAGATAAAGAGGGGGGACCTACTGTCCTCCCCCCTGGCCCCCACCCCTGCGCAGTGGGTGGGGGCCATAACAATGGGGGGGGGGACCTACGGTCCTCCCCCCGGCCCCCAACCCTGGGCGGCGGGTGGGGGCCATAATGGCAATAAGGGGGGGGACCTACTGTCCTCCCCCCCGGCCCCCACCCCTGGGCGGCGGGTGGGGGCCATAATGGTAATAAGAGGGGGGGAACTTACTGTCCTCCCCCCCGGCCCCCACCCCTGGGCGGCGGGTGGGGGCCATAATGATAATGGGGGGGACCTACTGTCCTCTCCCCGCCCCCACCCCTGGGCGGCGGTGGGGGCACTAAGTCAATTCCCCCCCCATCAAGGTGACTAGGGGTCCCCAAGCCCCTAGTCACCCACCCCCCACCCAAATAAAAATGCCCCTACCTACCCCCCCTCACCCTAAAAAATTGTGAGGGGGGAATAAAATTGCTAACCTGTAAAGATAAATTAAACTTACCATTCTACGTCTTCTTTTTTCTAAAATCTTCATTTTACAGACCCAAAAAAGGGCAAATAAAAAACCATCATACCCATCGAACTAAAAAAAAAAAAAAAAACCCGAGCGCAAAAAAAAACCCGACGAAAAAAATTAATCCGAGCGCAAAAAAAATAATCCATCTTCACCCATGGAGGGCTCCGCGCAGACTGAGCTCCGCAGGGTGGGGGAAGGCTTATAAAGCCTTGCCACGCCCTGCAATTAGGCTAAGAACACTCTGATTGGTGGGTTTAAGCCAATCAGAGTGCTCTTTGTCATTTATCACAGCGTGGGAAAATTCCAAAGAACTTTCCCACGCTGTGTAAAATGACACAGAGCACTGTGATTTGATGGATTTTAAGCCATCCAATCACAGTGCTCTGTGTCATTTTACACAGCGTGGAAAAGTTCTTTGGAATTTTCCCACGCTGTGTAAAATGACAAAGAGCACTCTGATTGGCTTAAACCCATCAATCAGAGTGTTCTTAGCCTAAGTCTCACGTGTAAAACAGTACCCCCCTATGTACAGGTTTTATGGTGTTTTGGGAAGCTACAGGGTCAAATATAGCATGTTACATTTGAAATTGAAATTCGCCAGATTGGTTACGTTGCCTTTGAGACTGTATAATAGCCCAGGAAATAAATTTACACCCATAATGGCATACCATTTGCAATAGTAGACAACCCAAGGTATTGCAAATGGGGTATGTCCAGTCTTTTTTAGTAGCCATTTGGTCACAAACACTGGCCAAAGTTAGCGTTAGTATTTGTTTGTGTGTGAAAAATGCAAAAACCGCCAATTTTGGCCAGTGTTTGTGACTAAGTGGCTACTAAAAAAGACTGGACATACCCCATTTGCAATAACTTGGGTTGTCTTCTATTGCAAATAGTATGCCATCATAGGGGTAATTTTCATTCTTGGGCTACCATAAGGTCATAAAGGCAACGTAAGCAATCTGGCGAATTTTAATGTGAAAAAAATGAAACACAAGCCACAAAAAAACACCATAAAACCTGTACATGAGGGGTACTGTTGTACTCGGGAGACTTCGCTAAACACAAATATTTGTGTTTCAAAACAGTAAAAAGTATTGCAGCAATAATATCGTCCGTGTAAGTGCTGTTTGTGCGGGAAAAATGCAAAAAACTTCACTTTTACTGGCGATATCATCGTTGTAATACATTTTACTGTTTTGAAACACTAATATTTGTGTTCAGCGAAGTCTCTTGAGTAAAACAGTACCCCCCATGTACAGGTTTTATGGTGTCTTGGAAAGTTATAGGGTTAAATATAGTGCTAGCAAATTAAATTCCCTATACTTTCGGCATGGGTTGTCAGGCAGGTCCCGCTAATTGTAATTAATTAGGATACCTAATTATGTAAAAATATTACATAAAAATATGTGTAGAATGAATATATGTATATATATATATATATACATATGTGTATATATGTATATATATATAATTTTTTTTAAATATTTGTATTTATATATAGTGATATATACGTATATATTTATGTATATACCGTATATACTCGAGTATAAGCAGAGTTTTTCAGCACATTTTTTGTGCTGAAAAACCCCAACTCGGCTTATACTCGAGTCAATAGTCTGTATTATGGCAATTTGCATTGCCATAATACAGACTGGGGCTGTGGGGGCTGCAGAGAGATGTTACTTACCTTTCCTGCAGCTCCTGTCAGCTCTCTCCTCCTCCGCCGGTCCGGTCAGCTCTTCTGTCAGCTCACAGTGTACATAGTTACATAGTTACATAGTTAGATAGCTGAAAAGAGACTTGCGTCCATCAAGTTCAGCCTTCCTCACACCTGTTTTTTGCTGTTGATCCAAAAGGCAAAAAAAAACAAAAAAAAAAAACCCAGTTTGAAGCACAATTTTGCAACAAGCTAGGACAAAAAATTCCTTCTTGACCCCAGAATGGCAGTCAGATTTATCCTTGAATCAAGCAGTTATTACCCTACATTGAAAGATTATATCCTTGAATATTCTGTCTTTGCAAGTATGCATCTAGTAGCTGTTTGAACATCTGTATGGACTCTGATAAAACCACTTCTTCAGGCAGAGAATTCCACATCCTGATTGTTCTTACAGTAAAAAAACCTTTCCTTTGCCTTAGATGAAATCTTCTTTCTTCCAGTCTAAACGCATGGCCTCGTGTCCTATGTAAAGTCCGGTTTGTGAATAGATTTCCACACAATGGTTTGTATTGGCCCCGAATATATTTGTATAATGTTATCATATCCCCTCTCAGGCGACGTTTTTCTAAACTAAATAGGTTTAAATTTGTTAACCTTCCTTCATAGCTGATATGTTCCATTCCTTTTATTAATTTTGTAGCCCGCCTCTGCACTTTTTCTCTCTTGCGAGCTCTCGCGAGATTTACACTGGGAGCTGACCGAGGTGCTGAACGGACCGGCGGAAGGGGGAGAGAGCTGACAGGAGCTGCAGGAAAGGTAAGTAACATCTCTCTGCAGCCCCCACAGCCCCCTCCTACACAGTGCCCATCCACTGGACCACCAGGGAAGGAGAGCCCCCCTCCCTGGCCAGCTAGCAAGCAGGGAGGGGGGACGAAAAATGTATATATATATTAATAATAATAAAAAAAAAAAAATAATAATAATAAAATAAAAAATAATAATAAAATAAAAAAATAATAATAATAAAAAAATGTAATGAAACAAAAAAAATATTAAAATAATAATTAAAAAATAAAAATGCCCACCTCCCACTCTGCATTACACACACACACACACACTGCACTCATACACACACTGCATTCTCATACACACACACTGCATTCATTATATACACACACTGTAAATAAATATTCAATTAATATAATTTTTTTAGGATCTAATTTTATTTAGAAATTTACCAGCAGCTGCTGCATTTCCCACCCTAGTCTTATACTCGAGTCAATAAGTTTTCCCAGTTTTTTGGGGTAAAATTAGGGGCCTCGGCTTATATTCGGGTCGGCTTATACTCGAGTATATACGGTAGATATATATATTATTTCGTTCTACGTGTATTTTGATATAAATATATATATTAATATCACAATACAGTTAGAACGAAATAAAACACATCTATATATTTTTTTATATTTTATTTTTAATTATTTTTTTAATTTTATTTTTTTACGTATTTACATATTTTTTTACATTATATATAAATATATATATAACAATAATTATATATATATATATTTAATCAGTATCAGTCTACGTGTAATTTGATAATATTAAAATACACCTAGACAGTGTATGTGTGTGTGTGTGTATATATATATACTTAGATCATATATATCTAAAATATATATATATGATCTAATTATATATTTTTTTTTTTTACACTTATTTTAACTTATTTTAATTTGATTTCAGTCAGCAGGGGGACTAACTGTCATTACAGTTAGTCCCCCTGCTGGCATTGCTGCAGCCAGCTATCCCGGCCATGTGATTGTGAGGTCCTCGCAAGGACCTCACTCTCACATGGCCCGGGGGGCTGAAGAGGACAGAGGTGCCGCGGGGGGCTCCCTGGGAGTCCCCCCAACCGCGATCACCGGCGTGGGATCGCCGGCGACCGGGTAAGTAACAAAAAAACAGAGGGCGTACAATTACGCCCTGCGGCATTTAGAGCCGCTTTAAAAAGGACGTAATTGTACGCCCTCCGGTCTTAAGGGGTTAAATAAACCTTCGCCAATTAGGTATAATTTCATAGGCCTCTTCGCTAGAGTTGAGCAAACCTGGACTGTAAAGTTGGGGTTCGTACCGAACATTACGTTTTTGGACCCCGGACCCGAACACGGACATATCAGTGTATGTTCCTGGTTGGAGTTCGGTGTTCGGCGATTTAATGACGCGTTTTGAAAAGCTGCAGGAAAGCCAATCAACAAGCGTTTGACTTATGTGCCCTTAGAAGCCATCACAGCCATGCCTACTAATGGCATGGCTGTGATTGGCCAGTGCAGCATGTGACCCAGCCTCTGTATAAGCTGGTTACTTAGTATTATTAAATTATGCCCCTACTCGCTATATTGCGAGTAGGGGCATGTCTTTTAAAAAAAACATTCCCCCTCCTGAGCCCCCACCCGCGACACGCAAGTGGTTTCTTTTAAACTAAAGGGGGGACCTATTGCGCCCCCCTGGCACCCACCCCTGAGTGGTGGGTGAGGGCCCTAAATATCAATAAGGGGGGACCTATTGTCCTACTCCCCGGCCCCCACCCCTGAGCAGCGGTTGGGGCCCCTAAATATCAATAAGGGGGGGGACATATTGTCCTCCCCCTGGCCCCCACCCCTGAGCGGTGGGTGGGGGTCCTAATTAACAATAGGGGGGGGGACCTGCTGTCCTCCCCCCTGTGCGGTGGGTGGGGGCCATAAATATAAATTGGGGGGGAAACCTAATGTCCTCCCCCCTGAGCGGTGGGTGGGAGCCCTAAATATCAATAAGAGAGGGACCTATTGTCCTCCTCCCCCCTGGCCCCCACCCCTGAGCGGTGGGTGGGGGCCATAAATAAAAATTGGGGGAGGGAGGGGGAACCTAATGTCCTCCCCCCTGAGCAGTGGGTGGGGGCCCTAAATATCAATAAGGGGGGCCTATTGTCCTCCTCCCCCCTGGCCCTCACTCCTCAGCGGTGGGTGGGGGCCCTAAATATCAATAAGGGGGGACCTATTGTCCTCCTTCCCCCGGCCCCCACCTCTGAGCGGCGGGTGGGGACCCTACATATCAATAAGGGGAGGGGACCTAATGTCCTCCCTCCTGGCCCCCACCCCTGAGCGGTGGGTGGGGGCCCATAAATAAAAATTGGGGCGGGGGAACCTAATGTCCTCCCCCCTGGTCCCCACCCCTGAGCGGCAGGTGGGGGCCCTAAATAAAAATGTAAACCTCCCAGGTGACTAGGGGTCCCCAAACCCCTAGTCACCCCCCTCCCCCAAAAAATAACCCCTACCTACCCGCCTCATCCTAAAAAGAATGAGGGGGGACCCTTATCTAAATACCTGTAAAAAAAAAATAAAAAAAAATAGACTTACCATTTGATGTCTTCTTTCTTCTAAACTCTAAACATATCTAGCCATTTTTTTTTTTCGGCTATTCCACTGGGGTGTATCTAGACCCCAGAGTTTTTGTCTCTCATCCAGTATTTTACATTTTTTGTTTTATTTTTTCTCTTGCACATTACCTTTATCCATGTCTATTAGTATACTAGAGTCTTTTTGCCACAACATATCCTTTGTATGTGGTAACCTGTAGTATCTATACTGACATAAATGTTTGTTTTGTGTAGTTTAGTATTTGTTTAACCCCTTAAGGACCAAACTTCTAGAATAAAAGGGAATCATGACATGTCACACATATCATGTGTTTGATCCTTACATCCCATTAGGACAGATTTTCTCTCCTGTTTCCATTACATCACTAGAAAATTTAAACACCAGCTCAGCACTATTCGAAATCTTTCTGATTGTAGCTGCTACACACATATGGGGTAAAGAATGGAGAGGTCAATCAGTGAGGTGTTTTTCAGACAACCTGGCGGCATGTAACATAGCCGCTCTCAATCCCTTACTATTATGAACTTAATAAGGAAACGTACCTGGCTAGCGGCAAATCTACAGTTCTGTATAACTTGTATTCACGTTCCAGGTATTCAGAATAACGCAGCTGACGCACTCTCACGTTCTAATTTGCAGGAATTTTTCAGAGTCCATCCGACAGCAAACTTGCAACCGAGAGAACCTCCAAAATTCACAGACTTAGTAATGCTCGAAATATCCTGTTAAGTCATAGCAGGTCACTCGCACAGGCTGATTTGTCACTCAATACCAAAAAAGCCTATGCCAAAGCATATGATTTGTTCACAAAATGTGTACGTGATTACTATGTAATAAATGTTTTTTCTATAGAAACCATGGTCGCATTCACAACTTTTTGCCACATATCACTAAAATTAGCATACAATTCAATCAAACTTTACTTAACTGGCATACAACACTACATGTTAACTAGTTATCCAAACAAAGCTCCATTTCTAGCATTTTACCCAGTCCAAAGTGTCCTTAGAGGCAATCAGAGATTAACAGTTCATAATCCCATAAAAAACTTCCAATAGATAGTATCCTGTTTAGGAACATGTCCGATTTACTAGACGAGACCCCATTAGAGAATGTCACTAATCTGATAACCAAATCCGCAGCCTACATAGCTTTCTACGGTTTCTTGAGAACTAAAGAATTTTCTGTGGAGAAGGCATCCGACTTGAAGTCATGCCTTAAGAAAAAAAACCTAACTAAAACACAAGACCACTATATCCTGTCAATCTCTCATACCAAAACAAGCCAGACTGGCCCACCAGTAGAGATTAAATATTACCCTACCTCTACCAAGTGGTGTCCAATCCACATATTGGATAATCTAGTTAAGACACAGCTTACAACTGCCCCCGAATCCCCACTATTAGCCATTCAAGGGAAACCCCTAACCACCAAACAGTTCATGCTTTACATTCGTACGTTGTTACTCAGGCTAGGACACAACCCGCATTCGTTCTCTGGCCATTCATTCCGTATTGGGGCGGCCACAGTAGCTTCCGGTAATCACGTACCAACACATATCATTAAAAATATGGGACGCTGGAAATCTTCCGCAACAGGTACATCCCTAATCCAGAGAAAGAAATTAGAGTAGCTTTCCATGAAATGTCTACATAATGTAATGCTAAATAAAATATGTCTGACAAAATACATTGTTTTCTTAAAATTTTTTCCCCCTTTTTTACAGGTCTGACCTCACATCGGTGAGCTTTCCTTTGGAGTGTGAAGAGAACAGAGACACAAGCTGATTAAGTAAACATTTAATCTGAAAAAAAGATTCACAGTGCTGAGTACAAAATACAGAAATAAATGGCGTACAGATAACAAATTGCAAAACAGTACATAAAATAATATAGGAGAAAACACAAGAAATTATATATTCACCCCATATAAATATGTGGGGGGGGGGGGAGAGGGAATCAGAGGGGATGGTCTGGCAGTTTATTGCTCTGTAGATGGCTATCTAGATGTTTTATGGTCTAGGCCTGGTGCAAGATCAAAGACCACAATAAATGTCATCCCAAGGTTTACAAAAAAACAACTCTTAACATATCTCAACACACATCAAACACCAACTCATGCTTTTGGCATGACACCTCCCCCTTAAGATGGTGGACAGAAAAATTCAGCCACAGGCTGATTTATCTGTCTACCACTAACCCTCTAGTTGCCAAGACAGACCATCGGCATTCCCATGCAAGCTGCGCCCTTTTTGTGCTGGGCAGTGAAATTATACTGTTGGAGGTTAAGGCTCCAACTGAGCAGTTTATCATTGTTACCAGACACCTGCAGCAGGTTGTGATCAGTCCATATCACAGCTACATCCTCAACAAACATGCCTGATTTGCCTGTTTCAATTTCCCATCGATCTCTGGTAACATCCATTAAACCACACCCACTGCGCTCATGTATTAGATGTAAGGGGAAGAAACCAATGGATTTCTGCAGCACTTCCTGGTAAGCACACAAAAAAGCAGACAGAGAACACTCCCAGGATAGATGTGCTGTATCAACACCAATCATCTCTTTCATTTTGGGGTCTGTCTGTTGGGCTTGTTGCACTATCAGGCTCTGAACCTTTGGTTCACAATCAGAAAGTTGCTTAGGTGTATGCGTGAGTTGTGATAAAATTACAAGGTTCCTGGTTCCTCTAACAGTATGTTTCCCTGCAGCCATTCTTCCTGGACCCACAGGCTGAGTCCGTCTGTGCCCCTCACTTTCACTCCAGGTCATCACACATACAGAACTTTGGAAACTGGCTAAGCCTGGCGCAGAGTAAAGCTCACACACCCTCTGCCTTCCCTCATAGCCTTGCTGTCCCTTCACATTTTCACCCAGCGCATCACATACATCTGCTTCAGGCACATATTGGCACATATATTCATTCAGCCCCCTCTCGCTGGAAGGCTTTTCCCATACATTTTCACAGGACACATTTGACACCTCTTGATCAGATACAGAATTTTGCACACACTCACATAATTTCTTCTCAAAGGCAGGCCATCCTCTCACAATCTCACATAGCCCCTCAGACTCTCCTGCTGCAGCCCTGACCCACTGCTGACGTGTTACCACTGCGACTAGTGGTACACATCCCTGGCTCTCACCGTCCTCCTCCCCCTTACTCTCTGACATCCCAGCATCACAGTATTTTGATACAGGCACATCACTACTCACCCCTATCTCACATTTGGTAGACATCACTGGTTCAGTTACAGGTAGATATTTATCCACACCCTGCTCTCCCTCCCAGTAATCACAGTTCACAATGTCTCCCAAAGTTTCACACAATACCTTAGGTGGAGCAGTCAGCCCTTCTGGCTCACAAACAGTGTCCTCTGGAGCATAGTGACAGAGCATCCTGCCCAAATCATTCCCCAACAGAACATTAACAGGGATATCCTCCGAAATCCCCACTTCCCGCAAACCTTTGCCCGCACCCCAATCAAGGTACACACGTGCCAAGGGCACAGCAGGGCGTACACCCCCAATTCCTTTGATGGACATGGTTCTTCCAGGGATTATGTCCTCGGCGCAGCAGGGTGAATGAAGCTCCAGAATCTCTCAGTCTCATGGTCACTCGATCACCCACAATTACACTCTGCAGGTTATCCTCTTGTTTCCCCACGGACGCACCCACAAGCAAAACTGATGGTGCCCCTCCAAGGGCTGGTGAGGGTATATTCCTAGTGGGGCAAGTCCTGCTCAGATGACCAATCTGGTTGCATCGAAAACAACAGGGCATCTGACTCACTTGAGATAGCCCCGGCTACGCTGGCAGTCGGCTGTGAAGTTCTCACTGCAGATCTTACAGGTGGTGATGGAAAATCATCCTTATGGAGCCTACGTTTGCTGGACTCTGATGCTTTGCTGTTCAGTGAGGACTGAAGGGTAAATTGCAGTTTAGCAAGTTCCAGCTCATGTCTCCTTTGCGCCTCCCTTTCGGCCAGCCTCTCTGCAGATTCCCTTTCTGCACCCTGCTGTTGGATCATCACATGCAGGGCCTCCTGAGGATTTGCAGCCATCAGTTGCCGAAATAAATCAGTTGATCAAATGTCCTTAATGGTTTGAGAGGAAAACCACTAGGCATTCCAGTGAGCAACACTCCTGCAGTAGTAGGGAGCTCAGTAACCCTTTCAGTGTCCGTCTATGGCTGGAAAACATGGCTGTCAGCCTCCACAAGGTCAGCAATAAGTTGTGCCTTATTTTTGCCAAAAGTTGGTAAATCCTTTTCTTGGCACAACAATTCCAAGGCCTCTTTCGATTGTTTGCGATAGGCCTCCATATTCACAAATAGAATAGAGAAAGAAAAACAATAGATGGGAGGGGGGAACTGTTTTGCACTTTGTAGGTATTTTCAATCAGCACTGAGCTTGGTCTTTGGAAATTACACAAAAACAAGTATGCAATTTATTTTAGTGCCAAGACCCCCTTTACAGGTAAAATCTAGCAAGCACTAAAAATCTCTAAATATATCCCACCAGCTGCCACCAGTTTGTCACGAGCGTGGGCTATAGGCCCAGGCGAGACAGTGGGGAGAGTGTGGAAGTGACAGGGTTAATGACACCAGACCCCTGGTTACCTGTTGCTAGTCCCAGCAACCACTCAATTAACCCCTGCAATCCCTTCTGCACTAACCCCCCTAGTACACACTTTACTGCCACCACCAAGACTTTTAAACCCGGGCGTCTTAGGTTACCCCACACACAGGAGAATTATAGAATCACAGTTCTACTTTTACTGATCAAACACATATAATTAACCCTTTTTGGTAACGTGTTTACCTGAGCTTTCCTTTGGAGTGTGAAGCTCATAGAGAACAGAGACACAAGCTGATTAAGTAAAATTTAATCTGACAAAAAAGATTCACAGTGCTGAGTACAAAATACAGAAATAAATGGCATACAGATAACAAATTGCAAAACTGTACATAAAATAAAATAGGAGAAAACACAATAACTCAACTCCCTGGATAGTCCAGCACCCTCATTAAATATCTAAAATAGTTGTTTCTCAGTGGGCAGACCCCTGGGGGAGGGAGGGGGGGGAGAGAGAATCAGAGGGGGATGGTCTGGCAGTTTATTGCCCACTCTATGCAACTGTCAGGGTCCCACGGCGGCTGTGAGGGGAGGCTGCAAGCCACTCGCAGCACTCACCCTTGGTTCTTCGCCGCCCGCGGTCTCCCCTTCCTATGCCTGTTGGCGAGCGGCGTCCTCACAGCCTCGGACGCCGCTCGCATCCTCCTTCTCGTCTCCCGGCGGCAGCGTGTATAATGTTGCACGCTGGGAGACCGCGCATTTATGCAAACGCCGGGGTCAGCCACGTGACCCGGCGTTAAAGTCACAGTATGACAATCACAGTGGGAGGTATAGATATCTCCCACGTGTGATTGTTAATTCTGATTGGAAGTTATCCAATCAGAATTAACCACAGGGTTTAAATACTTACCTTTCCTGTCCCTCAGTGCCCTGTTTTGGTCTTTGGTTACCTGTATTGCTGTTTGCTTGTGTTTCTCTCTGGTTACCGATTACTTGGCTTGTTCCTCCGACTGTATTCTCCATCCCTTTGACCTCGGCTTGTTTCACGTTCTCCTGTTTTCTGGCTCCCCTTACTCGGCTTGTCTCCTGACTATTCTTGGTGTGCTTAACCCGGCCATTCTAAGGACCGGTACTGCATCTTTTCCTTTCTGTTACCTGTTAGCGTGTTAGGTTCCCCGAATCGTGACAGCAATTCATTGCGTCCAGCTCTGGTGATGGCTATCTAGATGTTTTATGGTCTAGGCCTGGTGCAAGATCAAAGACCACAATAAATGTCATCCCAAGATTTACAAAAAAACAACTCTTAACATATCTCAACACACATCAAACACCAACTCATGCTTTTGGCATGACAGGGACTATTACTCCTATTTATGTATGTACAGAGTGTAGCCGTATTAGACCAGTGATGTAGATGTAAAAAAAACTGTTAAAATTTTTATATTGTAATACCTTTTTTATTGGAAAAACAGAATTTTTTTAATGACAAGCTTTCGGGAGAACCTCCCTTTCTCAAGTCTGAAGCATTTCTGAGCAAGACGACACATAGAATTCAAAGTTGAGTTGTGATACAGGGGTTAAAGCGACATGAGTGTAGATAAGACACAGGTTTGTTAGAAAATAGACACCATTTTTGCGGAGGGTCATAAATATATTTCTGAAGAGCAGCGTGAGGGGGGAGAGAGGGAGGAGAAAAACAAACAAGAAGACAGTGCAGAGGATCGTACACGTTATACATAAATATGTATATGTGAACGCATAAACACATGTACATATACATATACATACATGTACATGAACTAATATACACAAATATAAATGCACTGTCATACTGTCATATATATAAGCATACATGCATAAGAGTATGGTAAATCATAGGTCTATACATAGTACTTTATATATTGATAGAATAAACATATTGGAATGCGTTTTAAAGCGTTGATACATATGACAGAACAGTAAGATAATGTGGAGGAGTGTTCATGTAAAGTGTTGGTAGTGGGACAGGAAACCCAAATCAATATTTAGTCCTCTGTTCTTGCTGTTAAACCATTTAATCATTCTGGTTTCAAAAGTTTTTCTTTCTTGGGTATTTTTAAAAAACAGTTTCAGTACTTTGATTTTTAGGTCCTTCAGTGAGTGGCCAGGCGGGGTAAAGTGGTGTCCCACAGGAGTGCCGTAGGATTCTTCTTTGTGGTGTTTAATAGAGTGTCTGTGCATATTTATTCTGCCATTTAATGGCTGGGTGGTTTCCCCAATGTAGCATCCTAGGTGGCATTTGGTGCATTGAATCATGTATACCACATTGCTGGATGTGCAGGAGTATGAGCCTTTAATGCTGTAGGTTTTATTGTTGTGTGTGGCTGTGTTGGCTGTGCATATGTGCTCACAGTTTACAGCGAGTTTTTTTGCATTGACTGGTCCCATTTTCTTCATTCTTACCATCAGTTGGCAGCTTCCTGTTGATTAATTTTTGTTGGAGGTTTGGTGGTTGTCTGAAGGCCAAAATGGGTGTTTCAGGGAAAATGTTTTTCAGAGTCTCATCTTCTGTTAATATTGGTTGGAGGTCTTTGATGATTTTCCGTATTTCCTCAAGAGCTGGGTTGTAGGTGACCACAAGTGGCACTCGTGTAGATATTTTTTTCTCTCTGTACTGTAGCAGGCGCGTTCGTGGAGTTTTTACAGCAGAGTTGATTTGTTTGGTAATAGTCTTTGGTTTGTAGCCTGTCTCATAGATTGGGAGAGTACATTTAGATGGGAATTACGGTAATTAGGATCAGAGCATATGCAATGGTACCTAGTGGCTTGGCTGTAGATGATGCCCTGTTTAGTATGGGAGGGGTGGAAGCTGGAGCTGTGTAGGTAACTGCACCTGTCTGTGGGTTTTCTGTAAACCGAGGTGTGGATTGTGCCATTGTTACATGTCACCGTGGTGTCCAGAAAACTCACAGATCTAGTGGAATATTCCATTTTTAGTTTGATGGATGGAATGTGTTGAAAGAGTCATGGAACTGTATCAGTTTTTCTTCGTTTTCAGTCCAAATTATGAAGATATCATCGATATAGCGATAATATTTATATGGCTTGGTGTGTTGTATTTCTAGGAATCTCTGTTCAAGATCTGCCATAAACAGATTAGCATATTGGGGTGCCATCTTCGTGCCCATGGTTTGTAGGTAAACCTCATTGTTAAAACTGAAGTAGTTATGTGTGAGGATAAATAGTGCCAGTTCTGTAATAATTCGGGGGCTGTATTTCTGGTTGTTGACATGAGAGAGAAAATGGAAGCAAGCATTGATGCCATCTGTATGTGGAATGTTGCTGTATAGAGATTCCGCATCCATGGTTACAAGGATGGTGTTAGCAGGGAGATTTGTGATTTGGCTGAGTTTGTTGAGGAAGTCGTGGTGTCTTTTATGAAGCTGTTGGTGACTAGAGGTTTTAGGGTATTTTCTACCAGTCCTGAGATCTGTTCTGTGAGAGTTCCCATTCCTGTAATTATGGGTCTTCCAGGATTACCTGCTTTGTAAATTTTGGGAAGCATATAGAAAGTGCCCATGCAGGGACTAGTTGGTATGAGTGATTGCAGTTCTAGATGTAAATCTAATTTAATGAGCTCCCTAAGTTGTGATGTATATTCCTTTGTGGGGTCTTCATTTAGTTTTCTATAGTATTTGTCATCTGACAATTGCCTGTAACCCTCTTTTATGTAGTCCTGGGTCTGCTGGTTTGAAGGTGGTGATTATTTTTTAAGTCATTTATAGCCATTTGTTCCTGTACTGAGAGATTATGAAACATTTTCTTTTGGTGTTTCTTGGTTGTCAAGGATACTGTTCTTAGACGGAAACTTTCAATGTAACTGTCTAGTCTGGCATTTCGTCCTGGTGCTGGAGTGAAATTAGTGTTCTTTTTCCTGTTGTTGTAATCCATTGTGGTTTCAGTGCTCTCTTTGTCATGGAAGTATTCCTTAAGTCGCATCCTTCTGAAAAATTATTCCACGTCAGAGTAGAGCCCAATGTCATCAAGTTTTGTGCTAGGGCAAAACGATAATCCTTTGGAGAGAACTGATGCTTCTGGGTCAGATAGTTTGTAATCCGAAATGTTAACAATACCAGATTTCTCTTGCCATTTCTCTTTCTCTGCCAGATGTTTGTGATAATCCTGCTGGAGTCTGATGAGTTTATTATTTTTCTTCTTAAAAAGGTCCCTTTGTTGTTTTTTGTAAAAATAGTGTAGATCATGTTCTAGTTGTTCAGCACTATATGTATTCTCCTCACGTAGATTTTGGAGTAGATATTGTTTTTTATGTTGTATGCTATTTCTTGTTGTAGAGCTTGTGGATGAGATGGTTCCTTAGTTTCTCACTAGTGCGTTTACACAGGTTTTCAGCATACTGCGATTTGTGCGTAGTAGCCAGTGGATTTTTAATTTTTAGGCCTTTGGGGATCAGCTGTCTTTTCTTGCAGATGGATAGAAAGTGTATGTCGCTGTTGAGCTGTACTTCTTTTGCGGTCATCTTGTAGATTTGCACACATACATACGTATATACACATGCATATGTAGAAAGGCCATTAGGCCTGAATTTGTGGGAGGAGTAAGTCCCCTACTTAAACTCCCAGCCCCTACTCACCTCTGCCGATTAAGTTGATTGTCGCTAATCGACTACCGGTTTGACTGACTACCGGTCCGGGCGTCCTATCTACAGCTGCAGTCTCCGACAAAATCCTCCGTCCGTTTCTGCGGTCCGGTTTCTCCCCGGCGCAGTATCCGGCTTCCGGCGATCCCGGGTGACAGCTAACCGTGAGTCATACTTACATCCACTTTCCGGTCCCCTCCACGCTGCTCGGTGGTCTTATCGGGAGACCGGAACGCACACGGAATCACGGTAACCCTTAGCTGAGACCACTTACGGTCTCCACACTATGGCACCTCGGGGATCGGTTTGTTACCTTTAGGGTTTGCGGTGTGTATAAACCCCCTTTTTTAGAATTGCTACATACCGGCTTCGTTTACCGATACTCTTGTTTCCAAGGTAACCACATTCTCCACTCTGCTTTATCCCTCTCCCCCCAACAACAGCAGTATTTACAATATATACAGGTTATTGTGTATTGTCCAGTCTGTGCTTTACATTATTATCCAATATAATAAACCACTTTCCCAAAAGGGAAAGACTAGAACGATAATCAGAAAAACGAGACAGAATTAGACATTTTTAATCTATCACAAAAGGCATTAACATCCACCCAAATGTCAGTACTTCAAAAAGGTCTTAAATATGCCCCTACAAACCCATTTAAAGCATTCCAAGCATTTATTGATGTTAACAAATTTGTCAGGAAAGCCACCCTCAAAAGGTTCTTTGCCAGTAAAAATATAGAAAATTCTACCTCACAACCCCTGGCCACTCCACTCTCAGAACCCCCTAATATCATATCCACTTCATTAAAGAAAAAATCAACCTTTTTTCCCTCCAGTTTTAAATCTGGCCCCCTAGAAGTCTTTGAGAAGCTAGTTTTAAAGGATTTTGAAAAAATTCAAAAGAAAAAATATGATCAGGACAACCTTACAAAATTAGAACGAGAAGCACTACAACAATTGCAAAAAGATGATAACATTGTTATCAAACCGGCTGACAAGGGGGGAGGTATAGTAATATTAACTAAAGACATGTATATAGAAGAGGCTATGAGACAACTTAAAGATACAAATGTTTATGAAAAACTTACACAAGACCCCACCCCAAAAATCCAATAAGTCTTAAACTCCTTTTTAACCAATGGCCGTGACTCTAATATTTTAAGTAAACAAGAATATGAATTTTTAAACGTATCCCATCCCAAAATCCCCGTAATTTATTTTTTACCAAAAATTCACAAAAATGTGACAAACCCTCCAGGCAGGCCTATCGTGTCAGGGATTAATTCTATTTTATCTAACTTATCTGAATATCTGGACATCCTTTTACAACCTTCAGTTAAACGTATGGAGTCGTACTTAAAAGACTCCATGACTCTCCTTCGCTTTTTAAATAATTTTACTTGGAAAAACACTTACTTTTTAGTTACATGCGATGTCCAATCTTTATACACAATCATCCCTCACGATAAAGGTTGCTATGCAGTTGAGAACATTTTAAGAACTGAAAATAATATTCCAGACCACCAAATTGATTTTATTATACAAGGTATTAATATTATTTTAAAAAACAACTATTTTTGGTTTTTAGATTCTTTTTATTTACAGAAACAGGGTACGGCTATGGGGACCAGGTTTGGCCCTAGTTATGCCAATCTCTTTATGGCAGATTGGGAATCCACTGCCATTCTGGGAGGGCATGACTGGCGGGCAAACTTGGTCACATATTTTAGATATATAGATGATCTGTTTTTTATTTGGGAAGGGACGGAGGATTCCTTGAACCAGTTTTTACAGCATCTAAACAAAAATGACAGAAGTATTATTTTAACTTGGGAATACAGTAACTCTTCCATTCATTTTTTAGATTTAGAAATTTTTATTAAAGATGATGCAATTAACACCAAAACTTTTTTTAAGAAAGTATGCACTAATAATGTTATTGATGTTACTAGCTGCCATCATAAACCCTGGCTCCAAGGCATACCAAAAAGCCAGTTCCTCCGTCTTCGGAGGAACTGCTCCCTTACCCAAGACTTTGAAGCCCAATCTCAGACGCTGTTAGACAAATTTTCTGAGAAAAATTACCCCAAACAAAATGTAGACCTTACTCTAAAGAATATTAAAGATAAAAACAGATCAGAACTTCTTGAATACAAAAATAAAAAAGACACTAAAGATGCACCATCTTTGCCAATTATTTTCGGCTTCAATAACAAAAGCAATGTTATGAAGAAGATTATTAAGAAACATTGGCATATATTAAAACAGGATGAAACTCTAGCTGGCGTTATCCCAGATAATCCACATGTCATATTCAGCGGGGCACCCAGCTTTAAGTCCATCCTCACAACTAACTATACCAAACAAAAATACTATGAACCCCCTCCTAACCTTCTTACTTTTTTACCTAAACCTAGTGGTTTTTTTAAATGCAACAAGTGCATAGTATGTAAACGCACCAGTGACATTATTAAGTCTAAAACTACTTATTTTAAATCATCAATTACACAAAAAAACTATCAGATAAAACACTTTATTCACTGCAATACAAAAAACGTCATTTATCTATTAGAATGCCCATGTGGCTTACAATATGTAGGTATGACCACTAGAGATCTAAAAACAAGACTCGCAACATTGCAAAAGGCTATGATAACCATTCGGTATCTAAGCACTTTCTGAAACACGATAAAAATCCAAAACTTTTAAAATGCATTGGTATAGATATATGTAATGTCCCATGGAGAGGAGGTGACATCAAAAAGATTCTGGGAAAAAAAGAAATGGAGTGGGTCTATAACCTAAAAACCCTTACTCCAAAAGGTCTCAATATAGACTTTGACCTTTTTAACTTTTTATAAAAATAAAAAATGCCCCTCTAATCCTTTATGATATTAATGATGGTAGCAATAATTTTTTTATTACACAGTAACAATAACTTTTTTATTACACAGCAACAATAACTTTTCTACTACTTTCTGCTCCTCATTCCAATCATTGTTTATTTACACAAATATTACTTATATGAGTATGTACTAACTACATTTCATATATATTTTTATTAATTTTATTATCTTTATTATGTTTTTATAAACTTTGTATTTCACAGTTTAGTTAACCTTCCCCAAGATATACATATATGATGTTAACCTTAATCAAATTTGTTGACAATTATAATTTCCCTCACTGTGCCTAAGTTTTATCCCCCCTCCCTGTTTATATCCCCATTATCCCCTCCAGGGAGTATGCTAATTTATCTAAACATCAGTCACGTGACGCGGAAGTATTCTAGTCGCGCGTCACATGACCCGTTTTCTTTCTTTAATTTATCAAGCTACAAGCTTCGTTTTTATAAACCAATATTACCACTCAGTTAGTTTGGGTTATAGCTTCACTTTTATACCTGTAAAAGTCATTTTTATTTTTTGATGCTAATTTCCGAATTCGTTCTTAATATATCATTTTTTACAGGATTAAAGCCTCTTTTCCTGTTCTTTCTGGTCCCATAAGATTGGCCTCTTATAATATTTTATCCTATTGTGTTTAAAAAACACTTTTACTATATTTTATGTTTTATGCTAATTATGGTAATGACGCCATTTTGGCGGGATATTCAAATTTTACTAATACTATTGTACCCTATATAAGTTCATGTATGTCAGGTTATGTTTTCTATTATCTACTTGAAGAAGCCTCTTTAGGCGAAACGCGTCTAGATATTATACATTTTATATTTTATATTTGTAATAAAGGAATTTTTGGCACCAAAATATCTTGTTTGCCATATTCCTTTAAATATCCTTTTTTACCTTTTTTAACCTGACCTTACTTATTATTTATAAACCCACGCAATAGCGCAAAGAATCCATAGGTGGGGATTATACCACCCATACGCTTACACCGAGCAGTTCAGCCTGCTCTATATACTGTGAGTATATTTTTATTTTCTTCTAGCATTTTTATCTGCCATACAGAGAGCACTATATTTTATTTTCTCTTATTATCGGCCGAGCCGGATCATCGCTGGACTTTTCACCTGCACTACTTGCTGACCAGCGTCACCCTATATATCCTTGAGTGGGGATCATTCCACTTCACGCATATAATATCAGAGCTGGATTTTAGCTCTGAAAATTGTGAGTAATTTTCATTATCACTATTTTATCCCCTTTCACCTTGCTGACATACTGTACCATTGGGATTTTTGTTTTCCTGCTTTTATCTTCACATATCATCACCGAACTACAAGTGCATAGGCGTAAAGACTGACATCATCCTCAAGCATCCTCCATACTTTGTGGAACTTACCACTTCAGACTTATTGTAGGACTTTGGACTATTATTTTATTATTATTTTATTTATGCATAATATTATTTTTATGTAAGTTAGGCGCACCCTTTTCATTTCTGTTTTCGTGTTTTATGTTACTTATATAAGGGGATTAGGGGAACTCCCCTTTTAAGGTGTGCAGCCGTTCTAAACTATATTTCTCTGTGGCTACGTAGCGCTGACTCTTCACCCCATTCCTTTTTATATATATATATATATATATATACATATATATATATATATATATACACACACACACACACACACACACATATACATACACACACTGGAGTGTATATTACACTTTATTCCCCAGGACTTTATTCTCCCCTGTCGGCTCACGCAGAACCGGCGCTGAGTGTCGGCTCTGCTCTAAGCCTCCATGGGCCGGCGGGGAGATCAAAGATCTACCTCACCGGCCCACAGCAGCATGAAGGGAGTCAGGAGAGGACCCGGGGAGCTCTAGACAGCAGCTCCGCCAGGTTCCTCTGGCGAGATCTGAGCGTTGCCACTCTCCACTGGACCACCAGGGATGGCACATGGCAGCAAGGATCCCCCCTCCCTACATAAGGTAAGAAGGGAGGGGGGATATTTACTAATCTGCCCCCACCTCCACAATCTGTCCAAACATACAGCACACACACACACATACAGCACCCACACACAAAAAGCACCTACAGACATACAGCACTCTCACACAAACAGCACACACACAGCACCCTCACACACAGCACCCAAACAGCAGCCACACACATACAGTACACTAACCGCACCCTCACAAACACACACAGCACCTTTACAAACACACAACACCCTCACACACAGCACACTAACAACACCCTCGCAAACACACACACACAAACAGCACCCTCAGAAATACATGACACCCACACACATCACACAAACAGCACCCTCACACACACAGCACCATCACACACACATCACACAAACAGCACCCTCACACACACAGCACCCTCACACAGCACACTAACAGGACCCTAACACACACAAACACCCTCACACACAAACAGCACCCTCACACACACACACAAACACCCTCACCCACATAGCACACTACCAACACCCTCACACATACACACACACAGCAGCACCCTTACACACACCACCCTCACACACACACACACACAGCAGTGTATGTATATATGTGTGTGTGTATATATATATATATATATATATATATATATATACATACGGCGTGTGTTTGTGCTTTAGGGTGCACACCCTAATGCAATAGGCTGCGCACGCCTATGATTCATAGAGTTCACGGCATTGTGCTTCTATCTGCAAACATTCATAAATGCTATCCCATTTCGGCTTGTGCTAGTTTTCATATGCCAGTTTATTTGCCTATGTATGCGCCTCATACCCTACTTCCTATATAGTTTTCTTTATATTTCCCATTTAACTTACACAGTTATCATATCTTAGCTCTGTTACTTTCTAGGTCTCCACAGATTGTCCGTTGCTCTTATTCTGCTTAAATTGTCAAATCAAGTTCTTGTCTTCCACTCCAGGTATAGAATTTACTCTCTTCAGTTTCAATCACGTCAAGGCCTCAGGCAGCCTTCGCACACAAACTGTCTCAAACCCAAGTTTGTCATAAATTATGTATTATTATTATTACTTCTCCTATCGTTATAACCTATTGACGGTTTTTACTCCCCAGCTCCAACATCAATTCTAGGCCTCCACCGGTTTCTCTGTATAAACCTCTTACTCTCATCCAAGTATCTGTACAGCAAAACAAGGTATTATACTCTACCCATTACGGGCCTCTCACACCAGACCTACACGGTCTCTATTCTTTCACAATTTCACACGGTTCTACGTCCTTTTTCATATTTAATTTTTTTTTACATTTTTACTTAGACTCACGCTCATACAGCCATCAGACGGAAATCCACTCAAATCAACCTAAACCTGGTATTGTGCGCCCCTACCAGGTATTTACATCCTTACTTGGTACAATACTCCTTACCCCTAAGGCCTCAGGCAGCCTCTCTCCATAAATCGAACGCGGCACAATCTCTAACTAAGCTCACAGATCCCTCAACAATCAGGATCTCACGTTTATGCCCCTATAGGCACCCCATACGGCCTTCAATGTTTACGTTCAAATATACGCTACGTTACGTTCAGACACATCAACATCTGTCCTAACCCTTAGGTTTCCTCTACGGTACTTGCAGCTGCCAAGCCTCTCCACTTGAACACTCGAAATTTCAAGTTACTTATTATAATCACCAACAAGGTCAGTATCCTCTCATTACAGATTTACCCCATAACCCATAACTGATGCGTGAACTGGCTAAAGGCTCTAGGCTACGGCCCTAGCCTACTTAAAATACATCCCGGTCCCACGAGGCCATCTCCCACCTCAACACGGAGGTACGGCCCCACGCCCAAATCATAGTTAGACGCCTTGCTCGCCCTTCTACAGGGCTGCAGTCAGGGCCTCACTTGTCACGGCCACACGTTTTTGATTCTCTTAACAGTCACCAAGAGGTCAACACCCTGCCACCACGTCTGTGGACACAAATTTACCTCAGTCAAATTATAGTTAGAGCCTCTCACCGCCACTCGGCATTAGCAGGGCCTCACCTATCACCAATTCACAGTTAAGTTTTTCGCTTCGGCACTAGCTTTACAGACCAGTTCACCTAAAGGACCCCCCTCAGATCCCTCCCGGTTCTCCTACTCCCCTTCTAATATCTCATTCTCTAATTCATTTTTAGAATGTCTCAGGAACCAGCTCCCATCGATGAGTAGCCCGAAGAGATCCTGTTTACACCCATCAGACCAGAGACTCCATGCGAATCTCTCACCCTCTCTACTCCCACGTCCTTGAGAGCATGGACTATTTCTAAAATTACGGCCGAACTTAGGCTCAGGGGAATCCCCTTTCCAGCTACGGCTAGAAAGGCGGAACTCTACAGACTGCTGACCAACCAAGCCCCCGAGCCTAGGCCACGCACTAGCTCTCAAGGACAGCCACCAAGCGCTGGCACGGCCACCTAGGATACCCTTGCAGCAATCTTGGCCAACCTGCAGACTTTGAATAGCAGGCTATCTAAGGTGGAGAGCGCCATCGCCTCCCCAGGTAACACCCCGGGCCTCCCAGCCTCCACCATGCCCCCCCCATACTCCCCTCTCCAGCACCAGCCACAGCTACATCTCCTTTCGAGTCACCAGCTCACTCCGTCCCAGACTCCATCAGGAAAGAAATCCTAGACGGGAAGGATGTGTGTCTGGTGTCTCTGCTGATAGCCTCCCAAGACCTACTGGAGAACAGGGCATACAATTACGGGGACATCTCAGTGGTGCTTAAGACTAGAGACCCTAGGCTAAACAAAAAACTATCCATCCCTCAGTTTGTGATAGCCTTCGGGACATATCCTTATGTCATCTGCACGGTGTATCCCCACAGAAGAGAGGAGCTAGACCTCTATCTTCACAAGGTGGTGGATTTGGGCATCAAGTACGGGGGCTCTTCATTTTACGATTATCATAAGTCGGTATCAGCGAAGGCAGCGACCCATCTGAAACAGTTTAATGTCAGAATTAACTGGTGTCAGATGGATACAGAATTATTCTGTCGCCACTTCGCTGGTCTCAGGCCCCCGTCTTGCACCTTATGTAATTCTACATCCCATACGGCGGACTTATGCCCTTCCGAAGCCGATCCTACCACCTCCACTCCCACCCCTCAACCCACTTTCACCCATCACAGCAAACCAGCGGGTGGTCAGCGGGATAAGCTGGGTGGGCCCATCTCCTTTTTAGGTAAAGCTCAGGTGTGCAATAATTTCAAGGCAGGCTCCTGCAGTTTCAGCGCCTGTAGATTGTTGCACATCTGCTCCACATGCTTTAGGGCACATACCAAGACCATGTGCCCAGCCAGGTTGTCCCCTAACAAATGACTAACCGGCATCAATGTCGACAACCTGTATTTTTACCTAAGACCACACCCAAGCAAGCATCTGGTGGAGTATTTGACCACGGGGTTCACACAGGGTTTCTTCATGGGTCTTGTAGCCATCCCCTCAGACACACTGGAATGTCCCAACCTCTTGTCAGCATGCCAAGATCCAGTTTCCACAGACACTCTCCTTTCCTCCGAAGTTTCTAACGGGTTTTATGATCGGCCCCTTCACCTACTCACCATTTTCCTCCTGGCGCACTAATCCCATTGGTGTCGCAGTACACAAGTATTCTAATACAAAACGGCTAATTATCGATTTATCGGCACCACACTTCTCTTTTGTTCCCAGCATTAACGCACTCATACTCATAGACGAATTCTCACTTCAGTACATAACAATTGACGATGCCATACAATCCATTATCTCAAATGGTAATCGCAACGGGCTCAGCAAAACGGACATCACAAATGCTTTCAAATTACTACCCATGCACCCCCTCACTCTGGCATTTGCACAGTGTTAAATGGCGAGAAAGGTACTACTTTTCCACACGACTCACTTTCGGTTCTCGAAGCAGCCCCAAACTGTTCGATATTTTGCTGAGACTCTATGCTGGCTGCTTCTGAACGTCCTCAGGTGTCACTCTGTCATCCACTACTTAGACGACTTCTTACTGATAGAACAAGGGGCACAAACCGCTATCCGCAGTACTTCAGCACTTTTCTCCACACTTGGTGTACCCTTATCCTCATCAAAAACTATCGGCCCCCGGTGGCGGGGCCTGAGCTTCATGGCGGCTGGACGTGCCTCGTGTGAGCTCCGAGCTCAATCTTCTTTTCTAGCCGGAATAAATGCACTCCAGCCAGCCAGAACCCACAAAAACACCTGAACCGTGGTCGTACTTACCTCAGGAACCAGCCGAGGCGCCCCGGGTCTGCCGCCCGCGGGTGCACAAAGCGTCCATCGAGGGTATCGGGAGTGAGGCCTAGTAGCATCGCCGGACGGGTGAGACAGCCGATCCCCCTCTCTGCGCGACCTAGTGCTCTCCCAAACCTGCAATACAGCCCTGTTCCCCCCCCCCCGGACCGGTGGGGGTTACCCCGGTCCGCCCTTGCCTGTAGCCAAGCAATTGTAAGCTTACCGCAGAAACACAGCCACACCAAGCAATCCTGACGATGGACTTACCAGCCACGCTGCACGGCCGAAACACGGCCAAGATGGCGGCCCAGCAAAGGCCCAAATCAAGCGTCACGAACACCCAACGGCTACCGCATCCTAGGGAGGCTTTTGACCAGCTCTGTTGGAGCTTTTGGGCGATACTCCACAAACGAGGACTCTCTCATGGTCAAGCGGTGAGAGCAGTGGCTTTGTGGATCCGTCCAGAGGCCCGGCGCCGCCACTATGACCCCATGCATCAGGCCTCCAGAGCGGGTAATCAGCTACACAGACGCCAGCAAAAGTCACAGCGTAAACGAAGCACCCCCTTGAAGCCGGAGAGTCACCCACCCCGACGGCAAACATCCGACCCGCACCAACAGCTCCCAGCCACAACGGGTAGCACAGCTACAAGGCGGCAAGGGAAGGAGAAGCGTCCAGCACGCTCATGTAGAAAAGTGCAGCCAGACCACCTTCCCGGGAACGCAATCAAGGCATCCAGAATGTGCAGGGGTCCCCTGTCACACGGACTTTCGATCCACCCTAAGGTCCTCATATGCTGCAGCACCACTCTGGGGGACAATACCGTTTTGAGAGCTTCCAGGGATGGTGTGGCTCTGCCGAGCCGAGGCATTGGCTGACATTGCCACATGTCCCCGAGCAAGGCACCCATGTCCCCCTAAGGACTTACTGCTATATTCCAGCCTGCCGGTACAAAGACAGACCATACTGTCACATAGTTATTATTTTGCTTGTTTTAGTGTTATGTGTAGGCACCCTGAGCTGAGTTAAACTAATCGCAGAGAGCTAGCTGACATGTATGCGAGGCAGCAGTGGCCATCAAACGTGACATTGTTCTTGTCTGCTCTTTTGTCAGACCAGCATATCACAGCACACACAATATTGCCCCCAAATCTAGATACTCCACAATGTTTTATTTGCCTGTTATATTCACTTTGGTGCTTAGACGGCGCTGCATTATCATCATTATTATTTTCACTGCCCCTGCCTTGTCTAAAGCGACAGTTAATAATTAGCACCTAACCTCATGTCACACACAAAATGGCGTCTAGCTGACACACCATCACTATTCATGCCTGCAACCAACCTACTTCAGGCCTTTTGTTCCTATGCCACTTAACGCCCCCGGCAATCTCTCCTACTACGCAAAGGGCAACTGACATACCCACCATAGCGGCGCTCAAACAACTGCCCAGCCCTAGGGGCATCACTATACTCATAGGCTTAAAATATGCTTAACCTTTGAATGATACTACTCGAAATATCTATGTTGCTCCTCTTAGTTACCAGCCTATATGAACCTACAACTAGATTGTTTTACCTAGCCTGGCTTCTCTTGTTTTAAAAACAAATAACGTGTTCTTAATTTGCTATACCTAAAAACTTAACCGTGTTGTTTCCTTCACCATGACTTAGTATATTACTACTAAAAAAAAAATGTATGCATACTTAGCGAGCCACAATACTGTTACCAAATGTTTAAGTACCTTGAGCCTGCCAACGCTGTTGTGGCGACACAGGCACTGTTGTACACACCTGCATACCAAAAATAAAGAATTAAAAAAAAAAAAAAAACTATCGGCCCCACAACTAAACTAACTTTTTGGGGGATCGAGCTGGACTCTGTTACCCTCCGAGCTAGCCTTCCCCACGACAAACTGATCCGCTTGAGAGGGGAGATAGACATGTTCCTGCGGAGTGATGTATGCACCAGAAGGGAACTTCAGTCCCTGCTGGGATCCCTTAACTTCGCCATGCGCATCATTCCGCAGGGAAGGTCATTTATATCCAGGCTTCTCTGCGTGCTCCACGGGGTACCGGAGCTGCCCAGTTTCATTGGACCCCCACGCCAAGGCTGACTTAGCTATGTGGGGGAAGTTTTTGGCAGATTGGAACGGTATCTCCATGTTTATCCACCCTCTCTCCATTTCTTCACCCATCATTAACACAGACGCTGCAGCCAACACTGGTTTTGCAGCCATCTTCGGGAACCACTGCTTCAGGGGTCACTGGCCCGCTGAGACGGATGCCTTGCCAGGATTCAGGGAGACCTCAGCCCTATTTGAAATTGATCCCATTGTGGCGGCCGCACACACCTGGGGTCATCTCTGGTCCGGCAAGGCAGTAAAATGCTATTCTGACAACTCGGCGGCTTGTGATATCATAAACAAGGGGCGCTCATCCTCCCTTACCATCATGCGGCTGATTCGCAAGCTGACCTGGCTGGCAGCAACCGTCCAGTTCCACTTAGTTTGTTTTCACATCCCGGGTATCCACAACACGCCCGCTGACGCTCTTTCTCGCTCTCAATTCCAGGTATTCTTCCAGGCACACCCTACGGCTCACCACCAGCCATCCAGAACACCACGATTTCACGATTTTCAACTAATCCTGGATTGAGCGCACTAATGCACCAAGCTAGGACTCTCACTCACCAAGCACTATAACCTAACACAGCTATTCCTACAATAGGGCATTTACCATTTTTTATAAATTCACTGCAGATTTCGGTTTACAAGGTGACTTTTCTACCCAAACCATGGTGGCTTTTGCCTCCTTCTGCCACTTACATCTTAAACTTTCTCACAATACCATTAAACTTTACCTCACCGGGGTTCAGCACCATAG
Source organism: Pelobates fuscus (assembly GCF_036172605.1). Taxonomy (NCBI): domain Eukaryota; kingdom Metazoa; phylum Chordata; class Amphibia; order Anura; family Pelobatidae; genus Pelobates; species Pelobates fuscus. Next base: position 405,746,878 of record NC_086317.1, on the reverse strand, counting down.
CCTCACCAATTTTCCTAACAACACCCCCTTCTTGTCATCATATCCCATTAAAAAGGTCTTGAAAGGTATATTAAAGGTTTCGGTTCCACTCACCACCACAAGACTACCTATAGATGGGCCTATCTCCTTGACGAATACCCGTTCGATCCCAACACAAACCTGGTGATCAAATCTGCTATTTATCTTGCTTTCTACGGTTTTCTCAGACCCAGAGAGTTCACCGTTATTTGCCAAGGAGATATCACGCACAGCCTAAAAGCCTCACACCTCACAAAGGTAGAAGATCATTACGTACTTACGCTCCCATCAACTAAAACTAATCACTCACAACACCCCACCATCATTCCTCTCTTTCCTACCGATAACGCCTGGTGTCCGGTCAAGGCGCTAGACCACCTACGGTCAACCCATCACGCGCAATTACCAGACTCTCTTATTACTACAAGGGCACCCGCTTACCATGGCTAAATTCACGGCACACGTCAGAACACTACTATCCAAACTAGGTTACAATCCGGCGTCATTCTCCGGGCACTCCTTCCGCATAGGAGCCGCTTCATCAGCCTCTAGCACAAACACCCCGGTCCACACCATCAAGAGACTGGGTAGATGGAAATCCTCCATATACAATACATATATTCCACGACCGGAAAAAGAGCTTCGTCAAGCTGTCAGGAACTTGGTTATATAAAAAAGGCAATAAAGTGTGTATTTTCTCGAACTTCTCTTTTGCCCACTTTTATTTACAGGCCCACTCGTACGTTGGTTTCGGCACACCACAACCAACTTTGCCTTTTCAGATACTATCCATTACGTATTAAATTCCGAGCACAAATATATATACCGTATATACTCGAGTATAAGCCGAGTTTTTCAGCCCATTTTTTGGGCTGAAAAACCCCAACTCGGCTTATACTCGAGTCACTGTCTGTATTATGGCAATTTGCATTGCCATAATACAGACCGGGGGAGAGGGGGGCTGGCAGAGCTGTAACTTACCTGTTCTGCAGCTCCTGTCAGCTCTCTCCTCCTCCGCGCCGTCCGTTCAGCACCTCGGTCAGCTCCCAGTGTAAGTCTCGCGAGAGCCGCGGCTCTCGCGAGATTTACAGTGTGAGCTGATAGAAGGAGCTGCACAGACCGCGCGGAGGAGGAGAGAGCTGACAGGAGCTGCAGAACAGGTAAGTTACAGCTCTGCCAGCCCCCTCTCCCCCCCACTGAACTGCCAATGCCACTGGACCACCAGGGAAGGAGCCCCCCTCCCTGCCATATATCAAGCAGGGAGGGGGGACGAAAAAAAAAAATATATAAAAAAAAAAAAAAAAAAAATAATAATAATAAAAAAAATTAATAACAAAAAAAAGGGGGATAAGGACCACTATGGGAGGGAGGGGGGGGGGGTATAAGGACCACTATGGGAGGGAGGGGGGGGATAAGGACCACTATTGGAGGGAGGGGGGGTATAAGGACCACTATGGGAGGGAGGGGGGGTGTAAGGACCACTATGGGAGGGGGTGGGATAAGGACCACTATGGGAGGGGGTGGGATAAGGACCACTATGGGAGGGAGGGGGGTATAAGGACCACTATGGGAGGGAGGGGGGGGGATAAGGACCACTATTGGAGGGAGGGGGGGTATAAGGACCACTATGGGAGGGAGGGGGGGTATAAGGACCACTATGGGAGGGGGTGGGATAAGGACCACTATGGGAGGGGGTGGGATAAGGACCACTATGGGAGGGAGGGGGGTATAAGGACCACTATGGGAGGGAGGGGGGTATAAGGACCACTATGGGAGGGAGGGGGGGGGGGTATATGGACCACTATGGGAGGGAGGGGGGTATAAGGACCACTATGGGAGGGAGGGGGGGGGGTATAAGGACCACTATGGGAGGGAGGGGGGGGGTATATGGACCACTATGGGAGGGATGGGGGGGGATAAGGAACATTATGGGAGGGAGAAGGGGGATAAGGGCCACTATGAGAGGGAGGGGGTGGGATAAGGACCACTATGGGAGGGGAGGGGGAAGTAAGGACCACTAGGGGAGGGGAGGGTAAGGACCACTAGGGGAGGGGAGGGTAAGGACCACTAGGGGAGGGGTGAGTCAGGACCACTGGGGGGGGGTGAAGGAACACGGGGGTGGGGAGGTAAGGACCACTGAGGGAGGAGGAGGGGAAGTCAGGACATATGGGGGGGGAGGGGGCGGCAAAAATTTTTTTGCCTACGGCGGCAAATATCCTTGCACCGGCCCTGCACACACTGCATTCACACACTGCATTCATACACACACACACACTGCATTCATACACACACGCTGCATTCATATACACACACGCTGCACTCATACACACACGCTGCACTCATACACACACGCTGCACTCATACACACACGCTGCACTCATACACACACGCTGCACTCATACACACACGCTGCACTCATACACACACACATACGCACACACTGCATTCATTATACACACACTGTAAATAAATATTCAATTAATATATTTTTTTTAGGATCTAATTTTATTTAGAAATTTACCAGTAGCTGCTGCATTTCCCACCCTAGTCTTATACTCGAGTCAATAAGTTTTCCCAGTTTTTTTGGATAAAATTAGGGGCCTCGGCTTATATTCGGGTCGGCTTATACTCGAGTATATACGGTATATATACACACACACACACACACACACGTATATATATATATATATATATATACACACACACACACACACACACACACACACATATATATATACACACACACACACACACACACATATATATATATATACACACACATATATATATATACACACACACACACACACACACACATATATATATACACACACATATATATATACACACACACACACACATATATATATAGAAACGAAGGAGCACCGAAATGCTAGGTTCCCAAAGGAGGGAACTAGAGTGTGTCTGCAGGACTCAATAGGGGGTAACCCTTGTATATATACAAAAAATAGAAAGGATTAGGCGTATTCCCTAGCTTGACAAGCTTTGGGAGCGCCAGGAGGGGGAGTACTGCAGCTGTTGTACTGCTTTAAATAATGGTCTAAAATATTTTAATCGAGGGTATCATAAAAAATATGATCCCAAATGAAAAAATAAATGAACAAATAAAACTTAATGTACCGCCACCATAATAAACACACTGGGGTGGGTCTGTACACTAAATTAGTAACACACACTGAACCTGGTGCTGTAGCAGGGATAATCCAGTTGCTAGTGTTAAATAATGCACTAGAGACTTGTATCCCTCAGCATCAGACTGTAGAGAAACCTATTTATGAGGAGAAAATAGGTGACTTGATCCCAAGCAACCACTGCTGGGGAGCACAATATCCCTGTATAGCTAGAGGGACACAGAGTTGCCGCCTGTCCTGCTAAGGATACAATGTTATACCCCAACAATAGGGCTAACTGAGTGGTAGCAGTGGATTGCTCCAATTACAGAGCGGACTCCATGAGCCTGCTGCAGGAAGGAAAGATGACTCCTCCAATAACCGCCCAAATCATACCAAAGGCTGACAGGACTAACTCGCTGCAGTGCGTGCCCTTTCTATATGAGGATCTATGGTGAGGCCGCTGTGGAAGGAAAAAGATTTCTACACTGTTCAGTAAATAGTTACTGATATTAGAACGCTCTAACGTCGGTTAGCCAAGACATCGACCCACTACCCTCACCCAATGATCACATCAATACGTGCTGGTGAATTAAAAGAAAAGGTAACGACCTAACGTCCGTTTCGGCGCTGCTCAAGCGCCTTTGTCAAAGGTGAACCGGCTCCTGTGCCTTACTGGGTTTAAATACCCAGACCGGCAGTGTGAGTGACCAATCACGGCGCTGGGCGTGTCATGCCCCTTGGCGCCAAAATTCCATGTGGTCCGTCATTGGTCCGTGTTTCCGCCCACGTGGGTGTCAGTGGGGCGGGTCTACGGACGTAGGGAGAGTGTCAGTCATCGGCTGACTGAAGGAAAGCTCCTCCCCCATGTGTGAATGGTTTAACCCTTTATGCCACCTCCACAGTCTGGTTTAACCCCCTAAATACACGGAATCATGGGTTGCAAACCCATAGTCAGTGGAGGCTAAAGCCAATCACATTACGTGTACCGAAGAATCCTGTATTGGATTTACGGAATGTAGGGCTGCAAACACCCTTTCTGGTTTATAACAGAGATCATGCTACAATAATGAGAAAGAGTACGGCTCTCTCATTCCTCATTGGATTTGTGCCGTGGTGGGCACTGTAATTATAGTAGACCTGCGTGTTGCTGAACCCTGTGAATGGTATTGGCAGACTTCTAACCCATACAAGATGGGATGCGAACAGATGTTGCCATGTAACATACAGGGTGAGAAGGATCCTACGGAAAAGATAAATAATCCTATGGGACCCAACCAGGATCAACGGTGGGGGGGTTTAACCAGAACTGGAGGTGTGGTGGAATGGGCGGTCACTCAGAATGCCAGCACATAGGTATCCGGTGAATCACTCTTCACTTGTACAGCAAGAAATATCTGTTGACAAAAAGGCCTAAGTTAAAGACTGGACAACACAAATCTATATACATATATACACAGTGGGGTAGTCATCAATCAATAAATGGGGTGAAGGTAAAGCCTTCATTGAGGCCTTTGGGGGCTAATGTATCGAATTTGTAAATCCAATAACATTCCCTTCTTTTAACCCCTTAAGGACCAAACTTCTGGAATAAAATGGAATCATGACGTGTCACACACGTCATGTGTCCTTAAGGGGTTAAGGGTCTGGTCTAGATCTCCCCCCCTTTTGCCCAGTTGGATTTTTTCTATTCCCGCAAACTTAATACATTTAGGGGTGTCCATGTGGTTGGTTCTAATATGTCTGGCAACTGACGTGTCTCTGTTAGATATTACTGAGTGGACATGTTCCATAATGCGTCGCTTAAATGGGCGTATAGTTTTGCCCACATATTTCATGCCACACTTACACGTGAGTAAGTAGACCATTCCCTGGGTATTACAGTTAAAGAACTGTTTTATGGGAATCTCGACCGAGTTGTTATGGTTGGTAAGGGTTTTTGACCCTTTGGCTATGTATGTACATGCAACACATTTCCCACATTGGTACGTGCCGTGTACGGTCAACCATGTGGAGTTTGTTTTTTTAGGGGTGGAGAGGTAACTGGGTACAAGCATCTCTTTTATATTTTTGCCTCTTTTCGCTGTAATAGACACCTTAGTGGAGATGGTGTCCTTCAGATGCGGATCTTGTGTCAAGAGAGGCCAAAAACGACCCATTACTTTCTTTACCTCATTCCATCCAGCATCATAGTTAGCTACACATCTGATAAGTTTCTTTGAGTCCTGTTTGGGCTCATCCTTGAGTAGATCATCGCGAGTACTGTTGAGTGCCCGTTGGTAGGCATGCTTTAGGCAGCGATTTGGATATCCTCTTTGTTTGAATCTAAGTCTCAATTCAGTTGCTTTTAGTTTGAAATCCTCGATACCCGAGCAATTTCTCCTCAATCGGAGATACTGGCCCACCGGAATCCCTCTTTTGAGTGGAGTGGGGTGGTGGCTCTCCCATCTTAACATGCTATTGGTAGAGGTGGGTTTGCGGTATAAGGTGGTTTCAATCGCCCGGTCCGTGGTTATCCTGAATGAGCAGTCCAAAAAGTTGAGTGCCTGGTCACCAAACTCCATAGTGAGTCGGAGATTCAGATTGTTCCTGTTGAGGTTCTCAACAAAGGTCTCGAAGTGTGATTGGGTACCTGTCCAAACAATGAGGATGTCGTCTATGTACCTTTTCCGAAAAAAAATACAGTCAGTAAATTCGGTGTTTTGCTCAGTGAATACCTTCTCACTCTCCCACCATCCCAGGTGCAGGTTGGCGTATGATGGGGCACAAGATGTCCCCATCGCAGTCCCCTGCACCTGATGGTAATATTTGCTTTGGAAGATGAAAAAGTTATGGGTGAGAATAAATCTATCCACATAAATGCTGCCTTTGCTAGTAAAGCTGTTTGTCCCTGAGACAATAGGTCTTGCAGTCAGGGTTTGTTGTTGCTTGTGAATTTTTGGCAGGCAATAAAACGTGGAGATTGTCGGATTTTTAATGTAGATGCCCCCATATTCGTCCTTTGACAGTATGCCGTTATCAAAGCCTTGATCCAGCAGGGTTTTGTAATCCCTCTGGTATCTCGCAGATGGGTCTATGGTTAGTAGCCTATAGGTCTTGTCATCATTTAGGATAGTTTCAACCATTTCTATGTAGTGTTGTCTGTTCAGGAGGACAATGTTACCGCCTTTGTCGGCAGGTTTGATTATGATCTTGTCATTGTCCTTTAATTCACACAGGGCTTTCCATTCTCTACCAGAGAGGTTGCCTCTCGGTTGTGCTGCCAGCATGTCTGTGTTGATTGTTTTGATCATACTTGTAGTGGAATCAATGAATGTATCTATGTTCTTAAACTCCCTGAGATTGGGCGTAAACTTGCTTCTCTGACACAAGTCAGTGTATGGTGCTGTGGAGGTGGTATCATTGTCTTCCAACAGGGACACTAATTCCTGTAGACACTGATACTCTCTACCATTAAACCCAAGTTCTTTCGCTCTTTTATCGTCTTTGAGTTTAAAAAATTTATGGAGGGCTAATTTCCTCCCAAACAAGTTAATGTCTTTGATCCATTCAAAATGATTGAAAGGAGGGGTCGGGACAAAAGAAAGCCCCCTCATCAGCACTTTCATCTGTATGGGAGTTAGGGTGAAATCTGACAGATTGACTATTCTCATACTGTCTTCTAATAACGTTTGCGTGCCCTTCCTCTGTAGCGAGTCTGTCTTTTTTTATTTGTTTATTTATTTTGTTCATTTATTTTTTCATTTGGGATCATATTTTTAATGATACCCTCGATTAAAATATTTTAGACCATTATTTAAAGCAGTACAACAGCTGCAGTACTCCCCCTCCTGGCGCTCCCGAAGCTTGTCAAGCTAGGGAATACGCCTAATCCTTTCCACACACATATATATATATATATATATATACACACATATATATATATATATATATATATATATATATATATATATATATATGTATGTATATATAAAAGAAACCAAGAGGGCTGCACTCACCTAAACATGCATACATTATAGGGTGCTGCTGGGGCCAAAATATACAAAATACAGAATCCAGCGCACTCGCTTATTAACTAAACAGTGATTTAAAATCTTAGAGATTGTAATAATTTTATTTAAAAACATCTCAACTAGGCAAAAGATGATGGGGGTTTAGTTACATTATATGATCATACATTGTATAAGCCTGCCAACTACGTCAAAGTACCCCATATTCGGCAGGTCCTATCCGAATAGCAGCCTAATGCTTGCTCTTATGAGATTAATCCACTTACTTACCAGTAAGGAAGTATTTCCCAAGTAAGTGGATTAATCTTAAAGGAGCAAGCATTAGGCTGCTATTAGGATAGGACCTGCCGAATATGGGGTACACCACCAATAGGGGTTTGGTATATAATAAGGTTACTCTGGTGGAGTGGAGGGAGGAACATATTGCGGTATTTATCTCTGGGGGGGGGGGGGGGGGTTTCCACTAGGAAGAGGTATTGGCGAAGTTGAAATCAAACTATTGATTAAGGGGGAGTAGTGTGATAAGTGGGGAACCACAACGAGTCTGACAGGCTTGTACTTCATAATCGGAAAGTAGTGACGTTAAGCTAGGGGGAGAATTCCGGATTTTTTAATTCCACGCTATTTGCACCGGGTAGGGTCCACTTTTCCCTGTGCGTAAGGGGGATCAGCCGATAGTTGGCGGCCTCGCCCAGCCCAGGAAGCTACCTTTAACTAGTGGGGGGGTCAGAGTGGGTTACAGCTTACTGGTTACAATGATGCATGGGCTGTTTCACTTCACTAAACTTAGGTGCCATGGTTGATGTCACTGTCTTGTTCCCCCCCTGGGAGTATCGGAGGATGGCCACTGCTCAACTGGCGTGGCCTACCCGAGCCGTAAGGCCATTTCTATTAGGAGAGTGACCCGGGGACGGCTTAGTTCAATTTTGGGGCCGGACTACGTGACACTTTGCACATGGTTATAGTTTTTCAATTAAATTACTCGGGCTGCTGACGTTGCGGTTATTTGAATTTTCACTCCACCCGTTGCCTCAGCAGCCCTCATAGCCTCATACCGTGTTTCTCCGAAAATAAGACCGGGTCTTATATTAATTTTAATCACAAAAAACACACTAGGGCTTATTTTCAGGGTAGGGCTTAGAGCCAGTCTGTCAGCCGGTGTCCGCGCTGTGTAACCCCACCAGAGACCCTCACATCCCCCTCCCTGTAATATTCTCCCCTCCCTCCCTCCCTGTAATACTCTCCCCCCCATCCCTCCCTGTAATACTCTCCCCCCTCCCTCCCTCCCTCCCTGTAATATTCTCCCCCCTCCCTCCCTCCCTCCCTGTAATATTATCCCCCCTCCCTCCCTCCCTCCCTGTAATATCCCCCCTCCCTCCCTGTAATACTCTCCCCCTTCCCTCCCTCCCTGTAATACTCCCCCTCCCTCCTTGTAATACTCCCCCCTCCCTGTAATATTCTCCCCCTCCCTCCCTGTAATATTCTACCCCCTCCCTCCCTGTAATATTATCCTCCCTCCCTCCCTGTAATACTCTCCCACCTCCCTCCCTCCCTGTAATACTCTCCCCTCCCTCCTTGTAATACTCCCCCCTCCCTGTAATACTCCCCCTCCCTCCCTGTAATACTCCCCCCTCCCTCCATGTAATACTCTCCCCCTCCCTCCCTCCCTGTAATACTCCCCCCTCCCTCCCTGTAAAACTCCCCCCTCCTTGTAATACTCCCCCTCCTTGTAATACTCCCCCCTCCTTGTAATACTCCCCCTCCCTCCTTGCAATACTCCTCCCCCCTCCCTCCCTGTAATACTCCCCCCTCCCTCCCCCTCCTTATAATACTCCCCCCCTCCTTGTAATACTCCCCCCTCCCTCCTTGTAATACTCCCCCACCCTCCCTCCTTGTAATACTCCCCCCTCCCTCCCTGTAATACTCCCCCCTCCTTATAATACTCCCCCCGCCCTGTAATACTCCCCCCTCCTTGTAATACTCCCCCCTCCCTCCTTGTAATACTCCCCCACCCTCCCTCCTTGTAATACTCCCCCCTCCCTCCCCCTTGTAATACTCCCCCCTCCCTCCCCCTTGTAATACTCTCCCCCTCCCTCCCTGTAAAACTCCCCCCTCCTTGTAATACTCCCCCCTCCTTGTAATACTCCCCCACCCTCCCTCCTTGTAATACTCCCCCACCCTCCCTCCTTGTAATACTCCCCCCTCCCTCCCCCTTGTAATACTCCCCCACCCTCCCTCCTTGTAATACTCCCCCCTCCCTCCCTCCTTGTAATACTCCCCCCTCCCTCCCCCTTGTAATACACCCCCACCCTCCCTCCTTGTAATACTCCCCCCTCCCTCCCTCCTTGTAATACTCCCCCTTGTAATATTCCCCCACCCTCCCTCCTTGTAATACTCCCCCCTCCCTCCCCCCTTGTAATACTCCCCCTTGTAATATTCCCCCACCCTCCCTCCTTGTAATACTCCCCCCTCCCTCCCTCCTTGTAATACTCCCCCTTGTAATATTCCCCCACCCTCCCTCCTTGTAATACTCCCCCCTCCCTCCCCCCTTGTAATACTCCCCCCTCCCTCCACCCTTGTAATACTCCCCCCTCCCTCCACCCTTGTAATACTCCCCCCTCCCTCCCCCCTTGTAATATTCCCCCCCTCCCCCCTTGTAATATTCCCCCCCTCCCTCCTTGTAATACTCCCCCCTCCCTCCCCCTCCATCTTCTCCTCACCTCCCCTGTAGCGTGGCCGAGCTCCTCTCCGGTCTGCGACCCGGCCGGACTGACCTGGAAGTGCACACTCAGTGTGCACTTCCTGTCAGTCCGGGCGGGTCGCGGACCGGAGAGGAGCTCGGCCACGCTACAGGGAAGGAGAGGTGAGGCAGTGCGGCAGCTGTCTGAGCGCTCTCTATAGAGCGCTCAGGTGGCTGAGGCATTTAAAGGGCCGGCGAGCGCCGGCCCTGCCTAGGTCTTATTTTCGGGGTAGGGCTTATATTGCAGCCCACCCCGAAAATTCAGCTAGGGCTTATTTTCGGGGTAGGGCGTATTTTCGGGGAAACACGGTAGCCTCCTTGCCTGGGGCCTTGGCACCTCTGATGCTCCCAGGCCCGTACGCTCCCTATTATGTACCTATGCGGTTGTTTTCATTGTAATACGCTTTTAAACCTGTGGGTGGTGGGGGCCGTCCTACAACGCGAGGGTCGCATCGGGTGGGTAGACGGTTTCAATCTGGACACTTATGGCAGCGTATGTGCCCTATCGCCGGTGCGCTCCTGGGCCCTGATGGGGCAAACTTATGGCGTATACAGTGAGGATGCACTTGCCCTGAGGCGCTCCCTGGGACTCGGCAGTACCGGCGAGGCACAAATAGGAGTTATCCTCATGGTAGGGGTGGGTTCCGTATGCTAGCTGGGGTCTCTATCTCAATTGTTTGGTAATGGGAGGGGGTGGAGCACATGTTATAGTTTCGTATGTTGATTTGATGTTCAGATGGATTTTCTACCCTGCCTATCGGCCTCTATTCTTTAATGGGTGTTTTGAGTAGTCAGGGGCTGCGCAGTGCAGGTTCCAATGGTTTACACCTTGGCACTGTGGTTGATTATGCAGCTTACCTGTGCCTGGGAGGCTGCTACCTGCTCCTACAGGATCCCTGGGCATCCTGCAGTGACCACCGCAGTTATGAGTAGAGTAGTTAGGGTCTGGGAGGGCCATGGGGATGATAGCTAAATGATTCTCAGGGTCACATTATATTGTAGAGGGCGTGTGGGAGGTGTGGCTTTGGGATTTCTCAGTTCCCTCCGCACGTTGATCGTGGTCGGGAAGTGGGCGCACGCCACCCACTACCTTCTGGCGATTCGTAAGACCAGAATCTTCGCTGTACTGGACGGTATATTCATGCCGTCTATGTCTTTCTTTTCTTTCCTTTTCTCCCCACTTTACCCCTTTGTTCTCTTTCCTTCGGGGGCGGCGGAGGGGGCGGCCGAGTGGTCGACGCTAGGGGGCAGTCGCATCCCCCAATTGTGTCATTGCATTTCACCCCGGGGCGGGTTAGTCTTCGCAGTATCCGACAGGCTTAGATATGGAGATTAAACTTACCACTTTGAATGTTAAGGGCCTTAACGCTCCTAAGAAGAGACGTCTTATGTTTAGGGCCTTGAAAAGGATGAAAGCCGAAATAGCTTACCTACAAGAAACTCACCTTCCCAAGCAGGCCAAGTTCCTACAACGGGACCATGCTTACCCGACCTCATTTGAAGCTAGAGCTTACCGTAAACGGAATGGGGTGGCTATAGTTATTGGACGTGCTTGCCCTTTTCAGATGTATGCCCAAGATGCCGACCCGGAGGGTCGATACATCATAGTATCGGGAACGCAACATTCGCATACCATCCATTTAATTAATGTTTACGCCCCGAATCAACCGGACGCCGGATTCTGGAATGCGTTGCGAGACAGGATCGCGGCATTGCCGCATGGCATGATCCTCATGGGGGGAGACTTTAATGCAGCCCCGTGCCCAGCGGTAGACAGGAGCTCGAGGGATGGGGGCCCGAGGTCGCAGGGAGGGGGGGGGGGCAGGACGGATTACTAAAAAAAATTATAGCAGACACGGGTTTGGTCGATATCTGGAAGGCCCACCATCCGACGGAACGCGACTATACGTTTTACTCTGCCCCTCATGGAACTTACTTTAGGATAGACTTCTTCCTGGTCAATGCAACAGGCTTGTCCAGGATTGTCAGCTCGGCGGTTGGTAGTATATCCTGGTCAGACCATGCGGACGTCTCTATTGTTTTGGGTAATTTATGTTTGGCGAGTCCGTGGACATGGAGACTGAACGCGTCGCTGTTAAGGGATACGACGATAACTGATAACATTAGGGAGGCTATAACTGCTTACTTTGTCGAAAATGTCACCCTGGACGTGCCCATTAGCACAGTATGGGCTGCTCATAAAGCTGTGATACGTGGGGACCTGATTACATTGGCTTCGCGTAAGAAGAAACTGAAGCACCGCCAATTGGAAATGTTAATGAAACGATTGCGGAATCTGGAGCAGAAACACCAAGCAGCCCCGGACGACGAATTACTCGACCGTCTACAGGCCGTTCGGAGGGAGGTCCGCACCCTTTTGTTGGATGACACGGCCCGGGCCATGACGTGGTCCAAACGTATGTATTTTGATAAGGCCAACAAAATGGATACGCTGTTGGCCAGGGCGTTACGTCCCAGGCCGAATAGGCCTCACATCACGGCAATCAGACACCCCGATGGCTCGATAAAAACTAGGCCGACGGATATCGCGCAGGTCTTTGAAGATTTCTATAAAAACCTGTACAACCACACACCGGACGGACAGGCCTGGGAGGGACAAGAGGAGAACGACGTTTTGCGATACTTAGATGGTTTGGGCTTGAACAAACTGTCGGGGGAAACAGCAGAAAGCCTGGCCGCGGAGGTCAGTGAAGAAGAGGTCGGTAGGGCCATCTCTAATCTGAAGGGTAACAAAGCACCAGGCCCGGATGGATTTGACGGGATGTACTACAAGACTTTCAGAGAGGAGCTAACGCCCCACCTGGTGGCACTCTTCAACTATTTGAGGCAAGGGAGACACCTGGGCCCAGAGATGGCCTTAGCTACAATCGTACTGTTGCCCAAGCCGGATAAGGATCAGCTCTGCCCTGAGAACTACAGGCCCATATCGTTAATTAACCATGACCTGAAGATTCTGGCTAAGATACTGGCGGCTCGGCTAAACCCTATTCTGCCCTCGCTTATCCACGCGGACCAAGTCGGGTTCATACAGGGGCGACAACTATTCGAGAACACCAGACGGAATGTGGATCTCATATGGAAACAAGCTACGACCGGAATTCCATCATTAGTGATCTCCATCGACGCAGAGAAGGCTTTCGATAGGGTTCGGTGGCAATTTTTGTTCTCAGTGCTAAAACACCTCGGCATTCCGGAAAGCTTCATCCAAGTCACGAGGGCGATGTAACACGATGTGAAGGCGCAGATACGGATTGCAGGGGCTCCGATGACTCCCTTCGGTCTACACAATGGAACCAGACAGGGATGCCCTCTCTCCCCACTCCTCTTCGTAATGGCCATGGAACCTCTTCTACAAGCGATCCGTAAGCATCCGGACATACGGGGGGTGAAGGTTGGTGGGGAGGAATTCACAGTCTCTGCCTATGCGGACGATGTCCTCCTTACTGTCACGAACCCGATGGAATCCATAGCCGCGTTACAAGAAGTTATCCGAGAGTACGGGGGCCTGTCCGGCTATAAGGCGAATATCCAGAAATCTAGCGCGATGCCTGTGGGTTTACAGGCGGATGAAGTATCCCGGTTAAAGGATACGTACAGTATGAGTATGGAATTAGACTCCTTGAAATATTTGGGGGTCCGTCTGACGGCTGTAACGGATCGCCTGGCACCCCGACTTGGTACCTCCGTTAATGGATGCTCCTAGCGCTTCCTGAGGACTCCAAGCACTCTGGCAGACACCACAATCACCGAACTGAAGAAGCATAGGAATCCTTTCTAGCATATGAATGCTGTATACAGCCGAATAGGAACCATACGAATAGGCTTGCACTCCTAGCAGTCAAACTGGAACAGCATACAATAAATCCTTCCCCCAATAATGAGACGACACTTCACTTTGAGGGTAAAACAGGAACTCTGGACTGGCTCATCCAGCCTGGCTTTTATTTCCATCTCACACATACAGGCCACACCCAGGGGGAGGCATAAAATAACCAATCCGAGATATGGTACAACCCACACATCCCCTCCCCTTAGCCTGAGAGATAATCCACTTATTATACAGTTTAAAACATAACTTTTACACAATATCTATAACTTCAAAACCATACATCACATTCACATACAAATCACATATTCAAACTCAGCATACTTTAAACATAAACACTTCCAAAATTCAGGCAAATCCCTCCAGGGGATCAAAAGGTACACGGAAGTCCTTTTATGACCGACCGCAAGCACATTTTCTTGCCCAAAACAGTTCCATGGATTTGGGCTGTGCGGTCGGTCAATTCCTGGCATAAAAACGGCTAAGTCCCATTCGAAGTGTGCCTGTACTTCGACTTTGGTCGAAGTGGAGTTCATGTTAAGGGTCGGCGGTGTTCGAAGTTAAAATGGCCGCCGCCACGTGGTCCTTTGTCCGATACCGGCCACTTCGACGACTTCGACAACTTCGGTAACTTCGACGACTTCGACAGCTTCGACTGTGTCCGAAGTGCCATATACAAAAGTACCAATCTGTCCCCAAAGTATTTAAAGGGCTAGGGACAGTATTATACAATCCACATGTAGTAGTTCTTAAAGGGTCAGTACATTATGGTAGCAGTCCATAAGCCCCAATTCAGTCCCTTAAAGGGCAATATCTCCCAGGGACCATAATCACTGGGCAGGAGGCTAGAAACCAGGCTTCTCCAGTTCTCAGTGGCGAGGTTGGTTCCGCCACAACGGCAGACCCAGGTCGCTTGTTCTCGAGCAATAACGAGCCTATGATAAGGACCCTGACCGGTGATATGGAAAAATGGTTAAACAAACCTATCTCTTAGCTCGGACGCATTCACTCGGTGAAAATGAATATTCTCCCTCGCATACTGTTTCTTTTCCAGGCTCTCCCGGCCAGGGTCACGAAATCTCAATTGATGCCACTACAGAGAGCGATATGCGACTTTGTGTGGCACAACAAGAGACATAGAATAGCCAGACAAATCCTATATAGACGCAAGGATAGAGGGGGGCTGGACCTACTGCACCTGTATTATTACTATTTAGCGGCCCAACTGTCACAGGTGGCTATGTGGCATTCCCCGGTCCGGGATAGGAGATGGGTGGAACTTGAATCTCTGCTGGCGGGCCTCGACGCCCCTCAGTTCGCATTATGGGTGCCGAAAGCGCACAGGCCCATCTCAAGGGCGATTTGCCCGGCTATCCTTAACTCCCTGCGAGTATGGGATGCGAATTGTGTCAAATTTGGTCTGGCTTCATCTCCATCCCCTATGGCTCCGATCCTTCGAAACAGAGTTTCCACCGGGTATGGCTCCTAGGGACTTCCGTAACATTGAACGGGCGGGGCTGCAACGTATTTACCAACTGTATAGAAATGGGGAGATCTTACCGTTTGAGGACCTTCAGCAACATAACCATATGACTCCTGCAGATTTTTTCAGATACGTTCAGATCAGGGACTTCGCCAGGAAGCCCAGTATTAAAGCAGCGGCGCAGGGACGGTTCACTTTCTTTGAGAGGTTGTGTAGGGATGTTTCTGCCCCTAAAGGTATGAAAACACTCCTATATGACCATATCAGCACCGAAACCAAGGAATGGGGTAAGTTGCAGTATACAGATAGATGGGAATCGGATTTGGGAGAGGAACTGGAAGGGATTGAGTGGCAGGAAATATGGGAGGCGACCAAGAGTGCTTCCATATGCGTCACACAACAGGAACAGGCATAGAAAACCTTACTCAGGTGGTATACTACTCCAGTAACCTTATATCACATGCGTAAGATAGATTCGGGCGATTGCTGGAGGGGCTGTGGATCGCGAGGCACTTACCTCCATATGTGGTGGGACTGCCCGAAAATCCGAGGATTTTGGAAATCTGTTGAAGGCCTTCTGACGCAGACGTTCGGGAGGTCCCTGGCATTAGACCCATGGATCTACCTGTTAAACAGAACTATTGAAGGATGGACGAGGAGGGAGCAGAAACTAGTGCGGGTGATTACCTTAAGCGCGCGCAGGACGGTAGCAGCGGCGTGGCTCTCTCCTGAGGGCCCGGCATTCAGGGGAGTGCTCTCTAGAGTGAGGGAGGGAAGAATCATGGAAGATCTGACAGCAAGAATAAGGGGAACAATAGCTAATTTCCAGAAGGTCTGGGAACCATGGGATTTGAGCGTAGTGGGTTCCGGTAGAGGCTGAGGAGCCGGGTATATGGTCTGGTCGGTGTATTGGCACTGAGCAGGGTGGTTCCGGGTGGTTTCAGTTCGCCTCGTCCGCCCCTGCCCACCCCCCCCCACCTTCCCCTTCCCCTTCTCACCTGCTTGTCTTGCCTATCTTCTTGCATCCCGTCTGTCTTTTCCCCCCTCCCTCCTTTCCCTGCATTGTCTATCTTCTTTTCAGTCATACTTGCTATGACCCCGGTTTCCGCGGATCTTATGCACTGACATTCAGGTGTATTGTATTGTTTCTCGGTATGTAGACTTATGCGCAAGCCTCACAGTTGTATTTTTCTTGCCTTACTTATCATGTGCAACTATACAGAATAAAAATCCTAGGTAGGAGGCAAGTGATGTAGAATTTATAGCGAGGCTTGGCAAGTAGGCCAATGGTAAATGTTGGGTTTACGAAACTGGACTCTTGCAATTTGGCTTCTGCGTAAGCCTCACAGCTGTATTGCTCTCGCTATGCCTATCGTGTGTTTAAGCTTAGAATTTTAAAGGAACACATAATCCACGAAGGGGGGAGAGTTATGTAGAATTCAAGCTGAGGCATGTGATGATGGCTAATGTCAATTATTGTGTCTATACGACAGATTTTTTGTATACCGGCTTCTGTGCAAGCCTACAAGTTGTACTGTTAATGCCTTACCGATCGTGTGCAAAAATAAAGAATTAAAAAAAAAAAAAAAAGAAAATGAAGGAAAGGGACCTCAGTTAGGAAAAAGAACAAATGAGTAATTTATTACATGTGAGTTTACAGTAGAAGAGGTTCTATTTCAACTGTCAAAAGTAAAGACAAATAAGTCGATGGGACCTGATGGAATACACCCAAAGTTATTAAAAGAGCTTAGTGGTGTAATTGCACAACCATAAACAGATTTATTTAACCAATCATTGTTAACAGGAGTAGTCCCAGAAGATTGGAAGTTAGCGAATGTTGTGCCCATTCACAAGAACGGTAGTAGGGAGGAGTCGGGCAACTATAGGCCAGTAAGCCTTACTTCAGTAGTGGGGAAAGTAATGTAAACCATGTTAAAGGATAGGATTGTTGAACATTTAAAAACACATGGATTTCAAGATCAGAGACAACATGGGTTTACTCAGGGAGATCATGTCAAACTAATTTTATTGATTTTTTTGATTGGATAACTAAAAAAATAGATCAAGGTGGTGCAGTAGGCATTGCTTACCTAGATTTCAGTAAGGCTTTTGACACTGTTGCACATAGAAGGCATATCAATAAATTGCAATCTAAGTTTGGATTCCAATATTGTTGAATGGGTAAGGCAGTGGCTGAGTGACAGGCAACAGAGGGTTGTAGTCAATGGAGTATATTCAAAGCTTGGGCTTGTCACCAGTGGGTTACCTCAGGGATCTGTACTTGGACCCATTCTCTATTTTTATTAGTGATATTGCAGAAGGTCTTGATAGTAAGGGATGTCTTTTTGCTGATGATACTAAGATATGTAACAGGGTTGATGTTCCAGGAGGGATAAGCCAAATGGCAAATGATTTAGGTAAACTAGAAAAATGGTCAGAGTTGTGGCAACTGACATTTAATGTGGATAAGTGCAAGATAATGCATCTTGGACGTAAAAACCCAAGGGCAGAGTACAGAATATTTCATAGCGTCCTAACCTCAACATCTGAGTAAAGGGATTTAGGGGTGATTATTTCTGATGACTTAAAGGTAGGCAGACAATGTAATAGAGCAGCAGGAAATGCTAGCAGAATGCTTGGTTGTATAGGGAGAGGTATTAGCAGTAGAAAGAGGGAAGTGCTCATGCCATTGTACAGAACACTGGTGAGACCTCACTTGGAGTATTGTACGCAGTACTGGAGACCGTATCTTCAGAAGGATATTCATACCTTAGAGAGAGTTCAGAGAAGGGCTACTAAACTGATTCATGGATTGCAGAATAAAACTTACCAGGAAAGGTTAAAGGATCTTAACATGTATAGCTTGGAGAAAAGACGAGACGGGGGCATATGATAGAAACATTTAAATACATAAAGGGAATCAACACAGTAAAGGAGAAGACTATATTTAAAAGAAGAAAAACTACCACAACAAGAGGACATAGTCTTAAATTAGAGGGACAAAGGTTTAAAAATAATATCAGGAAGTATTACTTTACTGAGAGGGTAGTGGATGCATGGAATAGCCTTCCAGCTGAAGTGGTAGAGGTTAACACAGTAAAGGAGTTTAAGCATGCGTGGGATAAGCATAAGGCTATCCTAACTATAAGATAAGGCCAGGCACTAATGAAAGTATTTAGAAAATTGGGCAGACTAGATGGGCCGAATGGTTCTTATCTGCCGTCACATTCTATGTTTTTATGTTTCTAATAACCCTGTCAAATTGTAAGCTAAAAAAAGCCAAACTGGAAACACAGGCAAACTATTTCCCCGCCCCAGCTAAGTATTACCCAGTTTTAGCTCTCTCAACTTTCAGGGGAGCTTCTGTTAGTATTTGCTGGATTTATGTATATCTATGTATATTTATTTATGATTATTTATGTATATTTCTGTCATACTGGTTGTCTAGGTGTTTAACATTTTCTTCCCGAGGTTTCCCGCCCTCCCCAGCGGCAAACCCCTCCCTCCCTCACCTCGTCGAGTAGTTTATTACCCGCTCACCTCACGGCAACCCGGTTCCCCTTCCTTGGGACACCCCACTGGGGCTGTTTATCCCGGCGCGGGTATTCCATAACGAGCGCCACTCGCGCATGCGGTCGTACAGCGCGGCGGCCATTATCAGTGCCTGCGCTGACAGGAATTTTGCACCGCTTTTCCCGGCGCCCTGAGGGGCGGGCGCGACCGGATTGGTTGCAGGCTGTGGCTTGCAGCTTTCCAGTGCTCCCTTGCGGCCATTCTGGAGGGAACACTCGGTAAGCTGACAGCCTTTTTGCTTGTGCCTTGCCCTGTCACTCCTAATTTGCCACATAGGTATAGTACAGGCATATATACATATAAACATATATAATTCTTGTGCATTAACTTGCTTCCACTGGTAATAAGTGGGTTGTCCCTGGCTTTGCTAGTAGTACTGATTCAGGTGCTTTGGTTAATATGCAGACCCCCAAGGATCAGGAGGTTTTCACCCCTACTGCTACCAATAAGGGCACCAAACACAGCGTGTCCCCTACAACACGTCCAATCTCCCCCCAGGGAGAGGACGTGGCATCTATGGAGCAACTGAACTCAGAAGAGTTCCATTCACTCCTAGATGCGACAATGACCAAATCGGTTACCCAGGCCATATACACGGCGATGGGGACAATGTCAGATAACCTGACCCAATCCATCAGCAACGCCATCTTGGCATCTGGCCACAACCCTAGCGGCCTCCGCTCCAAGATAACAAGCCTGCTTCCCACAGCGGCCGCAAGGCTACAGAAAAGACCCACCATGTGGACAAGCACACCTCCAAAACGATTATGATGGACAGGTTGCGCCCTGTCACTAGTGAGGACGTGGGCCCCCCCCATGTAAACGAGCCACCCGCCGGGCAAAAACGGTGAGGGCATGGAAATGGGCAAAAGCCCTAACAGATGTATCCGACTCTGATTCGGACCCTGAGGAGGTATTGAGCAAGCCCGAAGAAAGTGGCTTTATTGACTCGGAGAACTCTTCTCCAGATCGCAGCCTGGCAGTAAAACCAGCCAACACTGATAAGGTGGCCGCGGACGATAGCGGCCAGAATTAGAAAAACCCTGGATAAAAACACCAGGAATAAACTTAGGGCGGAATGCCCACGCCCGACGGTCCCCGATATGGCTTGTGCCACACCAGAGGTGGACCCAAAGAAAGGACTAGATTACTCCCTGCGCCACTGCCAGGACAAGGTGCTTGACTCCTTGGGCCCCAGCGCAAAAATTTTCGACATGGTCGAAGCTGCACTCTCCGATGGCACACCAGTGGACCTCTTGGCTATCCGAGAGTTGGCCCAGCACTCTATTTGCCTCATCGGCAACTCTAACGCTGCGTTAAGTACGGAGAGGCGTAAAGCGATCCTCATGAAGACTGACCCAAAACTGGTCAATATGGCCTTATCTGAGCCTGGGCCACAGGCAAAAGGCCTCCTTTTCGGAGACAATTTCGTGAAGGAGTTGGGCACTTATGTGAGCACATTTACAGCTCTGGACAAGGCGCAAACAAATTTAAAGAGAGTGTTCTCTCCAAAGGTTTTTGGGGGGGCTGGCAGACACCGGGGCCGTCTGTCCAGCCGTCCATCACGGGGCTCCTACCGGGGCTACCGAGGCCCCACTACATCAAGGTTCCCACAGACGGAGACCAGAAACCCCTCACCCTTCTTTCCAGTCAGGGGCAGATCATGGCAACCCAGAGGACAAAGGGGCGCCACGTACGGCCTTATGGTAAGTGCTCTTCCTTTTCCCCCTTCTTGTACATCATATGTGGGGGGCAGACTATCCCAATTTATCAGGGCATGGCACAGACTCACGTCCGATGCCTGGATTCTCAACACAGTTTTAGGGTACCACATAGAGTTTGTGCAAACCCCAGTCCAATCCGCAGTGCCACGGCGGACGGTGTTTACCCCACAGGACAGGGAACTCGTGTTGAGGGAAATCAGAGCACTAATGGAGAAAGGCGCGATCTACCAAGTCGCACCTCACTCCCCTGGTTTCCTGAGCAACCTTTTCCTGGTTCCCAAAAAGGGTGGTGGAGTAAGGCCGGTGATCAACCTACGCCCACTCAATGCATATGTGCAATATCACCACTTCAAAATGGAAGGGATTCATTGCCTGCGAGACCTTCTCAGGCTGGGGGATTGGATGGTCAAACTAGACCTACAAGACGCCTATCTCACCATCCCGATCGCGAAGGAGTGTCATCACCTCCTCCAATTTCAATGGAACGCAAGGACGTGGAGGTTCCAGTGTCTGCCATTTGGCCTATCATCAGCACCATGGTGCTTTACAAAACTGTTGAAACCGGTGGTGGCACTTCATATATTTGGACGATATGTTGATCATGGCACAGGATGCCCTCTTACTTCAACAACACCTATCCTGGGCGATATCTCTCCTACACAATCTGGGATTCCTAATTAACTGGGAGAAGTCGGTGCTAATCCCCTCCCAGTCCATAGAATTCCTAGGATTCAATATAGAGGCAGTCCAAGGGACCCTAAGCTTACCGCTCACAAAGATCAAAACCATCAAGGAGGAGATTCGCAGAACGTTGGCTCGCCCAACGCTCATCTTGAGACAACTGGCCAGGATAATTGGACTCCTCTCGGCCTCCATACAAGCGATCTTCCCAGGACCTCTGCATTACAGGGCCCTACAGAGACTAAAAGCCGCTCAGCTACACTCAGGTCACTCCTACTCAGACTCCGTTCCACTCGATCATACAGGCAAGGAAGAACTGAGTTGGTGGCTGCACCACATGGAAGCGTGGAACGGCAGAGCAATCTTCGGCACTGCCCCAGATTGCATAATAGAATCCGATGCCAGCACGCGAGGTTGGGGAGCGCGTGGTGGTCATACCTCCACAGGCGGAAGATGGTCCTAATCGGAAAGGGAACTACACATCAACAGCCTGGAACTCATGGCAGGATCATTCGCTCTGAAAAGCCTCTTAGGTCCCAAGACACATTGCTCCATCATCTTGAGGATGGACAACATATCGGCAGTATGCTACATCAACCGTCTCGGCGGCACCAGGTCCAAAATATTGGCAGATTTAGAAACAGAATTCTGGCAGTTTTGCTTGGAGCGCAACATATCAGTACGAGACGAATACATCCCGGGGCTCTCGAATACCGTAGCGGATTGGAACTCCAGAAACCTGCGAGATGCCAGCGACTGGTGCCTGGACCGCGGGGCGTTCCTACGACTACAAACACTTTGGGGCCCAACATACATAGACCTGTTTGTGTCTCGACTGAATACGCAACTCCCAGAGTTCTTCAGCTGGAGACCAGATCCGGAGGCCTTAGCAGCGGACGCATTTCTACAACCATGGCCAAACAGACGACTGTACGCATTCCCCCCTTTCGCTCTGCTGGCCCGGACCTTGGTACACCTCAACCGTTCACGGACATCCCTGGATCTCATAACGCCATTCTGGACAGCACAGCCCTGGTTCCCTTCACTCATGGAAATGTCTATAGACCTTCCCAGACTGCTTCCCGAGAATCCACATCTCCTTTCAGACCCTGAAGGGAACCCACATCCACTGATGGTGCAGGGACAACTCAAGTTGTTAGCGTGGCTCCTTTCCGGGGACCCTGGGTCGTGCCAGACGTTCCACAATCAACTCTCGAACTACTGGCGGGAGCCTGGGCTCCAGGAACAAGGAGATCCTACAGTTGGGCTTGGAACTCATGGAGTGGTTGGTGCATGGAACAACAAGTGGATCCCGTATGTGCCCCTGTGAACTACCTGTTACGTTTTCTTACACTTCTATACGACCAAGGTCCAGCGTACCGGACCATTAATGTCTACAGATCAGCGATCTCCGCTGGACACAAGGGTATAGAAGGATCCCCAGCAGGTAAACACCTCCTGGTATGTAGACTCTTACGTGGCATTAGATTTGCAAGACCACCACAACCTCGATATACATCAGTATGGGACGTGAACCTAGTTTTAACCTTATTGGAAAAATGGCCACAGAACTCAAATCTCACACTAAAACAACTATCAGCGAAATTGGCCATGCTCTTCTGCCTGATATCATGCAAAAGAGTTTCAGATGTCCGAGCACTGGATGTTGATGTACGCTCATTTACCCCAAAGGGAGTGACATTCAACATCTCCAGACGTACTAAATCAACGATCTCATCAGTGTCATACCCAGCATTCCCTCACAATGCAAACCTATGTCCAGTGGCCTGTCTCAAAGAATACGAGAAATGGACACAGGCATTTCGAAACACTAGGCATCGTGAATTGTTTCTGGCAATTAACACACCACACCAACCAGTATCTATGGTAACAATAGCCCGTTGGGTGAGATGGATAATGACCTCTGTGAATATAGATACCTCCATATATGGGGCACACTCCACTAGAGGAGCCATGGCCTCTACGGTTTTTACTTTGGGATGCAGATTAGAAGACCTTTTGAGAATGGCAGACTGGTCCCGCGAATCCACCTTCAAGGACTATTATTTTCATCTTACAGACCATGTATCATCAAAAGTGATTGCACAGCTTTAAACTAGCATAATATGAGCCTCCGTGTCCTTTAATAAAATTACCAGATTTTACTAATTACATGACGTAAAGTCATGATTTTATAAAGGACACGGAGGCGAATATTAGCCCACCCGGTAAGTATCTCATTTTCTACCAACTAAAAGAAAATAATTAATTCCCACCCTGGTAAGTCTTAGAATTGAGAGTCATCGTTGGGTTTTGTCTAGATTCAATTCGGTTATGTATGACGTAAAAATATTGCATACATAAGCAACTACAGCATGAAATTTAGTCTGTAGACAATAACACATATGGTACGAATTATTCAGTATCACCGTGACAAATAGTTTCTAGACCACATATTACCATTTCCTTTCTCTATCCCATTTCAGCTTGATGCGCAACAGTCGACATCATGGATGACCGGTTATCATCACAGTTCCCGCGGATAAGTTTACCAGATCCATTTTCATATGGAGGAGTGCGACGCAACGACGACCGGATATGTTGTTCCAGTTTTGTTACTCAAGTTTAATAAAGGATTAAGCTTCGGCATGACCAAAGAAAGAGGGAAAGTTAAGGTCACATGGGTGGTTATTGATATGTGGACTGTTCCCATTAGTTAAGGGTATAATGTTATGTTAACCCTTTGAGTACTTGTTTCTAGTTTTTTTTTTCTATGAATGTCTTATACCTTTTCTTTACTGCCGAGGTATAATAAAGAAAGAGACAAGCATAATATTCGCCTCCGTGTCCTTTATAAAATCATGACTTTACGTCATGTAATTAGTAAAATCTGGTAATTCCCTGTTGAATTCTATACATGTCACAGCTCTTCTCATAATACTTTACAAATTCCCAGTTTGTCGAATAAACTAATTATAATTGGTGTCTCACACTAGCTCAATCCTTAAAGGGACACTCCAGGCACCCAGACCACTTCTGCCCATTGGAGTGGTCTGGGTGCCAACTCCCACTACCCTTAACCCTGCAAGTGTAATTATTGCAGTTTTGTATAAACTGCAATAATTACCTTGCAGGGTTAAGTCCTCCCCTAGTGGCTGTCTATTAGACAGCCACTAGAGGACACTTCCTGATTATAGCAAGGATTTTCCTTGCTAGAGCGTCGCTGGACGTCCTCACGCTGTGTGAGGACCTCCAGCGTCGCTCTATTCCCCATAGGGAAGCATTGAAATTCATTTTCAATGCTTTCCTATGGGGTGCGCGCATGTGCATTAGGTCTCCTCGGCCGGCGGGCGAGATCAGTCTCGCCCACCGGCCGACGTAAGCAGAAGGAGGAGCGGCGGGGGACATGTCGCTGCCTCTGGTAAGTCACTGAAGGGGTTTTCACCCCTTCAGCAACTGGGGATTGGGGGGTGGGAGGGAGAGGGACCCTCCAGGGCCAGGAAAACAGATCGTTTTCCTGGCACTGGAGTTTCCCTTTAAATCTGATAACTCTTGGGAAATCCCACATTCTATAAACCAACATAACACACATTACATCTAGTCAGCCACCGCCAATCTTCCTGTGTCCCTCACTGCTCCCACATTCCCACCTTCCCTGAAAACTATCCAGCTACTGTTGTTCAGCCGAGGTTCAATAAGAAACCGTGGCTTTAACTTCAACCACCAGGTGATGCCTAGCTTGTTATAGCAGTTCTACCTGAATCAGTAGTAACATTGCCAGCGGCTTCTATTTGCGAAGTGATTCCCGCCAAAACCAGGAGAAGAAGCGCTACTGCCGCCATCTTGGCCTCTGTTTATGACGTAAGTGAGCGCGAAGCGCCGGCTGTCATAGTGATCGCTACGCGAGCTTCTAAAATGACGGCGCTGGCTGAGGTTTGACACGCAGGCTGTTTAGTGTGCATGCTGAGCGTCATGGTAAAACCTACTGAACAGCAAGGGTCAGTTATTCACTGTGTGAGGGCCTCTGTACACTCCACCCTTATGAGTGTCCATTACAAGTATCCCTTTTTTTTTTTTACAAGACTCCATTTCCCAACCTCCTGCTTCCCTGAAATAAAAGTGTCCATAATGGTCCCTGCTTGTCTTCCATGTGAGAGTGTCTCTGGGTCAAGATCCTTTCATGGAAATCAGAGATGTGTGGCTATTGCACAATATTTTAAAGATTCGGATATATTGTTAACACTATGTGTGTCCTTGGGGATTACAGACCCATCATGGTTTAATGTACACACACACACACATACATACAAATATACACACACACTGGTGAAATATAACTGCTCTGCACTATGTAGAATTACTATTCTCATGTTCAAATACATTTTTAGTCAAGAGGCATGGTGTGGCATGATAAAGCAACAGGACAGACACCATAACAAGTTAATCAAAATTAAGTTGTTATGGTGCAAATAGGTCAGTGACTTTTCCAAACCTATAGGTGTTAAACCGTTCACAAACTGTTTAACCCCAAAGTGTGATTTACAGCGCTGTTCTTTTGTGTAGCGATCGCCGCCTGGTTTCTGAAATTCATCTAGACTAGAGGAAGCACTTGTATACCGTAGTATAGTGCTAATGGCATGTTCTCATCCCCTAATTCATGATATATTTTATACTTCTCTCTCTTATCATTCAGCATTGACTATTCTTGAAACACTGCTGCAATATTATTAGAGGAAGGAAAGCGAGAGAAAGTTTTTCCATTAATTTATTCTAAAATAAAAATCAAAAAACTGGTTACTATCAGGGCCGGCCTTAGGCAATTAGGCGCCCTGTGCGAAAAGTCTTCACGGCGCCCCCCCACCAAGTTGCCTGAATACAGCAACACACACAGGCACCAGGGATGTGTGTATCGCGAGGCAAACAAGGCATCTGCTTTGGGCGGCACTTTCCAGGGAGCGGCAAAAAAAGCCACGCCCAAATCCCCAGGCAGATCCCTTGCTTGCTTCGCGTCCTGGGGGGCTCAAGAGCTGGCCGGCTGGCCACTTTTGAGCCCCCCGAGGCTGGCAGCGGGCAGCGAAGGAGCATACTCACCTGAGCTCTTTCTGCTCAGCTCCCTCTGTGCCGCGTAATGAAGCCGGAATATGACGTCAGTCCGGCTCCCGGCATCACTAAGCGCCGCCTACTCAGCCTGTGCGCCCCCTGCCTGCCCGCCCAGCAGCCACACTGGACTGCAGGTAAGAAATCCACTCCAGCTCTCCCAGGGAGGCTGGGTGGATATAAAATAAAATGTAAAAAATATTAGTTTGTGAGTGTTAGTGGAAATGTCTGTGTGAGTGTGTATGTCTAAGTGAATGTGTGTGTGTGTGTGTCTGTAAGTGTGTGTGTCTGTAAGTGAATGTGTGTGTGTCTGTGTTTATGTGTGTGTGTGTCTGTGAGTGAATGTGTGTCAGTCAGTGAGTGTGTGTGTCTGTAAGTGAATGTGTGTGTCAGTGAGTGAGTGTGTATGTGTCGGTCAGTGGGGGCGTGCGTCTTTCAGTGAGTGCGTGCGTCTGTCAGTGAGAGTGTGCATCTGTCAGTGTGTGTCCAACTAATAGTGTGTGTGTGTGCATGTCATTGTTTGTCAGTGTATATGATAGTGTGTGTCAGTGAGTGTTTGTCTGTCAGTCAAAGTGCGGCCTTGACAGGAAGGGGTGGGGGAAATTTAAACTCGGTTACAGGCATGTACACACACACACATACAGGCACAGGCACACACAATGGCACAGCTACAGCGACACACACAATTAGAGTCACAGACAGACAGTCACACAGACTGACAGTTATACACACACACAGGCAGTCACACACACACACAGATAAACAGTCGCACACACAGGCAGGCAGTCACACACACAGGCAGGCAGTCACACACAGACAGACAGTTACAGACAGACAGACACAGGCAGGCAGACAGTCACACACAGGCAGTCACAAACACAAAGGCAGTCACACACACACAGGCAGACAGTCACACACACAGGCAGTCACACACGCAGGCAGTCACACAGACAGACAGTTACACACAGACAGGCAGTCAAAAACACACAGACAGACAGTCACACACACACACACACACACAGGCAAACAGTCACACACACACTTACCTCTTTCCAGTGGATGCAGTTAACTGATGGGGAAGCAGGGACTCCTTCCCTCTTCCTGTGCAGCAGGGGCTTAGGGAGGTGTTGCGGACCGTTTCACACACAAGAGGATAAAACCCAGTTTA
Source organism: Pelobates fuscus (assembly GCF_036172605.1). Taxonomy (NCBI): domain Eukaryota; kingdom Metazoa; phylum Chordata; class Amphibia; order Anura; family Pelobatidae; genus Pelobates; species Pelobates fuscus. Next base: position 405,719,406 of record NC_086317.1, on the reverse strand, counting down.
GGCGATAATCCCCTTTCAGATAGACCAGCAGCTACTGCAAGCACCAATCTCCCGAACTGCAAACTGTACGAATCTTCCAACTCCCGAACTGGAAACACACGAACCCTGGAATAGCTGAACAGGAAAAGCATACAATCCGCTTACACTCCTGGCAGTCAGCATACAATCCAATTCCCCCAATAACGAGACGACACTTCGTTTTGAGGGTCAAGCAGAATCTGAGGCTGGCACACCCAGCCTGGTTTTTATTACAGTTGTTGAGAATACAGGACCGCCCACAAGGAGGGACAAAACAACCAATCAATACACACAGACACTCCCACACAAAATCCTCCCCTCTGCCTGTAATATGATTACTGAACACAATGGGTAATCTCATTATCACAGGCAGAAGAATACAGTTTTATAAAACATATCACAGGGAACCCAAAACATGCAATAACCCCATATAAACCCCGTATATCCTCAGAACCAGGGGATCTGGGTGAACCACATATCCAAAATTCACCCAGATCCATTCAGTAGTTTGGAAGATACAGTTTAATGCAGATTCCGCAGAACATATACAGATTCTATAGAAAATATATATAATGTGTCCCCTGTTGTATAGTTTGAAACTACTGCACGATGTCTTTGTGTACCAAATACCGGCGAGATGGCACCGTGTAGAAAAGTCACAACAATGTCTGTGAGTTAAAATGGCCGCCATCCATTGTTCTCACCATGTGCTTCATCCATTGTTCTCACCATGTGCCTCTGATACATGAAATGGTGGCCACCCAGTAACTCCACAGTATGTCTCCAGATGATTCTTAAAGGGCCAGTAGCAGCATAATATAATACAACATGCCCAAATCAGTTTCTTAAAGGGCAATCTATCCCAGGGCCATAGTCACAGGGCAGGAGGCCAACAACCAGGCTCCTCCAGTGGACAGTGGCGAAGTTGGTTTCGCCACACTTCTCCCCTTTACCAACTAGACTAACAGGGTATCTGACCTCCTGCCGGTCAGTGCCCTGGTTAGTCCAGCAACCCACCCACAAAACAGAAATAGCAGTACAGCCCACCCACAATAACTGGTTACTACACCTGGGTAGAGGAGAACTTTGTCCATGTCCAGGTGCCTCACCACAACTGTGTGGGGAACTGTTAGGCTGCCTTGGTGGGTTGCTGAGTGGGCAGAGACCAGCGGTACTCTGCCCTGATGCCAGTGCTACCACGGAAGTAGCCTGGTTGGAGCCTGGTCGCTGGAGGGGGAGACCAACTGTCTCCCCTCTGGATACACCGCTCTGTGGCTGGGGGGCAGGACCGACCATCCTTACCCCTTGTGCTGCCGGTGCAGAGACTACGGTCCCCTCTGCATCGTTGGGGGGCACAACATCTCCCCTTTGTGGGCTAGGCTGCCGCTGGAGAGAGGGTGTAACAAGCTCCTCTCTCTGGACTGTCAACTGCCGCTGGGGAGAGGGGGTAGCAGGCTCTTCTCTCGGACACTTTCTCTGCTGGTGGAAAGGGGAACCAGCTGTCTCCCCTTTCATTATTTTGTCCTGCTGCTGGGATGCGAGACTGACGGTCTCTGCTCTCTTTAGGACACTGTCGCTGGGGAGGAAGGACGGCACCTTCAGCTCCCTGGGGTGCACTCTGCCGCTGGGGAGGAAGGACTGCACCTTCAGCTCCCTGGGGCACACACTGCCGCTGGGGAGGAAGGACGGCACCTTCTGCTCCCTGGGGTACACACTGCCGCTGGGGAGGAAGGACGGAACCTTCTGCTCCCTGGGACACACACTGCCGCTGGGGAGGAAGGACGGCACCTTCTGCTCCCTGGGGTACACACTGCCGCTGGGGAGGAAGGACGGCACCTTCTGCTCCCTGGGACACACACTGCCGCTGGGGAGGAAGGACGACACCTTCAGCTCCCTGGGCTACACACTGCCGCTGTGGAGGAAGGACGGCACCTTCAGCTCCCTGGAACTCACGCTGCCGCTGGGGAGGAAGGACGGCACCTTCAGCTCCCTGGGATACACACTGCCGCTGGGGAGGAAGGACGATACCTTCTGCTCCCTGGGACACACACTGCCGCTGGGGAGGAAGGACAGCACCTTCTGCTCCCTGGGGTATACACTGCCGCTGGGGAGGAAGGACGGCACCTTCAGCACCCTGGGACACACACTGCCGCTGGGGAGGAAGGACGACACTTTCAGCTCCCTGGGGTATACACTGCCGCTGGGGAGGAAGGACGACACTTTCAGCTCCCTGGGGTACACACTGCCGCTGGTGAGGACGGCCGACACCATCAGCTCCCTGGGTTACACACTGCCGCTGGGGAGGAAGGACGACACCTTCAGCTCCCTGGGATACACACTGCCGCTGGGGAGGAAGGACGGCACCTTCAGCTCCCTTGGACACACACTGCCGCTGTGGAGGACGGCCGACACCATCAGCTCCCTGGGTTACACACTGCCGCTGGGGAGGAAGGACTGCACCTTCAGCTCCCTGGGATTCCTTTTTGGCCAAATCTACTAGGGATTGCAGGTACTCTCCTACTAGTTTCCTGGCGAGCTGCACGTCTCTCTCCGGGGGGTTGGGTCCATAGCCAGACAGCACCTCATTAACCTCTCTGTCAAACTCCTCCTGAGTGTAGTCATATGCCATGCTTGCTCTGCTGAAGTTGATTCTTTTGTAGATAGGGTTGCTGTACGGGTACTAGCGTTGCCCTCAATTTGTAATCCACGGAATGGTGTTGCCCTGTAGCTGTCCTTCTGGGCTGTGGGAATGATCCCGCCGCTTGCCACCAATTGTAACGGACCGTTTCACACACAAGAGGATAAAACCCAGTTTAGGCGATAATCCCCTTTCAGATAGACCAGCAGCTACTGCAAGCACCAATCTCCCGAACTGCAAACTGTACGAATCTTCCAACTCCCGAACTGGAAACACACGAACCCTGGAATAGCTGAACAGGAAAAGCATACAATCCGCTTACACTCCTGGCAGTCAGCATACAATCCAATTCCCCCAATAACGAGACAACACTTCGTTTTGAGGGTCAAGCAGAATCTGAGGCTGGCACACCCAGCCTGGTTTTTATTACAGTTGTTGAGAATACAGGACCGCCCACAGAGAGGGACAAAACAACCAATCAATCTGTACAATACACACAGACACTCCCACACAAAATCCTCCCCTCTGCCTGTAATATGATTACTGAACACAACGAGTAATCTCATTATCACAGGCAGAAGAATACAGTTTTATAAAACATATCACAGGGAACCCAAAACATGCAATAACCCCATATAAACCCCGTATATCATCAGAACCAGGGGATCTGGGTGAACCACATATCCAAAATTCACCCAGATCCATTCAGTAGTTTGGAAGATACAGTTTAATGCAGATTCCGCAGAACATATACAGATTATATAAAAAATAATTACTGTATAATGTGTCCCCTGTTGTATAGTTTGAAACTACTGCACGATGTCTTTGTGTACCAAATACCGGCGAGATGGCACCGTGTAGAAAAGTCACACCAATGTCTGTGAGTTAAAATGGCCGCCATCCATTGTTCTCACCATGTGCTTCATCCATTGTTCTCACCATGTGCCTCTGATACATGAAATGGTGGCTATCCAGTAACTCCACAGTATGTCTCCAGATGGTTCTTAAAGGGCCAGTAGCAGCATAATATAATACCACATGCCCAAATCAGTTTCTTAAAGGGCAATCTATGCCAGGGCCATAGTCGCAGGGCAGGAGGCTAGCAACCAGGCTCCTCCAGTGGACAGTGGCGAGGTTGCTTTCGCCACAGGAGGTATTAGCCCCGCCTCCGCCTCACGATAAGCCCCGCCGCTCGATAAGCCCCGCCCTCTCTGCCGCGATTTTTTTTTTTTAATAGACCCAGGTGGAGAATAATTAATCCTCCACCCGGGTACCTGTTTTAGCGTCCCTGCACTCCGGCCATGTGCAAGCTGTGTCGGCTGTCAGGGCGCCCCCTGGTCCATGGCGCCCTGTGCGGCCGCACAGCTCGCACACCCCTAAGGCCGGCCCTGGTTACTATACAGGACTACGGTACTTTTTCCTAGGAGAACAGAAGTACCCCCCCTACAGTCCGTTACTGTTTCCATGCCTCCTTTTTGTTCCTTGCTAGCCTGTTCCTTTTATTAGGCATGTGCATGGGGAAAATGTTTGGCTTGGTTCGGCATTCCGAAATTCGGGACTTCGGGACTTCGCCACTTCGGATCTTAGACACTTCAGAACTTCGGCAACTTCGGAACTCCGGCATTTCTGGACTTTTGTTGCAGCCGCTTGGTAGATAACTCCCTAATTCCCACGGTATTAGGGAGATATCTACCAAAAGGCTGAAAGGAGTAGGGGCATAATTTACTAATACTTAGTAATCTTTATAATTCAGACCGAAACGAATTGCACATGTCTACCTTTTATACTTTTATTTATTGCTTTATTCAGGAAGTCCATCTTTTCCGTTCCCAATACTCTTAACTTCTCTCCTCCTCAAGTTTAATCTGTCTCTTAATGTTTAAAGTGCCTGATTTGTCTCTACACGGTGTCTTCTGTAATTAGTGTGCCACATTTTTTCTTGTCTAATTACATCCAGTTACACACTCTTCTATTTCTGTTAGACACGTACTATTAGTTTCATTATGCATTGAATTTGGTAGTTTGGAAGTGTCCACATTTCCTAATAGACAGAAACAAAAACAAACTAATTCGGAACAAATCAAAACAAATTTTTTCATACCCATTCACTTTAATAAGAATAGCAAATTAGAGAGTTGTCTACTAAACGTAAGGAGCAAAATTAAAGGGACACTCCAGGCACCCAGACCACTTCTGCCCATTGGAGTGGTCTGGGTGCCAACTCCCACTACCCATAACCATGCAACTGTAATTATTGCAGTTTTTTTTTAAACTGCAATAATTACCTTGCAGGGCTAACTCCTGCTCTAGTGGCTGTCTACTAGACAGCACTTCTGGGATTATAGCATAGATGTGCTATAGCCTCGCTGGACGTCCTCACGCTATGTGAAGACCTCCAGCGTCGCTAAAATCCCCATAGGAAAGCATTGTCAATGCTTTCCTATGGGGAGGTCTAATGCGCGTGCGCGGCATTGCCGCGCATGCACATTAGGTCTCCCCCGCCGGCGGGCGTGATCAGTCTCCCCGGCTGGCTGACGTGGTGACGGGGAAGAGTGTGGGCGGACCAAGAAGCAGCAGGGGTTTTCCTGGCACTGGAGAGTCTCTTTAAGAAAAGGCTTTTAGTTTGTTCTTTCAGCTGTTTAACCCCTTAGTGACCAGACCATTTTAAAATTTTCGTACCGTTAACCCCTTCAGGACGGAGTCAATAGTGCACGTTCTGATCAAAACAAAATGTAAACAAAAACTGGAATTTGCGCTATATGTCTGTTCAACCGTAGTTCCCCTCTTTCAAATTATATGCACCCACACTTATTATATATCATTTTGTTCAGGAGAAACAGGGCTTTAATCTATCATTAACTATTCATATATGGAACATAATTTATTATGAATAAAATAAAAAAAAAAGGTGAGAAAATAAGATTTTTTTTTAAATTTGTATTTCCGTCTGCCATTTTAGCTGTGAATGTCATAATACTGTTAGGTTTTACTGCAAAAAAATGCGCATATTTGTAATCAGCGATGTCTCACGAGTACAACAGTACCCCCCATTAACAGGTTTTATGGTGTTTTGGAAAGTTACAGGGTCAAATATAGAATGTTCCATTTTCAAATTGAAATTTTCCAGATTAGTAATGTTACCTTTGAGACGGTGTGGTAGCCCAGGAAAGAGAATTACCCCCATAATGGCATACCATTTGAAAAATTAGACAAGCCAAGGTATTGAAAGTGGGGTATGTTTAGTCTTTTTTAGTAGCCACTTAGTCACAAACACTGGCCAAAATTAGCGTTCATATTTGTTTTTGTGTGAAAAAAGCAAAAAAATAATATTTGGCCAGTGTTTGTGACTAAGTGGCTACTAAGAAAGACTGGACATACCCCACTTGCAATACCTCGGGTTGTCTACTTTTGCAAATGGTATGCCATCATGGGGGTAATTCTCATTCCTGGGCTACCATACGCTCTCAAAGGCAACATAACCAATCTGGCAAATTTCAATGTGAAAAAAATGAAATGCAAGCCTTATATGTGACTCTCTAACTTTCCAAAACACCATAAAACCTGTACATGGGGGGTACTGTTATTCTCGGGAGACTTCACTAAACACAAATATTAGTGTTTTAAAACCGTAAAACATATTACAACAATAATATAGACCATAAAAGTGCCGTTCGCTTGTAAAAAATTTGAAAAACGTCACTTTTACCTAAAATATCATTGTTGTAATACAATTTACCAGTTTGAAACACTAATATTTGAGTTCAGTGAAGTCTCCCGAGTAAAACAGTACCCCCTATGTACAGGTTTTATGGTGTCTTGGAGAGTTACAGGGTCAAATATAGTGCTTGCGAATTAAATTCTCTGCACTTTCTCCCTGTGTTGTCAGGCATGTCAATCAAATTTTAATTAATCAAATCACATAATTACGTTAAAAGATTATTTAAATATACACGTAGAATTTTAATATATATGCATTTATAGGTATTTAAATTCTACGTGTATACTAATGTAATCTTTTCTGTAATTATATGTATTTATCTATATATATATATTTGCGGTTATTTGTATTTTATACAACGATAGATACCGTATTTATCGGCGTATAACACGCACTTTTTCTCCCTGAAAATAGGGAGAAAATCATGGGTGCGTGTTATACGCCGATATCCTACATTTACTTACCTGTCTTGAAGCGTGGGCCGGCTTCACAGCGCGCACCGCGGAACTGGAACTTAAATTTCAGGTTCCGGTTTCCAGGGGGACTGAAAGGAAGTGTGCACACTATTGTGTGCACACTTCCTTTCAGTCCCGCCGGTACTGGAACTTAAATTTCAGGTTCCGGTTTCCGGCGGGACTGAAAGGAAGTGTGCACACTATTGTGTGCACACTTCCTTTCAGTCCCGCCGGAAACCGGAACCTGAAATTTAAGTTCCAGTTCCGCGGTGCGCGCTGTGAAGCCGGTCCACGCTTCAAGACAGGTAAGTAAATATGGGACAGAGGGAAAGTGCACTAGGGGACACTATGGGAGGGGGGACACACTATGGGGTTGGAGAATACTATGGGGGGGGAGAATACTATGGGAGGGGGGAGAGAATATTATGGGGGGGAATACTATGGGAGGGGGGAGAGAATACTATGGGAGGGGGGGAGATTACTATGGAAAGGGGGGGGAACACTATGGGATGAGGGGGGGGAATACTATGGGAGAGGTGGAAATTTCCTGGAATTTCCTTCTGGAAATGAGGTGCGTGTTATACGCCGGGGCGTGTTATACGCCGATAAATACGGTATATATAGAATGTCATTCTAAGTGTATTTTGTTACCGATATATATATATTAATAACAAAATACAGTTAGAATGAAATTACATATGCATATATAATTTATATTAAATTTTGTTTCAATATTTTATTTATTTATTTTATTATTTTATTTATTTATTATTTTAATTATACGTATTTATATATAATATATATATGTACATCTATTATATATATAATATATATACATATTATATATATGTAACGTCATTCTAAGTGTATTTTAATATTAATTTATATACTTAATATTAAAATACACGTTGCATGACGTTACATATATATAATATGTATATATATTATATATATAATATATATACATATTATATATATATATATATTAAAATATATTTAATTTGGGGGCGTGTCTTGGCCACCATCTTAGATGGCCACGTTTTAGAGAGGCTCCTGGACAAGGGGGGCAATTTCGTCCATAAAGCACCAATTTAATTTCAATGAAGAAATTCTACATATAAATACTAATAACTAATATAATTCCTAACATGGAGAAGCTTAAGAAGGTTGAAAAATCCGCACCTGTCACGAAGAAAACGGGAGCAGGAGCTGCTGTGGTGAGTAAGGGTGCCCAGGCTCACTCCCCTGCTTCAAAATCCGGCTCGCGGCTTGTTTCGCCGCTTAAAATATCGTTGGTGGCGCCGGGGAAATCCCTCCCCACCTCCCTCCCGGTCTCCCATGCCAAATCGTATGCCTGTGCGGTCGCGACCCGCTCGCGGCATCCAGAGAGCGGCGGGACCGCGGCCGCACTAGCCGACACCTCTGTGTGCGGCTCAGAGTGCTCCGAGCACTCAGCATGCTCGGAGCACAGAGCTGTGTCTCCCGCGAGCGGCAAGGACCACCCAGCAAGCCGCTCACGGTCTCAGCATAGAGCAGCCCGGTCACTCACTTACAAAAGTGACCGGGCTGCAAGTAAAGGGGAGGGTAGTGTGAGGTCTCGCTCCCCATCGGGATCCTCGGCCTCCAGGTTGTCGGTCCCGGTGGGGGGGGGCTCTGCTATCCGACCCCAAACTCTTAAAGGCACAGTAAGGGCTATGGAAAGCCCAGAGGACCAAAATATGGAAATAGGAGCTGAAATGCTCCAAACAAGCACTTTCTCTGCACTACCACAGAGAAAAGGTCATGATGCCACAACAAAGATGGCTGCCAGACCAGACAGTGTGTATTCCACTCCCAAGATGGCCACTGCCACCTCCAATATGGCTACCACTACGTTTATAGCAGCGACTTACAATCCTAATATGCCACCTGAACTGGCAGATGATCTGCCACTATCAGCTGGCATGATAATACAACTAATTAAAGATTTGAGAGTCGATCTGAAAAACGACTTTAAGAAAGACTTTGACACTTTGTATGGAGCCATGGAGGGCATTAATCAGCGGACGGAGATAATAGAGAATAGATTGCACTCTCAAGAGCAATCTCACCTGGATCTGGTTGAAACTGTAAAAGAGCTTCAGAAACAAGTATACCAACAGGCGGAAAAATTAGCGGACGCCGAGGATAGAAGTAGGCGTAATAACCTAAGGATCAGGGGGATCCCTGAAAATATAGACTCTCTGGAATTACAAAGTTATTTCCAGGCAATGGTGAAGTCAGCTCTACCAACTGCTAAAAATACGGATCTACTACTGGACCGCATCCATAGATTGCCTAAACCCGGTAATGCACCTGCAGCTGCACCCAAAGATGTGATAGTGAGATTTCACTATTACCACATTAAAGAGGAATTTCTGGGTGCAGTACGCACGTCAGGTCTCACGGGGGACTATAGTGGCATGAAGGTCTTCCAAGACTTCTCTGCCCAAACAATGAGGCGACGCAGAGAATTTCAACTTTTTACCGCGGAACTAAGACGAAGAGGGATAAGATATAGATGGGGATTCCCGGTTAAAGTCCTTTTCCGCATGGATGGCAGGAATTTCATAATCACGTCGCCTGAGGAAGGAATGGAACTCATCCAATCCATGAATAGGAGTCATGTATCGCCTCATAGACTGTCGCCATCTACTCCTCTGCAGGCCAGCAAGAGAAGCAAATCGGACACTTCCTGAGTTTCCAGTTCATAGGGCTACAGTCTCCATTTTCCACGGTTGTAAATCGTTCGACACTTCAAGTTCAGATGTTCTTCCTATTTTCACTAAGGATTTTTTATTTTTTTTTATTTTTTTTATCTTCATGATTTTTCTCTATTGATTTTTATGGCCTGGTTCTGAGAAAACTTTATCTCTGCAACAGGCTTTCGAGTCCTGCTCCAGTCTGGAGTTTTAGCGGGATTACTTTTGATTTTATCTTGTTACTCCTGGTTATGACTGTCCTTAGAGTTTGCACACCAATGACTATTTGACATAAGACTTAACGGTTTATTTCAGAAACCGATTTGACCACTTTCCAAACTTTTACAATCAATATTATTTTATGGTGCCTTGTTTTTTTTTGTATATCATTACATATTTCATTTTATTAATTTTTTTTTTTTATTGTTCTGTGATTTTTGTCATTTCAAAACGTCATATTTTACAGCTGCCTCTTTGTTTTATTTTTTTTTTATTTATTTATTTTTTTTGTTTATTAATATTGCTCCCCTTGTATCCAGCAGCCTTCTCTCCCCCCAACCTGGGCCTAATACCCTGAGATGGAGAGACTTTTTTTGCTCTCCCTCATGGCCCTTTTTCACTGTTTGTTTATTTCCCCTGATAGGGGTATATACCCAAGTTTTTTGTACCCCGTTGATATTTTTATTTTTATATTTTCTTTGACCATCCATCCTTTAAAATTTGGTAGAAATGTTTACAGACCACGAATCACAGAAATACCTCATACAAAAATGCATATTATGTGGCATCAGCGACTTGCACAAATTCGTTCATTTATTCCCGTACACACATGTACACATCTTGAGTTTGTTGTGACGGTATTGTTGGATGTTTCTTTATTGGAAGGCGGTTGTTCGGACTCTCACAAAGTTGAATGTCCTTTTACTCTTTATCAAGCATTGCTGTTCCATAAATTATGGTTTTAAAATATATGTCATTTAATGTGAGAGGCCTGAACACCGCCCACAAAAGACGCTTACTATTCAAAGAAGCAAAATCCAACAAATCAGATGTCATCTGTGTACAGGAAACGCATTTTAAAAATGATAGAACACATAAGATTATGTCAAAGCTTTTCCCAGTCCAATATCATAGCACTTATAAATCCAAGTCTAGAGGTACATCGATTTTCTTCCACAGGAATGTAGCATGTTTGACGAACAAAGTCATGACGGATGATGAAGGGAGGTATTTAATATGGATAGGTTCACTTAACACTATTGAATATACCATAGTGAACGTGTATTTTCCCAACACCGGTCAGTTGCAGTTCTTCAGGAAATTGATGGACTTAGTGAATGAGAATGTGAGAGGCAGCTTGGTAATGTGTGGCGATACGAATTTTGTTATGGACGGTGAATTGGATAACGCTAGAGAAGACAATGATCAACAACATAGAGGGGACAGCGACAGATTGGCAAACAAATGTTCCAAATACATGATTGAATGTGGTTTATATGATTCCTGGAGACTGATGCATGAGAATGAAAGAGATTTTACGTATTATTCTGTTTCTAAAAATATGTATTCCAGGCTGGACAGGTTTATGGTCCAGAACGCTTTAATTCCGCACATCTTGAAATCTGATATCTTAGACATTAACTGGTCTGACCATGCTCCAATCATAATGCATATTGACGAAATTGTTTCTTCAGCCCCGAATAGATCCTGGAAATTAGGCGATTATTTATTAAACGATGTTGTGGACAGATCATTGACGGAGAAAGCTTTGAGCGATTATTTTGTGGAAAATGCCTCACCCGAGGTTCCTGGCGAGGTGTCTTGGAATGCGCATAAGGCTGTGTTAAGAGGTCATTTTATTTCTAGAGCGTCTCACCTGAAGAAACTTAATAGCAATAATTTAAGAACATTGGAAAAAGAACTGTACAATTTGAACCAGGCCAATAAATGTGGTCCCTCGTCTTCCATATCAGCAATGATAGGAGAAATTAAGGCTAAAATTAACAAAATTAATTTAGATCGTACATCTCTTATGGTGAGACGTCTCAGGAAAACGTTTTACTTAAAAGGCAACAGGGCCTCTACTCTTTTGGCATCCAAACTCCGGCATGTGAATGCACAATCAAAAATAGCGTATTTACTTGATGATCAGGGGCGAAAAGTGTTTCATCCTACTAAAATCAGTGACATGTTTGCAGAGTATTATAGTAAACTTTATAATTTAGAATGTGATTCGAACCTTACCCAGCCTTCTGCAACAACCATTGATAAATTTTTAGACAGAGTGACATTGCCTCGGCTGTCTCTAGGACACTTAGAAAGCTTAGAATGTGAAATATCAGCGAAAGAGATAGCTGAGGCGATCAAACTTATGCCATCCGGAAAAGCCCCTGGTCCCGATGGATTCACTATTTTATATTATAAAACTTTTCAAGAAATTTTAATTCCCCATATGACCAAATTATTCAATTCCTATAAGTCCGGGGGAACGATGCCAGAGGAGTCCTTGTGCGCACGAATAGTCACCTTGCCAAAACCGGGAAAAACTCCTGATAGATGCCACAATTTTAGACCCATTTCCCTAATCAATAATGACTCAAAGATTTATTCTAAAGTTCTTGCAAATAGATTAACCAACTTAATCCCATTGCTAATAAATAAGGATCAAGTGGGTTTTGTAAAGGATAGACAGGCGCCCGACGGGACTAGAAGATTCATAAACTTGATTCAGCACATCAATATGACCAAAACGCCTTCATTGCTTCTATCTCTAGACGCAGAGAAGGCGTTTGACAGGATACATTGGGGATATTTATGGAGAACGTTGGAAAGATTCAACATACCATCATCTTTTATCACAGCAATTAAGGCGCTATATTGTGCACCTTCCGCCCATGTCTCAGCTTCCGGTTTCACATCTAAAACGTTTTCTCTAACCAATGGAACGAGACAGGGGTGCCCTTTATCTCCAATTCTATTTGTTTTAGCAATAGAACCCCTGGCTGAACTAATTAGAACAACCCCACAAATTGCAGGAATTGTTGTTAAAGAATCCGCTCACAAAATTGGCCTGTTTGCAGATGACATAATTCTAGCTGTCAAACACCCAAAAGAATCTTTGAGCCACCTAAAAGACATTTTAACTCAATTTGGCGAGGTATCGTACTACAAATTAAATGAGTCTAAGTCTCAGGCCCTCCCATTTCATTTAAAAAATTCGGAAACCATTGCCCTTAAGAAATTATATTTATTTGATTGGAGAGCTGACTACATGGAATACCTTGGCATTAATTTATGCAAAAATTTGGTAAATATGCATAATCACAACTTGAGGAAAGCATGGTCGGACCTACAAAAGGAGATGGAGAGATGGGGCGGAATGGAACTTTCCTGGCTGGGGAGGGTCGCATCTGTTAAAATGACGATACTACCAAAAATTCTATATTTTTTTAGGACCATCCCTTTGTCCATCCCATTATCATTTTTTAATAAAGTTCATTCGACAATGATGAAGTTCATCTGGGGGAATAAGCCTGCTCGTGTGAAGCTCACTTCCTTGCAGCACCACAAATCGAATGGCGGTATCGGTGTTCCCGATGTCCGCAAATATTATTTCGCCACTAACGCTGCAGTGGCTGTGAGATTTAATAATCAGGTTGATAAACCCAGATGGATGGAAATAGAAGAATCAAAAATCTTACCGGTTAGATTGTCAGAATTACCCTGGTTAAATTCTAAGACAAGACCTGGAATTACGAAGTTATTTTTATCCACCAAGACTACACTTAAGGCCTGGGATATTGTTTTTAAAAATGATCATTCTCCCAGCTTATATAGAGCAATGCCTATTGAGTTATTGAAAGATTATATCCCATCCTTAAAAATAGAACTGTTGAAGGAATGCTCTATAACTAATCTTGACAATTTTTTTCACGGCAATGCTATTCTTTCTTTGGAAAAATTGAAACTTAAGTATGGATTAACGAATGTATGTGAGTTGGATTGTAAGGTAATCATTGACAAATTGAAAGAACTATATAAGGTACCTGAAACAGATAAAAACTATAAAACGCTTGAGATGTCTCCATTAGAGAAAGCTTTTTTATGCAGCCCCACTAGTAAAGGCATGATATCCTTATGCTACTCGTTTTATAACGCCAAGCCCCTAGTTAAATTAAAACACATGTTGTCATGGGAGACGGAGTTGGGTGCCCAGTACGATCTAGAAGAATGGTTCGGTTTTTTTAAAGCTTTAAAAGGTATTTCGTATTGCACCGACCACTTTGAAAATCATTATAAAATTTTATATCGTTGGTACCTGGCCCCGTCTAGATTGCACAACATGAACAATATGTATTCTGACCGGTGTTGGAGGGATTGTGGGGGTGTGGGCAATATGGCCCATATCTGGTGGTTCTGTCCTAAATTAACTAAATATTGGAAATTGATTCACGACCTAATTATTAAAGTGGACAGGACCATTAGCATTTTAACCTCGGAACTAGCCTTATTTAAAAAACTCCCGGAGTCCATTAATAGATCGGACAAAATAATCATAGGTCACATTTTGATCGCTGCTACATCCTGTTTACCTAGACATTGGAAGTCCCAAGATGTGCCATCTCTCAGGGAAGTTTTTAATTTGATTCTAGAAAACAAGGCACACAAATTATCCCATAGAGCTCATATGCGTGGTTTCCCAATATTAAAATATAATTGGGATAAGTGGGAAGAAAAAATCAAAGCAGCATATGGTCTTTGACATATTGTTATTAAAGTGCATTGATGTAAAAACATATTTTTTTTAATTTATTTTTTTGCCATACACTGTTATGCCTATTTTAATACTGGATGGTTATTCTCTTCCATTTCCAAGTTCCCCTTCCCTTCCTACCCCCAAATACAATGTTTATATTCTTGTTGTTATACAAATATGTAAAACTTTAATAAAAATTATTTGAAAAAAAAAAAATATATATTTAATTTATTTTTAAACATGTTTATTTTATTTTTTTTACACCTCCTACCAGCAGGGGGACTGTCTGATATTTCAAACAGTCCCCCTGCTGGCAGATCCATAGCCAGCTATAGGGGGCCATGTGATCGCTCTTTGAGAGCGATCACATGGCCCCCGGGGGCCTCATTTGCCGGAGGGGGGCTGCCTGGGCTCTCAGGCAGCCCCCCAGAAGAGGATCGCGGCGGAGGTGAGTAGTTGCTGGCTCCTGGGGGCTTAAACCGTTACGGCGTTCCATGCCGCCGCAACGGCTTTAAAGCCCATTTAAAGCGCGACGGCATGGAACGCCGTAACGGCGTTAAGGGGTTAAGGTACATTTTTACATTTCTGCGGTGTTTGTGTTTAGCTGTAATTTTCCTCTTACTCATTTACTGTACCCACACATATTATATACTGTTTTTCTCGCAATAAAATAGTCTTTCTAAAGATACCATTATTTTCATCATATCATATAATTTACTATAAAAAAATTATAAAATATGATGAATATTTTTTTTAAAAAACACACTTTTTCTAACTTTCACCCCCAAAATCTGTTACGCATCTACAACCGCCAGAAAAACACCTGTGCTAAATAGTTTCTATATTTTGTCCTGAGTTTAGAAATACCCAATGTTAACATGTTCTTAGCTTTTTTTGGTATAGGGCTATAAATACAAACACTTTGCTACTTCCAAACCAATTTTTTTCAAAATTAACACAAGTTACATTGTAACAGAGATATCTGTCAGGAATCCCTGAATAATCCTTCACATGTATATATTTTTTGAAAGAAGACAACCTGATGTATTAATCTAGGGGGTATTTTGACTCTTTTCATGCAACCACTTTACCACCAATCTATGCCAAGTTAAAAAATAATTTTTGACACATATAGCAATTGAAGAATATGTGTATGGAGAACTTTAAGGATTGCTGCCAAAGCACACCCCAATATGTGTTCAGCAAAATCTCTTGAGTACAGTGATACCCCCCATTTATAGGTGTGTCAGGTTCTCTGGGGGCTAAAAGACCTTATTTGGAGGGCGTGCATTCCAGTTTTCCAACTTGGAATTTTCACAGCTGGCCATCATGCACCCATGTCCTATTTGGGACATTTTTGAAGCCGGACAATGTAATTTACCTCCATCAAACCATATATTTTTGAAAAGTAGACACCCTAGGGTATTTCAAATGGTGGTATTTTAACACTTTCCATGCACTAATTCTACCACCAGTCTTTGTTAAACGTTTGTGTAGTCTTTTTTTTTGTGTTATTTTTCACACACATTCTAATTTAGGCATGGGTTTTTAGCTCCTTTTATGTTATGTTATCAATGTTATGTTGTGTTATTATTTATATAGCGCCAGCAAATTCCATGGCACTTTACAGTGGGTGGACGAACAGACGTAGTTGTAGACACACAGGAACAGAGGGGTTAAGGGCCCTGCTCAATGAGCTTACATGCTAGAGGGAGTGGGGTAAAGTGACACAAAAGGTAAGGATGGTATTAGACTAACGGCAGTTGCAAGAGAGGAATCAGTCGGGAGTTATTAACAGTTTAATTGATAAGCTTTTATGAAGAAGTGGGTTTTGAAGAAGTGGAGACTGGGTGAGCATCTAACAGACGAGGGAAGTGAGTTCCACAGGAACGGTGCAGTCCTGGAGAAGTCTTGAGGCGAGCATCAGAGGTTGGAGTACGGACAGAAGATAGACGTAAGTCTTCAGCAGAGCGTAAGGGCCTAGACGGGACTTACTTGGCGGTGTATTAGTGAGGATAGATAGGTGGGAGCAGCATTATGTAGAGATTTGAAAGCAAGAACCAGAATTTTAAATTGAGCCCTATATTTTACAGTGTAGGGACTGACAGAAAGGTTAGGATTAGGAGGTGCAGGCAGAAAGGAAGTTGAATCTGGTATTCATTATGGACTGTAACGGCGCAGGTTGGGAGCACGTAAGACTACTGAGAAGGGGATTACAGTAGTCAAGGCGAGAAAGCACAGTGCATTGGGCCAGCACCTTAGTCGCATCTGGCATTAAGTAGGGTCGGATACGCATAATGTTTTTGAGATGGAAACGACAGGATTTGGCGATACACTAAACATAAGGCGTGAAAGAGAGGTTGGAGTCAAAGAGAACACCTAGGCAGTTAGCCTGTGTGGTTGAGCTGATGGTAGCACCGTTGACTTGGAGGGAGACAGACACAGGAGTAGCAACACTTGAGGGAGGAAACACTAGAATTTCAGTTTTGGTCAAGTTGAGTTTAAGGAAGTGGGCAGCCAACCAGTTGAAATAGCAGAGAGGCAGTCAGAGACACTAGTCAAGAGGGACAGGGAGAGATCAGGAGAGGACCGATAGATTTGCGCGTCAACCGCATAGAAATGATATTGGAAGCCAAAGGAACTAATGAGTTTACCAAGGGAGGCAGTATAGAACAGTAGGGGACCAAGGACTGAACCTTGGGGGCACCAACAGAGAGGAGTTGGGAGAAGAAGCAGAGCCAGAGAAAGAAACACTGAAAGAGTGCTAGGAGAGGTAGGAGGAGCACCAGGAGAGAGCAATATCTTGTAGACCGATATTGCAGAGGATGAGAAGAAGCTGTTGATGATCAACAGTGTCAAAAGCCGCAGAAAGGTCAGAGAGAATTAGGATAGAGTAGTGTGGCGAAACCGACCTCGCCACGTGTGCTTGGAGGGGGCTGCTTGCCCGCCTCTTGCCTTTGGACTATGGCCCTGGGAGATTGGGCCCTGTTACAAAACGTATTCGGCCCTAACAGAGTGCATGTCACTCATTCTGGCCCTTTAAACACAGTGGGGCCATTCGGTACTTGCCCTGTGTGAGCAGTGATACCCCCAGATAGCTATGCCGTGGAGCCTATTCATATAATGAAAGACTATGGGAAAGACTTTGGCTCCATGGCAATTAAACTGTATTTGTGTGGTCTGCGTGCCATTCACCTAATGTGCACGCAGACCTGAGCTATCTGGGGATATGTTACATGTCTGTGTTTAATGTATAAAAAGTAACTTTAGATATTTTAAAACATAATCCTGTATTTAGGTCCCCACATGTGTAATGGAGTTTTGTCTTTGACCTGGGAGATAATTGGATTACTTCTCCAATTATCTCCAGGGCAGAAGGGAGAAAATACTGCCAACCAGGGGGAACAAAAGATACTTTTACTAACTTTTGAACCCCTGGTCTGATTCATGCCATTTTTTAATATGTTGTTCCCCTGAATGGATTGATTGTGGATATGTATTTTTATGAGAATGCGATGTATGGTTTTAAAGTTACAGAGTATGTGTGGAAACTGTATTTTTACTGTATGTAATAATTATGTTAATTGCTTATCTGAGGGGAGGGGATGTGTGGGTTGTACTGTTGCTTGATTGGTTGTTTTATGCCTCCCCCTGGGTGTGTCCTGTATGTGTACAACTGTAATAAAAACCAGGCTGGGTGTTCCAGACCTCAGATTCTGCTTGACCCTCAAACCGATGTGTCGTCTCGTTTTTGGGGGAATTGGATTGTATGCTGACTGCCAGGAGTGTAAGCGGATTTATATGCTTTTCCTATTCAGCTATTCCAGGGTTCGTGTGTTTCCAGTTCGGGAGTTGGAAGATTTGTACAGTTTGCAGTCCGGGAGATTGGTGCTTGCAGTAGCTGCTGGTCTATGAGAAAGGGGGATATCGCCTAAACTGGGTTTTATCCTCTTGTAAGTGAAACGGTCCGTTACAATTGGTGGCAAGCGGCGGGATCGTTCCTACAGCCAGAAGGGCAGCTACAGAACACCAATTCCTTGGAGTTACAAATTGAGGGCAACGTTAGCACTCGTGCAGCGCCCCTGGCAGCAGAGGTATCCAGCGACTTGGAGCAGACAAGTATGGAAGGCTCTGACGCTGAAGATTATGGGCTGGCCGAGGTGAGGCAGCGAGTGGCCCAGTATGGGGGTTATGTATCCATGGAGATATTCCAGGGGATCTGGAACCAGGTCATGGCTAAGCGAAACTCAAGGATGGACGGAGAGTATGCTCAGTGGAAAGAGTGTTACAGCAGCAGAGTAGAGGCTGCATCCGAGGAGCTTAGCCGTCTTCCCCTGAGACGGCAGTGTGTAACCCAGGGAGCTAAAGGTGCCGTCCTTCCTCCCCAGCGGCAGAGTAAGTCCCAGGGAGCTAAAGGTGCCGTCCTTCCTCCCCAGCGGCAGATTGTATCACAGGGAGCTAAAGGTTCCGTCCTTCCTCCCCAGCGGCAGATTGTATCACAGGGAGCTGAAGGTGCCGTCCTTCCTCCCCAGCGGCAGTGTGTGTCCCAGGGAGCTGAAGGTGCAATCCTTCCTCCCCAGCGGCAGTGTGTATCCCAGGGAGCTGAAGGTGTCGTCCTTCCTCCCCAGCGGCAGAGTAAGTCCCAGGGAGCTAAAGGTGCCGTCCTTCCTCCCCAGCGGCAGATTGTATCACAGGGAGCTAAAGGTTCCGTCCTTCCTCCCCAGCGGCAGATTGTATCTCAGGGAGCTGAAGGTGCAGTCCTTCCTCCCCAGCGGCAGTGTGTGTCCCAGGGAGCTGAAGGTGCAATCCTTCCTCCCCAGCGGCAGTGTGTATCCCAGGGAGCTGAAGGTGTCGTCCTTCCTCCCCAGCGGCAGTGTGTACCCCAGGGAGCTGAAGGAGCAATCCTTCCTCCCCAGCGGCAGTGTGTGTCCCAGGGAGCAGAAGGTGCCGTCCTTCCTCCCCAGCGACAGTGTGTATCCCAGGGAGCTGAAGGTGTCGTCCTTCCTCCCCAGCGGCAGTGTGTACCCCAGGGAGCTAAAGGTGCAATCCTTCCTCCCCAGCGGCAGTGTGTATCCCAGGGAGCTGAAGGTGCCGTCCTTCCTCCCCAGCGGCAGTGTGTACCCCAGGGAGCTGAAGGTGCCGTCCTTCCTCCCCAGCGGCAGTGTGTACCCCAGGGAGCTGAAGATGCAATCCTTCCTCCCCAGCGGCAGTGTGTATCCCAGGGAGCTGAAGGTGCCGTTCTGCCTCCCCAGCGGCAGTGTGTACCCCAGGGAGCTGAAGGTGCCGTCCTTCCTCCCCAGCGGCAGTGTGTACCCCAGGGAGCTGATGGTGTCGTCCGTCCTCCCCAGCGGCAGTGTGTAGCCCAGGGAGCTGAAGGTGCAATCCTTCCTCCCCAGCGGCAGTGTGTATCCCAGGGAGCTGAAGGTGTCGTCCTTCCTCCCCAGCGGCAGAGTAAGTCCCAGGGAGCTAAAGGTGCTGTCCTTCCTCCCCAGCGGCAGATTGTATCACAGGGAGCTAAAGGTTCCGTCCTTCCTCCCCAGCGGCAGATTGTATCTCAGGGAGCTGAAGGTGCCGTCCTTCCTCCCCAGCGGCAGTGTGTGTCCCAGGGAGCTGAAGGTGCAATCCTTCCTCCCCAGCGGCAGTGTGTATCCCAGGGAGCTGAAGGTGTCGTCCTTCCTCCCCAGCGGCAGTGTGTACCCCAGGGAGCTGAAGGAGCAATCCTTCCTCCCCAGCGGCAGTGTGTGTCCCAGGGAGCAGAAGGTGCCGTCCTTCCTCCCCAGCGGCAGTGTGTATCCCAGGGAGCTGAAGGTGCCGTCCTTCCTCCCCAGCGGCAGTGTGTATCCCAGGGAGCTGAAGGTGTCGTCCTTCCTCCCCAGCGGCAGTGTGTACCCCAGGGAGCTAAAGGTGCAATCCTTCCTCCCCAGCGGCAGTGTGTATCCCAGGGAGCTGAAGGTGCCGTCCTTCCTCCCCAGCGGCAGTGTGTACCCCAGGGAGCTGAAGGTGCCGTCCTTCCTCCCCAGCGGCAGTGTGTACCCCAGGGAGCTGAAGATGCAATCCTTCCTCCCCAGTGGCAGTGTGTATCCCAGGGAGCTGAAGGTGCCGTCCTGCCTCCCCAGCGGCAGTGTGTACCCCAGGGAGCTGAAGGTGCCGTCCTTCCTCCCCAGCGGCAGTGTGTAGCCCAGGGAGCTGAAGGTGCAATCCTTCCTCCCCAGCGGCAGTGTGTATCCCAGGGAGCTGAAGGTGCCGTCCTTCCTCCCCAGCGACAGTGTGTACCCCAGGGAGCTGATGGTGTCGTCCGTCCTCCCCAGCGGCAGTGTGTAACTCAGGGAGCCGAAGGTGTCGTCCTTCCTCCCCAGCGGCAGTGTGTACTCCAGGGAGCTGAAGGTGCAATCCTTCCTCCCCAGCGGCAGTGTGTACCCCAGGGAGCTGAGGGTGCAATCCTTCCTCCCCGGCAGCAGTATGTACCCCAGGGAGCTGAGGGTGCAATCCTTCCTCCCCAGCGACAGTGTGTACCCCAGGGAGCTGAAGGTGTCGTCCTTCCTCCCCAGCGGCAGTGTGTCCTGCAGGGAGCAGAGACCGTCAGTCTCACACCCCAGCAGCAGGACAAAATAATGAAAGGGGAGACAGCTGGTCCCCCTCTCCACCAGCAGAGAGAGTGTCAGGGAGAGGAGCCTGTTAACCCCTCTCCCCAGCGGCAGTTGACAGTCCAGAGAGAGGAGCTTGTTACACCCTCTCTCCAGCGGCAGCCTAACCCACCAAGGGGAGATGTTGAGCCCCGCAACTGTGCAGATGGGACCGTAGTCTCTGCACTTACAGCCCAAGGGGTAGAGACGGTCGGTCCTGTCCCCCAGCCACAGAGCAATGTAGCCAGATGGGAGACAGTCGGTCTCTCCCTCCCACAACCAGGCTCCAACCAGGCTACTTCTGCGGTAGTACTGGCACCAGGGCAGAGTACCGCTGGTCTCTGCCCACTCAGCAACCCACCAAGGCAGACTACCAGTCCCCCACACAGCCGTGGTGAGACACCTGGACCTGGACAAAGTTCTCCTCTACCCAGGTGTAGTAACCAGTTATTATGGGTGGGCTGTACTGCTGTTTCTGTTTTGTGGGTGGGTTGCTGGACTAACCAGGGCACTGACCGGCAGGAGGTCAGATACCCTGTTAGTCTGGGGGGTAAAGGGGAGAAGTGTGGCGAAACCGACCTCGCCACGTGTGCTTGGAGGGGGCTGCTTGCCCGTCTCTTGCCTTTGGACTATGGCCCTGGGAGATTGGGCCCTGTTACAAAACGTATTCGGCCCTAACAGAGTGCATGTCACTCATTCTGGCCCTTTAAACACAGTGGGGCCATTCGGTACTTGCCCTGTGTGAGCAGTGATACCCCCAGATAGCTATGCCGTGGAGCCTATTCATATAATGAAAGACTATGGGAAAGACTTTGGCTCCATGGCAATTAAACTGTATTTGTGTGGTCTGCGTGCCATTCACCTAATAATGTGCACGCAGACCTGAGCTATCTGGGGATATGTTACATGTCTGTGTTTAATGTATAAAAAGTAACTTTAGATATTTTAAAACATAATCCTGTATTTAGGTCCCCACATGTGTAATGGAGTTTTGTCTTTGACCTGGGAGATAATTGGATTACTTCTCCAATTATCTCCAGGGCAGAAGGGAGGAAACCAGGATGCATTGTGGGGATGTTTTACTTTTCCTGTTTGAGCAGATTAAAATACTGCCAGCCAGGGGGAACAAAAGATACTTTTACTAACTTTTTATTACTGATTCATGCCATTTTTTAATATGTTGTTCCCCTGAATGGATTGATTGTGGATATGTATTTTTATGAGAATGCGATGTAGGGTTTTAAAGTTACAGAGTATGTGTGGAAACTGTATTTTTACTGTATGTAATAATTATGTTAATTGCTTATCTGAGGGGAGGGGATGTGTGGGTTGTACTGTTGCTTGATTGGTTATTTTATGCCTCCCCCTGGGTGTGTCCTGTATGTGTACAACTGTAATAAAAACCAGGCTGGGTGTTCCAGACCTCAGATTCTGCTTGACCCTCAAACCGATTATTTAAAAGCTTCACTACTGAAGGCAACAGAAAATTGCATTAGGCTTGTCAGTAAAAGCAAAAAATTCAAGAAACCACTGTGGTACTCCGCAGATGTGGCCAAAATAGTAAAAAACAAAAAGTTAGCATTTAGTAATTATAAAAAAAAACAGAGTAAGGAAGACAGAATGACCTATAAGATTAGGCAGAAAGAGGCTAAGCAAGTTATAAGAGCTTCCAAATCACACACAGAAGAGAAAATAGCACAGTCAGTAAAAATGGGGGACAAAACTTTTTTTAGATACATAAATGAGAAAAGAAAAGTAAAACAAGGATTAGTTAGATTAAAAACAAAAGAAGGAAGGTATGTAGATGAGGATAAAGGTCTAGCTGACTGCCTCAATTAATATTTTTGTTCGGTATTTACAGCTGAAAATGAAGGAAAGGGACCTCCGTTAAAAAAAAGGATAAATGAGTCATTTATTACACGTGAGTTTACAGAGGAAGAGGTTCTATTTCAACTGTCAAAAGTAAAGACAAATAAGTCAATGGGACCTGATGGAATACACCCAAAGCTATTAAAAGAGCTTAGTGGTGTACTAGCAAAACCATTAACAGATTTATTTAACCAATGATTGTTAACAGGAGTAGTCCCAGAAGATTGGAAGTTAGCAAATGTTGTGCCCATTCACAAGAAAGGTAATAGGGAGGAGTCGGGCAACTATAGGCCAGTAAGCCTTACTTCAGTAGTGGGGAAAGTAATGGAAACTATGTTAAAGGATAGGATTGTTGAACATCTAAAAACACATGGATTTCAAGATCAGAGACAACATGGGTTTACTTCAGGGAGATCATGCCAAACTAATCTTATTGATTTTTTTGATTGGGTAACTAAAATTATAGATCAGGGTGGTGCAGTAGACATTGCTTACCTAGATTTCAGTAAGGCTTTTGACACTGTTTCACATAGAAGGCTTATCAATAAACTGCAATCTTTGAGTTTGGATTCCAATATTGTTGAATGGGTAAGGCAGTGGCTGAGTGACAGGAAACAGAGGGTTGTAGTCAATGGAGTATATTCGAGGCTTGGGCTTTTCACCAGTGGGGTACCTTAGGGATCTGTACTTGGACCCATTCTCTTTAATATTTTTATTAGTGATATTGCAGAAGGTCTTGATGGTAAGGTGTGTCTTTTTGCAGATGATACTAAGATATGTAACAGGGTTGATGTTCCAGGAGGGATAAGCCAAATGGCAAATGATTTAGGTAAACTAGAAAAATGGTCAGAGTTGTGGCAACTGACATTTAATGTGGATAAGTGCAAGATAATGCATCTTGGACGTAAAAACCCAAGGGTAGAGTACAGAATATTTGATAGAGTCCTAACCTCAACATCTGAGGAAAGGGATTTAGGGGTGATTATTTCTGAGGACTTAAAGGTAGGCAGACAATGTAATAGAGCAGCAGGAAATGCTAGCAGAATGCTTGGTTGTATAGGGAGAGGTATTAGAAGTAGAAAGAGGGAAGTGCTCATGCCATTGTACAGAACACTGGTGAGACCTCACTTGGAGTACTGTACACAGTACTGGAGACCATATCTTCAGAAGGATATTGATACCTTAGAGAGAGTTCAAAGAAGGGCTACTAAACTGGTTCATGGATTGCAGGACAAAACTTACCAGGAAAGGTTAAAGGATCTTAACATGTATAGCTTGGTGGAAAGACGAGACAGGGGGGATATGATAGAAACATTTAAATACATAAAGGGAATCAACACAGTAAAGAAGGAGACTATATTTAAAAGAAGAAAAACTACCACAACAAGAGGACATAGTCTAAAATTAGAGGGACAAAGGTGTAAAAATAATATCAGGAAGTATTACTTTACTGAGAGGGTAGTGGATGCATGGAATAGCCTTCCAGCTGAAGTGGTAGAGGTTAACACAGTAAAGGAGTTTAAGCATGCGTGGGATAGGCATAAGGCTATCCTAACTATAAGATAATGCCAGGGACTAATGAAAGTATTTAGAAAACTGGGCAGACTAGATGGGCCGAATGGTTCTTATCTGCCGTCACATTCTATGTTTCTATGTTTCTTTCATTTTGCTTATATGCTTTTGAGAAGTCTAGTATTGTTTTTATTATTATTTTTTATCTCTACAATAAATCGTTATTTTTTTATATTAGTCCATATAGTCCTTTCTAGCCTCCAGGAACACTATGTGGGGAATGCTATCCCAATAAATTAGCATATTGCCAACAAACCTCAGAGCCAGGAATTCAAGGCTCTGTTTAAGGTGAGCATAATCATTACTATCTCACTATATTGTATACACTATCTGTACAATACAACCTATGAGGTTTTTTCTCTCTGCTTGTTCCATATCTTCGGGACAACATTGTTTGGGATAAAGGGATGTGTTGCTGCCTCAAGAGCAAAAAGGAGGTACTTACGGAGCCAATAGCTTATAGGCTCCAACCCACGTGAGTGGTTTCACCCAATTGCTACTATTATTCATTTTTTATTTTTGTAAACCATCTGCACTATATTCTCTTTTTTTGTTGTATTACTTTGCATGTACATTTGGACTCATTGTATCACTATGTTGGAGGGGTGAGTATACCCCTTCATTATTTATATCTATATTCATTATAGCGCTCCACTCGCTGGTATATTGTTTATACCTTTCTTTTTCTTGTAAGTCTGTCAATCTTGCATACAAAACTCTTTCAAGGATCTTGGATGCAAAAGGCAGTAGCAAGATAGGACGGTAGTTGGATGGGGAGTTAGGGTCAAGATTGGACTTCTTTAGAATTGGGGTTACAGTTGCATGTTTGAAGGGCGATGGAAATATGCCAGAGAGAGAGAGAGATTGAGAATTTTAGTGAGACGTGGAGAAAAGAGATGGCGATAGAGTACGGATGAAATGCAAAGGGAATTGGATCTAGGGAGCAGGTGGTGGGGCGGGAGGATTGGAGCAGAGCAGAAACCTCTTCCACTGTAGTGGGTGCGAATGAACATAGAACAGCAGAGGGAGTGAGGTTAGGGGAAGTATTGTAAAGGGAAGAAGAAAGATGAGAGATCTCTTCCCTGATTGCAGAGATCTTGTCAGTGAAGTGAGTTGCAAAGTCGGAGGCGGTCAAGTTAGTAAGTGGAGGAGGAACAATAGGGCGAAGAAGAGAGTTAAGTGTGTGAAATAGTCTTTTATGTTTGCGGGAGAGTGTGGTTATGAGGGTATGGAAGTAATTTACTTTTGCAGAGGAAAGAGACAAGCTGTATGAGAGCAGCATAAATCTATAGTGGAGAAAGTCAGACGCACAGTGAGGCTTTCTCCAACAGCGTTCAACATCTCCTGAGTACAGTGATACTGTTGTAGAATTATTAGCCCTCTAAAAAATAGTCTTAAAAGCATGCTTTGTTAGAAGGAAATGTGCGTCAGCGGAACATTAGATTCCTGTAGAATGAAACATTGTAGCCATTGAACAACATGATTTGTCTTAATAAAGTAAGTGTCAGCTAAAGCATAAAATGTATATTTACTAAAAGCCTTGAAAACTAACCTTGAAACTAACAGTGCCAACTATTCAAAATGGCTGCCAAAGCACCCCTCCCATCGAGTGAACACCTCGTGCTAACAAGATGGTGCTGGAATCCGGAGGAGAACTTTGTGACGACAGTAATGACATAAGATGGCACACCCAGTAGGGAGGGCATTTGAATGAACCACATAACACTTAACCAATTACTGATTTCTAATTCTATGTTATCTTGAATTCTCCAGTGATGTAATAATGCCTTTATAAGGGTCTGCGCACCCTCTTTTCATGCTCTTGCCATTACATTTTCTGAAGTTCTTTCATTAACCTGAACCTTGTGTCTCAGTGTGAATTTACTTCTGCGTGCACGCAACTTTATTATTTTTAATTTGGACAGGAACAGATAGTCATTCAAACTTATTGGTTTTCATAAAATAATCTACTACAATTCCACCTATGCATAGGTTTGTTGGGTTGTTTGGGGTGTGCAATGCAAAACTTCTGACGTGTTTTCAAATTTGACATATCTTCTTTGCCTATCTTCTTTTTTGGGGGCCTTTTTAGATATCCCAATTATTTTCTTGCCATGAGCGTGCATATATTTGAAAAGTTGACACCCCACGGTATGATGTGGTAATTTTTAAATTTTCATTTTTACACACACATTTGTGTTTTATTTAGGGGAGCCTGTTGTTGGTTATTGCAAGAAAACACCCCAGGTTGTTTTCTGCAAGGCCTCCTGTGTACACCCATGCCCAAGGTTCAGTTACAATTGTATGACTTGTAATTTGAGTTCAAATTGAGATTATTTCTTCTAGTAGGCCTAGCTTTAGCTTGGGGCTTATCACGCACCCCAGTTTTCTATATTGCCATGAAAGTGTATATATTTGAAACGTAGACACCCTGAGGTATTGTATATAGAGTGCTTTGATGCAACTGTTTTAGGCCAAAAAATTGGAGAAAGTGTGTGGTGGTAATTTTTCATTTTTCATTTTTACTAATACATTGCTTTTTGACTGTGATTTTAGGAGAGCCTGTTGTTGGTTATTGCAAGAAAGCACCCCAGGTTGTTTTCTGCAAGGCCTCCTGAGTACACCCATGCAATAGGTTTTCCAGGATTTTGAGACGGTTCAGTTACAATTGTATGACTTGTAATTTGAGTTGAAATTGAGAGTATTTCTTCTGATAGGCCTATCAGTAGCTTGGGGCTTATCACTCACCCCAGTTTTATTTATTGCCATTAAGAATGTATATATTTGAAATGTAGACACCCCAAGGTATTGTATATGGAGTGCTTTGATGCAACATTTTTAGTCCAAAAAATGTAAGAAAGTGTGTGGTGGTAATTTTTCAATTTTAATTTTTACACACACATTGCTTTTTGACTGTGATTTAGGATAGCCTGTTGTTGATTATTGCAAGAAAAGACTCCAGGTTGTTTTGTGCAAGGCCTCCTGAGTACACCAAGGCTCCCCCCCACCCTCCCCCCCCCCCCCCCCCCCATACATAGGGTAAACATAACAACAAAAAAACTCAACGGCAAATGTAAATATTTTGTATTTTTTTTAAATAGACCAGTGTGTGGTATTGTTTGAAGCAGTCCCAAATGCAGAGTCCAGGCTGCCCAGGGCTATCAGGACAGTGATATACAGTATCTTTTCTCTGCCCCCTCTGAAAACAGACTCTGCATCTTTTTTGGAGATTCTGCTTTGCCGCAGTTGGGGGAATTTTAAAACTAAAATGTGTAGCCCCAACTCTGCTCTCTTCCATCACCGCCCAGGGAGCAGGTGCATCACGGTACCCTTATTAGTATTTAGGGCCCCCACCCACCGCTCAGGGGTGGGGGACAGGGGGGAGGACATTAGGTCACCCCCTTATTAGTATTTAGGGCCCCCACCCACCGCTCAGGGGTGGGGGCCGGGGGGGAGGACAATGGGTCCCCCCCATTATTTTACTTTAGGGCCCCCACCCGGCGCTCAGGGGTGGGGGCAGGGGGGAGGACAATAGGTCGCTCCCCATTATTTTACTTTAGGGCCCCCACCCGCCACTCAGGGGTGGGGGCCGAGGGGGCAATAAGTACCCCCCTTATTAGTATTTAGGGCCACCACCCACCGCTCAGGGGTGGGGGCCGGGGGGGAGGGCAATAGGTCCCTCCCATCATTTTACTTTAGGGCCCCCACCCGCCGCTCAGGGGTGGGGGCCAGGGGAAAGACATTAGTTCACCCCCTCTTATTAGTATTTAGGGCGCCCACCCACCGCTCAGGGGTAAGGGGCAGGGGGGGAGGACAAAAGGTCCCCCCCATCATTTTACTTTAGGGCCCCTACCCACTGCTCAGGGGTGGGGGCCAGGGGGGAGGACAATAGGTCCTTTCCCCCATTATTTTACTTTAGGGTCCCCACCCGCCGCTCAGGGGTGGAGGCCAGGGGGGGCAATAGGTCCCGGGGGGGGGCCTTTTTTTTTTTTTTTAACAGTGAGCAACCAGAGGCTACTTGCGGTATAGCGAGCAGGGGCAAGATTTACTAATACTAAGTCATTTTTATTACTACATTTTTAACAATTCTATCCCTTCCTTGTATGTGTGTGTTGTGTTGTATATGTAATATATTATTCGGTACATATGTAACATGACTAGCTACTGTGTGATAATAAATGTGTCCGTTTATTGTTGGTAGCGTATTGATTTGGTACGTAAAATTGTTGTTTGGTTGTTTGACCTATAGAGGTCAGTGTTCAAAATGGATGTAGTGGTAATATCAATTACATGAAATTGAGCCCATGTGGGAGGTCTCTTTGTGTAGATAAAAAGGTGTAGCCTGTGATAGTAAAAGGCAGGTAATAAAACAGGGTAAATACAGTGAATCGCCAACATAGTAGTTTTAAACCCGAGGTTTTCCCCCGTTCGTGCCGTTTGGAACGCACGAACGGAAATAGCCTAATATAAAAGGATACATAGGAAGGTTGCTGTACAATAAAATGCAACTGCCCATCAGGCAAGATAATTTTAAAAACAATAGAGGGGGACGGGTGAAAACTCATTCGGGTTTATGCCTTAAAATCGAAAATACATAGACTCCGTTCGTGCGGTTGCCCGCATGAACAGAGGAGTCATACAAATAAATTATATCAGCTGGTTTCCCGTGCAGGAATACTAATAGTGGCAAACGGTTGAAAAACCGTTCGGGAGTACGAACAAGTTTATGCCTTAAAATAGAAAACATATAGCCTCCGTTCGTGCGGTTGTCTGCACAAACGGAGGAGTCATACAAATAAACGATATAAGCTGATTTCCCGTTCGGGAATATGCGAAAGCCCGTGCGGACAAAGTACATAGAGTATGCCTATTAATGTTAAACGAACTGTAAAGTGCACAAACGGGTTGCATAGAGAGTCGGTTTGTAGTAGCCGAAACGAAAGTAACCGTACAGTGAGGACCTGGCCCGTGAATGATGCTGTGGGACTGTTGCCTGGCGTAACGGGTAGGTGAACTTATGGTTTTCGAGTCACTAGGACTTCATCTACGGCGATGGAAAGAAGCAAGAAGCTGGTCGGACGGAAAAGCCTGCGGCAGGATTCCTGGACCCAGCTCAGCGTGGAAGACCTGGTGAGAAAAGCAAAAGGTATTCCAAAATGGCAACTGGATGAATCGGAACTGCATTCAGAAGCTTACCACGAGCGGTATGGAGTCAAGTAAGGGGTGTACCTTATATAGGTGAATTAATTAACTTAAGCCCCTCCCACAATTACATGCCAAATGGCCTTAATACATATATAAATGCCTATGTCCTTGCACTCAGACTAAACCAATGTTTTGGTTACAAATATCATTAATAGTTTAATGGCAATGTTTGCACTGTCATGTCTAATCATCTCACTACTGCCATTTGCCTCCAAGATCCTCGAGAGAGTTGTGTACACCAGACTGACTGACTTTCTCGAATCCAACTCTCTGCTTGACCCCCTTCAGTCTGGATTCTGCGCTGGTCATTCTGTCGAAACGGCTGTGACCAAAGTATTCAACTATTTAATTGCTGCTAAATCTCGCAGCCATTACTCTATCCTAATTCTCCTTGATCTTTCTGCTGCCTTTGACACTGTTGATCATCAACAGCTTCTTCACATTCTCCGTAATTTTGGTCTACGGGACTCTTTCAGTGTTTCTTTCTCTGACTCTGCCTCTTCCCCCAACCATTCTGTCCTTGGTCCCCTACTGTTCTCTATCTATACTGCCTCCCTTGGTAAACTCATCAGCTCCTTTAACTTCCGTTATCATTTCTATGCAGATGACACGCAAATCTACTTGTCCTCTTCTGATCTCTCTCCGCCCATCTTGACTCGTGTCTCTGACTGCCTCTCTTTGATCTCCAACTGGATGGCTGCTCACTTCCTTAACCCCTTAAGGACACATGACATGTGTGACATGTCATGATTCCCTTTTATTCCAGAAGTTTGGTCCTTAAGGGGTTAAAGGGACACTATAGTCACCTGAACAACTTTAGCTTAATGAAGCAGTTTTGGTGTATAGAACATGCCCCTGCAGCCTCACTGCTCAATCCTCTGCCATTTAGGAGTTAAATCCCTTTGTTTATGAACCCTAGTCACACCTCCCTGCATGTGACTTGCACAGCCTTCCATAAACACTTCCTGTAAAGAGAGCCCTATTTAGGCTTTCTTTATTGCAAGTTCTGTTTAATTAAGATTTTCTTATCCCTTGCTATGTTAATAGCTTGCTAGACCCTGCAAGAGCCTCCTGTATGTGATTAAATTCAATTTAGAGATTGAGATACAATTATTTAAGGTAAATTACATCTGTTTGAAAGTGAAACCAGTTTTTTTTTTCATGCAGGCTCTGTCAATCATAGCCAGGGGAGGTGTGGCTAGGGCTCCATAAACAGAAAAAAGTGATTTAACTCCTAAATGACAGTGAATTGAGCAGTGAAATTGCCGGGGAATGATCTATACTTTATTTAGCTAAAGCAATTTAAGTGACTATAGTGTTCATTTAAATTCAACCTGTCCAAAACAGAACTTCTGGTCTTTCCTCCCTCAAGTGTTACTACTCCCGTGTTTGTCTCCCTCCCGTGTCTGTCACCCTCTACCTCGAAGGCTCGCTGCCTGGGTGTTCTTTTTGACTCCAACCTCTCCTCCACCCCTCATGTCCAATCAATCGCCAAATCCTGTAGCTTCCATCTCAAAAAAGCCCTGGATGCGGCTAAGGTGCTGGTCCATACTCTTGTTCTCCCTTGCCTTGACTACTGCAATACCCTTCTCAGTGTATGAAATCAACACAGGAAAGAGTCAGTAATATATATCTTCCATGGCAACCAACAGCCAATCAGGGATTGTTATCTTATATATTGATATTTATATATATATATATATATATACAGGGAGTGCAGAATTATTAGGCAAATTAGTATTTTGACCACATCATCCTCTTTATGCATGTTGTCTTACTCCAAGCTGTATAGGCTCGAAAGCCTACTACTAATTAAGCATATTAGGTGATGTGCATCTCTGTAATGAGAAGGGGTGTGGTCTAATGACATCAACACCCTATATCAGGTGTGCATAATTATTAGGCAACTTCCTTTCCTTTGGCAAAATGGGTCAAAAGAAGGACTTGACAGGCTCAGAAAAGTCAAAAATAGTGAGATATCTTGCAGAGGGATGCAGCACTCTTAAAATTGCAAAGCTTCTGAAGCGTGATCATCGAACAATCAAGCGTTTCATTCAAAATAGTCAACAGGGTCTCAAGAAGCGTGTGGAAAGATCAAGGCGCAAAATAACTGCCCATGAACTGAGAAAAGTCAAGCGTGCAGCTGCCAAGATGCCACTTGCCACCAGTTTGGCCATATTTCAGAGCTGCAACATCACTGGAGTGCCCAAAAGCACAAGGTGTGCAATACTCAGAGACATGGCCAAGGTAAGAAAGGCTGAAAGACGACCACCACTGAACAAGACACACAAGCTGAAACGTCAAGACTGGGCCAAGAAATATCTCAAGACTGATTTTTCTAAGGTTTTATGGACTGATGAAATGAGAGTGAGTCTTGATGGGCCAGATGGATGGGCCCATGGCTGGATTGGTAAAGGGCAGAGAGCTCCAGTCCGACTCAGACGCCAGCAAGGTGGAGGTGGAGTACTGGTTTGGGCTGGTATCATCAAAGATGAGCTTGTGGGGCCTTTTCGGGTTGAGGATGGAGTCAAGCTCAACTCCCAGTCCTACTGCCAGTTTCTGGAAGACACCTTCTTCAAGCAGTGGTACAGGAAGAAGTCTGCA
This sequence comes from Pelobates fuscus, assembly GCF_036172605.1. Classification (NCBI taxonomy): domain Eukaryota; kingdom Metazoa; phylum Chordata; class Amphibia; order Anura; family Pelobatidae; genus Pelobates; species Pelobates fuscus. The sequence goes on along the minus strand of NC_086317.1, from coordinate 405,687,228 downwards.
TCCTTCAAGAAAAACATGATTTTCATGCAGGACAATGCTCCATCACACGCGTCCAAGTACTCCACAGCGTGGCTGGCAAGAAAGGGTATAAAAGAAGAAAATCTAATGACATGGCCTCCTTTTCACCTGATCTCAACCCCATTGAGAACCTGTGGTCCATCATCAAATGTGAGATTTACAAGGAGGGAAAACAGTACACCTCTCTGAACAGTGTCTGGGAGGCTGTGGTTGCTTCTGCACGCAATGTTGATGGTGAACAGATCAAAACACTGACAGAATCCATGGATGGCAGGCTTTTGAGTGTCCTTGCAAAGAAAGGTGGCTATATTGGTCACTGATTTGTTTTTGTTTTGTTTTTGAATGTCAGAAATGTATATTTGTGAATGTTGAGATGTTATATTGGTTTCACTGGTAAAAAAAAATAATTGAAATGGGTATATATTTGTTTTTTGTTAAGTTGCCTAATAATTATGCACAGTAATAGTCACCTGCACACACAGATATCCCCCTAAAATAGCTAAAGCTAAAGACAAACTAAAAACTACTTTCAAAAATATTCAGCTTTGATATTAATGAGTTTTTTGGGTTCATTGAGAACATGGTTGTTGTTCAATAATAAAATTAATCCTCAAAAATACAACTTGCCTAATAATTCTGCACTCCCTGTATACTTATATCTACTTATATGCATATGTGCATGTTGTGGAGATACCTCCATAGGAGGCAGATGGTCGGACATGGAAATGACACTGCATATCAACTGCTTGGAACCTCTGGCCAGATCGTTTGCAGTACGCAACGTATCTTTGGCTCACTCTCTATGCACAATTCTATTGAAGATGGACAATGTTTCCGCAGTCAGATACATCAACCATCTAGGAGGCACAAAATCCAAAGTTCTTGCGAACATGGCATGCGTTTGCTGGCAATTTTGCCTCATGCACAACATATTGGTGACATCGGAATATATTATATATATATATATATCCCGGCCTCTCCAACACCACAGCGGATTGGTATTCCAGACATCTGAAGGACTTCAGTGATTGGCGCCTGGAATCCTTGACATTCAGGAACATTACACTTGGGGACCTCTGGGAATAGATCTTTTTACCTCTCGTTTGAACGCTCAACTCCCTAGTTTTTTTTCTGTTAGATATCAGATCCTATGGCTCTAGCAACGAACGCCTTCTCTCAAACTTGGGCCACATAGACGAATTACGCATTTATCCCGTTTGCACTGATTCCCCGTTGCCTTCTACAGCTGCGTCGCCAACAGAGCACATTGGTACTCGTTACCCCCCTATGGCCGTTATAACCATGGTTCCCTCATCCATTGAAAATGGCGATAGATTTTCCCCGCCTTCTCACATCGTACAAATCTCTGCTCCAGGATCAGGGGATTTCAGGGGACCTTGGTCAATCGAGGGCGTTCCACAATCAACTCTCAGACTTCTCGTGAATGCATGGGCACCCAGCACGAGACAAGCCTATAAATCTGCTTGGAATACATGGAATGGCTGGTGCTTGGGAAAAAATCTGGATCTCTTATCAGCTCCTTTGGCATCCATCTTGCAATTTTTTACCTCCCTTTTTGAAGCAGGGAAAGCGTACCGCACGGTTAACCTTTACCGTTCGGCGCTCTCCGCGGGACATCAAGGCATCGATGGCGCCCCCATCGGACGACATCCCTTTGTCTGTCGCCTACTACGCGGAATATGTTTTTCTCGCCTTCCATTACCTCGTTATTCTTCACTGCAAAATTAGTCATGCTTTTCTGCCTCATCTCATGCAAAAGAGTCTCCGATGTACGAGCTCTGGACACAGACGCTCGTTCCTTTACACCGGAAGGTGTCCTCTTTGATATCTCTAGAAGGACCAAAACCTCTTCTAAGTCTGTACTTGTCAGGGTACCTGAGGCCTCTACCTCTAAGGGAGGTAGAGACTTGGTGGTGTATCCGTCCAGGCGAGCGGTTTCCTCCGTTCCTCGCGGTTCATCCAGTCACTTAAACACCGGCCGCGAGGAATCCACGTCCTTTTCTAGCAGGACGCTCAATACGTGACGTCATGACGCTATCACGAGCGATCTGTCACTCAAGTGTCCGATATCCAATCGGTACTTGTCAGAGGCGTGATTTCCATCCAGAGCCAGGGTATTTAAGCTTACTCCTTACTTCAGCTCATTGCCCTGTCGTGGTTCTAGCTTGTCTAGTCACTCAGTGCTCTGGTATTCTAGTTTGCTCTTTTGGTTTTGACTCGGCTCGTTGTACTACCCTGCTTCTCTGTTGTCCCTTGACCCGGCTTGTCTCTCGCTTATCTGTCTTCTCCTTCCCTCGACCTCGGCTTGTCTCTGACTATTCTTTACTCTCGGTACGTTAGTCCGGCCATTCTAAGGCCCGGTATACGTACCTTTCCACTCTTTGTACTCTGCGTGTTGGATCCCTGTCCCGATCCTGACATTACGACAGGGCCAATGGATCCTGCAGGTACAAACAGTCAGCTTGGTTCTTCGGATCCCAGGTTTGACGCCATGGAACATAGGATGGATCAGATGGCTTTGGCACTACAGGCACTTTTGTCTCGTGCTAGTAATCCACCTGAGGAGACACGTACTCCTTCTATCTCTCCTGCAGTCTCAGGTCTAGAGGTAGCCACTGTAGGTGCTTCTTCCCGTATTACCCCACCAGTACGTTATGGCGGGTCACCGGAGAAGTGTCGTGGCTTTCTAAACCAGATTAGCATCCATTTCGAATTACAACCCCGCTCTTATCCTACAGATAGAGCAAAGGTTGGATTTATTATTACTCTGCTCATTGAAAAAGCTTTGAGATGGGCCAATCCTTTATGGGAGAATGATAATCCACTAGTCTATAATTATAATGCCTTTGTAGCTGCGTTTAGAAGAACTTTTGACCCTCCTGGCAGAAAGGTCAATGCAGCTAGATTAATGTTGCGCCTTAAACAGGACAATCGAACACTTGTGGATTATGCACTAGAGTTCAGATCCTTGGCGGCAGAAGTTAAGTGGAACGAACAGGCTTATATAGATGTGTTTCTGAATGGGTTATCAGATGTAATTCTTGACGAGGTCGCTACTAGAGAACTCCCTGAAAATTTGGAGGATTTAATTTCTTTTATATCTCGTATTGATGAACGCTTAAGAGAGAGGCAGAACACTCGAGATAGGACCCGTAGACCCTCCTTTAAACTAGCGCCTACCTTTCAAATCTCTGAGTTCGAAGACTTACGTATTCCTGAACCTATGCAGATAGGCAGTACTCATCTCACTGAAAGGGAGAGACAGTACAGGAGAAGGGAGGGTTTATGTATGTATTGTGGAGTCAGGGGTCATTTACGCCTAAATTGTCCCAATCGTTCGGGAAACGCTCGCACCTAAGTTCCTCTAGAGGACAGGCCTTGGGTGTTTCTACTTTGTCCTCTATTCACAACTACAAGGAGCTCAGGCTTGTGTTACCCGTTTCTTTAAAGTGGGAGAAGGGAGTAGTTAAGACTATGGCACTAATCGATTCTGGAGCTGCTGAGAGCTTTATAGATCAGGGTTTTGCTGCCAAGCATGCTATTCCATCCCAGTTAAAAGAGACACCTCTGGCTGTCGAGGCCATCGATGGTAGACCATTACTTGAGCCTGTTATTTTCCATGAGACCATACCGATTAACTTGACTGTTGGCATCCTGCATAAAGAGGATATATCCTTAATGCTCATCTCTTCCCCGTCTATTCCCATAGTCCTGGGGTACTCCTGGCTGAGGAGACACAACCCTATTATTAATTGGGAATCAGGGGAGATAGTTTCGTGGGGAGAGAATTGTCAAGAAAAATGCTTGCGGAAGGTCTTACCTCTTGGATTAACTAATACATCGAATACCTCTGACAATCCTACAGAGACACAAATTCCGCCTCAGTATCTAGATTTAAAGGCAGTATTTGACAAAAAGAAAGCCGATACCTTACCCCCACACAGGTCCTTTGATTGCAAAATTAACCTACTCCCTGGTACCATGCCTCCCAGAGGTCATGTATACCCATTATCTATAAAGGAGAACTCAGTCCTAGAGGAATATATTCACGAGAATTTAGACAAGGGATTCATCAGGAGGTCCTCCTCCCCTGCCGGGGCTGGATTTTTTTTTGTTAAAAAGAAAGATGGTTCTTTGAGACCTTGTATTGATTATCGAGGCTTGAATAAGATAACCATTAAAAATGCCTACCCGATTCCCTTGATCACCGAACTCTTCGATCGTTTGAAGGGCTCTACAATTTTCACCAAGTTAGACCTCAGAGGGGCATATAACTTGGTGAGAATCCAGCAGGGACATGAGTGGATGACGGCATTCAATACTCGATATGGTCACTATGAATATACTGTTATGCCTTTTGGGTTATGCAATGCGCCAGCGGTATTCCAAGATCTGATAAACAAGGTTCTTAGGGAATTTCAGCAAGAGTGCGTCATTGTATACCTAGATGATATACTCATTCATTCTAGTGAGATTGAGATTCATCACAAGCAAGTCAGGAGGGTTTTGCACAAGCTTCTCCAGCATGGCTTGTACTGCAAGTTGGAGAAATGTAGCTTTGATCAAACCCAGGTAACCTTTCTCGGCTATGTGATCTCTGGGGAGGGATTTAAGATGGATCTGGATAAGCTCCAATCCATTCTAGAGTGGCCTTTACCCACAGGTCTTAAAGCCATACAGAGATTTATTGGCTTTTCCAATTATTATAGGCGCTTTATTAAGGGCTATTCTTCCATTATTGCACCTATCACTAACATGACCAAACAGGGGGCTGATACTAAGAATTGGACTACTGAAGCTCTCCTTGCGTTCAAGACTCTCAAGGAGCTTTTCGCTTCCGCTCCAATTTTAGTTCACCCTGACACTTCTCTGCCTTTTTTGCTCGAGGTAGACGCATCAGAGACTGGTTTAGGTGCTGTTCTATCTCAAAGGTTGGGTGTTGATAAACCATTACATCCATGTGGATTTTTCTCTAAAAAATTGACCGGTACTGAAAGCAGGTATGACATTGGTGACAGAGAATTACTAGCGGTTATCAAGGCTTTGAAAGAATGGAGACATTTATTGGAAGGTACATTACATCCTGTTACCATCCTGACAGACCACAAAAACTTGTCCTATATCGGAGAGGCCAAGCGCCTGTCCTCCAGGCAGGCTCGTTGGTCGTTGTTTCTTACCCATTTCAATTACGTTCTGACTTACAGACCTGGGTCAAAGAATTCTAAAGCCGATGCGCTATCTCGCCAATATGAACCCTCTGCTTCAGTTGAACCACTTTTGTCTTCCATTGTACCCAAATGCAATATTATTGCTAATACCAGTCTCAAAATTCATTCTCCGCTACTTGACCAGATCTTGAAGTCACAACATCTAGCTCCCGGAAACACTCCTGAGGGAAGAAACTTTGTTCCTCCTGAACTTCAACTGGAGCTCTTACAATGTTTTCATGAAAGTAAAATAGCTGGTCATCCTGGTATTCGCAAGACATACTCTCTGATATCCAAGGATTTCTGGTGGCCTTCACTTCGAAAAGATATTGAGGAGTTCGTCGCAGCTTGTGAGACTTGTGCCAAGACTAAACTACCTCATGCATCCCCATGTGGCCTGTTACACCCCTTGGACATTCCTGAGAAACCTTGGTCCTGTTTGTCCATAGACTTTATCGTTGATTTGCCTGCTTCCAAAAGACAGACTGTTATTCTCACGGTGGTGGATAGATTTACTAAGATGGCCCATTTCGTGCCATTACCTAAACTTCCGACTTCTCCTGAATTGGCGGAGATTTTTGCGAGAGAAGTTTTTCGCCTACATGGGATTCCTTCAGAGATTGTTTCTGATAGAGGTTCTCAATTTGTCTCACGTTTCTGGAGATCCTTTTGTTCTCAAATGGGCATCAAATTGAACTTCTCCTCTGCCTATCATCCTCAGTCTAACGGAGCTGCTGAACGTACTAATCAAAAGATCGAACAGTATCTGCGTTGCTTTGTTTCCGAACACCAGGACGATTGGGTCGGTCTGATTCCTTGGGCGGAGTTCGCACACAATAACCTTGTTTGCGATTCAACTCGCTCTAGCCCTTTCTTCATGAACTATGGCTTTCATCCTTCGATTTTTCCTTCGGTTTCCTCTTCTCAGGGGATACCGTCGGTTGATGATCATGTCGCCAACCTGAAGAAATTATGGGATCAGACTCGGCAAATTCTATTACATAGTTCCTCGCTGTTCAAGAAACACGCTGACAAACATAGAAGAGCGGCTCCTGTTTTTGTTCCTGGGGATAGGGTATGGTTGAGTACTAAGAATATTCGCCTAAAAGTTCCATCCATGAAATTTGCTCCTCGCTACATAGGCCCTTACAGGGTTCTCACTCGTATCAATCCGGTTGCGTATCGCCTTGCTCTGCCACCTGCCTTGCGCATTCCTAACTCTTTTCATGTCTCCTTGTTGAAACCCCTCATTTGCAACAAATTCTCCTCTAAGGTCCCCTCGCCTCGTCCTGTTCAGGTGGAGGGTCGGGAGGAGTACGAGGTCAGCTCCATCATTGACTCCAGAATTTCAAGGGGAAAATTGCAATATCTGGTCAACTGGAGGGGATATGGTCCTGAGGAGAGGAGTTGGGTACCTCAGGAGGACGTCCATGCTTCTCGCCTTCGCAGAGCATTTCACCTCCGCTTCCCATCTCGCCCCGGTTCATTCCGCCCGGTGGGCGTATCTGAGAGGGGGGGTACTGTCAGGGTACCTGAGGCCTCTACCTCTAAGGGAGGTAGAGACTTGGTGGTGTATCCGTCCAGGCGAGCGGTTTCCTCCGTTCCTCGCGGTTCATCCAGTCACTTAAACACCGGCCGCGAGGAATCCACGTCCTTTTCTAGCAGGACGCTCAATACGTGACGTCATGACGCTATCACGAGCGATCTGTCACTCAAGTGTCCGATATCCAATCGGTACTTGTCAGAGGCGTGATTTCCATCCAGAGCCAGGGTATTTAAGCTTACTCCTTACTTCAGCTCATTGCCCTGTCGTGGTTCTAGCTTGTCTAGTCACTCAGTGCTCTGGTATTCTAGTTTGCTCTTTTGGTTTTGACTCGGCTCGTTGTACTACCCTGCTTCTCTGTTGTCCCTTGACCCGGCTTGTCTCTCGCTTATCTGTCTTCTCCTTCCCTCGACCTCGGCTTGTCTCTGACTATTCTTTACTCTCGGTACGTTAGTCCGGCCATTCTAAGGCCCGGTATACGTACCTTTCCACTCTTTGTACTCTGCGTGTTGGATCCCTGTCCCGATCCTGACAGTACTCTACCTGGCATTTCCGCAGAAGCCTCTCCTGTGCCCAGTGGCATGTCTACGAGAATACGAACGCCGTACGCTTTGCTCCAAAATCCTATGAGACCTCAATTATTCATCTCTTTCCGCAAACCACACCTTCCAGTATCCTCTCCTTCCTTGGCCAGATGGGTCAAATAGATTTTGTCATTGGCCTGCATTGATACTTCCATATTCTCCACACATTCTATATGAGGAACCATGCCCTCCGGATTTAGGCATTACCGTATAGTCTATTTGAAGATCGGACATAGGGAGTCCCCCCATATACTGGACTCCCGGTGGGCTTGAGTCAAGTTGGACAATCTTGGTATGTAGAAATGTTTTCTGAGAGATTCTTCCATACTATCTCTTCCAGAATGTGTCCCGTTGTGATAGTTCTGGACAATTTCTACAGCTAGTGATGCTGGAATGACTATTCTTCCATCTTCTAACTAATACCATTTGTTCTCCAGGTATTTCCCAGCTTCTACAAGAAAAGAGTGGGAAGTAGGTTAGCGCTAGTAATATACAAAGTAGGCAGCAACCTTTCAGAGGGTCACCCTCTAACCCTCTGAGGTGAGAATGTGCAGGTAAAAGGAGAAAAGGGCTGCGCCAAAAGAAAACTAAAAAATACAAAATACAATAAAATAAGTCCCAATAAAAATAAATATAAAATAATTAGTCCTAATAAAAGAAGAATAAAAAAGAATAAATGAAAATGTCAATGTCTGTTGCGCACGTCGCACTGGTAGGATGTTCTCTCTTTCTATGATGCTTTAGATCCTCCCGTGATATGAAAAATATAAAAGGGAAAAGGACCAATTGCGCAGGGTGTGGGGTACGTGGCAGATGAAGAATAAAATGTAATGAACTCACATTTGCATGAGCTATGACCAGCTCAAGGGTAACAGGCGTTCTGCAGTATAATCCCTGCTAGTAGGATATCACGAAATTCTGTTCCACTTTTAGTCTGGTGCTGTCCAATTCTCAGGAGAAGGGAGAAAAATATATAGACAACAGATAGTGCTCTCTGAAGATAAAATGTGGTATAGATAAAAAACGAAATAAATATACTCACAATTTAAAGTGCAGATGACACTGCACTTGAGATATGGCGTGGGCGGTATAATCCCCACCTCAGGATATATAAAATGCCAGGAAAAGAAGATATAAAATTATAGTGATAAAAAATATAATAATAAAAGTATGAATGGCACAGAAATAAAGCCAAACGTAATTTATTATTTAAAATATACAATAAAATCCATTAACGCGTTTCACCACTGGGGTTTTATCAAAATGATCAACAAATCATCTACATATTGCAATAGTACACACTCTCCTGGGATGGACTTGAAATCCAGTAAGTCTTGACTTAAAGCTGATCCAAATAGGGTAGGTGAATTTTTAAACCCTTGGGGCAGTCTTGTCCAAGTCATCTGGCGTTTCGAGCCCGTTACAGCATTTTCCCATTGGAATGCGAAGATACACTGGCTTTCCGCAGCAATTCGAAGGCAAAAGAAGGCATCTTTGAGATCTAAGACAGTGAAATAGGTAGCCCCGCCCGGAATTAAAGCAAGCAGGTTATATGGATTGGGCACAACTGGGTGTATACTTATGACCGCATCATTGACTGCTCTCAAGTCCTGCACAGGGCGATACTCATCTGTACCGGGCTTTTGAACAGGCAACAATGGGGTGTTCCAGGGGGAAGTACAGAATTTTAGGATACCATACCGTATGAACTTATCCAAATACGATTGTATATTCTTCTTGGCCTTTTGTGGGATATGATATTGCCTTAAGCTCACTGGATAGACCCCAAGTTTCAGTTCGATTCGAATTGGTGGGATATTGCGAGCAAGTCCTGGTGGGTTGTTCTCTGCCCACACTCCTGGTATATTAAACAAGGATTCATCACTCTTAGGGTTTTGGCTAGTCAACGCTGTATAAAGTCGCCACTCTTCTTCCTTTGGTACAGATATTGTCATTATACCTGAAGGTCCATTGAACTTTAAAGATGTTGTTCCATTTGGTAGAAACGTTATCTGCGCTTGTAGTTTTGACAACGAATCACGTCCTAACAGTTGGACTGGACATTCAGGCATATAAAGGAATTGATGTTTTACTACGTGGCCTCCCAATGTACAGAGTCGACTTTTTAGAACCGGTTTAGCAGCACTCCTTCCAGTTGCTCCTATTACGGTGATAGTTCTTCCGGATGGAGGAGCAACTAGGTCAGTCACCACCGAATGTTCAGCACCAGTATCGATCATGAACGCACTCCTTTTTCCCCCTATTGATACATCGACCATAGGCTCCGCTCGGCCAAGGGGGATGGAGCCCGGTCGGTATCAATAGTCCTCCATGACCGTGTCAGCCAATCCTACAAAGTCCCTATCTTCTCTATCGCGGGATCTCTGCGCTGCTGGATAATACCTGTCTTCTCTAACACTTCCTCTATTGCTACCATTATTCCCTCCAGGACCTCCTCTACCTCTCGCTCTGCCTCTATAATTACCATATCCTGCCCTAGGTCTGTCTCTCTCATACTGTTCCCTTCGTGGACACTCACTTCTCCAATGCCCTTCTTCCCTACAGTATGCGCACTAATTTCTACTCAGGGGTTCCCCATTCCACTTACTATCGCCTCTATCTGTTCCCCTATATACTTCCTTTTCCCTTCTATCTACGCCTGCGATTGCTACCGCTAGCATATCTGCCTTTCTACGCATCTTGCGCTCTTCCTCTTTCTTTGTTTATGTACACTTTATTTGCTACCTCCATTAGTTGGGTTATGGACATCCCTACAAACCCTTCTAACTTTTGTAGCTTGCGCTTTATATCTCCGTAGGCTTGGCTGACAAAGGCAGAGTTAACCATACGGGAATTCTCAGGGGCCTCCGGATTAAAGGGGGTATACAAGCGGTATGCCTCCAATAATCGGTCATAAAAGACACTGGGCGATTCATCACATTTATGCAATATCTCAGCCGTCTTAGACATGTTAATCGCCTTCTTTCCTCCAGCTTTCATGCCAGCAATAATAGCGTCCCTGTATGCTTTTAAATGGGCCATATCACTTCGCCCACAAGGTGACACAGGCAATGGGGGTCAAACGAGCGGGAGACTCACCGCTATTTGTATCGGCCTTCAGGATCAGGAAGGCTACGACCGCCCCAGCGGACGCTCCTAGGGACATAATTGCCGTAACCCGAGACGCATCAGCAAAATCAGCCATCATGGCCTGCTCCAGGAAGAGCCCCAGTATATTGGTAGATGCCAACAAGATAACGGTATACGCGGACTTACCATTCTCAGTGCTCTTAGCCAGACGCAAGTTCCTGCCCATCACCAAGCTCCTGAGGGAACACAACATCAGGTACCGATGGGGAGTCCTGGGTACCCTGGTGGTGCCAAGGGGGGAGGAGATCCATGTCCTATCGGCCACTGAGGACCCAGCAGACCTTCTGCAGCGACTCCAGCTGCCCCCCTCAGCCCAATCAACCCTTGACACAGCAGAGGGCCAGCGCCCAGAGACACACGGCAACCAAGCTACCAGAAGACAGGGACAATGAGATGAGAGATGGCGGAGGCGCTACCAGGCGGCAGAACCCCTAATAACGCCGGTCAGACAACGTGAAATACACATCTCAACCTGCCAACAGTTGATCGTTTTTGGACTTTGTGAAGTTTATGAAAGATGACTGTATGTGTTGGCTCAGATGCGGGGTGTAAGGGCACAGAGGGAAGGGAACCCACAACTTGACCTAGCGGACGGTAGGTCGGAGGGTGGAGGGGGAGAGCACACACACAGAGAGGAGTAAATACACCAGACACAATGCCTCCTGCCCTGCCCCGGACATGTAAGCTTACGGGAACGGGAACCAGCCCACCAACCTGGGTGTAAGAGAGTAGGTGACACTCCTCCCTCCCCACATACTAGCAGGCAACAGACTCCGCCACGATAACGTCCCAGCCCCATGCACGGACGCATGGGGGACATAACGACTAAGCCCAACACACGTCTAATCTCAGCATTGGGAACACTTATTATTCCCAGTCTATGGAAGTGATTAACAGGGCAGTAAGTGCCAGTTGTTAATTGACCACCTAAACTATTTGCATAACCTAATTCACCTGCGTAGCTGTCCCTCACTGACATCGGTTAAGTGCAAAAGGTTGGGGACCAACCGAACCCGACGGCCACACACACTCAACCCTCGCACGACTATAACAACAGTGGGGTGGCCCGGTGTACATCACACAAGCCACACGACATATAAGCCTGACGCCGGATGGACACCTGGCCGCCCACAACCATAGGTCATTTTACAGGCATACCAGAAACTGAAGTTACCTAACCGAAACGCCATAACTGTACTATATAACTATGTTACTTAATTTTATTATATTATAGGTTCATGTCTTAATTTATAGTTAGCAAGATGTCTTTCCCTTGTTTGAACTTTACAATCTGAAATAGTCAGTCACTGCACAAATCCTAGCTATGTCTCACTACTTACCTTAATACCTGATAACAGGACTAGTATGACTATGTTTACCTAACAAAAGGTGCAATTCACTCATATGTTGTTACACTAAATACCTTGTTATGCCTGCTGCTGCTGTTGTGGCACTGCAGGCTAATATGTTAACCTCTTTGCATAACAAAAATAAAGAATTATAAATGGGCCATATCTGCGCCATTGATATTCCATTCCGGATCAACATTTGGATAATGTGCTGCGGCCCATGCTGCCGGATTGGCCTGATTTTGTGTACGGGCCACTTCTTCCAGCGCTTTAATTGCTGCTTGGTTTATCCTTGTCCTTTCCTCGTTATTAAACAATGTCATAAGCAGTTGCTGGCAATCAGCCCAAGTGAGATTATGTGTCTGGACTATGGAGGTAAAGAAATCATGGCTTGAGGCTTTTCGGTGTATGAGGAGTTATGGGTCTTCCAATTAAATAGATCAGTAGTTGTGAAGGGAACATAAACGAATACTGGATCAGCATATTGTATCTGGCCGTCACCGTTAATGTGTGTCGGGCCAGGTGTCAGTCGAAGTGGCATTTGATAATGTCGGGGTTGTAGGGTACCGGTCAATTGTCGGGTTAGTATGGGGCTTCGTTTAGGAACGTCAGTTAGGGGTTCCGGTCGAGGGGTAGTAAGACAAGGGGATGGGGACGCTTTACTGAGGGGGAGGTCGGTGAGTAAAATATTCCGGGCCGGGCTAGGAGGAGCCTGACCAGGAACTAGAAATGGAGCCAAATCTGGGTAGGTGGAGTTGACAGAGGTAGGTACTGAGAGGGGAGGGTTTAAAACAAGAGGGCTGGGCTCTGAGCTAGAGGAGGAAGTAGATGGGGACAACGGGGCAAGGGGAGGAGCGTTTCCAGCAGCACCTCCTCTTCCTCTTCCGGTGGAGGAGGAGTAAGGGGGCGGCATAGGGATCTCAGACTCAGGAGGCGTGTCCAAAATGGGCGTAATTACGGCCTTAGTGGACAAGCGAGTCCTGGCCACCATGAGGCGACATTGTTCCTCGTGGCATACTCAGATCCATTTTGGCGAGTCTTTTACGGCCTGCCTCCAACAATCAATATATGGAAACTGGCCGTAAAGTTCAGGCCTACCTGATACAGCCACGTGTACACGCTGTACCAGATTAGGATCCAAACTGCCACGTGGCGGCCATGCGGCAACCAAAGTAGGCCATTCCCTACTACACAATGTAGGCCATTCCCTACTATACAAGCGTGCTGGAGACATCTTTACCCCAAAATCACATACTGTATATCCCTTTTTAAAATTCTTTATCATACATCCTAAGGGTTCCAAAATCGTCGAATCTGACGCGCCCATACTTAACAATGGAGCGTCGTTTCCAACAGAAACTATACAAACACTCTACCAACGGTCACACCCGTTCCCTCGGCAACAGCACCACGTGGTACAGTTACTAAGTGAAACGCACACAACACTCAGGGAATTCCGGTACACACACAGCTGTTACACCAGTCACTAAGTAACTAATACTGTGCCCTTTGGCGAAACTATACGGTCACCCACGCTATAATTCCCTATATTTGAATTACCCGTCTATAACATACCCCAGTAACATCGTCTTTACAAACAGTAGTTACAGTACGGTTAGCATAGGTTAAAGTACAATTTAAAGTCACAGTACAATTAGTAGTGGTTATGGTGTTAAAACATGCAACATAGACGACAATTATTAGTACTTATTTACAGTATCAGTAATTATACATGGTTATGGTACCGTGCGCTATAATACAGTTACACACTATTCACACTCTCGCTAGACGGCAGAGCTCACGCTATCTAGCAAGATATACACGCTACTACAACAATCTATAACACATTTACAATTCCCAACTAATCTATTGGCCAGTACCTTGATGGACTACCTAAAACTATCTACATACATTTTGGTTAGCCGCACTGCCCAAGCACCACATATAGCGAACTAGAGGGTGGAATTTACAACAGCACCCTTTTAGTCTATTTACTCTATCAAAAATCTAGTGGGTTCCAAATTTACACGCCTTCCCACTTAGCCAAGATAGGTTGAGATCTAGCGGACCGAATTTACACAGACGCCGCTTAGTCTCCCGGTCCCTCCGACCTAGCGAACAAAATATACACCCTAGAACGCTAGTCTAGACAAGACACCGGTGTCCGGCTAGGGCTATTTACACCAGAACCCCGCCTGACTCCAAACCAAAATTAAACGGGCTTACTAAAGGGCGTTTAATTGAGCGGTGCGCCTTCGCTCCTTCCCTCCACTGGAGGGGGCAGATTCCAAATAACCCCTTATGGGCCTACTGCACAATCGGTATCCAATACCCCTAGTGGGTCCGCCGTCTAAAACAGCGGTCGTCTTACCTCCTCGTTCCTGAACCTGGGTTCACACTCATCGACGGGGACACCCCAGCACTTACTACGTAGAGGCCGATGATCTCCTGGACAACAGACCAGTGGCGCCGAGACGAAGGGAGGTCCACGCAAAAGTTCAGGGGTGCAGCCGTAGAGAACGTGGGCAAAGATAGACCGTCTCACGCCTCTGCTTCTCAGCTACCGTTGAACGATGAGCTTCCCGGCCCAATGCACCAAATGATACCGGAGAAACTGACGGAAGCCAAGCACAGAGAGATGGACACAGGTTTCTTCAGGAAGGAAGAGATTCTTTATTCGATTCACCGACCGGGACTCAGAGGGACTAATGTCACCAAAAAACAGCTGAGTCCTGATCATACAGTGTAGGTCCCTTATAAAGCCATGTAGCTCCTCCCATAATCAGTTCAACCTACACATACTCTTATCTAATCAACCGAATAGAGACTAAAATCCTGTTTGACCACATGGCTTGCCCAGCACAATGGAGGAGGGGAAATACTCGTATATCCTGTATTCCTACTTATGCTCCTTACACTACTGATTGTATCTTAGCTACGTGTAACTGACTTAACTGGTACATCAACATATGCAAGTGCACATACCACGTGGCAATCTTGTCCTAGTAAATTTATTTTTACTGAGATTCCACCACACTACTACCTTCTTCTCTGCACTCCGCACCCTCCTCATTAAATTTATCTGGAAGGGCACTAAACCCAGACTCAAGTATACACAACTCACACTCCCCAAAACAGCAGGAGGCCTGGCCGTTCCTGATTTCAAACTGTATTACCAAGCATGCCACATGCAACGGGCCCTGGAATGGGCAAAAGAGGGGATTAGCAAACCCTGGAAGGCCATCGAAACACACCACGCAGGCAGGCCCCTTTCAGCCCTCCTGTGGCTGGACCCATCGATTGGTAGCCGGCTAGTCCACCAACAGCCCTTCACCACCGCCACCCTAACCGTATGGCACTCACAAGCGAGGAAACTACGCCTCTCCTCCTTCCCGTCCCTTCCCGTCCCTGCTACTACCTCTGGAGTACAATCCGGAGTTTGAACCGGGGGTAAGACCGGGGAGCCTCCGCTGCGTCCTCCCTCAAACCATACCCAGACTCCGAGACATGACCGCCAATGGGAAAATCGTGTCCCTACAGATGCTCACGGGCACACCCACCCAGCCTTTCATGACGACATTTAGATACACCCAAATTAGGAACTACATCACCGCTATACCACAACATCCCGACGTATATAACGCCATTCGAACAGCTATGCCAGCTATGCCAGGACCCGGAGCCCATGCCCCATAGCATTTCCTACCTCTACTCCATGCTACATCCCTCACCCCCCTTCATGTCCAAATGGGAGACTGCCGTAGGGGAAACACTTACCGAGACCCAGTGGCACAAGATCTGCGACCTAGTGCACCATTGCGCAATCGCTAGCAAAACCCAGGAAACTGCCTACAAGGTTCTCACACAATGGTACCTGACCCCAGAACACTTACAGAGAATGCACTTGGATGTGGACGGCCTCTGCTGGAGGTGCAAGAGAGGGGCAGGATCCTTTCTTCACATATGGTGGGAATGCCCACTCATAGTACCGTTCTGGGAGAAAATAGCAACCATGGTGGCCATGTTCACGGACAATGTCCCACCCTTCCAGCCCGCCCCGTACCTCCTACACCACACGACAACCCCCACATCACGTTACAAATGCTCCCTGACCATCCGAATCCTTAACGTCGCAAAACACCTAATACCTTTGTACTGGAAAAAAGACACAACCCCAACACTCTCCCTGTGGTTTACCAGAATGGAGGAGTTACGAGTCACAGAGGAGATCTGGTATTCAGCCCAAGACCGAACGCAGACATACTTAGACACATGGACACCCTGGTTGGCACGGGTGGGTACAGAGGCATTTCGGACTATGCACTTGACCATGGGGGGAGAAACCGACAATCCCCAGGAGGGGACGCTAAGAGACTAGCGGGACGATCCACACCTGGCCCGAATGTGATGCCTCACTCCCACCCCCCGTCAAAACGGGGTGGAGCGCGGGTTCGGGGGACTCGGGGGCGGTGCGGGGGCCGACCCCCCGGGGGCGTGCGGGGAGGGCTACGACACCTGCTGGGGTGCGACCACTTGCGGAGCCCGGGGCGGCCTGCAGCATCGCGAGCAAGGGGGGTGGAAGTGCACCAGTTTTGTGAGCTATAAAGCTAATTAGTTTGGAGGGAGTCGCAGGATACCCCTTAGGTTATTCCCATCAACACCATCTATACCGCTGGGCAAAACCGAATCATACTAAGGTAGGGGACCAACACCCCACAATATTGACATCCAGGACCCTGGACACAGGGTCACTGGGGGGCTGCACGTCCTGAAGGGACCCTACACAAGAGATGGCCACATGTCTCACTACTGCCTAGAGGCTACAGGGTAGGCATGGGGAATAGACAAACAAAACACAACAACGGTGGGACATGCAAAACCACCCAACGTAGAAATGGTACATATCGAATATAACAGAGTACTAAACACCACCATGTAACACCGGACCTGCAAATCCACAATACACAAGCTATTTACTCAAGAAAGCGACCTGCGAGTCGCCCAGACACGTATGTCATAACATGCCTTCCGATGTATAAGCTTCTGTGAATGACCAGAGGGACCTGCGAGTCCACGTTTCTCTTTTACATGTTGCAAAACCAACAAAAACGAAAGTTTTAATAAAAAGATATTTACAAAAAAAAAAAAACTTGAGGAATGTTTATTAGAAGGGGTGGCAAGCCCTTTATAAAGCAAAATTACATCATAAGCATTGTCAGAGATAACATAGATTTATACATCATTAATTGGTTAGGGGTTAAGTGGCTGATTTATTGCTCTTCCTACCGGGTGTGATGTCACTGGCATCTTGCAGGTCTCCCCCAGCTTCCAGCGCCATCTTGTTAGTGAGGGTGTTATTCGATGACAAAGGGGAAACTCCCTGGCCCTAGCGGCCATTTTAGGTAAATCACATATGGAATGATAAATGCTGATCAAAAACTATATAAAGTAAATAGACATTTTACTAGCTAAAATTAGGGTTATTTTTCATGTCCACAACAGTCCCTCCTTAAAATGACTTTATTTACTATAAAGACAACTACAACTGTCCCTAAAATGTCCCTAATTGGCTGCAGCTCATCTGTCTTAACAGGCCTCAAACGCTTCACTCCGTGGGTATCCCGCAGTGGCTAACCCACTACTTCTCCCACGACAGACGTTTGCCCGTAGAGACAGACGCTATCCCTACACTATCCCTAAAGGAATGCAGTTGTCTGTTTAAACTGGAGGGGTGTGTGTGGTGTGTCACATTCTGTGTCATCGATGTCTTGGTGTAAAAATGTAGGAGTTGCATGATCAATGGTTTGTCCTACAGTTTTCTGTAAGTATTTCTGTATGCAAGGCAATACACAACAAGTTAGGAATAGAAAGAGAACTGTCACAGTAAGAACCGCCATTCTAACCTGGAATAAGGTCGTCTGCCAACCATGCATCCATCCAAACCATCTATCCCATGTATTGGGGACCCCAGAATTATTTTGTAATTCGTCAGAGAGACTGTCCAATTTCTCTATTGCCATGGTTACTTTACCATTGGGTCCAGTGTTGTCTGGGATAAAGGTACAACATGTCATGGTATCGGGGAGTATTTTACATACGCCCCCTTTCTCTGCTATAATCAAATCTAGGGCCATCCTATTCTGAAATGTCATCTGGGAGGTAGCTTGCAGCTGTTCTGCCAAGCCCTGTAGGGCATCTCTAGTATAATTAACAAACCGCTGTTGGTTATAGTATATATAGTTAATCCAGTTGACATTCTTGTTAGCAGTGATTAGTGGAACCAAAGCTTCGAACCATGCTGCTACCTCATCTCTGGCCTTAAATTCATTAGGTACCCCCTTTGGCACCCCAATGGCATCAATATAAACATCCGGGTCAAAACTCCCATGGATGGGGATTTCCCTTTTAACTCGGAAATATGTGTGTGGGGAATCAAGTGGACCTTGGTGGTCGTCAGAGATAATATGGATGGGCATTATGGCTTTAGTCAGGGTACATTCTCCCCACCACAGGCCTGCTAATTGGGATCTTAGTTGCATATCACCACATAACCAATAAATGTCTCCAACAGACTTGGCATGATTTACTAATAACGTCATGGGTGGGTCATGATATGTAGCACAATAGCCAGATGGGAATTTGCCCACGAACTTACCAGTGTTTTTACGCACTGTGTAACATGTGTAAATACCTGGGTATACTGTGACTCCATCAGGTGGTCTGACATTAGGGTACACCATTTTCCATGATTCACATGTTGATGAATTAGTGGTTGATTGCACATAGAGGCTTAGAAAACACAATTCAACATCAGGAGGTAGATTGAGGGGTATTGTACCCAAATGGGGTCTACCCCGCCACATACATAACAGTTAGTCTTGTTGTGTGAATTAGCATTATATCTCTCATTCATTCAAGCCACAGGTTAGTATCTGAGAACCCAGTTTCTACTGCCATTGTGTCTTCAAAAGTGGGGTTAGCAATGGCAACCATGTCTTTCAAAGTCTTAATGTGAGGTTTTAGCAGATTGACAGTCATGTGAGTAGTACCTACCCAGTCAGGTGATGTGAGCATGTCTTGTAAATAGAAGGTTCCCAACTGATTATGTGAACCACCTCCCTTCCAATACATACCCATTACATATTCCCCAGCTTCCCCTGGGCTGGGATGCTCTATATTTAAGGTAAGTTTAATTGGAGTTAACCCTGTAGGCTTACACAGGGTCATTCTATACAACAAGGGCTTCCCATTTCTGTCAACTCTGTCTAAGGCACATTGGGGTTTATAGCCCCAGGGTCTATCAGTGTTCCATCCTGCTGCCTTCCAAGAACTACAGTGATGTCCCCAGTGCCCACCTGTTATATGGGTCCTTTTTGTTAGGTATGTCTTTGTATATGACAGAGTGTTGTGTCTGTGGAAAAGTACAGGAAACAATATCACAATAATCAGAAGTAAATGTAGCCACATGTGTGTTTGAAGAATTGTACCAGAATGTGTAAACATGATTGTCTTTAGTAATAGCAACTTGTTGGGCCTCTATCAGGCCTAGAAGCAAAAATAGGCACAGGAAGCTCATGGTTCAGCGGGGGTCGCTTCCTCTGGATCAGGTACTTTCTTACAATGTGAAGCGTGTATCCAGGAACTCTTTCCGGCCAACTTTACCAAAGTAGCTGTAGTCAGTAGTACTTGGTAAGGACCATCAAACCTTGGTTCAAGAGTATGTTTCCTGAGGAATTTCTTGACCATAACCCAATTACCAGGA
Organism: Pelobates fuscus; assembly: GCF_036172605.1. Classification (NCBI taxonomy): domain Eukaryota; kingdom Metazoa; phylum Chordata; class Amphibia; order Anura; family Pelobatidae; genus Pelobates; species Pelobates fuscus. The sequence goes on along the minus strand of NC_086317.1, from coordinate 405,667,594 downwards.
AGTAACTTGTGAGTGCCTGTGTTTGACTCTGGATCTGGAATAGAAGAAAACACATGGGCATGGAATTTGGTCAAGGCATGAGAGAGCAGTTACATAGTCTACCATAGCATCTGACTGAATCTGAAGCTGTTGGGGAAAATAACAGCCTAGCCTAGGTGCTGTACCGAACAAAATCTCATAAGGAGATAGGTTGAACTTCCCCCTCAGGGTATACCGTACACTGAACAATGCTAAGGGAAGACTCTCGGGCCAGGGCATGTTAGTTTCCTGGGACATTTTTAGCATTCTGCCATTCATGCGTTCTACCTTACCGCTACTCTGCGGGTGATATGATGTGTGAAAGGCAGGGGTCACCCCCAGTGCTGCCCAGACTTCCCTAGTTAACAGAGCGGTGAAGGAGGTTCCTTGGTCACTTTCAATCACTTCTGGAACTCCATACCGGCAGACAATTTCTGTAAGGAGATGCTTTGCCGTGGTTTTTGCTGTGAGGTTAGCAACTGGAAAAGCTTCCGGCCAGCCTGAGAACATATCCACTATAACTAGTGCATACTCATACCGTCCACTCTTTGGTATTTGGATATGGTCAATCTGAATCCTCTGGAAGGGATAATGTGGTTTGGCCAGGTGGTTAGGAGCAGCTTTGATAACCTTCCCGCTGTTACACTTTGCGCAAATAGTACAAGATCTGCAATAGTTCCGTGTCAGAGTAGTGTTACCAGGTGCTTCAAAGTATTTGTCAATCCGGGAGTTCATCAGATGCTTGGACAAATAGGCTGGTCCGTGGGCCCACTGAACAACAGCTGGATACATGTTCCTGGGTAAGCAAAACTTGAGGTTGATGGAGTAAACATTGTTTCGAAGGATTGCCCCTTTGTCCTTCCAGCTCTGTTTCTCTTGAGGGGTTGCTGCGGCTTGTTGTTCTCTCAAAAGTTTGAGAGCCGTAGGTAAGGTTTGCTTAGTATAAATAGGAGTCTCTTCGGCGGCCACTCTTCTGTCCACTTTCCATCCTTGCCGTGCCGCCTCCTTAGCGGCCTGGTCAGCCAGGTGGTTGCCCTGGGCTTCTTCTGAGTTCAACCTACCAAGGGCTTTCACCTTCAGCTCAGCCTCCTCTTCAGGTAGCAGCAGGGCGTCCATCAATTCTTCAATAGCTGCACCATGTTTTACAGGAGTACCAGTGGCTGTAAGGAAACCCCTGGTTTTCCAAATCAGACCAAAGTCATGTGCCACCCCTAGGGCATATCTTGAATCTGTATAAATGTTGACACGTGTGCCTTCTGACAACTTACAGGCCACGGTGAGGGCTGTTAGTTCGGCCTCTTGAGCTGATTTTGATGGTGGGAGTGCAGCAGCCTGTAGTACTTGAATTCCTGTAGTAACTGCATACCCAGTTTGGTATTGTCCTTGTTCATCAGCAAATCTGGAGCCATCCACAAACAATGTGAAGTCTGGATTAGGCAGGGCAGTCTCATGCACGGTTGGTAAGTGGGTGGTTTCCATCTTCATCTGTTCAAAACAATCATGGGGGGCCTCTGGATCTTGTCCAGTGGGAGGGAGATCCTCGCATATCTCAGTATGGTACCGAGGGTAACTGACTGTATTGCAGTTAATGATCTTTTTAGTGACTCCCGCCAATGCAAGTTGTTGCCGGGTTGCGGTGCTCTAGGATTTGGCCATTGGGCCCTGATCCTCCCACGAGAGGTCAGGAGTCTTGGTGAATGAAACATGCGGAACAGCCACTTCCCAATGGTGATAGAGGTGTGATACTTCCATTGGTAGGTAAACCAACAAGACCATGTTGCCTTTGGAATCACAGAATAAATCTGTTAATGTGATGCGTATTTCCACCAGGCGGAATAGCTCTTCTTCATAGTATGAGTCAGGGCCTGGAGTGTCTTTGAACCACAGGGTGCAATGCAGCAGGGTCTCAGGTTGCACATCATGTGGAGCTGTGGGAGTAGGTAATTGAAACTCCATTCGGATATCAGGATTAATGTCCAAGCTGTACCAGTAGTACCCTTGAGAAGTGGCAGAAGAGTGGCCGGATTCAAGGTATAACATCTTTGAAGAGTCACATTGTCAGGTAGCAGCAGAGAAGTCTGCAGACGGATGTGGCGTTGTGTGGAAAGGTGTTTTGGCTGTACTTGTTGCAAGATGGCAGAAATGTCATGCGGAGCGAGGACAGTTAGCGTATGTCCAAGGACGAAGTAATTGGTTTTGTCTAATAATGCACTAGCAGCAAATACTGCCCACAGGCAGGAAGGACTACCCCTAGCTACGGGGTCAAGCATGCAGGAGAAATAGCCAATTGGTCTCTGACGAGAGCCATGTGATTGAGTGAGGACCCCTGAAGCATGGCCCATCTTTTCTGAAACAAAGAGTTTTAAATGCAGCTGGTAATTGGGTAGGCCCAGGGCAGGGGCGGATGTAATAGCCTTTTGCAGGGCTGAATAGCAATCTATTGCTTGAGGTGAGAGTGAAAACGGTTCGCTCTTTAAAGCATCATAAAGTGGCTGCATGAGTTGGGAAGCTCCAGGTATCCAAGATCTGCAATAAGTAATTAAACCCAAGGCATGCAGGGTCTGATGAGTAGATGGGGGTGGCAAATTCAAAATAGCAAGGATTCTGTTTCTGGTGAGATGACGGGTGCCATGGGAGAGGCAATGTCCCAAGAAGACCACAGAGGGCCGGCACCACTGTAACTTTGATTTAAAGGCTTTACAACCTTCCTTAGCTAGAAAGCACAAAAGATCTTTGGAATCTCGCTCAGCAGTGGAGAGGTTATCAGCGCAGAGAAGTAGGTCATCAACATACTGGAGCAAGACCACGTCTGTGTGAGATTTTTGCCAGGGGTCCAAAACAGTAGACATGGCCTTTGCAAATTGGGTAGGAGAGTTATGTGCCCCCTGTGACATGACAGTCCATGTGTACTGTTGGCGGTCATGAGTAAAGGCGAAGAGATGTTGACAGGATGGATCCAGAGGTACACTGAAAAAGGCATTAGCAAGATCAACCACCATGAAGAACTTGGCAGTTGGTGGGACCTGTGACAACAATGTATGTGGATTGGGGACAACAGCAGTGTCTCAGACAGTGACATCATTAACAGCACGTAGATCTTGGACCATGCGGTACTGATCTGGTTAGCCCTTTTCGGTTTTCTTGTGACACACATTTGATGAGAGCTCCTTTTGCTAGGAGGCTATCAACTTGCTTGTAGATGGCAAGAGCCTGTGAAGGTTTCAACGGGTACTGAGGTCTTCGTGGTGGGGCAGCTCCTGGCAGAAGGGTAACCACAACTGGTGGAACACGCAGGCGGCCTATGTCATCAGGGCCTGTGGACCAGAGTTTAGCAGGGTGTAACGGATCACCTGGCACCCCGACTGGGTACCTCCGTTGAAGGATGCTCCTAGCGCTTACAGAGGGCTCCAAGCGCGCCGCCAGACACCACAACCACCGTAGACCCCATGAACCGCCGCAGCTTGGTTGGGGTCTCGCCGTCTCCTACCCACCCTGGACCTATGACAAGGCTCCAGGTTCCAGTGGGTGAACCTCTCCTCCAAGAGAGTGAAGCAGGAACAAGCTCTTAAAAGAGCTTAGAAGTGATTATCCAAGGGAGCATGCAGAGCATAGCAATCCCTTTTAGTGATATAGCAATTCCCCCAATAAGAGACAGGACTCTAGATTGAGGGTGAAGTAGAACTCATGTTTAATGGCAGGTACTCTGCTTTTATGCAGTGCTTCCCTGTAAGGGAGACACCCACAGGCAATTATACATTAACCAACCAGATAACGGTTACATCCCACAGATTCCCTCCCCTCTGCTTGGGAGATAATTGAGTTTCTTAATGTATCTACTCAATTATCTCCAAACTGAAAAATCATACTTTTTATACATTTTTATAACTCCCTGATTTTATATCACATACAAATAAAATTTATATTTCCATGATCAGCATAACTTGGGGAGCAACATACGTAAAAATGAATGAATCCGTCCAGGGGTTAAAAAGTTAGGTTGAGGTCCCTTTATTATCAATTGCAAGCATGGCTTTTCTTGCCCAAACCAGTTCCCACTGGTCTGGCAGTGTCCCTGGGACAACACCCTGCTGGAGAACAATGGAGCTGGGGGAGGGGAAGAGCCACACCTTCCCAGGGATTCAAAGGGGAAGAAAAAGTGTCCAAAAAGTTTCCATGTGTCCATACACAGTTTTTAAAAGGGCCAGCACTGTACAATAAAAGTCCATAAGCCCAAATCAGTTCCTTAACCCCTTAAGGACACATGACATGTGTGACATGTCATGATTCCCTTTTATTCCAGAAGTTTGGTCCTTAAGGGGTTAAAGGGCAATCCATCCCAGGGCCATAGTCGCAGGGCAGGAGGCTGGCAAACAGGCCCCTCCAAAAACCAGTGGCGAGGTTACTTTCACCACACAGGGATCCTGTCCAGAGCACTGGGGGCATCCGTGACCCTTGCTCCTTCTGTGGGGGATGTGAGATGTAATAGCAGGGGTAGGAAACAGAGGACAGAGGTGTCCTTGTGTGATAGGGGTGTGAGTAGTTGAACCTGACCATCTGCAGTGAATGTAATTGCGGCCTGAAGGTGGGACAAAACATCAGCACCCAAGAGGTTAATGGGACAAGTGGAGGAAACAACAAACCGTGAAAGGATATCAGAACCCACACGTAGGAGCTTAGTTAGTGGGTTGCTGCGTGGAGTACCGTCAACACCTACACAGGATACATCGGTGTCTGACAGGCAGGATGGGTCTGGCAGGTCTTGTTCTCTAAGAATACTGCAGGCTGCACCTGTGTCAACTAAAAAGGTAATAGGATGTCCCTCAATGGGCAGGACAACTGTAGCAAGAGGCCCCCCTATCCCCTGTAGACACTGCCATGACAGGGGTGTCAGACACAGGCTTGCCGGTTACCTATTGCAATAGATCTAAATGTGCCTGGTCAGGACCAGTATAGTGGCACGTGGAGGTAGAAGGGAGACTTGTCTGGGGGACGGGGCGAGCAGTGTGGCTCTGTCTAGGCATGGGGCGTTCTTCCTGGAAATCATCTGCATCAGACCCGTCAGTAGGAGCTGGAGGATAAGTACGGGTGTCAGGAGGAGGTGGGGGAGCTTGGGAATACTCTGGAGGTGGGAAGTAAGGAACTGGAGGAGGTGGTGGTGGAAAGTAACCTGGAGGGAAGTATCCATAGGCAGCAGCAGAAGGATTAGAGTACCTGTGGAGAGGTGGCCTGTTCAACCTAGGATGAGGACACTCTCTTCGGAAGTGGCCAACCTGATGGCAATTAAAACAGGTTCTGGTTGGGGTTCGACCCTGAGTGGGTATCATGGATGACTGCGTGGGGTAAACTTGGGGAACGGAGGCGAGCCCAGTAGTGGAACCTGGGGCAGCAAGCATCAGGGGGTTATTCCCTCTCTGCATGGGCTGTGACACTGACTCTAAACCTTTAGCAACCAACAAGAGGGTATCCAAAGGGATTATTCTATATTCAGGGCGAGAGAGGACTAAACCCTTACGTATGTTTTCCCTCAAACCAGCCACAAAGGCAGCAGACAACATCTAAGTATGAGCTTTATTATATATGCTGAACCCAAGATCAGAAAATGTCTGGGTCAGCCGTGAGTGATATTTCTCTGCAGACTCAAGTTTGTCTTGAACAATGTCATTTATACAGGTAGCCTGATCAGCCAATTTGTCTTGTTCACAAAAGGTAATACCTGACTGGAAATCCATGAGAGGTGAGAGGAGCATCATTGAAACTCCTCGCCATGATTGGCCAATAAGCATCACCAGCTTTAATTTCACACAAACTGTAAAGATCCCACCAAGCAGCGGAATACGTCTTACGGATCTGAGCCATTCTGCGGAAGAAGGGCATGGGCTGTTTCTCCGGGTCAGGGAGGGAAATGACCAGGGTGACAGCTTGTGAGGGATTGAATGTGACATACATAGGTGGAGCACCCTCGGTAACGGGGGGTACCTGGAGATGTACTCCTGAAGTGGCCTGTCCTTGAGAGGGCCTGTTATCTTGAGGGCGGAATGGACTATGCCCTTGTACATTGTCATCTTCGGGAGGGACAGGGAATGGAAGGCCATGATAGGAAGCAACATCGAGGGAAGCTGGAGCTTGTGCAGCTGGAGTTACAGGGGCAGGGAGGCCGGTGACAATATTGTGAGGAGTAACCAACTGTGACGTAGTAGGATGGAAGCCTGAGGCTGCCAGAGAGACACCCATAGCATAGGGTTGTCCCGAGGTGGCGGACTCATCCGAACCGACCACCATGAGTGGATAACAGGGATCTGCAGCAGGGGAGTAAGGGACAAGGGCCATGGAGGGAGCAGGGGCAGGCTGAGTCGAGCGTGAGAGGTGAGCGGACAGGGCAGAGGTGAGAACAGGCAACGGGTCAGAGGGAGTATCAGTGGGGGGAAGGAAGCAGGAGTGGGTACGAAAGGAGCGAGGGAAGGTGGAGTAGGAGGGATGGGAGTAGAGGGTGGGGGCATGAAGGCGGAAAGGGCAGAGAGTAAGGATGACAGATCAGTGGGAGGAGGAGCAAGAGGAATGTCGGGAAGTGTAGTGGGAGGGACAGGAGTAGTGGGACGGGTTAGGACAGAAATGGCCGAGAGGAGAGATGACAAGTCGGTGGGAGGAGGGACAATAGAAGGAGGAGGAGGGTCAGAGACGGAGGGGACGTCAGGAAGCGTAGGAGGTGGAGTAGGACTAGAGGGATGGGCAAGAGCGGCGGAAATAGCAGAAAGGAGTGACGACAGATCGGTAGAAGGAGCAGTAGGAGGGAAAGTAGGAAGAGAAGGAGTGGCAGGACGGGCCGAGGTGGCTGAAATAGCAGAGAGAAGTGACGAAAAATCAGTAAGGGGGGGCAGGAGGGAGTAAAGAAGTGGGAGGAACGTTAGAAGGTGGGGCAGGAGTTAGTGGGGTGGAATCGGAGATAGGGGAAGGAGGGACTGAAGGGAGAACAATAGGAACAGGAGGAGGAACAGGCGAAGACAACGGAAGGGGTGGGGGGGGGGTGGAGATGAAGGGACACCGGGAAGGGCTGGGAGGAGAGATGATGGCAAAATCGGGTCGGGGCAGTGGGAAACTGGAAGGGCGGCTGAGGGGTAGGAGCATGAGGGAAGGAATGGAGTGGGACAGGGTAATAGTAAGCTCCATCAGCCCCGAGCACGGGACACAGAGGGGTGGAGACATGTCCTACGCCACCAGGAGGTGGCGTCTGGGCGTTAACGGTGAGGCAGGGCCGGGAGTCATTGAACATGCTCTGGGCGCCATCATAGGGCGGTGCCCGGGAAACAGTGAGGGGTACATCATTATTGCAAACATTTCGGTGATACACATAAATTGTCTGCCCCTCGAAATCTAACTCTTCCTCTGTCCAACCCTCCCGTTTGAGTCCTCTAGCGACCCGATACCAAGCTTCTACAGCTTTTGTCAACCCGTTATCCAGCAATAAAACCTCATTATCAACAAGCAACTTACTCCAAAATTCTGGCTGTAATCTACAGCTGGGTGACATTTGGAAACCACAAGTCTTAGCTATCTTCTTTATTTTCCACATAGCTTCTTCTCCTGCCCTCTCTTTCACAATATCACAAGCGAAAAATCCCTTAGCAGGTTTAGCATGTTCCTGCCCTATCTTTACCAAACAAAGGGCACCACGTGACAGGGACAGAGTGAGAGAGAAAAAGAAGGAGGAGAGTCTACAGTGCTCGACTGCCACGAGGATCTGAGTCCCGTGCGTCTTCCCTAAACGTAGACCAGTCACAGAGGTCCGTCCACCCGAGGTGGTGGTCACGGACCGGAGCGAGCGAGTGTGGGTGACTAACACAGCTCTGGGCAGCAGACACAGGAAAGATAGAGAACAAGGGAAAAGATGAACGTGGCGAGGCTAATCAAAAAACATTTACAGAAATCACACACATAGAAATGAGCATAAATTCCAGAATCAAGGACGAACCACACAACACACACACACACACCTAGGGTACCCACACTGTAACAACAATTAAACAGAATCCACAAAATGACAGAGAGCAATATGGCCATGTACATATTAAAACAGTGAGCACCAAACAGCAAAACACAGCAATTAACCCTTGGTCCGTTCAGGACAATTACAATAACAATCCCAGCCTCTCTCTAGGCTGTAATCCAACCCTTTACCGGGTCAACAGTAATAACCCCACCCTTTACCAGGTGGTCCCCAGCCCTTCACCGGCTGTCAGTGATTACCCAACCCTCCTGCCCGGGTGGTCCCCAGACCTTCACCGGCTGAAAAACTTGAGGAATGTTTATTAGAGGGGGTTGCATGCCCCTTATAAAGCAAAATTACATCATAAGCATTGTCAGAGATAACATAGATTTATACATCATTAATTGGTTAGGGGTTAAGTGGCTGATTTATTGCTCTTCCTACCGGGTGTGATGTCACTGGCATCTTGCAGGTCTCCTCCAGCTTCCAGCGCCATCTTGTTAGTGAGGGTGTTATTCGATGACAAAGGGGGAAATCCCTGGCCCTAGCGGCCATTTTAGGTAAATCACATATGGAATGATAAATGCTGATCAAAAACTATATAAAGTAAATAGACACACATAAGATACCACAGTCAAAACAGGAGGGGGAGGGGAAGCAGTAAAACTTCTCACTAGGTGATGGGGTAATATGCTGCCTTGGCTGTCTGATGCCAGCATGCTGTGTTCTGCATGTTGGCATCTGACTACACATTTGCATATAATTCACATTAGCCTCCCAGATTTCTTGTTGTGGGCTGGCTGACACCTCTTAATTTCAATCTTTGTTTAGCAGATAACTCCTCTATTTGCTATCCTTTGTGGGATTGGCATATTTATGGCTAAACAGCACCCTCATTTGGTATCTTTAAATATGGAAATCTCACATACGGGCACCAATTCAGGGAATTCTCTACTAAACAGCTAAAGGAATAAAAAAAACACCCTTTTCTTATTTCCAGTTGTTTAGTAGATAAATCCCTCATTTGTTATCCTTATGTGGGATTGCAATATTTAAGGTCAGGAAATAAGGGAGCTATCTACTAAACCCATACGCAGAGATACACACAATCACAGATATACACAAACACAATCACAGACACACAATCACATACACACACAAACATTACATACATACACACATTTAATAATTAAGAGGTCCACCCAGCCTCCCTACCTTGCTCTAGAAGGGCTGGAGTGGATCCTCAGTCCCTGGTGGTCAGTGGTTGCTGCTGGGATCTCTGTGCTCTTTCTGCACAGGTCCATCGCACGCCCTGTAATGACGCAGAGGCCGCGATGACATCATATCCTGGCTGCCGGCTCACTGCAGGGCAAAGACCATCAGACACAGTCAGATGCACACACAGTTACAGGCAGACAGTCAAACACGCAGGCAATCACACCGGCAGACAGTCGCACATACACACACAGATTCACAGACAGTCACACACATAATCACAGGCAGACAGTCACACATACACACAACACAGTCACAGACAGTCACACACACAAACACAATCACAGGCAGACAGTCACTCACACACACACCCACAATCACAGGCAGACAGTCACACACACACACACACACACACACAGAGTCACGCAGACAGTCACACACACACAGTGACACACACAATCACAGACAGTCACACACACAATCACAGGTAGACAGTCACACAGGCAGACACAACACAATCACAGACAGTCACACACACACACAATCAGAGGCAGACAGTCACACACACACACAATCAGTCAGACAGTCACACACACACAGTCAGAGACAACACAATCACAGACAGTCACACACACCCACAATCACAGGCAGACAGTCACACACACACACACACACACACACACAGAATCACAGGCAGACAATCACACACACAGTCTCACAGGCAGTCACAGACACACAGGCAGACAATCACACACACAGTCAAAGACAGTCACAATCACAGTTACACACTCACACACAGTCACAGACAGTCACAATCACAGTTACACACTCACACACACATTCACAGACAGTCACAATCACAGTTACACACTCACACACACAGTCAAAGACAGTCACAATTACACACAGCACACACACAGTCACAGACAGTCACAATCACCGTTACACACAGCACTCACTCTCTCACTTACAGTCAGCTTGGCTGAGGGAGGAGTGGATTCAGTCCCTCCTGTGCTGTAGTTGGGGAAGCAGGGACTCCTTCCTGCTTCCCATCTGTGTGAGCAGCAAGAGGCTGCATTTAGCTACACCCCCACGGCCGGTATAGCTCCGCCCCCAACTCTCCGTGCAGGTTTCCTGCTTGCTCCCAGCCCCTGCGTGTGAGCTGTGTCGGCTGCCCGGCCCCCCTGCCTGATGGCACCCGGGGCGGACCGCCCCCTCCGCCCCCCCCCCCCTTAGTACACCACTATCCACAACACAAATGAAAAATATATATTAAAAGGAACTATAAGAAGTTAAAAGGTATTTTAAATAAAATCCTGAAGGCAATATTATTAGAACAGACTAATCTGGGAGGCAAGCAGCAAAAAAAAAATGGAGTGGGAGGAGTCTGATTGCATTATATGTTATTGATATACATTCATACACTCTTCTAAAATACAGATACACATATACACAATGCCTTACATACATAGATACACAATGGTAGATACACTTTCTGTTAAACACATACACAGATTCTCATTATCAGACACATGCACAGATTCCTTGAAGTATAGTGTAGAAATGATCACTCCACTCTTCACAGAAGGTACCAAGTCATGTGTAACCGCAAATTCCAATCATAATAATAATCAGTAGAATAACACACAACACCAAAAATCACTTTTGAAAATCCATTAGTGTTGCCGTGTCTTTTTATTGCTTATGACTGCATGACAATATTTTTGCAAGAGCACGAGAGTAACACACTTTCAGCCAATCAGTGTGGGCCAGGCTGGAGGAACGTGACATAATTAATGCGGAAGTTTAAATTCCACAATATCGACTGGGCATGGATGGGGGTTATCACTGGCACTGAGTATACCCTTGGTTTATATAATCTTTGTTTAAGTAGTTTGATATTTAACTGAGGGATGGTGCTAGTGCACTCAATAAAGCATAACCAGCTCAGCAAGCTTTAGTGAGTCTTTGCAACTTTAAAAAAAAAAAAAAAAAATACATCTACCTAACAATAAGAAAAAAAGCATTGCACATAAAATGTTGGTTTGCTTCTAAGATAATCCAACCCTTTGTGATAATAATATTTCATATTAATTAAGTATGATTGATTGATCACTATTGAGCAACTCAGACATTTATAGACAGTTAAGATGGCACCGGTAAGCATATAAGCACACATAGCACATATTACTAGATGCAGGCTTGAAGGCCACAATTACTTAGATAAGCGATAATTAACCGCACAAGACTTGGCATAAGTTCTGGTGGTCCTGAACAGTCTGGCCAACTGCCAGGTACATCCAGCTGCTTGTATCAAGGTCTTTTGCTGGGCTGCACTGATAAGGAACTACTGTCTGTCCTTGAAGACAGGTATATAAGACTAAGGGAATCTTGCGCTCACTTGGAGAACTACCCACCTGTAATGCGGACGCGTGTTACTGGTTTCTGCTGTTCCCAGAAGAGAGGGTCTCTCCGAATGACGGCCTGAGTTCTCCCCAGTCATGTGTGGCAAGGAGACAACCAAGCTTCTCTAATGGTGATACTTAAGCTGATATATCTAGATACTAAGCTGTTTGAAGTAAATGCATGCAACTACTTAAATGAGAGTAAAACTTACTTTGCTTAGATCCCTTTGTGGATAATAAAGTGTAGTGTGAATTCTTATATTCAACTTGGTCTCTGTGTGATTTTTCTTTCCTATAACTCAATGTACTCTATCCGAACTGAGTTGTGTGCCCGCCAATATCACTATAAACCTTATTAGGTATTGATTATTACTTTTTGGATATTGGTGCTTCATGAATTTAATGATTAGGCACAACACCCTTATACACAACCAGTCTCCTCACCTAAAAAATAAGCATATATTATTACAGAAAAAACATTTCACCCATTAAAAGCATTGCATACAATATATGTAATTTACTGATTTGTAGACTCAACACATTGCCATACATTACACTAGCATATTTATTGCAGAAGACTAGGATCAAGGTTCAGATTTGCAAGAGCAATATAGTTTTAATATGCTAAGTCACGAAGCATAAACACATTATGAATGTGGATATTGTATGAGCATTTTACCAGCGAGTGGCAGAGCCTGTCATTCCAAGTAGATTTTCCATGTTTACCTTTGGTTTATTCACTCCATTTCAGTACACTAAATAGACATAGAATGGTTGCGTTGGAAAGAAATTCGCCCATTTTCTCAATTTTGCTCTTCAAGCAATTTAGCTAATTTACATTTTCCATTTCACTATACATTTTGTGAATAAACCCTTTAGATTAAATATATAAACTGTATAGTGAATAAAAACATCAGAAACTCTAATTTTCAAAGTTTATCAAACAAACAAATAAGCATACTAAGTATAATAAAATGTTAAACTCATTACAAACTCATGGAAAATCTGTGAATGTGATCCAAAACTGCTAACTGGAAAAACTAATGTTTAGAGCCTATAAATTGGCTGTAAACTGTGGAGGCATCAAACAAAAACTTGTAGTTACACCTTGCTTCAGGTAAGTGTAGATCCCGTGGCTAGCTGGATGTTAACAGCATGAAAATATCAGGAACCAATATAATAAAGTTAAAAATAACATTTATTAGTGAGTACTTTACAAGTCTAGTAAAGCATTAATATAGCAGCAAAATGTGTTTCTACTGTTATACAGTCTTATTCAGGTTCATATGTACATTCAAAAATAAATATGGTATATATACCATTCCTACTAACACTAATTGGAAACCCCACCCAAATTAAATTGCTAGGAAAAATCCTTTATTCCCCATAAATAAATAGTATTCACTGTAACGGCCACCCTGAGTATCAAGGGGCGTATGCCTTTAGAGATGTCCTTTTCCCTTGGGAGGAACAGTGCTGTAGTATCCTCCAGTTGTCATCTCAGCCGACCAAGTATCCAATAAGGCAGTAGAGCTCTTACAAGAACTAGTGATATAGTTGTGAAGCAGGTTCCCTACAAGCACGAGACAAGGCTACGTGTTGAGGGTTAAGCAGAACTGAATTTTAATGGCAGCCACACTGGCCTTTTATGCAAGCCCCCAAGCAAGGGTGACATCCACATGGACCTTGTTGGGAACAGGGACTCAAATGTATACACCAATCACAATAGCATTATAAGCTGAGGCACTCTCACAGATGGCATACAATCCCTCCCCTCTGCTTGGGAGATAATTGAGTTAATTACTGTATCAACTCAATTATCTCCAAACGAAAAAGAACATATTTTATACATTTTCTGGAAACCCCCCAAAATCACATAAGAACACCATCAAATGTATATCACCTGATCTGGGTGAGCAACATATTCAAAAATCACCCAGATCGGTTCAGGAGTTCAGAAGTTACATGGAGGTCCCATTTCTGACCGGCCGCACACAAAGCTCCTGCCCAGAATTGTTCCATGAAATCAGCTGGTGTCTTTCGTGTATTTAAAATGTTGAACAATGTCTTGCATAGCCGTTCTTGTGTAAGGTAGTTGTGTGCCTCTTTGTTCGTGAGTTTTTACCGAATGCCGCCTCATTCGGATGAATTAGAACAAAGCTAAGTGGTCCTGGAAGTCTCAGTGGTGTTCGGGCAAAATAGTTCCATACACTCGACAACCAAACCCGGCTGGATGTGTTCGACAAAACAAGATGGCTGCCGCCACGTGTATGTGCATACGAATCAACGGCCATCCAGTGAACCACTTAGAATGTTTAGAGTTGCGGTTTGGAACACTGTCAAATAGGTCAGTTGACAGCACACGACTGCTTTAGGTGGTCGACAGGTTCGGTAAAACATTCGGTATACGAACCAGCTAGGGTAAAGTCTGTTCATTTTGTTTTGTATACTGTTTAGACGAATGGAAGTACAAATAGGGTTCAGAATAGCAACAAAACATTACTCCAGAGAGCAGGGCATCTGTTACATTCACATTGTGAGCCAACTATCACACCTATTTGTAATTGTGTTGATCCTTTATTCCATATATAGAAACAGGAGGTAAACCATTCACAATATGGAAAATATTAGTATATTTTGGAGATGTATGTCATTGCAAGTCCCAAGATGGCATCACGCTTATAATCCATTGATGGAAAATCCTTTCCTGGGTAGAGGCTTTTCACCCAATTTGGAGGTCCTGCCTCCGACCACCTCTACCATCTGCATCCGTTCCTTCATAGGTCCGTTAGCCACGTCACTTCCCTATTTTGGGAAGGTTTTACCCTAAGTACCGCATGTCCATGCTTCACGTGTCTTTTTCGCTTTAGCATCCTACAACAACCGTAGTGACGCGAACACATGCTGTCCGTATCTCAGTCAATAAGCGACACTTTCGGTTCAGGTTGGCACAGTCCTTAACCCCATAATGACACATGACATGTGTGACATGTCATGATTCCCTTTTATTCCAGAAGTTTGGTCCTTAAGGGGATAAAGGCATAAAACAGAAATAGTGTGTGTGTGTGTATATATATATTTGTGCACAGGGCAACAGAAGCCGTATCTTGTACTTGATACCTTACCATATATGTAGAAATATACACCATTCGGTTGTGGTAGGCCTGTAAATAAAGTGGGCAAAAGAATGTGTGCCAAAAATATATTTATTCAATCAACAATCAACATAATTACAATATAGAATGTTAAAATGCTAAGTGTGGGGGCGGGGCTTGAGCCTCATGGCGGCTGGACGTGCTTTGGCTGAGCTCCGGGCTTGATCTCCCGTCTAAGCTAACTTTTATGCTAAACAGCCCACTTCAAAGCCTAAAACCGGGACTTACCCGTCCCAGGAGCCGGTAGCTGAATCCTGAGCCGGCCGATCTGTTACTGTTCCATGCTCATCGCGGTAATCTAGGAGAGGCCTGGTGGAGTTACTCGGCGGGAGAGGCGGCCGCTCTCCCGACCTGAGGACAGCTGCGCCTTCAAGCATTACCCTCACAGCCCCGTTTCCCCCCCCTCTGGACCGGGGGTTATCCCGGCCCCCACTGGCAAGAAGCTTGCACCATCGCAGCGGCAACACTCACTAAGCCCCAAAAGGCACTATCACGCAAGATGGCGTCTGAACTCAGTACCACTCTGCCAAAGCCTTCATCTGTCCTGGGAAACTCGCATGCCACAGATTACCTCATGCAAAGGCTCGACGACATCTTTGAGCGCTTCTGGAAAACATTGGAGGCACGCCAGTCAGCTACTGCACAACAGAACCTAAAAGGGAACAGGAGAAGCGAGAGACCGGCGGTATGTGGGCCTCTTCAGGGTGATCAACCTAATCGAACAGACATACTTACAACCACATGCCACACTCTCATTACTCAACCGCAGGACTCTGCTACACTGCATCATAAGAGTACACAGTTGACAGCCAGACAAAAGGTGAGCAGATCCCCCTCAGGCAGAACCCTCTACACGGGAACCACCTTCACTTACAATAGACCACCTGGGCCGAGAGCCGCCAGGGGCACAACCCTACAGCATCACCCGCTCAGACGGAGGGCTGTCCGCCGCAAAAGGCACAGGATTAACAAGGCACTCCGTACCCCCCGAAAGGGGAAGTACTGGGACTCTAGAGGCCTCCTTGCCCGCGGCCCGCAGATGGAATCCTCCGACCAGCGAAGCGCAATCCCGCACTCACGGTCTCATGCAGGCAGCCACGAAGCTCACCGGGATGCAGCCCAGATTCCTACCAGTGAAAGACGCAGACTGAGAGCCCCTTCAGGGCCCATCGGAGATGGAATCTTACCGAGGCACCAGCTCTGGTACTACCTCTGGCCCACCTGTCAAGCCTCCAGAGCCGGCATCGGCTGATCAGAGTGGACTGAATGTTTGATACCTCATGTTCTTTTGTTTTTTTTTTAGTTGCACATGATTTCTCTTACTACTTGTTGCCTTCACAACCCAATGGCATTAAAAATTGAGCAAGCTTGTTTAGTATCTGCGAGCACTTCTATAGTCTCTCTCAGGACTTAAGCGCAGACCTATGATTCCGCCTGTTTAAATATAAAATAAAAAATGTGCTGTATGCTGACATTTCCTAATGCAATGTTTATACTTATACTCTTGTGGAATGTCATTATCTAGCTAATTGTTATGCTATGCACTATCAAAAATAAAGAAAAAAAAAATGCTAAGTGTTGGAACACTTGTCTAATTTCCTTCTCTGGTTGAGGAATGTATCAACAGTAAGCTGTGGATTTCCAGTGCCCCAATGATTTAATAATATGGGCATGAATGTTTCTGTTAGAGGCTGCGGCTGCGACTGCTGCACCTATCCTGAAGAAGTGTCCAGAATAATGTAAGGGATTGAGAACTAGTCTCAGTAATAGGATTCTGACATAAAGCATGAACTTGCTTGTAGTGAGAATGGCCCCCTGTAAGCTAAGTAAAGGTTGACTTGGAGGTGATTGTAAGTTGCCTAGTTTCAGGATTCTTACCTGAGATGGGAGTCTGTAGCGCAGATAGTTTGCTTACCCTTGCAGATAGACACAGTCCACGGTGACCAGGTAAGAAGCCACCTAGCCTGTGAATCTGTGCACAGGGGCTGTGCAGGAAAGGTGATTTCAATGCAGTACCAACAACGACACAAACAGGGATAGTCAAGGGATAGCCAAAGTCAAAGGATGCCAGAGGTCAGCATAAACGAAGACAGAAGCCAGGGTCAATATGGAGTTTAAGTTCAAGAGACTGGAACACAGGAACTGAACACACACAACAGGACCAAAGACTTGATCAAGTTCCCAGGGCAAGGCTCTGTTTATATACCCTGCTGATGACTGACCTGAGTCAGATGAAGCACTTGCAGTGACCACAGACGAAGTCCAGTCCCTAGTGCTGCAGATATAGCCAGGAATAATAGGGCTAGAACAGCTCAAAATAAACAGAACTGCTGTGGTGCAAAGGCAGATAGCAGGCCCAGAACCGCAAAGTACCCAGGATCAAATCTCCGGTTGGGCACTTCTGGGGCGGCCATGTCTGGCCGGATGGATGTCACAGTGAGAACCATGACACCTAGATATGTGTCTAATGTCTTTACTGGACAACATTTATTAAACGTAGGGTAATAAGAAACTTTAACTGTTTGATCTTGTTGACTGGTCTTAGTATGTTGCAGAGAGAGTACATAGTGGTCTTGATGTTTGACGAATTGTGATAATTTAAGGCATGACCCTAATTCAGAAGTGTGATGGTAGTAAATTCCCTAGGTCTAAGGAAGCTGTAAAAAGCTAAGTATATGGCAGCTTTTAAAGTTTGATTGGTCTTTGGTTCGAATGGTGACGTGTCCAAAATATCTGATAGAGACCTGAATAAGTTCCCATTTATTGGTAATCTCTGAGGTGTTTGTGGTGTACTTAATTTTTACATTCCATAATACCAGTAGGTAAGACCAAAATGCCAGTGTGGAACACCATCAGAAAACCCTGAAACCAAGAAATCCACTAACTGTGGGGATAGGTGTGACGCTAACAGTTGAGACAGCTTAATAAAATTAACAGATGTAAAATACGGTTTGGAATGTAGTTTTTTGGAGCACATAGCCTTAGAATGTGCTCGGAAACATTGTGCCCCAGGTCCACCGGCTTATGCATATAAGTGTTGAATTCTTAACTCCTATGTAGCAAGTTAGTACACACCACATCCCTATAGATCACAAATGCCAGTACAAATTCGGGCATCTGTTTTTTTTTTTTTTACTGAGTTTGAGGACCACAGAAAAGTCCCCATAAGCCTATATCTTTTTGTCCACAATATCCTGGGAAGCAATAAGGAATGAAACCAAATTCTCGTCCTTACCTTCCAGGATATCTTTGCAGATCTGAGATGGTACCATATGGGCAGGTGTTATCATGACAGTATCAATTGGGGATATGGGGACTGCTACATTTACCCTGTAAAATAGCTGTAGCAGCCGCTAGAGATGTAGCATTTGACAAAGTCGGGTTTTTTGCTAAGTGTCCAGACTCTAATCTGTCGATTCTATCTCTAATTTGGCTCATGGATGATACAAGAGAATTCATCATGGTTTGTAAGTCAAGCGTGGTGTTGTTTCCACTAGACCCTTCCCCAGCACCTGAGTTGTCGGTTTGTGTCTGCATTAATCTAAACAACTCGACTTTCCTGGCAGTAGCTGGGAAGGGAACATTTCTTCTTCTGAGTTTGGCTTGAATGCGTGGTATTGTCCATGATCTAATGGATGATGGACTGGCCCGAATCCCGTCTCCCTGATGGTGAACCAGATTAGCTGGGGTGCTAGTGAGTAAAATATCATCTCCCCCTTCCGGAACTTGCGACATACTAAAATGAGAATTGGAAATTAGGATCTCGTCACCTAGGGTACTGGCTGCTAAGAAGTGCCAAGTGGAGAAAATATTTACTACGTGGTGACAGGTGAAGCCCTACTAATGTCAAGCGGCTTGAGAGGCTCTATCTATGAGATGGATCGAGGGCCTATTTACCACGGAACGTTGTGGCGGGATGTTGGCCTCTCGGTGACAAATTAATAGAAAATTAGAATTAGAGTTAGGGAGTGACAAGTAAAGCCCTCTCTATGTAACTTGCGTGGCAGCTACATATGCGTTGGAATGAGGGCCGAATACCTCCGAGTATGAGGATTGGTGTTGGCATTGCGGGACCACTAATATGAGGCATAGAAGGCCTTAGAAAGCTAAATATAGCACCTATTACCCTAATAGCCAGTACTTCTACTAGTCTAAAGGACTGATAGAAACAGGGAAGTTCCCATTTGAGCTCATTGGCAAACATACCTGCATGAACTGAATTGACTTCGTATGCCAAGTATTAGAAGGATCAGTAGTTAGTAGGTACCTAAGGGTGTGTGGAAAGGAGAATGATGCCTGAGTCAGAAAATGTAACTGTAACACAATAGTATCTCAAAGGAGTAATGGCCCACCTAGCAATTTAGAAAGAACTTAATATGGAAGCTTCAGTTCTCAGGCAAACCCTATCAAATTTAGTAGACGATATGTGGGCAACGTCAATGCGACACCCTCAAGAGTCTATAATAACATAAATTCTATGAGACATTGGATGCGAGTCTGTGTAGAGACAACAGATGATGTGGCTTATGCCTACAACACCAAAGTGGTCCGAAGTCAGTAGTAACTAACAGTTGAGTATTTCAGTGGTATATGCAGTACTTAAAGAATTGAAGAAGGGAGATTATTTGAAGTAAGTTTGATTATAATTAGCGTAGAAATGATATGTTATACAGCCCTTAAAGTTACCTGGTATATTTTACGTAACCAAAACGAGAAAGTTGTGTACCAGGGGCGAGGGGAAAAGGAGTGTAAAACCAACAATAACATGCAGGGATTCACATCTATATTTCAATACATATGCCTCCTAAAACAAACACCCGCAGCTCTTTAACTAGCTGCAACTGTGTTGTCAAGTGAGCCAGTGCAGGTTTGCAAAATAAGAAACGTGTAGCTGTTGCATATGCATGTACCAATTATTTAAGAAGAAAATACACTTGTGATCTCTGCTTCGGCTACTGATTCACGAATTGCAGACCTAAATAGCCTGAAGTAACAGAAAAGCGATAAATGCGGGGTTAACAGAACTATGATTGTAAAGTTGCAGGAGCCATAGTGCCTATAACAGACCTGGTAACCAAATCAACTGAAATAAGGAACTACCCTTATTCAGGAAACGATTAACCATACAGAATGAATTTAACATACTTAAAGCACTGTAATTGCTACTTAGTTAATATAGAAACAAGGCCACAAGGTGACGATATGTAACTTACAAAAAAGAGAGAAGACCACAGGCACTCCAAATTAAAGCCGTATGCAGATTTATTGGGAAAAACGTTTCGACCAACAGAGGTCTTTTTCAAGCTGACACCACAAGGTGAAAAATGTGCTTATATAGCAAACAAATGACAAACAGGAAATCAATCCATGATTTAATTAACTAATTAACAAAAGTTGTTAATTGATACAGCCAAAGAATTTTTTTCTTTTTTTAAAAAACATATATCAGAAAAATGTTATAAAGCAAACACAGAGAACATTCATTGTATCAAATTCAACATACATTAATATGTCAAACATCAGTTAAAAAACAGAATCAACTATATAATTGTGTAAATAGCTAGGGATAGTATGAGATATGTAAAAATAAGAATATCCCATGACAACATAAAAGGTAGATAATTATACCCAGATGTTTACCTATGTAGCTTACCCATAAGTGCCCAGGAGTAGAGGAGAAAAGAAAAACAAAAGGATATTAACTAAATACACGAGTAAATAATATGATAGATCCACTATCTTCCGGCCGCGGCTCACTTCCGGGTCTGTGAAACGCAGATGACGTCACTGGAACGCAAACACGGCACTTCCTTGAAAACGGATCGGCATCATGTCCAAAATAGCGTGACTTCGTATCAAAACATATACAAAGCGCATAGATACTGCGCAAAACCTGTCACAAGGACTCCATGTGATCCCTAGATATACTACATATAGTAAGCTTAAGAATATAATCATAGATTATGCCTATATCTAGCAAGTAGAGTATAAATTATCCAACTATAATAATAAGAAATAAATAAATAAAATAAAAGTAAAAATATGAAAACTAAAAAAATGTTTTGGCTGTATCAATTAACAACTTTTGTTAATTAGTTAATTAAATCATGGATTGATTTCCTGTTTGTCATTTGTTTGCTATATAAGCACATTTTTCATCTTGTGGTGTCAGCTTGAAAAAGAGGTACTTATTCAGTACCAACCCACCAACATACCCCAGCCGATAGAGGAATTAAGGAATGCATTTGTGTAATGTCACCGTAATACGCTAACTCCATGTTGTGTGTTTTCGTAATAAACATCTTTGATTACACTATATTCCTTTTTGCCCACTTATTTACAGGCCTACCAGACACGTCGGTTTCGGCACACCTCTACCGACTTTTGATTATTGTGATAAGCATACTCACTAGCTAATTCATACTATACTGAAATGGCCGCTATACTATACTTTAAGAGCTTGCACATTAATCTGTGATGCCCGCTCAATTAAATGTATTAAAACAGTATTGTGGCAGGTACTATGAGGAAAAGGTAAGTTCCTTCTGTTCAGTAATATGTATTGAAAGTCATGTAGTGTTAAACTAATATTACAATGAATAAAGGGACCTAGGTCCCTAATGGGAGAGTTATACAAAGGGAGGGGGTCCCTACCTTTAATAATCCTAAGGGTATAAGTTAAAAAGACAGGAAAGGGCTAAACAGGGATATAGAACCAGGCTAAACCATTATAACCTCGATCGGATATGTGGTAAGGCTAATAGGACTAGTAGGTAATAAGAGCGGAGGGAGGGGAGGGGAAAAAGAAGAATGGAAAAACAAGCCTCCTTAATGGAGGGGTAAAAAGTTCCCAGTAACTTGCCCAGATGCCCAAATCCCCACACCTAAAGAAAGCATAAGTCTTTCCCTGTATACCTCGGCACTATAGTAAAACCATGAGTGCCTACCTATAACCTTATTGCCCTTCCTGCCTAACCTCCACCTGAGTGTGATGTGCCTATTTTACACTTCGGTTTTGTAAGTGTTACTATTAATAAAGCGTGTTAACTTTTATTGAGATACTCTGCACTATTATTCTCTTTCTTTTTCTTATGCATGCCACTGATGTTCCAAAGTCCTGAAGCTGTCGCATTTATTTTTTATGATATGCCTACAATCAAACTGGGTTTGTGAGTGCAATCAACTTTTTTATTTACAAATTCAGATTTCTTGCAAACAATATTGCCCTATGTCTGCCTCTATTATTGTATTGTAGATTGCCGTTCTGGTATTTTGTCAATATTTGTTATGAGGATATGAGGAGTCCTTTCATCTACAATACTATATAACAAAGGGTAATTTTTTGTGTGTTTTTCACTCATTACCCACTAAGTGTGTTTTATCTGCAAACAGGTGTATTTGTACCTATTGTTGCTGTATACTTCCTGTCTAAGTAGCAAAAGACACACAATTAAATTAAATAAAATGAAATAAATCCATGGTGCTACCTAAAGTGAACAAAAGAAAGAAAAGAATTCTAACTCGACGCGCGTTTCGGCGTTCTAACACGCCGTCGTCAGGAGTAATGAACTTAAATGTGACACAGTATCCATTTATATACTGTGTAGCAATCCGCCTGTAGATCGTTAGCCGGTGTGAATTCGTCACGTGGGTAATTGCTATGACGTATTGTTCGTCTTGTGATCGGTCAGAAATATCTCCCTTGTTCTGATTGGTTGTTCTATGAGTAAGGGGCGTAGTGACCAGTCATAGCCGCTCAATACCCACGTGGGGAACGGAGAGGACTCACCGCATTCAGGGGGAGTGGTATAGTGACGTAACTGTCACTGTCCACATCAACCGTACAGTGAGACTAACTCGAAAAAGAGATGAAGTTGCCATAACTATCTGGCTACCAGCATATTACTGTCCATTGTATGTATTCATTAGATGGTTGCAGAAACGTCTTGACTAACCTATCAGATCGTGCTGTCTTAATTCTAATTGGCCGTGATCGCGCTTGTAATCAAAGAACAAGACGACCAATTAGATGGTACCCTCATGAAGTAGACTTGCCATATTTGAGGGAGATGGTGTAATCCTGTCAGACTCCATGTTGTGTGTTTTCGTAATAAACATCTTTGATTACACTATATTCCTTTTTGCCCACTTATTTACAGGCCTACCAGACACGTCGGTTTCGGCACACCTCTACCGACTTTTGATTATTGTGATAAGCATACTCACTAGCTAATTCACACTATACTGAAATGGCCCCGACCACAAATATACAAAGATAAATATGTACCGCTAAACTGTTGTTTATTATTCTATAAACAGGTTTAAGAGCTTGCACATTAATCTGTGATGCCCGCACAATTAAATGTATTAAAGCAGTATTGTGGCAGGTACTATGAGGAAAAGGTAAGTTCCTTCTGTTCAGTAATATGTATTGAAAGTCATGTAGTGTTAAACTAATATTAGGTGCGTTCAGTTGCGTTGGTTAACAGTCAAACGTGTATATGTTACATTTCATCCAAGTTCATATTCAAGGCCTCACGCTGGTTCACCTGTACATCCTTACGCATTCGAGCATACATTACATAAGTCAATATTAAGTACATGTTCCGGTACGTTCATGACATCCAAGGGGATATCGATTTTCTGACCTGCTATCTTTCCTTTTCCAGAAATTTATAGCTATAAGGGAATTAGCACACAGAGAAGTTTCTGAGATGATGCTTATCAGTTTCATGTTTTTTTTATAAATTCTTTATTTTTCATTGACAGAGGTTACATGCGTATGACATAGGAACAAATAAACACATTTTTTTTATCCATTGAAGCATGAAAAAACGGATACATATGCAATCTCTTTTGCACCTTGACAACACCTGATCTATGTATGAGTGCTCCTGTCTGATGCGTTCTCTTGGGGGTATCTCCCCTGTCTGTGTTATTTACATTCACAGTTTACCCCTTGTCAACTTTTTTAGTTTTTCTAAGAACAACACAATGCTTCCCATCGACTGATCCAAAGAGGAGCGGTCTGTAAGTTTGAGCGTGATACATACTGGTTCACGTGTCCCTCTAATGCTCGCTCTTATACAAGTATGCCTTAGTCTCCGCCCCTTGGATCTGTCAATTGTAAGAAGTAGGGCAGTAGTTTTGTTAAATACGTGAATAGAAGAGAAAGGAAAAGAAAAAAAAGAGAACAGGAAGAAGATAGGAAGCGAGTGGTGGTAGTCCTAAAGGCCGTCAGTGGCTAGAGCTCTTTTTATTCTTCTTGTGTGGAGAAGAGGGAAGGCGGGGTCGCATCCCCTCAACACAGTGGGCTAACCTCCCATGGCACCCATATTTTCTAAAATGTTTTTTGGGTTCCCCTAAGTCTAGCTGTGAGGTCGTCCATTAAGTGGACTTCCCTTATTCTATTATGGGCGGTGTGGTAGGTTTGAGCCAGTCTGAGGCCATGGCTCTCCTAGCGGCTAGGGTTATCTTATGTAATAATTCCTGTTCGTGCCTAGTCCACCCATCTATGGTTCTACTCAAGATATACACCCACGGGTCCAGTGGAGGGTCTATGTTAAGTACCTGAATTATTATTCCTCTGACTGTCTGCCAGAAACGTGCTATCTTTGGGCATTCCCACCACAAGTGGAGATACGGTCCCTTCATACCGCAACCTCTCCAGCATACATCTGTTGGCGTCTGTCTCATGTGGTACAATTTGACTGGGGTCGTGTACCATCGAAGCATTGTTTTTACTGCTTGTTCCTGCAATTTAACACAAATAGAAGTTGTGTGGTTGGCTTCCCAAATCTCTTGCCACTCTATTCCTTCCAGCTCCTCACCGAGGTCCCTCTCCCACTGTTCTATGTAGGCCAGGCCTCCCGCTTCTATAGTTTCTGCACATATGTGTGCGTATAGTGTCGTTATCAAGGCCGTAGGTATATTCTCCTGTATACACATCCGTTCAAGGGAATTGGGGCAGTCATCCTAACCTGGGTAGATTTTACAAAGTCTTTTATTTGGAGATACCTGAAAAAGTCTGCTGGTGTGAGATGTCCCTTTTGTTGCAGGGCATTGAACGAAACTACCTCTGTACCTTGCACTATCTGACATATGCGTTGGAGTCCTATACTTTGCAGGTTTCTAAAGTTCCTAGCTGCCATCCCTGGGGGAAAGGCTCTATTGCAGAGGTAAGGCATTAGGGGCGATGGGTCTGACGCCAGCCCATATTGTTGGCTTGATTTATCCCATATATGTATAGAGTTTAAGATAGTTGGGCATGTGGCCCTTATCAATGGCCTGTTATTTTTCGGAACCCAGATGAGGAGCTGTGGCATGTCTGCCCCCACCCTCAACGACTCCAAGTCTACCTATTTCCTCTTGTTCGGGGGGGAGTGCCACATCGCTATCTGCGACAATTGTGTTGCCATGTAATAACCGTATAAGTTGGGTAAACCCAAGCATCCCCTTGTCTTTGGTCTATGTAGGATATGCCTCGAGACTCTATGTCGCTTATTTTGCCAAACGAAATTCCCAATCGCTTGCTGTAGGGGTGCAAGAACCAGGTGTAGGGGTGCAACCAATTACCTTCAGAAGTCACATAATTAGTCAAATGATGTCCACCTGTGTGCAATCTAAGTGTCACATGATCTGTCATTACATATATACACCTTTTTTGAAAGGCCCCAGAGGCTGCAACACCTAAGCAAGAGGCACCACTAACCAAACACTGCCATGAAGACCAAGGAACTCTCCAAACAAGTAAGGGACAATGTTGTTGAGAAGTACAAGTCAGGGTTAGGTTATAAAAAAAAATCCAAATCTTTGATGATCCCCAGGAGCACCATCAAATCTATTATAACCAAATAGAAAGAACATGGCACAACAGCAAACCTGCCAAGAGACGGCCGCCCACCAAAACTCACGGACCGGGCAAGGAGGGAATTAATCAGAGAGGCAGCACAGAGACCTAAGATAACCCTGGAGGAGCTTCAGAGTTCCACAGCAGAGACTGGAGTATCTGTACATAGGACGACAATAAGCCGTACGCTCCATAGAGTTGGGCTTTATGGCAGAGTGGCCAGAAGAAAGCCATTACTTTCAGCAAAAAACAAAATGCCACGTTTTGAGTTTGCGAAAAGGCATGTAGGAGACTCCCAAAATGTATGGAGGAAGGTACTCTGGCCTGATGAGACTAAAATTTTACTTTTCATCCATCAACGAAAACGCTATGTCTGGCACAAACCCAACACATCACATCACCCAAAGAACACCATCCCCACAGTGAAACATGGTGGTGGCAGCATAATGCTGTGGGGATGTTTTTCAGCAGCCGGGACTGGGAAACTAGTCAGAGGAAGGATGAATGGTGCTAAATACAGGGATATTCTTGAGCAAAACCTGTATCACTCTGTGCGTGATTTGAGGCTAGTACGGAAGTTCACCTTCCAGCAGGACAATGACCCCAAACACACTGCTAAAGCAACACTTGAGTGGTTTAAGGGGAAACATGTAAATGTGTTGGAATGGCCTAGTCAAAGCCCAGACCTCAATTCAATAGAAAATCTGTGGTCAGACTTAAAGATTGCTGTTCACAAGCGCAAACCATCCAACTTGAAGGAGCTGGAGCAGTTTTGCAAAGATGAATGGGCAAAAATCGCAGTGGTAAGATGTGGCAAGCTCATAGAGACTAATCCAAAGCAACTTGGAGCTATGATTGCCGCAAAAGGTGGCTCTACAAAGTATTGACTTTAGAGGGTGAATAGTCATGCACATTTACTTTTTCTGTTATTTTTTCCGATTTGTTGTTTGCTTCACAAAAAAAAATAAAAAAATAACATCTTCAAAGTTGTGGGCATGTTCTGTAAATTAAATGATGCAAATCCTCAAACAATCCATGTTAATTCTAGGTTGTGAGGCAACAAAACATGAAAAATGCCAAGGGGGTGAATACTGTTACAAGGCACTGTACATGCATCTTGCATAGCCCTCATGAGGCTCATCTGCTAAAGCAGGCTACTTTGGCTTAGTTATCCTAATTAGGGGTCGTTGGTGGTTGATGTGGATTCTGATCCTAGTTACTTACAATTCTGGTTTATACAATATTGCCACTATTCCATTTCTCCACCTATTGTACTCGTAGTTAATTTCCCCATATATGTTGGTTTATCAACTTGACCATTGCTATGTTCATCATCACTTATCTACGTTCATCACTAATTTGTCTCTGGGCTTTCCATTTATTTTCAGGCAACATCTGCTCAGGTATCCATCAATTACCGGACAACAAGTGTAGTTATGTGACAGATTCACAATTTGCATACTTTCAAGAGGTTTCATCACTAGTAGAATTTTAATCTTTGTCTCAATACTAATAGGTTAAGTTCACGTTATATGCTGTTAATCATATTTATGTCACCTGGTTTATTCTAATTGCTTATACTAATCTTGTTTTTACAGCGTTTCCCCAGTCAGCTACCGTATTAACCCCTCAATTGGTTGCAAGGTTATATTGGTTAGTCTCTTAGATGTTTATAACAATTACCTTAGTCAGCGTATGACTCCCATGTATGGCAGATTCCAGATTATCAACTGTCCACGGTATTTTTCCTCCATGTTATAGGTATTCTTAGGTGGACCCTTAGTGGTTTCCTAGTGATTGCTGTCACCTAAGTCTCTCCGCTCATTGCTAATTAATTTCAGGTCACAGGTAAGTGCCTTTAATTGCACATATGGTTTGCGGGTGCTAACAATCGACACCGAGGCAGACTACCGGAAGCACAGACCTCTCCCTCTCCACACGCCACCTCCTGGCTTCACAGCATCAGCTTCCACAACATGGCGGAATCACAAGTCACTCCACAACCTCAAGTGATACACTGCACCTGGTCCTAAAGAATGACAGGCTAGCAAGGCTTTGATGGCTGTCCACCAACAGACTCATGTCTGAAACGGGGACTCTAACCGACCGGCGTTGGGGGAGGGGGGATCTCTATCAGGGGACTGGAGTGACTCTCTATACAGCCAGTCCAGTGGATACCCACGCTTGTTTAGCTGGCTGAGTGATGCCGAGGGCTCAGGGGTCTAGATTCGCTATGGCATATATAATCGCATAACAGCTACTCTCCTATTGCTTTAACTCTAATGCCATACTGTTTAACTCGTTTTATTTACCCTTTTTAAGCTAAAAAGGTGCGGCATCTGCGACATATGAGGCCGACTTTTCTTGTTAAACATGCCTTTCCTTACAATGGCCTCAGTATAAGCGGCAACATAACCTTGTCTAGCATACCAACAAGCTGAATCTTCTTCTTGACATGCACAATCAATGCTTCTGTATAATGTCTAGTTCATGTTAGGATTTCTTGCTACCTGAATGATCTATATTAAAAAAAAAAAAAAAAAAAAAGTGCTAGTCTCCCAACATGACCGGTTGTGTACCTGCAATTTCCTTTGTCACAACAACTGTCAATGTCATGTCAATATCTGCTTCTGTTTTTTTCTATGCACTACAAAAATAAAAAATAGTTTATTTTATAAATATAACCAAGCGGTTCCCAAACTGTGTGCTGCAGCGCCAAAATATTTCCCCCGGTGCGATTATCATAGAACCAGGAACCATGCCTCCCTCTCCCCCTCATCGGCCCTCCAGCACTGAATTGCTTGCAGCCAGCAGGGGAGGGAGGGAGAGAGGACCCGTGGAGCTCTAACATGCAGCTCTGCCTGGGTTCACCTCTTGCTAGCTTGGAGCATTGCCGTGGTTACCACGGCAACGCTCTGAATCTAGTGAGAGTGAACTCTAGCAGCTTCTGAGGCTGCTAGAGTTCACTCTCACCACTTGGACCACATGGACCACATGGGGGGGGGGGGTTGATTTTTTTATTTTTATTAAAAAAATTTAAATAAATATATATATATATATATTTATTAATCTACCATCCAACCCCACAGACCCACAATAATTCTCCCCTTTACACAACAGCGTGATGGGCTAAACACTGACATGACCTCATATTTAACCCCTTAAGGACGCAACTTCAGAAGCCGGACATACACTTAAGGACACAAGCAATTTTTTGCAGTTTCTGTTCAGCTGGCACATTTGCATCTCTCTTATTTTTTGCACCAAAAAGGACTTCAATTTGATATGACACATACATGTATAAATTATCATTTATTATTATAATAAAAAAAAGGAAATAAAATAGTTTTTTTTTTTTTTTTCACAGTTTTGGCAATAATGTGTGCATAATATGTCCAGCGTAGGAAAAGTAAATCAAAAAAAATTAATTTGTCTTGATTTATAGAGTACATAATATGTGTAGCATTTGAGTTGTATTTTGTAATCTGTAACTTTCAAAATAAAGGACTAAAATAAAATATTACTGTGAAACTATTTTATAAATTGGTATGTTTGTTTTGTGAGTTTAATAGCCATCACAGAAAACAAAATTACCACCAAAAAAGTATATATTTATATAAAGTAGACATAAAAGGTTATTTTGACACTTATTATATAGCCATTTCACTGCCAATCTTTGCTATACATTGTAGTACAATTGTTTTTTTCTTTTTTTACATACACACACGTTTTTTTTTTGGTTTTTTTTTTTGGTTTTTTTTTTTGGTTTTTTTTTTTGTTTTTTTTTTAAATGTGCACTTTGTAAAGCTGGTGTGTGCTACTCCTGTACAAAACCCCATATTGTGTTCATCTACATCTGCAGAGTACGATACCCCCATTGCATGCCTTTGGCACCATTCTGTGAATCTATAATGCCATGTAAGAGATCATGCTATTTCAGTTTCTATATTTAGAATTGTCATAGATGGATTTGATGGGCCTATGTCTGATTTTGTGGCATTATAGCAATTTGACTGTTCAAATAATCCCACAAGGCCTACCATTTGAGAAAGCAGACAATCCAGGGTAATTTATATGGCGTATATTGTGCCTAAACGTGCTGCCATTTTTGTTTACCAATTTATGTCAAAGTTTGTGGTAAGAAAAAAAAAAGCATAATTTTACATACATGTTGCATTTTTGCTGGGTATTTCGTACATTTGATATGTGCTACTGTCATTATGCTCAATTACATCTTCTGAGTAAAAGAATATACCCAATGTATGACCTAGACACTATTGTGAAGTTACAGTGCTGTAAAATAGACATTTCAATTTCAGATTTTTAAGTGTGAATTTTCATAGCTGGTTTGATGGGTCCGTGTTCCATTTTGGACCATTTTAGCAGGTTGTTTATTCCAACTATCCCATAAAAGCATTAGGCATTCAATTTCTTAAAGAAGACACCCCAGGGTATTTCAAAAGGCATATTTTGAACCTTAGTGTGGGATAATTTTTCTGAGCATTTTTTTCTGCCTATTTGACACACAGTGAGTTTGTACAGTATATTCTGCAAACCTTATGTGTGCTACGGCAGTATAATACTTCATATGTTGCTCAACTATGTCAGCTGAGTAAAACAATAACCGTATGTACCTTTGCCAGGTATAAGTGGACGTTGAAGGGGCACTTTTGAGACACAGCCATTTAAGTTTTTTTCAAACGTTTAAATTTTACGCTGGGTCCATATCCTATTTTGGAGTATTTCAGAAGGTTTCTTATTGCAGCTAACCCACAAAGGCAAAGAAGACACCCAGAGTGTTTCAAAAGGCATATTTTTTTTATTTTTTTTGTTTTAAAATTTTCTTTATTTAGTTCTAAAGTAATATACAGTACAGTCCAATTTTTACACTTAGATTGACAGTAGAACAAATTTACAGAAGCGTTATATATCGGATGTGGAGACTAGTGACTATGATTAACATTGTGTTTCTCAGTACCGTTTCATATATGGATAATAATAGTTTGTGGTCATTAGGTGGTAACAATAGTTTGTCGAGTAGTTAACCTTATCCTTAGTAAAACATGAGTAATAGGTGATAAGTAATAAATAATAAATAATGAGTAAATAACAAATACATGAGTAAATAACAAATAAATATCAAATAATCAGCAACGGCCATTCAGTCTCGACAAGCTACATTGGCAGTATGGTCAGTGTATTTGGCTTTAAGTCAGTCGTCTGTGTATACTTCATCAGTGTAGCTGTTTCTAGGTGATGTCTCCGTTCGCCATGAACGTAGTCCATTGACGCCATGTTTGCGTGTGTTTAAACATGTTTTTAGATTTAGAGAAGGTGATCTCTTCCATTTGTCTGATATTTTCTACTTTTTGGATCCATTCCCTGATGAGGGGAGCTATGGCGTGTTTCCAGTGTATTGGAATTAGGAGGTTGGTAGCTATTAGTAAGTGTGTGAGCAGAGTGAAGTTCTGATTCTTTGAACTTTTTTTTGGGGGGGGGGTCAGGAGGAATAGCATGTGTTCTGGGGCGAAGGGGTATTGCATGCCTGTTATAGTTTGTGTTAGAGTGTGGATACGCTTTCAATATTTGGATATAGTCGGACAGGACCACCACATGTGCGCTGAGTGTGCTGTTTGTTGCGTGCATCGCCAGCATTCGTCTTTGAAATTCTTATGCATCTGACTGAGTTTTGTTGGGGGTATAGTGCCAACGGGTCAGTCTCTTGTAATTACTCTCTTGTGTTGTTAAGTTCGATGATGCTGTGTGTGCTCTAGTGATGATGCGTTGCCACTGGGAGTTGGAAAGCGATATCGGTAACTCTGCCGACCATTTGTTTGTGAAGGCTGGGAGAGATCGGGTTTGATCTTTTTGGAGGAGTTTATACATCGTTGACAGTGTTTTTTTCTTAAGTGGGTGCGATTGGCATATTTGTTCAAACGGTGTGATATCTCTCGCTCCCTTCGGGAGTAATGAAAGAGTACGAGTAAAGTGGCAAATTTGGTTGTGAAACAGATGATGGGTGCTTGAGAGGGTGGAGTCTGGGAGTAGGGCTTTTATGTCTCTAATTGTGTCTCCTTGGGTAACGTCTTGCAGTTGTAGGTAGGAGGTTGTCTTGGTTAACTGTTTTGTCCAATGTGGGGTGCTTATTTGAAGTAGAGGGTTATGTGTTAATGGGTATAGAGGTGAGGGGTAGGGTGCTATGTGTTGGCGGTTGACTACTTTTGACCATGTTTTGAGTGTGGCCGTGATTGTTGGATGTTGCTTCTGTATTAGTTGTGCAAGTCCATTTTTGTGCCATGGAATTGTGGAGATTGGAACCTTCAGGGAGGCTTCTTTTATGGAGATCCATTGTTGAGTCGGAATGTGTCTTGTCCATTCGTAGTCTCGTTAAGTGGGTAGCTTTGTGGTAGGTCTCTATGTTGGGGAGTCCAATGCCTCCTTCTTGTCTAGGATTCGAGAGAAGAGAGTCTGTCCAGAGGTATGATGATGTGGTTTTTGTTAGGTTATCAAAGAACTTTTTAGGGATGAGTATAGGTAAAGTTTGTAGTAGGTAGAGAATGCGTGGGAGTATGTTCATTTTTAAGATGTTCAACCTACTGAACCATCCGTACTGTGGTTTACGCCATTTTGTCAGGTCTTTGTTTATATTTGTTAGTAGGGGCGGGAAGTTTAGATTGTATGTTTGGGACACAAAAGGCATATTTTGAACCTTTGGGGTAGGATCATTTCTTTTTTTTTTACTAGCTTGTACCAAGTGTAGATGTAATAAGCATCTATTTCCGCCCCTTTTTTTTACTTTTAAAAACTTTCTTTACTATTTTAAAACTTTGCTTAATCCTTTAAAAAATATTTTTTAACCCCTAACTAACCTAACAGTAAATCCAAAATCCCCCAATAACTTCTATTCAACCCAGCTAAATAATTTACAATATTTAAGTAACTAATTAAATGTAATCCCCAAAGGTATAATAAATACAATAAATGTTAACCCTCAGGGGTTAAAAAAAATTAAGATCACAGTGAAATACTGTGATTTGTATTTTAAGCACTGCAGGCAGTGATAAAAGGGCAAGTGGGTGTTAACTTTTATTAGAAAAGGATAAGGGGTGTTGTTATTTTAATCTAACACCTTTTTTTGACCAAGAGAAGCAGATCAGCACTGATCTGTCTCCCTGCACTTTACAGCTTACACTGAGGTGCAGGGAGGCAGATCAGATTTCACTGCAACACATGTGATCGCACTGATTGCCTGTTAGAGCGATCACATGGGCTCTGACAGTGAGACTGCCTGCTGCCTGTCTGCCACAGCAGCATTAAAGGATCACTATAGGGTCAGGAACACAAACATGTATTCCTGACCCTATAGTGTTAACAACACCATCTAGCCCCCCTGGGCCCCTCATGCCTCCATACATATAGTAAAAATCTTACTGTATTCAAGCCTGAGGCTGTAAATCTGCATGCTGTTAGACTCAGAAAAACAAGCAGTCTGCTGACATGTGGTAGCCTGATCCAATCACAGTGCTTCCCTATAGGATTGGCTGAGACAGACAAAGAGGCAGATCAGGGGCAGAGCCAGCATGATTCAAACACAGCCCTGGCCAATCAGCATCTCCTCATAGAGATGAATTGAAACAATGAATCTCTATGAGGAAAGTTCAGTGTCTGCATGCAGAGGGAGGAGATACTGAATCACAGGATGCTGTGCACAGTGCTGCCCTGTGCTCTGCTGACAGCAGATCTGAGTGGATGGAGGCATGTTATGCCTCCATCAACTCCAAAGTCCCTCTGGCTCACTCTGAGTGACTGTAACTGGAGGTGTTCCTAGCTTTCAATGTAAACACTGTATTTTCTTAGAAAATACAGTGTTTACAGTGTATTTTTTCTTAGAAAATACAGTATTTTTCTTAGAAAATACAGTGTTTACCTGAGAAAGGCTGCAGGGAGCTATATCTCACCTGAACAACCTCATTAAGCTGAAGTTGTTCAGGTGACTATAGTGTCCCTTTAACTGGATCACAGTCTCCATTGAGGCAATCTTGGGTTAATTATAGTAAAGGACAGAAATTTTCCGCCTTGCGTCTTTAACCCCTTAAGGACACATGACATGTGTGACATGTCATGATTCCCTTTTATTCCAGAAGTTTGGTCCTTAAGGGGTTAAGGGGAAGACTACAATGACAAAAAATTCCTGTCTTGCGTCGCAAAGGGATTAACAAGCATTTGGTCATTCTAAAGCACATACATAGATTTCAGTTCACCTACCCTTTGCAGGCACATGGCATTCCTGACATCAATGGGGTGTGTCATTTTGTTGTGCATGCTAAATGATAAAGGGCTACCAAGGACTAGGGATCGACTGATTATCGGTTTTACTGATATTATTGGCCGATATTCGGTATTTTCGGCAAAATTTTGGTATCGGCCAATAAAGATACCGATATTACAAGCCTGGCGGTCCTGGAGTGGCCCGCAGCAAGTACTTACTTACCTTCCCAGCTGCTCCCTGTCTAAATCTCGCGAGACCCACGGTCGCAGATCGTTGCCACGGGTTACCATGGCAATGCTCCACGCGACATGCAGGCCACGAGATTTAGACAGGGAGCTGCTGGGAAGGTAAGTACCGTATATACTCGAGTATAAGCCGACCCGAATATAAGCCGAGGCCCCTAATTTTACCCCAAAAAAATGGGAAAACGTATTGACTCGAGTATAAGACTAGGGTGGGAAATGCAGCAGCTACTGGTAAATTTCTAAATAAAATTAGATCCTAAAAAAATTATATTAATTGAATATTTATTTACAGTGTGTGTATATAATGAATGCAGCGTGTGCGTATGAATGCAGTGTGTGCGTATGAATGCAGTGTGCGTATGAGTGCAGTGCGTGTATGAGTGCAGTGCGTGTATGAATGCAGTGCGTGTATGAATGCAGTGTGTGAGTGCAGTGTGTGTGTGTATGAGTGCAGTGTGTGTGTGTATGAGTGCAGTGTGTGTGTGTGTATGAGTGCAGTGTGTGTGCGTATATATTAATTGAATATTTATTTTCAGTGTGTATATAATGAATGCAGTGTGTGTGTATGAGTGCAGTGTGTGAGTGTAGTGCGTGTATGAGTGCAGTGTGCGTATGAGTGCAGTGTGTGTGTATGAGTGCAGTGTGTGTGTATGAGTGCAGTGTGTGTATGAGTGCAGTGTGCGTATGAGTGCAGTGTGCGTATGAGTGCAGTGTGCGTATGAGTGCAGTGTGCGTATGAGTGCAGTGCGCGTATGAGTGCAGTGTGTGTGTGTGTATGAGTGCAGTGTGTATGAGTGCAGTGTGTATGAGTGCAGTGTGTGTGTGAGTGCAGTGTGTGTGAGTGCAGTGTGTGTGATGCAGTGTGTGTTTGTGTATGTGTTGGTTGGGGTGGGCATTTGATATATTATTAATTATAATTTTTTTTTTTTTTTTATATTATTATTATTTTTTTTTTTTTTTTTAATTCTTTATTTTTGCAGTGCATATGAGGGTAACATGTAGGCACGTGGTACCCCAAAGGCAATCCACTTGCATATTTCGAAACAAGGAGTACATAACATGTAGAGCATTAGGGTATGGTTGTACATTGCACCTTTTTTTTTTATATATATATGAACAAGTTTAAATCATGCTGTTGGCATTTTATAGATTGAGATTCTGTCAACATTCGGTTAAAATACGGGAAGATAGCTTTGCTATAGAGTTATCAGTTGCTGCCAACGTTAGGTTAAACAACACAATTTGTTTTTTCTTTTAGAAAGACAGGAAAACAGCAACGTGTGTATCATTAGCAATTTTTGTTAGGTATGCTAGGCTAGTATTGAGTATGTCAGATTCAGGTACGCTTAAGTGTGTGGTGAGCTGCATAGTATTGTTCTATATGGAGAAACACAGGCCTATGGTGAGGTGACACAAGGTGAATGGTAGGAGTGCATCATGAAACTGTGGTGAAATAACAACTGGTTCTGTACATTCCTACCCTAGGTTATAGGCAACAAGCTAGGCACATATTGGCAGTAAGTAAACTGCGCTACAGTTACAGGTTAATATTAGTAGATTAACTGTCTAGTCAACAGATTAAAAGTAAGTAACTGCAAGTTAAGCTGGTAAAAACATCTTATACATGCTAAAGATTCTGGCGAGATTATCACCCTGGTTGATCAGAGTTTCACAGGCCACCGCAGTGTGAAAACGTTGGTATCCTGGCGGGCTCAAGGCTCTTCAGCTAGGGGCAGTCCTGATTGTGATCCGGTGCCTGCTCTGCTGTGTCTTATGTGCAGAGGACAAGAGTCCTTCCAAGCAGGCGTCAAAGCTAGTTTTGTCCATGGTGTATTTTGTGAGTTTCGTTTGATTCCCCAGGTTTGTCACGGTATGTTTGTGGACTTGCCTCTCTCGGTCATCTGTGGCTGGTGACTGTCTGATCGTGCGCTGGGTGTGTTCTGCTGCTCACCGGTTCGTCTTGGTGCAGGCTGGAGTGTGGGTGACTGCCGGATCGGTCTCCCAGCAGAGGTGTTGGTTTGCGCGGTCTCAGCAGGCGAGTATTCTCGCTTCTCATGCTCAGTGCATCCATTGTCTCCCGTGCACCTGAGCCGTGCTGGTGTCGCAGACTCTCCGTGCGGTTTGAGCGGGAGGCATCAGCCGCCTTGGTGGTTGTAAGTGCGAGCTGTAAGCCGGTCTTCCCTTCGCCGAATGCGCACATGGCGCCCGCCATTTTAGGAGCGGCGGTTGGGCTCTCTGGCCTCGATTGCTTGTTAAGGGCCTCAGGGTGAGGACCGGGATCACCCCCACCGGTCCAAAGGGGGGGGAACGGGGCCGGGTTTGCGCCGGTATGCACCCTCAGCTGGGTACCGTGGTGCAGGATAGTGGGGCAGCGGCCGTCTGCCCCACTCACCGCAGGAGAAGGCCCCAATTAGGTCAGCATGTTTTTCTCGCCCAGGGGACTGAAGCTCGACGAGCCAGCCTCTCCCCGGGTCCCTCAATCTCTCAGCTCCGGGTGTCTGGCGGATCGGTCGATTTTCGGGTGGAAAAACATGGTTTTTGGAGAGAATGTTTAAGTTGGTTGCAGGAGCTGCACAGACTTGCGACCGTCCAGCTCGGCGGTCCGGCCCCGCCCTTATTATTTTTTTTGTATTATTATTTATTATTTAATTATTATAATTTTTTTTTTAAATTATCTTTTTTTTTTTCGTCCCCCCTCCCTGCTTGCTAGCTGGCCAGGGAGGGGGGCTCCTTCCCTGGGGGTCCAGTGTCATTGGTAGTTCAGTGGGGGGAGAGGGGTGCTGGCAGAGCTGTACTTACCTTTCCTGCAGCTCCTGTCAGCTCTCTCCTCCTCCGGGCGGTCTGTGCAGCTCCCTCTGTCAGCTCCCAGTGTAAGTCTCGCGAGAGCTGCGGCTCTCGCGAGACTTACACTGGGAGCTGACCGAGGTGCTGAACGGACGGCGCGGAGGAGGAGAGAGCTGACAGGAGCTGCAGGAAAGGTAAGTACAGCTCTGCCAGCACCCCTCTCCCCCCAGTCTGTATTATGGCAATGCAAATTGCCATAATACAGACTCTGACTCGAGTATAAGCCGAGTTGGGGTTTTTCAGCACAAAAAATGTGCTGAAAAACTCGGCTTATACTCGAGTATATACGGTAAGTACTTGCTGCTGTGCCCCCACTCTACTTTCCAAGCCACCGGACCACCAGGGCATACTATAACGCCCCCCCCCCCCTCCCTGCTTCTTACCAAACTTTTTTTTTTTTAAAGCCCCCCCGCCGCCCCTTTTTACACAAATTACATCCCTACACAAACACACACACACACTGCATTATATACACACTACACAAACACTGCATTATATACACACTACACAAACACACACTGCATTAAATATAAACACACTGCATTCACTATATATACACACTACACACTCACTGCATTCACTAAACACTACACAAACACACACACTCTGCATTCACTATATACACACTACACAAACACACACTCTGCATTCACTATATATACACACTACACAAACACACACTCTGCATTCACTATACATACACACTCACTGCATTCACTATATATACTCTACACAAACACTCACTGCATTCACTATACACACTACACAAACACACACACTCTGCATTCATTATATACACACACTACACAAATACACACTGCATACACTACACACACACACTACATCCACTACACACACACACTACACAAACATACACAGCTCCCCTGTCTAAACACACTGCATCCACTACACGTGGCATGTATATTTTGTGCATTTATCTTTAGAAATAGTTTATTTTTTCAAAATGGTAAATATACAGAATATCGGCAAGTTATCGGCTATCGCCTGAAAGTTCACAGATTGTCGGTATCGGCTCTAAAAAAAATCAATATCGGTCGATCCCTACCAAGCACAGTGATCCATTATGGTTGTCCGTGTCCTGAGTACTACTGAAGCATTCATGTATGCCAATATTTTATCCCAAATTCAGTAGATGCACTCACACTACACTCTGCCCCAGCCCTTCTTGTAAATCTTGACCCCAACAATTCCCCAAGTACTTGTTTATCAACATGTTCAATTTATTTTGCATACAAATGTAGCATTTGATTTAAATGTTATAATTTCTACCAGTTATGGTTTCTGTTTTCATTTAGTACATATATCTTCCACTGCCTTCTTTCCCTCAATTTTTCTTTTATGTCTTGCAAAAAGTACTTAACTGGCCATCACAGGGTATTTTTGCCCTTATAACCGTGCTTATGCAGTGAAAAGTTAAAAAAATTAGGTCACCCACAAAATTCTTAAAATTATAAGATATGCAAACCTAATGGCAGTCACACTGTTATCAAATATTACAAGTTTTTAGAATGCAAACTATTTTAAAAATTCTTTATTTTGGGTGTGCACAAAGTTAACAAATAGCCTTGGTACGCAACAACAGCGACCCCAGGTACGGTTGTTAAACATTGATATTACATGTCATGGCAGTCGTTATACTGGCACATTTTTATGATAGTATGATCTCTATTACAGTAGTTCACATCCGCTTTTAGTTCAGATAAGTTAGCACAAAGCACATGTCATGGGAGAATAGGCAGAGGAGAAACAAAAGAGGAAAACATGACTTATGCAGAGTTTATATGAACAAGATTATACTATTAAGCTCCTGCTAGGCTGATTGACGAGGTGGTTGTGCATCTCTCTTGTCTGCCTAGGCGGTGATTAAATGGTCGCATGTTATTCTAGCCTTAAGCTAAGGTGTGGATGGCTTGGAAACATAGACAAAAATATCCTCTAGCATGTAAGCTCATCGAGCAGGGCCCTCAACCCCCTCTGTTCCTGTACGTCCAGTGGTCTGATCTCAATTATGTGTCTGTTAGTCCAACCGTTGTACAGCGCTACGGAATTTGTTGGCGCTATATAAATAATAAAATAATAATAATAATAATAATAAAAGCAGCAGCAACAATGAGGATTGTGTTTCATAGCTTAAAATGACCACCCCGTGTTGGCCTCGTGTCAGCCAGGCGAGAGTCCGTGTCGGCATGCTAGGCAACCCGTCTGTATGCAATGTAGGTTACTTTTATAAGAGTCCCGTAGGGTGTCAGTGTGGGGGGGGATGTTCCCTTCTTTGATCTTTTGCAGTCTAGCCCTGTGCCTGTCCCAGACGAGAGGAGAGTCCCAGTATGGTGGCTATAGGTGGGCAGACCTTATGTTTCGGCCCCCTTGCGGGAAGCTGAGCGGTATGGCAGGTTAGTCCAAGACCTTATAGCGTTGTCCCTCTTCGGGGTCAGTACCCACCGGCGTATCGGGCATTGGTGCTGCTCCTGCCTGGATTGTGGGAACGTGGCACTTAATCGCCGGTTTTCTCTCATTCAGGGTCGGCACTGCGCCTGTGTGGTATCAGCAGAGGAGGGCGTGTCTGAGTTGCCATGCGGTTTCCGCCATTTTGGGAGCGGACTCTCGCCGGTGTCGTGGCACTCTAATGGGTCACAGGATGGGGACCGGGATCACTCCCGCCGGCCCAGAGGGCGGTGGGGAACAGGGCCTTCTGGCTAGGATAGCTGAGCAGCGGCCAGCCACCCCACTCACCGCCCGAGCGATCTCCATCCCGTACGACAGTGATTGCCCCACTGAGGGACTAGAACCTCGCAGCAAGCCTCTCCTCTGGACCAGGGTTGCCTCTTGCACTGGGGCACAGCTACCATTCGTTAAGTATATGTTATGCCGGTTTTCAGGAGCTACTCCACTGTGCGTCCACTAGGCATGGCTATCCGGCCCCTCAAACTATTTTTTAAACTGTGTACTTTGTCCCTTAAGAGATTTTGCAAACTGACAATTTGTTACAAATTAAAAATCTTTACAATGTTTCTTTAATAAATTACATCTTACCCATACTCAGTGGGTATGGTGTTTAGACTTTAGGATGCCATTTTGTCCTAGGTTAATGTAACAAGTCAGGGAATTTTCCATATCATGTCCAACCTTAAGTTTTAGTCTAAACATAGATAAGATGCATGACAATAGACTGATTAAGATGTTTCCATGTGAAATGACCAAGTCATGGTCTCGTATTGCCAAGTTAAGGTAGGTACTAACATGACCTAATTATAAATCTAAGGTATAAATGTGTACTTTTTAATAATAGAAAGACAGAGGAGATGATTTTAGATGCAGAGATGCTGCTCCATCTTACCAAGGCTGAAAGGTTGACTTGTTCAAGAGGGTATGTTATTCTATTTTACTAATATTGCAAGTATAAACTTCAATCTTATAAACTCTGCTATTATTGTAATGGATTATTTTGTTTCTATGCCTATATTTATAATATTATTTCATAAAAGATTTTAAAAGACAAAACGTTATTGCTTCCAAAACAATCCCTATTTTATTGTATCTTCAATTATTTATATTTTAAATAGTAAGAGTTTATCTAACTATAATATATATTATGTGATAACTGTATAGTTAGCCTTGCTAAATTCTATGCTGTAAGACGTTACAGTGGTAAATAGGGGAACCAGCTGAGGTTACAACACGCAATGTGCTGAAAATGTACATGATCCTCTCATCAAGACATCTGCAGTTATGTGCAAATCCTGAACCATAACTTCAGTATGGTAAAGCTGAGAATGTCAGGTGTTCCATAGTGAACAATTCTCAACCTAAACATGAATGGATAAAATGTCGAGTCTTAATTCTGGCCTTAAGTATGTGGCTCCTAGGGACTACACCAGGGTTTAATTCTACAAGGACTATACGCCAGAGTTTAATGATCAAACTTTTTCTAATAGAACTAGTGCATCATTGTCTTCAACAAAGAATAGATATACCATTTTGGTTTTATTTAATTTGAAACTTAATAATGTGTGTTGGCAGACCCCATTACATTAAAATAAAATATAAATAAAAAGTAATTCAGTAGTGTTCACAGACTATCAACAATATTTTTGAATGTTTGCTCTAAAAATTAGTAGCATTTTACAACTTATACTATATAAAAAGTTATTTTACAGCATAGCCAATTATATGGGACTGTACTGGACTCCACTTAAAAGGAGCTTTGATGTGCCGCAGTTTAACTTCTGAAAAATTGGCATTTTCCAAATTTTTCCATGTTTCATGTGTAAGTCTACAGCCATCTCCTATATATATCCATGTTGGGTCCAGGATTTGTTGAAAAAAATAGATCCAGGAGGAACGATCTCCTCGAACATGCTCCAGGAAAAAGAATCCTCCAGCCTGAAATGAAATATTGAATAGTCAATAAAAACAAGAAAAAATTATCACTGTTTCCACCATTTAAAAAAAAAATATTAACAGGGTTATTTATTAAAGTGAGAATTCAAAGTGAATTTAAAGCGATACTGTTGCTGGGTCGACTCTCTGCTCCCTCCTCTGTCCCGCACCAGCAGGTTCTAATGCGCATCAAATGCCGCACGCGCATTAGACCTCCCCATGGGGAAAAATCTGGAGCTGGAGGTCCTCATGCATAGCGTTGGGACATCCAGCATCAGATACCGGACCAAAGGTCCGTTTCAACTCAGGAAGCCCTCTAGGGTCTGAGGGCAGATTTAGACATGCAATGTTTAACATTGCAGCACTAAGTGCATAAGGGACAGTGCACCCAGACCACTCCAATTAGCCAAAGTGGTCTGGGTGCCTACAGTGTACCCTTAAGGTAAAAATAGCCAAGCTTGATAAACTTTTTAAGCTAGCCGTGTTTTCAGCTCAGCTAATCTGGTCTTAAAGGGCACCTGTCATGCCACAAACAATGTATGCTCATTAGATTGAGCATAACATGTTATATATATATATATATATCTGCTTTGATAGCAAATGTATAGATTAGGAGAAAATAGTATTTTCTCCCAGATATCAGTCAATGCCTTGGTGTGCGAGGCATTGACTAACAAGGGAGACCAAAAAAAATTAACAATGGAAAACAAAAGGTCCCGCTTCTCTCCTCTCATAGCGGGCGATTCTAGTCACCATCCCCACTTTGTCAACCTCCTCACAGACACATTGTCCCCCCTTCCCTTCACCTAGCCACACTTGCATTAACACCGCCTGTGTGGCAAACCCTGTATTATTTCTCCCACCCCATATCTGTTCATCAAGAAATGATTTCGCTACCCATGGCTCCTTTCCTCCACCCTCCTTGCTAAACACCCAAAAGCATCTCTCTCCCTGGCGAGCCATGAATTCCAGAGGGCCGTGAGGTCTCTGGTGGGACCTAGTAGTGAACGTATGGAAATTTGACAATGCCAGACACGCAAAAATACAAACAACCATATACACATTGTGACTGTATATTTGTCAGTGTGTGTGTGTGTGTGTGTGTATATGGCGGAAGTGTGAGGGTGGTATGGGCAATGCAAAGGTAAAGTGGTAACATACATAATACATATAATACGGATAAATCTACATGGGAAGCTCAAAGAACATATAGGATAATCTATATGTAAAAGGATTATAGACTATGTGGGGGAAATGTCTATGACACTATTTTCTTATCTGTAACTTTAGTATTTGGTAAATTATTTTTTTCTAATGATTAGAAGTAGGTAGGCACACTTAGTCATATTTTGATAAGAAAATAACAACACAAATTATTCTA
The DNA here is from genome assembly GCF_036172605.1 of Pelobates fuscus. NCBI lineage: Eukaryota > Metazoa > Chordata > Amphibia > Anura > Pelobatidae > Pelobates > Pelobates fuscus. The sequence goes on along the minus strand of NC_086317.1, from coordinate 405,624,831 downwards.
AGACTAGGTGCTCACTTAAACAAGGTCCTATTCCAAAAGGGCCAAGTAAAATTACAGATAATATCCAATCAAGGAGCACAACCATTAATATGAAAAAAAAAATATTATAAGATAGGTACAAGGAAAATAGATATATCACAATGCATATCAGAGGATTCAAACAGGACTAACATGCTGATAATGTACAGAAAGTTATCAAAGATACTATGTAAGCATCCAAACAGAATAAGTAGATACCTAAATATCAATGTAATAAGTGATTAAAGGAGATATCAAATCCTAACAACCCATCAAAAAGAAAAAAAATCAATTAATAATAACAGACAAACAAATGCACACCAGAATGAGTAAGCGGAAGGAAGAAAAATCAATTAGCAAGCACCCAAAATTATTCTTTTCTGACATATAGTGACAGTATATACGGGTTTACACTTCCTATTTGGGACATGCATCTGCAAGATGAGTAAATTAGACATGTCCCTCCCCTTCACCCAATTAAAGGCAAACCCACCTCAGTTCTTCCTTGTCCCAGTTCGGATCAAGCGTCAATGGTGAGAAACATAGGCTGATGTCTGGGGGATGCGGTTCGATAGCTGCCCGGGTGGTAAGCTGAGCGCCCAGACTCCTTATATGAGGTTACGGAGCAAAGTACAGGGGATTCTTTATACCGAGTGTGTTCCCGGCTTTGCAAATAATGACGTTGCAGGTGGGTGCTGATGTGTTCCACCGAAGTTCCGGGTGCGCTACCAAGCATGAGAAAACCAGAATGTCAGGAAAAAGGCGCAAATTTCAAAATTACTGAGGATATAAAGCTGTGCAGCTCCCTCTGGCAGAATGGATGCTTCTCAGAAGTGCTACTCCGTGTCACCAGACCCCCATACGGCTCAGAGGTTTTTGAGATGAAATTAGATAATCTCTGCTTTAAAAATCTGTTACTGCTGGGAAAAGAAGAGTACTTAAGGATATCTATTTGTCTACTGTTTCAGATATGGCTAGCCATCCTGAAATGGATAAAGAGCATATGCCTAATCCTACACCCAGGAAAGCTACGTCCAAAACTAAACATTTAGTATGCAATGAATGTGCTACTCCCCTTCCTGATGGTACTAGTCACACATTTTTTAATCAGTGTGCAGCAATGTCTTTGGAAAAAGATATGCAATCATTCTTGGCCTGGTTCCAGCATAATCTAGCCCAAACTTTGGATATGTTTAACGAATCCAACAAAGTATCTGCAGCTGTTCCAGAGTCTTGCCACAGAGGCAGGAAAAGAAGGTCTTCATCTCATTCTGAGTTTTTATCTGGCAAATGTTCGTCTACCTCAGAATTACCTCAGAATTATGTCTAATTCAGACATATCTAGTTCATCAGAGAGTCTGGGTTTCCACCTGATGAACTTCGTAGATTCATTAAGGAAGTGAATCGCAAGATAAACAGCTTATCTGTTTGATGTAGAATTTCAGGTTATCCAATGAATATATTGTACACATGACAGTGGAAGTGTTGAAGCTGGCTGCCAAGATTATGGGTTTATCTTCGGTTTCTAGTAGAGCCTTATGGCTTAGGACTTGGATGGCTGATATGGCGTCTAAATCAGTTCTCTGTGAACTTCCATTGGAAAAGCATAATCTGTTTGGATCTCTTTTAGAGGAGATTATAAAACAGATGTCGGAAATGGAAATATTCCTGGAAACCTGGGTACATGAATTTTCAGTACAGGAACAAATGGACCTATCAGGATAGGTCACATTATTTTGAAAAAATAAAAAAAGAAGAAAAAAAATAAAATTTGAAGATAAAAGAAGTGATGGATCTGACAAAGTTAGACGTTGGAGGCAGAACTCAACGTTTCTATACAAAATGGGAAGAAACTACAAGCAATTCTTGGATTCTGAATCTAGTAAGAAGAGGCTACAGGCTTCAATTCACAAAAGGCCAAATTCTAAATTCCTTGTTTCCTTTTATCCATCATCCAGAAAGTCGGAAGCTCTTTTTGCAGAGACTGTATTACTGTTGAAGAAGGGAGTCATAGAAAAGATACCAGTAAACCAGGAATTCCAAGGGGTTTACTCAAGCCTTTTCCTGGTACCAAAACCAGATCATTCCTTTCGACCAATTCTAGACTTAAAAGATACAAATCAGTTTATTCCTTACCAAAGGTTCCACATGGAGACTATTGCATCTGTAACCCAGATACTACAGAAAGGGGATTTAATGGTAAAGTTGGATCTCAGGGATCTGTATCTGCATATACCTATTGCAGTCTCCTCAAGAAAGTTTCTAAGATTTGCCATAAGCAGACTTGAAAACGTACCATTTTCAGTTCAAGGCTCTTACCTTTCGCCTGTCATCGGTCCCAAGAATCTTCACAAAAGTTCCAACTCCTATAACCGTGTATTTGAGAGAACCTGAATTTAGAAACATTGATTCTTCTTTCTTCAAGAGTTATTCAAGACTTAAATTCAAGAGTTATAAGAAAATTCGAAGAGAAATATTCAGTTTACAAGCAATCAAGTATTGTTCCATAAGGCATGCAATGAGCGTCCTGACATCAGCTATTCCCGCGATCAAGTGGGCAAAATCAGAGACAAGCCTTTACAGTGGGAGATTCCGTAAACTTGGTCAAAAGAATAATAATTGGATTTATGTTTCCAGATTTTTCCTCAAGTCAGAAGTCAACTAAACTAGTGGAGAACTTTAAGGTTCCTTTTGACAGGTCTGACATGCCAGCTAAAACAATGGGTGGTAATTACCACAGATGCATCAGACAGAGGTTTGGGTGCTCATCTAAGCTTGATTATGCGCTAAGGTATCTGGTCAACAGAGGAAAGAAGCAGATCAGCAAATTTTAAAGAATTAAAAGCAGTGCTTCTCATCCTACATCATGTCAAACCTTGAATAAGGAAGAAGTCCATAAGAATACAATCAGACAACAATAGGGTGGTCTTATACATCAACAGACAAGGTGGCATCAGAGTAAAGAGTCTTTATCTTCTATGTGCAGAGATTATGAGATGGGCACAAAATCACTTAGAGGACATCTTTGCTATTCACATAAGGGGTATCGACAATGTAACAGACGACGATCTCAGCAGGGGGTAGTGGAGTCAGAAGGAATGGTCGTTACATCCAAAGATATTCATCATTCTCAAACAAAAGTTTGGAGTTCCTGTAGTAGACCTTATGGCAAGAAGGACGAACACAAAAGTTCCCAAGTTTGCCTCCCTGTTCAAGGCGTATCATCCCTGTTGGTAAGTCGGTCTATCTATAAGATGGGAGCTCACGCTAGCTTACATATTTCTTTCACTGAAGCTAATCCCAAGGATTCTGCAGCAGATAACAGAGAGCAATGGTTCTTGCGATAATTCCTTACTGGCCAAACAGGAACTGGCTTTCAGCCTTAAAGGAGATGGCTTCCACAATGAACTATAAGATTAGGCAGAAAGAGGCTAAGCAAGTTATAAGAGCTTCTAAATCACACACAGAAGAGAAAATAGCACAGTCAGTAAAAAAGGGGGACAAAACTTTTTTTAGATACATAAATGAGAAAAGAAAAGTAAAACAAGGATTAGTTAGATTAAAAACAAAAGAAGGAAGGTATGTAGATGAGGATAAAGGTCTAACTGACTGCCTCAATGAATATTTTTGTTCGGTATTTACAGATGAAAATGAAGGAGAGGGACCTCCGTTAAAAAAAAGGATAAATGAGTCATTTATTACACGTGAGTTTACAGAGGAAGAGGTTCTATCTTATTGATTTTTTTGATTGGGTAACTAAAATTATAGATCAGGGTGGTGCAGTAGACCTTGCTTACCTAGATTTTAGTAAGGCTTTTGACACTGTTGCACATAGAAGGCTTATCAATAAACTGCAATCTTTAAGTTTGGATTCCAATATTGTTGAATGGGTAAGGCAGTGGCTGAGTGACAGGGTTGTAGTCAATGGAGTATATTCAAAGCTTGGGCTTGTCATCAGTGGGGTACCTCAGGGATCTGTACTTGGACCCATTCTCTTTAATATTTTTATTAGTGATATTGCAGAAGGTCTTGATGGTAAGGTATGTCTTTTTGCTGATGATACTAAGATATGTAACAGGGTTGATGTTCCAGGAGGGATAAGCCAAATGGCTAATGATTTAGGTAAACTAGAAAAATGGTCAGAGTTGTAGCAACTGACATTTAATGTGGATAAGTGCAAGATAATGCATCTTGGACGTAAAAACGCAAGGGCAGAGTACAGAATATTTGATAGAGTCCTAACCTCAACATCTGAGGAAAGGGATTTAGGGGTGATTATTTCTGATGACTTAAAGGTAGGCATACAATGTAATAGAGCAGCAGGAAATGCTAGCAGAATTCTTGGTTGTATAGGGAGAGGTATTAGCAGTAGAAAGAGGGAAGTGCTCATGCCATTGTACAGAACACTGGTGAGACCTCACTTGGAGTATTGTACGCAGTACTGGAGACCGTATCTTCAGAAGGATATCGATACCTTAGAGAGAGTTCAGAGAAGGGCTACTAAACTGGTTCATGGGTTGCAGGATAAAACTTACCAGGAAAGGTTAAAGGATCTTAACACGTATAGCTTGGAGGAAAGACGAGACAGGGGGGATATGATAGAAACATTTAAATACATAAAGGGAATCAACACAGTAAAGGAGGAGACTATATTTAAAAGAAGAAAAACTACCACAACAAGAGGACATAGTCTTAAATTAGAGGGACAAAGGTTTAAAAATAATATCAGGAAGTATTACTTTACTGAGAGGGTAGTGGATGCATGGAATAGCCTTCCAGCTGAAGTGGTAGAGGTTAACACAGTAAAGAAATTTAAGCATGCGTGGGATAGGCATAAGGCTATCCTAACTATAAGATAAGGCCAGGGACTGATGAAAGTATTTAGAAAACTGGGCAGACTAGATGGGCCGAATGGTTCTTATCTGCCGTCACATTCTATGTTTCTATGTTTCTATCTATTGGGAATGGCCTTATAGAAAACAGATCTACCACTGGAGGTTCTAAGGATGTGCAGATTGACGGCTGTTAACACAGAGGCATGGCTGTTGCAAGGTTGATCCTTCTTCATCAAGGTCTTCATAATGACAGAGCTCAACTGCTGATACCTTCCACCTCTAAATTATACTTGCGGATCTGGGTAAAGCTTTTACATTGGTGTAAGGAACACCATTGTCTTGAAGTTCATCCATCAGTTGATACCATTCTTCACTTCCTTCAGGATGGTTTTTCTACAGGTCTGGGGGTCTCCACTTTAAAGGTTCAGCTTTCTGCTTTAAGTTTTTTTCCTATCAAGGATCTGGCAACTCATATTCTAATTAGAAGATTCTTTAAGGCAATAAGGCTTCTCCGAACTCATAGGAAGTCGTATTTTCCCTCCTGTGATCTTTCTACAGATCTTCAGGCTCTCTGTGACCCACCATCCATTGAGCCTTTGGAAAAGGTTCCTTTGAAGATTTTAACTCTCAAACCATCGTTTTTGGTTGCCATTACCTCTGCCAAAAGACTCTGCGAGCTTCAAGCTCTGTCCTCCTCAGATTAATATTTTGTGTTCCACAATGACAAAGTTGGGCTTCATCCAAAACCATCATTTGTTCCTAAGGGGATAACGTCTAAAGCAAACCATCCGTTTGCAACAATGCCACCACCCCACAGGAACTAAGATGGCATAAATTGGATGTAAGAAGAGCATTACAGATTTACCTCTCAAGGTCAACTGAGTACAGAACTTCCGATCACCTTTTTGTTAACTTCCAAGGGAGGTTTAAAGGGAAAGCTTCACGTAATTCTCTATTTCGGTTGATGGAAACTATCAAATTGGCATACCCTGCCCGTAAGCTTCCTGTACCAGTATCTTTCAAAGCCCATTCCCCTCGAGCCATGGCTACATCATGGGCGGAGAATGCTCTCGCTTTTCCTGAAAAAATCTGTAAGGGTGCTTCCTGGTCTTCATTAAACACCTTCATCAGGCATACAGGCTAGATGTATTTTCATCCTCTGAAGCCGCATTTGAGTGTAAGGTGTTACAAGCTGTTGTGGCATAGTGCCCATCCGGATAGGGATCTTGCTATATCCCGTATGTACTGCCACCATATGTCAGAAAAAAAACAATTTTTACTCATCGTAATTTTTTTTTTTATGGTGGCAGTACAATATTCCCTCCCCTCTTAAATAAATTTTACTTGCAGCATTTGTGTTTTTCTAGTTACAACTGAGATGGGTTTGCCAGGAGAAGACCTTTATACGGTGAGGGGAGGGACTTGTCTACTTTACTTATCTTGCAGATGCTTGAACCAACTAGAAAGTGTAAACCCGTATGTACACAATATTAAGAAAAAATAATAATTTCTGAGTAAAGATTTTGGTTTTTAAAAACACATTTTTGTTTCCAATCACGCCGGCACTTATGTATACACAAATGCCAGGCTATGTAACCATACTCTGCAATCATGTATAAACTATTGAAATAATTGCAAATTATAGGCACACTATAGGACCAGGAACACAAACATGTATTCCTGACCCAATAGTAAAATCTTACTTTTATTCCAGTCTGCACCAAGGGAATGAATCCGGGATAAAAATTATGTTTGACTACCCACCTTATACACACAATGCAACCCATATTTATTTTCACTTTGGTTACTAGTGGGCGCCTCATGTTTGTGTTTCACCAAAGGACTCACAAAGTCTAGAGCTGCCACTGAGTGAAGGTGTCCCTAGGCAGTAATGTACACTCTGCCTTTTCTCTGATAAAAACGCTGGAAGAATGCCTGCAGGGATATGCTAGACTTACTAAAACAACTACTTTAAGCTGCACAGCGGCATAGGGAGCCACTACACTGCAGGCTTCTGAATGATGAATACACAGACTAACTGAACTGCAAGCCCACCCAATATAACTGCAGGTTCCTATACACTATGCAAACTTTATTTTATTTCACTGTGTATTAGTTGGGGCCTTTATGTTTACATTTCCCCTAAGGCCTCACTAAGTTTAGAGCTGCCACTACAGAGAAACATGGTAGATCTGGTAACCCCAGCTGATACCGGAGAAACTGACGGAAGCCAAGCACAGAGAGATGGACACAGGTTTCTTCAGGAAGGAAGAGATTCTTTATTGGATCACCGATCGGGACTCAGAGGGACTAGCGTCACCAAAATACAGCAAAGTCTGAGCCCCGGACAATAGTGCAGGCTCCTTATATAGGCATATAACTCCTCCCATATTAAGCTCCACCCGCACATTCCCTTGACCAATCAACACAAATAAGAATTAACTTCCTGTTTGACCGCATGGCTTGTCCAGCACAATGGAGGAGGGGGAATACTACATCCTGTATTCTTGCACATGCTCCGTACACTACTGATCGTATCTTGCCACGTGCAACCAACTGATCGATACGTCAGCATATGCACGTACACATGCCACGTGGTAATCTCGGCCTACTAAATTTATTTTTACCGAGATTCCACCACATTCCCCCCTTTGATGCCTCTTGATATTTCACAATTACTTGAGGCATCATTTAACCTTGGTTTGCATACACCGCAAGTTACCTTGAGCCAGACCAGACTTATCTTATGATGTGAATCTTCAACATTCATTTTCTTGCATTGGTTCTCCCTGATCTAGAGCCTTATACTTATATATCGCCATTATCTGTGCAGCAGCCTTCCTCTCTGCTATACTTCCTATCAGACTTTGCACAAACCTAACTACTAAGGGTATAAGACACGGTAGGAGTAGACACAACAGTAAAATCAGTAGGACTCCACCTACCACTGCCTTAAGCCCTCCGAACCACTCATACCAGCTACCAAACCAACTACTTGGATTGTACCCTTTCCATACCTGAGTAGGCACATGCGCTAGTTTAACCATATGGCTAGTAAGCTCAGCTATTGCTTGCCCTTCGTCGTCTATTTGAAGACAGCAATTGCTTAGGTTAAACTTCCCACATACACCTCCCTCTACTGCCAAAAGGTAATCCAAGGCTAATCTATTCTGGTATACTGCTGTCCTCATCCTGGTGTTATGCTTCGCTAGAAGATTGAGCGCTTGTGATGTCTCATTTGTGATAATCTCAACCACCGCCTGTAATCTTATAATACGGTTGAGCATATAAATAGGGGTTCTATAACCAAAGGTACCATCCTCAGCCCACGTGGCTGGCCCATAATAATCTATGATACGCTGGGGAGGCCATTCATTATCTTCCCAGGTACCTATCTCTATGGGTCCCCTTTTCTTCCTATGATTCACATCATACACTTTAACACCTAAAGTCTCACCTGTTTCAATCGGTAACAAGAAGAAGGATGGTTTGAGCATACCCAACACACATGCCCCTTCCCAGTCCTGTGGCAACTCCGAATAGGCTTTCTTACCACAGATCCAGTACAAATTTGCTGGGGCTCTCCAGGTAGATGTGATGGATAGATCAAACCACACGTCCTTTAAATTGGCGTATCTAGCAAACGGGTTTGATGGTTCTGAGACATTTGAAGCCGACCACCAAGTTGTATTCTTTGTATCATCATCATAAGCTTTTTGCCCTAGACAAGTTAATTCTCCTACAGAAGTATTATACATTATTCCTTTCCTTGCTATGCAAACATAACCTATGATGGAGGTCTTTAATCTCCACTCAGATTTACCTCTAACACTCATATGATAATCGGCTTGTGTAGATATTAATTGGTCAACTGCCTCAGAACCGGACATTACCTCCTTTGCTTCCCAAGGCCATTGGTCTCCCATGTTAGTACCTCCACACACATAGCAGTTGGTAACATTAAGACTACCGGCAATACTTTCAGCTAGATCAATGAACAGGTTTTTAGCGTTATGGGGGATCTTATTATCTATACTCATCTCTTCATAAAAGGAATGGTATACTTGATGAGTCTGGGAGGATACCGTATCAGTCTCTATTCCTATAAACAATAATGTCCCAGGATCTAAACCCGTCCCGTATATCTGAAACCCAAATAAATTTCCATACTTATCTAAGAACTTGTCGGGGTTATTGATGAGTATATGGACTGGGTTGCATTCCATAGACTTACAATAAGGGCTAGTCGGCAACTTAGTCACTATCATGTCTTTGTCTACTGTCTGTCCCCAAGTCGCCCACCCCACACAAGACCAATATGGACAAAAGTTATAGTCTTTATTTGGGCATCTAGGACTCACATATTTATTTTTACTACTGGGACAAATATATTTATCATTAGACCCATACGTCCTCTCCCATCTAAGATCCCCACATACATTCCACGGCTTTCTACCACTCGATATCGCTTTGCACGCATCAAATAGCAGAACACCCGAAGAATGTACGGATTCTAACACCGTCTTATTAATTAGGGTCCCCTGAGGATCTCCATTCCTGAGAGTCAACCAAATTGTACGAGGTTGATACTCTGGACTGAAGCACTTAGGTTCTCCTACTCCTAAATGGCACACACTATATTCTATATTTAAGTATCTACATCTCGATACATCTCCTTTACACTCGTATTGTGAATGCCAGATTAGGGTTTGGGAAATATGGTTACCTGTTCTCGTAGTCTTAATGCATACCTCACAGCTAGGAGTGTCGGTACCTCTACCTTCCTGAATATAAAAACACATGTAAATAAACACAATCAAAAGCACATCTTTCGCCGTCATCCTCAGTCTTCGTCCGTGCGATGGAACCTCAGCTTCCAGGATGTGAGGGCTGCAGGGAATGGAGTTCTGCTCGTCTTCACAGGTGTCCCTTCGAGACTTTCCTGGCTTATACACTATGTGATGGTAAGCGGACAGGCTTTATTATGGCCTTCTCACTCACACCTGTAACAATAAAATTTGTAATCCACAATAATTCCTCGTTACTCCGACTGAGTAGTGCGTTTCAACCGGATCTTGCAGGGATTCTCTGGATCTGCTGTAACTTGCCAAGAATCGACTGCTGCTGGTTTAACCCTGGAGTGATGTATCCACGGAGTCACTTCTGCTACTTTTATCGCTGTAGGGGTAGACAAAAGAACAACATAAGGACCTCTCCACTTGGGCCCTAACGGTACATTATTCCACTCTTTAATCCACACTTGATCTCCTGGATGATAACTATGAACAGGGGGATAAATATTCACAGGTAATCTATCTTGTACCCATTTCTGTACCTCCTCCATAGTCTTACCCAACTCTACAACCTGCTGCCGAGTAATTCCTTCTCCCAACTGACTCAAGTCCCCCCTTAAGTTACCAAGTACGGGAGGTGGTCGCCCATACATAATTTCAAAAGGAGAGAGACCCATCCTTCTGGTAGGGGTACTGCGGATTCGCAATAGGGCTATAGGTAAGAGAACGTTCCACTTAAGTTGGGTTTCCTGACACATTTTAGCCAACTGGTTCTTTATAGTTCTATTCATTCTCTCTACCTTACCAGAACTCTGGGGTCTATATGCAGTATGAAGCCTCCACTTTATACCAAGCATATGAGTCAGTTGTTGTAGGCACTGGTGAACAAAAGCTGGACCATTGTCCGATCCTATAGAACAGGGTAGTCCATATCGGGGTATTATTTCTCGTAGCAGGAATCTTACAACTTCTCCTGCTTTCTCTGTACGAGTAGGACATGCTTCTACCCAGCCTGAATAGGTGCACACAATTACCAGCAGGTAACGATGTCCACCCGATTTAGGCATCACTGTAAAGTCTATTTGTAGATCGGACATGGGGAGTCCCCCCATAAACTGGACTCCTGGTGGTTTTACTGGTCCTTGTCTTGCATTATTCTTAGCACACGTTACACATCTGCGTACAATGGCCTGAGTCAAGTTGGACAATCTTGGTATGTAGAAATGTTTTCTAAGAGATTCTTCAGTACTGTCTCTCCCAGAATGTGTCCCGTTGTGATAATTTTGGACAATTTCTACCGCTAGCGATGCTGGTATAACTATTCTTCCATCTTCTAGCTGATACCACTTGTTCTCCAGATACTTTCCCGGTTCAGTCTTTAACCACTCCTCTTCTTGAGCTGTATAAACTGGAGTCCATTGGGACAGTGGAGTTGGTATTAGAGCAGCTATATGCCCCACATACTCCTGTCTTCCTGATTCAGCAGCACGCTTAGCTGCACTATCTGCCATCCGATTTCCCTTGGTTACATCACCATCTCCTCTCAGATGCGCTCGACAATGTATGATACCGACTTCTTTCGGCTCCCACACTGCTTCCAATAGTTGTAGGATTTCAGCTGCGTACTTGATTTCTTTGCCTTCTGAATTCAGTAGTCCTCTTTCTTTATACAAAGCTCCGTGGGCATGAGTGGTTAAAAACGCATACTTAGAGTCCGTATAGATATTTACTCTTAAACCTTCAGCCAATTGTAACGCTCGTGTTAGTGCTATTAATTCTGCCTTTTGTGCTGATGTTCCTTTCGCCAGTGGCCGAGCTTCTATCACCTTGTCTATTGTTGTTACTGCATATCCTGCATAGCGGATCCCTTCTTTCACATAACTACTGCCGTCGGTGTAATATTGAACATCGGGGTTCTGGATGGGAAAATCACGAAGATCTGGTCTACTTGAAAATACTTCATCCATTACTTCCAAACAATCATGTTGACTTTCAGTAGGTTGTGGCAAAAGGGTAGCTGGATTTAAGGTGTTTACAGTCTCTAAATGCACTCTTGGGTTTTCACACAACATTGCTTGATACTTGGTCATACGGCTATTACTAAACCAATGATTTCCTTTGTAATCCAACAACGTCTGTACTGCATGTGGGACTCGTACATAAAGTTCTTGACCCAGAGTGAGTTTATCGGCTTCAGCTACTAGCAGGGCGGCTGCAGCTACGGCTCTTAGACAAGGTGGAAGTCCGCTGGCCACTGCATCCAGTTGCTTAGACATGTAGGCAACAGGTCTTTGCCATGATCCCAAGTACTGTGTCAATACTCCCACAGCCATTCTTCTTTGCTCGTGTACATATAAGTAGAATGGTCGTGTGTGATCAGGTAGACCTAATGCTGGGGCACTCATCAAAGCCTTCTTCACATCTTCAAATGCCGTTTGCTGTTCTTGGGTCCATAAGAAGGGGTCGTGCTCTGTACCTTTGATGGCTGCGTACAGAGGTTTTGCTAGTATCGCATAGCTGGGAATCCATATCCTACAGAAGCCTGCTGCCCCCAAGAATTCTCGCACTTGTCTTCTATTCTTGGGTATTGGTATTTGGCAGACAGCTTCTTTTCTCTCTGGCCCCATAATCCTTTGACCTTCAGAGATATGGAATCCCAGATACTTGACAGTTGGCAAACACAACTGAGCCTTCTTTCTAGACACCTTGTATCCTGCCTTCCAGAGAATATGTAGTAGATCGTGCGTTGCTTGCTGACAGATTTCTTTTGTAACTGCTGCTATCAACAAGTCATCTACATATTGTAACAAGACACACTCTCCTGGGATGGACTCGAAATCCAATAGATCTTGACTTAGGGCTGAACCAAATAGGGTAGGTGAATTTTTAAACCCTTGGGGCAGTCTTGTCCAAGTCATTTGGCGTTTTGAGCCCGTTACAGCGTTCTCCCATTGGAAAGCGAAAATACATTGACTTTCTGCGGCAATTCGGAGGCAAAAGAAAGCATCTTTGAGGTCTAAGACTGTGAAGTCAGTAGCCCCGCCCGGAATTAAAGCAAGCAGGTTATATGGATTGGGTACAACTGGATGTATGCTAACAACCGCATCATTGACTGCTCTTAAGTCCTGCACAGGTCGATACTCATCTGTACCGGGCTTTTGAACAGGCAGCAATGGGGTGTTCCAGGGGGAAGTACAGAATTTTAGGATACCATACCGTATGAACTTATCCAGATAGGATTGGATGTTCTTCTTAGCCTTCTGCGGAATGTGATATTGTCTTAGGCTCACTGGATAAACCCCATGTTTCAGTTCAATTTTTATTGGTGGAATATTGCGGGCCAGTCCTGGTGGGTTGTTCTCTGCCCAAACTCCTGGTATGTTAAACAATGTCTCATCACTCCTAGGGTTTTGGCTAGTCAACACTGTATAAAGTCGCCACTCTTCTTCCTTTGGTACGGATAAAGTCATAATACCTGAAGGTCCATTAAACTTTAAAGATGTTGTTCCATTTGGTAGGAACGTAATCTGCGCTTGTAATTTTGATAGCATATCACGTCCCAGCAATTGGACTGGACATTCAGGCATATAAAGGAATTGGTGTTTTACTACGTGGCCTCCCAATGTACAGAGTCGACTTTTAAGAACCGGTCTTTCAGCACTTCTTCCAGTTGCTCCTATCACAGTAATAGTCCTTCCAGATGGAGGAGCAACTAGATTAGTCACCACTGAATGTTCAGCACCAGTGTCGATCATGAACGCACTCCTTTTCCCCCCTATTGATACATCGACCATAGGCTCCGCTCGACCAAGGGGGATGGAGCCCGGTCGGTATCAATAGTCCTCCATAACCGTGTCAGCCAATCCTACGAAGTCCCTACCTTCTCTATCGCGGGACCTTTGCGCTGCTGGAATATACCTGTCTTCCCTAACACTTCCTCTGTTCCCATTACTCCCTCTATAACCATTACTCCCTCCGGGGCCTCCTCTACCTCTCGCTCTGCCTCTAAAGTTTCCATAACCTGTCCTAGGTCTGTCTTTCTCAGACTGTTCCCTTCGTGGACACTCATTTCTCCAATGCCCTTCTTCCCTACAGTAAGCGCACTGATTTCTACTTAGAGGTTCCTCATTCCATCTACTATCGCCTCTATCTGGGCCCCGTCTATCTACGCCTGCGATCGCTACCGCTAGCATATCAGCCTTTTTACGCATCTTGCGCTCTTCCTCTTTCTTACTTTCTGTATCCCTGTTCATATAGACCTTATTTGCTACCTCCATTAGTTGGGTGATGGACATACCTGCAAACCCTTCTAACTTTTGTAGCTTGCGCTTAATATCTCCGTATGCTTGGCTGACAAAGGCGGAGTTAACCATTCGGGAATTGTCTGCGTCTTCCGGATTAAAGGGGGTGTACAAGCGGTACGCCTCCAATAATCGGTCATAAAAGACACTGGGCGCTTCATCGCTTTTCTGAATCACCTCAACTGTCTTCGACATGTTAATGGCTTTCTTTCCTCCGGCTTTCATGCCAGCAATTATAGCGTCTCTATAGGCTCTGAGTTGAACCATATCAGCACCATTTACGTTCCAATCGGGATCAGTGTTGGGATAGTGTGTTGCGGCCCATGCTGCTGGATTAGCTTGGTTCAAAGCACGGGCTCTATCTTCTAATGCTTTAATGGCTGCTTGATTTATTCTTGTCCTTTCCTCATTGTTAAATAAAGTCATTAGTAACTGCTGGCAATCAGCCCATGTCGGATTATGCGTCTGTACTATTGAGGTGAACAGATCAGTCATGGCTTGTGGTTTCTCAGTATACGAGGAATTATGGGTCTTCCAGTTTAAAAGGTCGGTAGTGGTAAATGGGACATATACGAAGACTGGGTCAGCGTGTGCCATTTGTCCTGCGGCATCGATATAAGCTGACCCGGGATTTAAGCGAAGAGGCATCTGATAGTGCTTTAATTGTTGGGCACCAGTCAACTGTCGGGTTTGGATGGGGCTACGTAGGGAAGCGTCAGTCATGGGTTCCGGTCGGGGAGAGATAGGGTATGGGGATGTGGGAGGTTGGTTTTGGGAAAAGGTAGTGAATAGAACACTTCGGGCCGAGCTAGATGAAGCTTGACCGGAAGTCTGAAGTGGCGCCAAATCAGGATATTCGTTTCTAATGGGGGTGGGTTCTGGTTCCGGAAGGGGAGATTTAGTACGAGGGGGGGTGGATCCTGTACTGGAGGAGGAAGCGGAAGTGGATGAGGGTAATGAGGGGAGGGGTGCAGGACTTCCTGCGTTTGCGTCACTTCTTCTTAACGGAAAGTAAGGGGGCGGCAAAGGGATCTCGGACTCAGGGGGCGTGTCCAAAATGGGCCTAACACCAGTCCTAGTGGACGAACAAGTCCTAGCTACCATGAGGCGACACTGCTCCTCGTGGCATGTCTGGAGCCATTTTGGCGAGTCATTTACGGCCTGTCTCCAACAGTCAATATAAGGAAACTGGCCGTAAAGTTCAGGCCTACCTGATACAGCCACGTGTAAGCGCTTTACCAGAGTTGGATCCAAACTGCCACGTGGCGGCCATGCCGCAACCAAAGTAGGCCACTCCCTAGTACACAAAGTGACCAAACGTACAGGAGACATCTTTACCCCAAAATCACAAACTTTGAATCCCTTTTTAAAATTCTTAACCATACATCCTAAGGGATCCGGAATCGTTGACTGCGACGCACCCATACTTAACAATGGCACGTCGTCGACAACGAATACTATACACGCGTACTTATTCAACAGTCACACCCGTTTCCTCTGGCAACAGCACCACGTGGTACGGTTACCAAGTGAAACGTACACAATAACAATAATCACTCAGGGAATTCCCGTACACACACAGCTGTTACACCAGTCACTATATAATCAATATTATGCCCTTTGGCGTAACTATACAGTCACCCACGCTATAATTCTCTATATACGAATTACCCGTCTATAACACACCCCAGTAACATCGTCTTTTACAAATAGCGGTTACAGTACGGTTAGCATAGGTCAAAGCACAAGTTAAGGTCACAATACAATTATTAGTGGTTATGGTGTTAAACATGCAATGGACGACAATGATTAGTACTTATTATACAATGTCAGTAAATATACAGGGTTATGGTACCGTGCACTATAATACAGCAACACACTATTAACACTCTCGCTAGACGGCTGAGCTCGCGCTATCTAACAAGATATACACTTTACTAAAACAATCGTTAACACATTTACAATTCCCAACTAAACTATTGGCCAGTACCTTGAATGGACTACCTAAAAACAATCTACATACGTTTTGGTTAGCCACACTGCCCAATCACCACATATATAGCGAGCTAGAGAACCGAATTTACACAGACGCCTCTTAGTCGCACTATACAACGAGCTAGAGGACCGAATTTACACAGACGCCTCTTAGTCGTACTATCAAAAGTCTAGTGGGTTCCAAATTTACACGCCTTCCCACTTAGCCCAGATAGGATGAGAACTAGCGAACCGGATTTACACAGACGCCGCTTAGTCTCCCGGTCCCTCCGACCTAGCGAACAAAATATACACCCTAGAACGCTAGTCTAGACAAGACACCGGTGTCCGGCTAGGGCTTATTTTACACCAGAGCGCCCTGCCTGACTAACCAAATCAAACGGTCTGACTAAAGAGCGTTCGATCGAGCGGTGCGCCTTCGCTCCTTCCCTCCGACAGAGGGGGCAGATACAGATTCAAAAACCCCTTTGGGCCTACCACACAATCGGTATACCCCTAGCGGGTCCTGCCGTCTAAAACAGCAGTTGTCTTACCTCCTCGTTCCTGAACCTGAGTTCACACTCATCGACGGGGACACCCCAGCACTTCTCACGTAGAGGCCGATGATCTCCTGGACAACAGACCAGTGGCGCCGAGACGAAGGGAGGTCCACGCAGAAGTTCAGGGGTGCAGCCGTAGAGAACGTGGGCAAAGATAGACCGTCTCACGCCTCTGCCTCTCAGCTACCGTTGAACGATGAGCTTCCCGGCCAATGCACCAAATGATACCGGAGAAACTGACGGAAGCCAAGCACAGAGAGATGGACACAGGTTTCTTCAGGAAGGAAGAGATTCTTTATTGGATCACCGATCGGGACTCAGAGGGACTAGCGTCACCAAAATACAGCAAAGTCTGAGCCCCGGACAATAGTGCAGGCTCCTTATATAGGCATATAACTCCTCCCATATTAAGCTCCACCCGCACATTCCCTTGACCAATCAACACAAATAAGAATTAACTTCCTGTTTGACCGCATGGCTTGTCCAGCACAATGGAGGAGGGGGAATACTACATCCTGTATTCTTGCACATGCTCCGTACACTACTGATCGTATCTTGCCACGTGCAACCAACTGATCGATACGTCAGCATATGCACGTACACATGCCACGTGGTAATCTCGGCCTACTAAATTTATTTTTACCGAGATTCCACCACACAGCTATATGGTTTAAAAAAAAAAAAAAAAAAAAAATATATATATATATATATATATATATATCTTCTAAAAGGCTAAAACAATTATTCACTAAACTGGATATGGAGCATAGAATTTAGCATTTCAAGCCAAAATTGTAGAACTGGAAAACTGTTTCTAACTCTGCTGTAATTTCTGTTATATATTTGAAATAGTTTTTAAACAATTGCATAAAACAAGTGTAAGAAGCCGATAATAAATCCCTTCAGAAACTATTATGTCATTTATATAACGCCAACTTATTGTGCAGCACTTTACAATATTCTAAAGAGAGAAATTTAACAATGAATAAGGCAATTACATTATCTTGGGGTTGGGGGAAGGGTTACTCCACTTAAAACAAGGGGACATGGGTGCCTATAATGTCCCTTTAAATAAAACTAACCTGTATTTATATATAAATATTCATGTCAAATCTTGAACATATAATTTTGTAATTACACAGTTTTCTTTATTCTACCCAATGTTGCAGAACATGTCAGAACCTCAGAAATAATGTATAATCGGTTATTCGACATGCAGACCACCAATGAGCTCTTAGGCAGCTCAAAGGGCTAAAATTAGACTTTCCCCAATTACTGTGACATAAAATAAATCACTCACCGGTTTCAGGACTCTCTTAACTTCTGCTAACACCTTATCAATATTGTGTACAGAGCAGAGGACCAAGGTACAGATCACCACATCTTGCGAGCCACTGGCCACCTGGGACATGTCCTCTCCACTGGCGACAAGGAAGCTGTCGAATTTCACATGGTCGTTTTCACTCAGACTCTTTGACAAAAATGTCTTAAAATTAGGATTAGGGTCCACAAGAGTCACTTTGCATCCTGGAGGGTAAAACTGGAAGTTAGCCCCTGTACCACAACCGATTTCCAGGACCCTGAGCTCTCCAGAGGGGGGTTTAAAGTCTTTCAAGTGGCTGAAGAGGTCTCTCTTTTGTTCCCCCATGCGAGTGTTTATAGACTTAGTCATCTTTTCCAGTAAGTAAGGAAGTGCTTTCTTGACTATCGAGCTCCAAAGTCCTAGGAAAGCGAGGATGTGTATTGGCAATGCCAGGATACCAACACATATTTGCAGAAATAATATGTGCAGAGCCATGTCCAGCTAGCAGTCTCTCTAAGCCTGTATGGGACGTGAGGATGCCTGGGAGCTCGGAATGAGGTGTGTCAGCAGATAGTGGGCTGTCTTCCAACCACTAGGTCAGAGTGTAAACCAGCCCACCAATCATTCTATACAGTGCACACAAATATACATTCATATGTTCCTGGAACTCATAAAGAGGGCAGACTTACATATATTGTTGCACTGCAACCCCCACCACACTCAGTCAGGTGGGCTGGCTGAGAGTGGTGGGTTTTTAGGAAATTATATTCCCAGAATAGTGTATTTACACACTCACACAGCCATGTATGTGTTTTACAGTTTGCAATAGTCAGGTGCTGAGTTGCACATTTAATCTGTCACATTTATTTAAGTCACATGTTCTCTGTGTTAAGACTGATTTGATGATAAATACCCACTTGCACACATAACATTTTGACAGACAAATGCCCTCTGTAGGGTTCATTCACTGAACTGAACTGGAAAGCAAACTTTCCAGTTTGCTTTCCAGGTTTAAAGGAACACTATAGGATCAGGAACACAAACGTATAAAAAAAAATTATAGCGATGCAAAACAAAGCAAGACATATAGCATCTTACAATAGCAGATCCACAAGTGTGAACCAATAAAATGGCTCTCACATTATTGCTGTGTATAATTTTTTTTTTTGTATTTCCTTGTTTGAGCAGGGCCCTTGTCTACCTATTGTTCGTGTGTAATTGTCCCATTTATTGCAAATTCCCCCCCCCCCTTTCATAATAGTGTAAAGTGCTGCAGATTTAGTTGGCGCTATATAAATACCAATAATAATAATAATAATTTATATATTAACCCTTTAACCCCTTAAGGACTGGACTTTTTTTTGCGATGTTGTACATTTGCGACCAGGCCTCTTTTTACACTTTTGTGGTGTTTGTGTTTAGCTGTAATTTTCCGCTCTCTCTTTTCCGCTTTACTGTTCCCATACAAATTATATAACGTTTTTTTCAGGACAAAAGGGGCTTTCTTTACATACCATTATTTATATAATCTCATGTAATTTAATTTAAAAAAAATGAAAAAATATGATAAAAAATTGAAAAAAAAACATGTTTTTTGACTTTTACTTGAAAAATCTTTTACTCATCTACAAAAGCGAATGAAAAAAACTGCTAAATAGATTCAAAATGTTGTCCTGAGTTTAAAAATACCCAGTGTTTACATGATTTTTTGCATTTTTTTGCAAGTTATAGGGCTATAGGTACAAGTAGGATATGGCGGTTTCAAAACATACATTTTAAAAATTTATCAATCGTGACATTGTAACACTATTATCTGTCATAAATCTCTGGAAAACACTCCACATGTATATATTTTTTTAAAGTAGACAACCCAGGGTATTCATCTAAGTATATTTTGACACTTTCTATGCATCCATTTTACCACCAGTCTATGCCAAACTTCACATAGGTATTTTTTTTTCCACATACATTGCAATTCAGGTATAAACTTACAGATCCTGTTATGTCTTGCTGCCAAAAAACACACTAATATATGTTCAGCAACATCTCCCGAGTACAGTGATACCACCCATGCATAGGCTTGTTGAGTTGTTTGGGGGCTAAAAGGCCCAATTTGGTAGGTGCGCATATCCATTTTCCAACTTGGAATTTTGACATGTAGTGAACCTGCGCACATGTCCTATTTGGGACATTTGTAAAGCCGGCCAATGTATTTTACCCCCACCAAACCATATATTTTTGGAAAGTAGACACCCTAGGGTATTTCAAATGGTGTTTTTTTTAACACTTTCCATGCACTAATTCTACCACCAGACTTTGTCAAACATTTAGGTAGTCCTTTTTTGTGTGTTTTTTTCACACACATTGTACTTTAGGCATGAATTAACAGATCGTGTTATGTTGATACCGGAGAAACTGACGGAAGCCAAGCACAGAGAGATGGACACAGGTTTCTTCAGGAAGGAAGAGATTCTTTATTCGGTTCACCGATCGGGACTCAGAGGGACTAATGTCACCAAAATACAACAAGTTCTGAGCCCCGGACAATAGTGCATGCTCCTTATATAGGCACATAACTCCTCCCATATTAAGCTCCACCCGCACATTCTCTTAACCAATCAATACAAATAAGAACTAACTTCCTGCTTGACCGCATGGCTTGTCCAGCACAATGGAGGAGGGGAATACTACATCCGGTATTCTTGCACATGCTCCGTACACTACTGATCGTATCTTGCCTCGTGCAACCAACCGACCGATACGTCAGCATATGCACGTACACATGCCACGTGGTAATCTCGGCCTACTAAATTTATTTTTACCGAGATTCCACCACATTCCCCCCTTTGATGCCTCTGATATTTCACAATTACTTGAGGCATCACTTAACCTTGGTTTGCATACACCTCAGGTTACCATGAACCAGACCAGACTTTTCTATGATGTGAATCCCTCAACACTCCTCTTCCTGCATTGGTTCTCCCTGATTTAGAGCCTCATATTTATATATGGCCATTATCTGTGCTGCAGCCTTCCTCTCTGCTATATTTTCTATCAGGCTTTGCACAGACCTAACTACTAGAGGAATAAGACATGGCAGGAGTAGACACAACATTAAAATCAGTATGACTCCGCCTACCAATGCCTTAAGCCCTCCAAACTGCTCATACCAGTTACCAAACCAACTACTTGGATTATACCCTTTCCATACCTGAGTAGGCACATGTGCTAGTTTAACCATATGGCTAGTAAGCTCAGCTATTGCTTGCCCTTCGTCATCTATTTGAAGACAGCAATTGCTCAGGTTAAACTTCCCACATACACCTCCCTCTACTGCCAATAGGTAATCCAAGGCTAATCTATTTTGGTACACTGCTGTCCTCATCCTGGTATTATGCTTCGCTAGAAGATTGAGCGCTTGTGAGGTCTCATTAGTAATTATCTCAACCACCGCCTGTAACCTTATAATGCGGTTGAGCATATATATTGGGGTCCTACACCCGAAAGTACCATCCTCTGCCCAAGTGGCTGGCCCATAATAATCTATAATACGCTGGGGAGGCCATTCATCATCTTCCCAGGCGCCTATCTTTATGGGTCCCCTTTTCTTCCTATGATTCACATCATACACTTTAACTCCCAAAGTCTCACCTGTTTCAATAGGTAACAAGAAGAAGGATGGTTTGAGCATACCCAACACACATGCCCCTTCCCAGTCCTGTGGCAACTCCGAATAGGCCTTCTTACCACAGATCCAGTACAAATTTGCTGGGGCTTTCCAACTAGATGTGATAGATAAATCAAACCATACGTCCTTTAAATTGGCATATCTTGCAAACGGGTTAGATGGTTCTGAGACATTTGAAGCCGACCACCAAGTTGTATTCATTGTATCATCATCATAAGCTTTTTGCCCTAGACAAGTTAATTCTCCTACAGAAGTATTAAACATCATTCCTTTCCTTGCTATGCAAACATAACCTATGATGGAGGTTTTCAATCTCCACTCAGATTTACCTCTAACACTCATCTGATAATCGGCTTGTGAAGAAATTAATTGTTCAACTGCCTCAGAACCGGACATTACCTCCTTTGCTTCTCAAGGCCATTGGTCTCCCATGTTAGTACCTCCACACACATAGCAGTTGGTTACATTAAGACTACCAGCAATACTCTCAGCTAAATCTATGAACAGGTTTTTAGCGTTATGGGGGATCTTATTATCTACACTCATCTCTTCATAAAAAGAATGGAATACCTGATGGGTTTGGGATGTTACAGTATCGGTCTCTATCCCTATAAACAATATTGTCCCAGGGTCTAAACCCGTCCCATATATTTGAAACCCAAATAAGTTACCATATCTATCTAAGAATTGGTCAGGATTATTTATAAGAATATGGACTGGATTGCATTCCATAGACTTACAGTATGGATTGGTAGGCAACTTAGTAACAATCATATCCTTGTCTGCTGTCTGTCCCCAAGTTGCCCACCCCACACAAGACCAATATGGGCAAAAATTATATTCCCTATTTGGGCATCTCGGACTTACATACTTATTTTTACTACTGGGACAAATATATTTATCATTAGACCCATACGTTCTCCCCCATCTAAGATCCCCACATACATTCCACGGCTTTCTACCACTTGATATCGCTTTACATGCATCAAATAGCAGAACACCCTAAGAATGTACGGATTCTAACACTGTTTTATTTATTAGGGTCCCCTGAGGATCTCCATTCCTGAGGGTCAACCAAATTGTACGGGGTTGATACTCTGGATTGAAGCACTTAGGTTCTCCTACTCCTAAATGGCATACACTATACTCTATATTTAAGTATCTACACCTAGACACATCTCCTTTACACTCATATTGCGAATGCCAAATTAGGGTCTGAGAAATATGATTACCTGTTCTTGTAGTCTTAATGCAAACCTCACAGCTAGGAGTGTCGGTACCTCTACCTTCCTGAATATAAAAAGACATATAAATAAACATTATCATTAGCACATCTTTCGTCGGCTGCATCCTCAATCTTCGTCCGTGCGATGGCACCTCAGCTTCCAGGATGTAAGGGCTGCAGGGAATGGAGTTCTGCTCGTCTTCACAGGGGTCCCTTCGAGACTTTCCTGACTTTTAATAACACGTTGGTGAGCGGACAGGCATTATTATGGCCGTCTAAACACTCACTTACCAATCTCTGAAACAACAATATTTGTAATCCACAAGGTTTCCTCGTCACTCCGACTGAGTCGTGAGCTTTAACCGGATCTTGCAGGGATTCTCTGGATCTGGTGTAGCTTGCCAAGAATCTACTGCTGCTGGTTTAACCCTGGAGTGATGAATCCACGGAGTCACTTCGGCCACTTTTATTGCTGTAGGGGTAGACAAAAGAACAACATAAGGACCTCTCCACTTAGGCTCTAACGGTACATTATTCCACTCTTTAATCCACACTTGGTCTCCTGGATGGTAACTATGAACAGGGGGATACATATTCACAGGTAATCTATCTTGTACCCATTTCTGTACCTCCTCCATAGTTTTACCCAACTCTACAACCTGCTGCCGGGTAATTCCTTCTCCCAACTGACTCAAATCCCCCCTTAAGTTACCAAGTACGGGAGGTGGACGCCCATACATGATTTCAAAAGGAGAGAGACCCATCCTTCTGGTAGGTGTACTGCGAATTCGCAACAGAGCTATAGGCAAAAGAACGTTCCACTTAAGCTGGGTTTCCTGACACATCTTTGCCAACTGATTCTTAATAGTTCTATTCATTCTTTCTACTTTACCAGAACTCTGAGGTCTATATGCCGTATGAAGTCTCCACTTTATACCAAGCATATGAGTCAGTTGTTGTAGGCACTGATGAACAAAGGCTGGACCATTATCCGATCCTATAGAGCAGGGTAGTCCATATCAGGGTATTATTTCTCGTAGCAGGAATCTCACAACTTCTCCTGCTTTCTCTGTACGAGTAGGACATGCTTCTACCCAGCCTGAATAGGTGCACACAACTACTAGTAGGTAGCGATGTCCACCAGATTTAGGCATAACTGTATAGTCAATTTGTAGATCGGACATAGGGAGTCCCCCCATATACTGAACTCCTGGTGGCTTTACTGGTCCTTGCCTTGCACATCTTCGTACAATGGCTTGAGTTAAGTTGGATAATCTTGGTATGTAGAAATGTTTTCTGAGAGATTCTTCTGTACTCTCTCTTCCAGAATGTGTCCCGTTGTGATAGTTTTGGACAATTTCTACCGCTAGTGATGCTGGAATAACTATTCTCCCATCTTCTAACTGATACCATTTGTTCTCCAGGTATTTTCCAGGTTCAGTCTTTAACCACTCTTCTTCTTGAGCTGTATAAACTGGAGTCCATTGAGACAGTGGAGTTGGTATTAGAGCAGCTATATGTTCCACATATTCCTGTCTTCCTGATTCAGCGGCACGCTTAGCTGCATTATCTGCCATCCGGTTTCCTTTGGTTACATCACCATCGCCTCTCAGATGCGCTCGACAATGTATAATACCAACTTCTTTCGGTTCCCATACTGCTTCCAATAGTTGTAGTATTTCAGCTGCGTACTTGATTTCTTTGCCCTCTGAATTCAATAGTCCTCTTTCTTTATACAAAGCTCCGTGGGCATGAGTGGTTAAAAACACATACTTGGAGTCCGTG
Organism: Pelobates fuscus; assembly: GCF_036172605.1. NCBI lineage: Eukaryota > Metazoa > Chordata > Amphibia > Anura > Pelobatidae > Pelobates > Pelobates fuscus. The sequence continues at coordinate 405,600,349 of NC_086317.1, read as the reverse complement.
TAGATGTTCACTCTTAAACCTTCAGCCAATTGTAACGCTCGTGTCAGTGCTATCAATTCTGTCTTCTGTGCTGATGTTCCTTTTGACAGTGGCCGAGCTTCTATCACCTTGTCTATCGTTGTTACTGCATATCCTGCATAGCGAATCCCTTCTTTCACATAACTACTGCCGTCTGTATAATATTGGACATCAGGGTTCTGGATGGGAAAATCACGAAGATCTGGTCTACTTGAAAATACTTCATCCATCACTTCCAAACAATCGTGTTGACTTTCAGTAGGTTGCGGCAAAAGGGTAGCTGGATTTAAGGTATTGACAGTCTCTAAATGCACTCTTGGGTTTTCACACAACATTGCTTGATACTTGGTCATGCAGCTGTTACTGAACCAATGGTTGCCTTTGTAATCTAGCAACGTCTGTACTGCGTGTGGGACTCGTACATAACGTTCTTGACCCAGAGTGAGTTTGTCGGCTTCAGCTACCAGCAGGGTGGCTGCAGCTACAGCTCTTAGACAAGGTGGAAGACCACTGGCCACTGCATCCAGCTGCTTAGACATATAGGCAACAGGTCTTTGCCATGATCCCAAGTACTGTGTCAATACTCCCACAGCCATTCTTCTTTGCTTGTGTACATATAGGTAGAATGGCCGTGTGTGATCAGGTAGACCTAATGCTGGGGCACTCATCAAAGCCTTCTTCACATCTTCAAATGCCTTTTGCTGTTCTGGGGTCCATAGGAAGGGGTCGTGTTCTGTACCCTTGATAGCTGCATACAGAGGTTTTGCCAATAGCGCGTAACTGGGAATCCATATCCTACAGAAGCCTGCTGCCCCCAAGAACTCTCGCACTTGTCTTCTATTCTTGGGTGTTGGTATTTGGCACACAGCCTCTTTTCTCTCTGGCCCCATTATTCTTTGACCTTCAGAGATATGGAATCCCAGATATTTGACAGTTGGCAGACACAACTGAGCCTTCTTCCTAGACACCTTGTATCCTGCCTTCCAGAGAATGTGTAGTAGATCGTGTGTTGCTTGCTGACATATTTCTCTTGTGACTGCGGCTATCAACAAGTCATCTACATATTGTAATAATACACACTCTCCTGGGATGGACTTGAAATCCAGTAAGTCTTGACTTAAAGCTGAACCAAATAGGGTAGGTGAATTTTTAAACCCTTGGGGCAGTCTTGTCCAAGTCATCTGGCGTTTCGAGCCCGTTACAGCATTTTCCCATTGGAAAGCGAAGATACATTGGCTTTCTGCAGCAATTCGGAGGCAAAAGAAGGCATCTTTGAGGTCTAAGACTGTAAAATAGGTAGCCCCGCCCGGAATTAAAGCAAGCAGGTTATACGGATTGGGCACAACTGGGTGTATACTTACAACCGCATCATTGACTGCTCTCAAGTCCTGCACAGGGCGATACTCATCTGTACCGGGCTTTTGAACAGGCAGCAATGGGGTGTTCCAGGGGGAAGTACAGAATTTTAGGATACCATACCGTATGAACTTATCCAGATAAGATTGGATATTCTTCTTAGCCTTCTGCGGGATATGATATTGCCGTAGGCTCACTGGATAAACCCCAAGTTTTAGTTCAATTTGAATAGGTGGAATATTGCGGGCCAGTCCTGGTGGGTTGTTCTCTGCCCAAACTCCTGGTATATTGAATAAGGATTCATCACTCTTAGGGTTTTGGCTAGTCAACGCTGTATAAAGTCGCCACTCTTCTTCCTTTGGTACGGATAATGTCATAATACCTGAAGGTCCATTAAACTTTAAGGATGTTGTTCCATTTGGTAGGAACGTTATCTGCGCTTGTAGTTTGGATAGCAAATCACGTCCCAGCAATTGGACTGGACATTCAGGCATATAAAGGAATTGATGTTTTACTACGTGGCCTCCCAATGTACAGAGTCGACTTTTAAGAACCGGTTTTGCAGCACTCCTTCCAGTTGCTCCTATTACGGTGATAGTTCTTCCAGATGGAGGAGCAACTAGGTCAGTCACCACCGAATGTTCAGCACCAGTATCAATCATGAATGCACTCCTTTTTCCCCCTATTGATACATCGACCATAGGCTCCGCTCGGCCAAGGGGGATGGAGCCCGGTCGGTATCAGTAGTCTTCCATGACCGTGTCAGCCAATCCTACAAAGTCCCTGTCTTCTCTATCGCGGGATCGCTGCGCTGCGGGATAATATCTGTCTTCCCTAACACTACCTCTGTTATTACCATTACTCCCTCCGGGACCTCCTCTACCTCTCGCTCTACCTCTAAAGTTTCCATATCCTGCCCTGGGTTGGTCTCTCTCGTACTGCTCTCTTTTTGGACACTCGCTTCTCCAATGCCCTTCTTCTCTGCAGTATGCGCACTGATTCCTACTCAGGGTTTCCCTATTCCACTTACTATCGCCTCTATCCGGTCCCCGTCTATCTACGCCTGCGATCGCTACCGCTAGCATATCCGCCTTTTTACGCATCTTGCGCTCTTCCTCTTTCTTACTCTCTGATTCCCTGTTCATGTAAACCTTATTAGCTACTTCCATTAGTTGGGTGATGGACATTCCTACGAACCCTTCTAACTTTTGTAGCTTGCGCTTAATATCTCCGTAGGCTTGGCTGACAAAGGTAGAGTTTATCATTCGGGAATTCTCAGGGGCTTCCGGATTAAAGGGGGTATACAAGCGGTATGCCTCCAATAATCGGTCATAAAAGACACTGGGCGGTTCATCACTTTTCTGTATCACCTCAGCCGTCTTAGACGTATTTATAGCTTTCTTCCCTCCGGCTTTCATGCCAGCAATTATAGCGTCTCTATAGGCTTTTAAATGAACCATATCTGCGCCATTAACATTCCATTCGGGATCAGCGTTAGGATAATGGGCTGTGGCCCATGCTGCTGGATTAGCTTGGTTTAATGTATGGGCTTCTTCTTCCAGCGCTTTAATGGCCGCTTGGTTTATCCTAGTCCTCTCCTCGTTGTTAAACAATGTCATTAGTAATTGCTGGCAATCAGCCCAAGTAGGATTATGCGTCTGGACTATCGAGGTGAACAGGTCGGTCATGGCTTGTGGTTTGTCAGTGTACGAGGAATTATGGGTTTTCCAAATTAAAAGATCGTAGTTGTGAATGGGACGTATACGAAGACTGAGTCAGCATACACCATTTGACCTTCATCATTAAGGTATGCTGACCCGGGAGTCAAACGAAGTGGCATTTGATAATGTCTAGGTTTTTGGGTACCGGTCAGTTGTCGGGTTAGTACAGGGCTTCGTTGAGGGGCGTCGGTTAGGGGTTCCAGTCGAGGGGTAGTAAGGCATGGGGATGTGGAAGCTTTATTGTGGGGGAGGTCGGTGAATAGAATATTCCGAGCCGGGCTAGAGGAAGCCTGACCGGAAGCTTGAAATGGCGCCAAATCAGGATATGTGGGTTTAACGGGGGTTGGTACCGGAAGGGGAGGTTTAGTAATGAGGGGGATGGATTCTGAGCTAGAGGAGGAAGCAGATGGGGACAACTGGGAAAGGGGTGTAGAACTTCCTGTATCACTTCCCCCTGCGGAGAAGTAAGGGGGAGGCATAGGGATCTCGGACTCAGGGGGTGTGTCCAAAATGGGCATAACCATGGCCCTAGTGGACAAACGAGTCCTGGCCACCATGAGGCGACATTGCTCCTCGTGGCATATTCGGATCCATCTTGGCGAGTCGTTTACGGCCTGCCTCCAACAATCAATGTATGGAAACTGTCTGTAAAGTTCAGGCCTACCTGATACAGCCACGTGTACACGCTGTACCAGATTAGGATCTAAACTGCCACGTGGCGGCCATGCGGCAACCAAAGTAGGCCATCCCCTATTACACAAAGTGATCAAACGTGCAGGAGACATTTTAACCCCAAAATCACATTTTGTAAATCCCTTTTTAAAATTCTTTATCATACAACCTAAGGGATCCAAAATCGTCGAGTCCGACGCGCCCATACTTATCAATGGAGCGTCGTTTCCAACGAATACTATACACACACTCTATTCAACGGTCACACCCGTTCCCTCGGCAACAGCACCACGTGGTACAGTTACCAAGTGAAACATACACAATAAAAACACTCAGGGAATTCCCGTACACACACAGCTGTTACACCAGTCACTAAGTAATCGATATTATGCCCTTTGGCGAAACTATACAGTCACCCACGCTATAATTCCCTATATATGAATTACCCGTCTATAACATACCCCAGTAACATCGTCTTTACAACAGCAGTTACAGTACGGTTAGCATAGGTCAAAGTACAATTTAAGGTCACAATACAATTATTAGTGGTTATGGTGTTAGACATGCAATAGACGACAATTATTAGTACTTATATACAGTGTCAGTAAATATACAGGGTTATGGTACCGTGCACTATAATACAGCTACACACTATTAACACTCTCGCTAGACGGCAGAGCTCACGCTATCTAGCAAGATATACACGCTACTAAACAATCTTTAACACATATACAATTCCCAACTAATCTATTGGCCAGTACCTTGATGGACTACCTAAAACTATCTACATCCGTTTTGGTTAGCCACACTGCCCAAGCACCACATATAGCGAACTAGAGGGCGGAATTTACAACAGAACCCTCTTAGTCTATGTACTCTATCAAAAGTCTAGTGGGTTCCAAATTTACACGCCTTCCCACTTAGCCAAGATAGGTTGAGAGCTAGCGGACCGAATTTACCGAATTTACACAGACGCCGCTTAGTCTCCCGGTCCCTCCGACCTAGCGAACAAATTGTACACCCTAGAACGCTAGTCTAGACAAGACACCGGTGTCCGGCTAGGGCTATTTACACAGAACCCCGCCTGACTCCAAACCAAATTAAACGGTCTTACTAAAGAGCGTTCAATTGAGCGGTGCGCCTTCGCTCCTTCCCTCCGCTAGAGGGGGCAGATTCCATACACAAATAACCCCTTATGGGCCTACCGCACAATCGGTATACCCCTAGTGCGTCCGCCGTCTAAAACAGCGGTCGTCTTACCTCCTCGTTCCTGAACCTGAGTTCACACTCATCGACGGGGACACCCCAGCACTTACTACGTAGAGGCCGATGATCTCCTGGACAACAGACCAGTGGCGCCGAGACGAAGGGAGGTCCACGCAGAAGTTCAGGGGTGCAGCCGTAGAGAACGTGGGCAAAGATAGACCGTCTCACGCCTCTGCTTCTCAGCTACCGTTGAACGATGAGCTTCCCGGCCAATGCACCAAATGATACCGGAGAAACTGACGGAAGCCAAGCACAGAGAGATGGACACAGGTTTCTTCAGGAAGGAAGAGATTCTTTATTCGGTTCACCGATCGGGAGTCAGAGGGACTAATGTCACCAAACTACAACAAGTTCTGAGCCCCGGACAATAGTGCAGGCTCCTTATATAGGCACATAACTCCTCCCATATTAAGCTCCACCCGCACATTCTCTTAACCAATCAATACAAATAAGAACTAGCTTCCTGCTTGACCGCATGGCTTGTCCAGCACAATGGAGGAGGGGAATACTACATCCGGTATTCTTGCACAAGCTCCATACACTACTGATCGTATCTTGCCTCGTGCAACCAACCGACCGATATGTCAGCATATGCACGTACACATGCCACGTGGTAATCTCGGCCTACTAAATTTATTTTTACCGAGATTCCACCACAATGTGTCACTGCCAAACAACACGCCAATATGTGTTCAGCAACATCTCCTGAGTACAGTGATACCACCCATGCATAGGCTTGTCAGATTGTTTGGGGGCTAAAAGGCCCAATCTGGCAGGTGCGCATATCCATTTTTCAACTTGGAATTTTGACAAGTAGTCAACCTGCGCACATGTCCTATTTGGGACATTTGTAAAGCCGGCCAATGTATTTTACCCCCACCAAACCATATATTTTTGGAAAGTAGACACCCTAGGGTATTTCAAATGGTGTTTTTTTTTTTTTTTTTTTTTTAATTCTTTATTTTTTGTGCAATAATGTTTACAAACAGGCCTGTAGTGCCACGATAGCAGATACAGGCGTTTTAATTCCAACAGCATTTTGACAAGAAATAGTTGCACATTTTTGTGAATACAATGTATACGAGTGGTCAGTAATAGTAGATTAAATATAAAAAAGGAAAAAGAAAAACTATTACAATAACCAAATATAAGCTCTGCTAGTAGAACTCTGTGTGTGCTTGATAACATAGTATAAATAGGAGAGACGGTCTCAAGGGGTACATGTGTAGGCTATTTTGGGGACTTTGGGTATTTTGCTATGCATCCCAAGTGTCCTGATGTCTGATGTCGTCTGTGTTGGTTACTAGGTGCCAGCCTGGCTGACAGTGTCGTATAAGTGCTCCTAGACGGGCCGACTTTGGGTCCTCAGGCTAGTGGCATGGCTTGTGGTTACTAGCTTAGTCTGCGCGAGAGTAAGGCGTAGTGGGCGAGACAATGTGGCTTGTACGGACATTTCGTTAGCATCGACTACATAGTAACCACAATTGTACGGTAAGGGGACTCTGCTATTAAGCAGGGTGGCTCTGTATAATAAGGATCGGCGCCGTTTTGTTTCTAATAACTCTTAATGAGTGTGGTTGAGAGTATAATGTTTGCATCAGCGCAAGTGGGTCCGTGACGTTTGTATGCGCTAGGGTCACATATTGTGGTAGCAGGCTGTGCCCCCGGGGATTAACGTTCGTCTAGGTACCCCTGGGATGTGTTTGTCGAGCGCTGTAAACTGGGTGGGCTAGGCTCTAAGTGTAATTGGGTGGTTGGTGGTCAACAGGACGCAGCATGAAATTTTAGTTGTCTAATTAGGAGACCTAGCAGTGCGGGGCCACCGTCTCAGCCAGTGTCAGCACTTTGCCTAGGGACCCAATATGCAGGGACGTAGGTACTAGGATGCATTTACTTTTACGCCCCCTTACTGCACTATAGCTCAACGTTAGCATATCAACTTATGTATGGGGAACCCAATAACTGATGAGAAGTTAAACATTTCAACTAATATCACAACAACATCGCCATAAATACCCATCTGACTATATACATTTATGTCAAAGCATTATGGACATATATTCTCTAGTGTCAATGCAGGTTTATCTTTTGTTAAATGGTGTTAATACCACATGGTGGGTGGTCTGTATAGTCCTCAGCTGACCGTCTATGGAGGGACCTGGATGCTGCTTGATGTTGCTCCGGTCTGGCTGGGAGCTGTTGTGTTCCCGGGGTGCAGTGTGTTTGCAGGCAGCCCCAGCGCGTTGAGGAGCCGGGTTGGATCCTCTCCCGCCGAGAGGGCCAGCACTGAATCTCCGTGGGGCACCACTAGTGTGCCAGATGCTCCCCATTTGTACCGGATGCTGTGATCTCTCAGGGCCCTGGTGATCGGTTGGAACTTGCGCCTTTCTACCAGGACTGTAAAAGGTAAGTCATCAAATATTTTTATGTGGTGATTCTCCACGGTCACAGCGGCCTGGTTTCTTGAGCGAGATAGGAGGGCTGTTTTGACGGAAATGTCCCGTGTGACCACAATGGCGTCTCGTGGAGCGTCCGCAGGGGCAGTGGGGGCCTTTCTGATCCGGAACACCGACATCAAAGGCTGCTCACCCTTTTCTGCCCGTACCCCTAGTGTTACCGCCACCTTAGTGGCAAAGTCCATCAGGGCAGCTTGATTTACGGACTCCGGTATTCCTCGGAGTCTGATATTCCTCCTGCGGTGCCTGGCTTCCAAGGAGGCAACCGTTTTCGAGAGTCTTTCAATCTGTAGGGACATAGTGGCCACTTGTGTTTGGGTCTCAGCTAGTCGGCCATCTCGTTCACCTTCTCGGGTTTCAGCCTCATCCAAGCGGTGTGTCTGGGTGCCGATCTCCGTTTGTATCACTGCAAGGTCGGCTTTCCACACCGTCCGCAGGTCCAAAAGCAGGCGTTTAATGTCCCCTTTGGTTGATGGGGATGTGTCAGCGTCTGATTCAGCCTTCTGGTGTATGCCGCTGTTTGTCTGCGGGGCCACCGCGTCTTCCTCCCCCTCCGAGCTGCCTGAGGTACTTGAGCCTCGTGGTCTGCTGGGGGCCATCTTGGTCTGGGCCTGAGGCCGCGGCCCGTCGAAAGACCTGCGGATATCAGTCTGATGGAGGTCCTCTGCATAGGCTAATTTGCGGTGTTTGCGCCCCATCTTGGTATTGGAGGTATGGGTTGCTAATCAGCACTATTTCTGCTCTTTTTCGTGGCTTTTTGGGCTATTTTCGGGTCTATGCGGCGGGAGCTCTGCACAGACACGTCTGGTCGCTTACTCAGCTGGCCACGCCCCCTCCAAATGGTGGTTTTTTAACACTTTCTATGCACTAATTCTACCACCAGACTTTATCAAACATTTAGGTAGTCCTTTTTTGTGTGTTTTTTTTCACACACATTGTACTATAGGCATGAATTCACAGATCGTGTTATGTGTCACTGCCAAACAACACACCAATATGTGTTCAGCATAGGAAGAGATTCTTTATTCGGTTCACCGATCGGGAGTCAGAGGGACTAATGTCACCAAACTACAACAAGTTCTGAGCCCCGGACAATAGTGCAGGCTCCTTATATAGGCACATAACTCCTCCCATATTAAGCTCCACCCGCACATTCTCTTAACCAATCAATACAAATAAGAACTAGCTTCCTGCTTGACCGCATGGCTTGTCCAGCACAATGGAGGAGGGGAATACTACATCCGGTATTCTTGCACATGCTCCATACACTACTGATCGTATCTTGCCTCGTGCAACCAACCGACCGATATGTCAGCATATGCACGTACACATGCCACGTGGTAATCTCGGCCTACTAAATTTATTTTTACCGAGATTCCACCACAATGTGTCACTGCCAAACAACACGCCAATATGTGTTCAGCAACATCTCCTGAGTACAGTGATACCACCCATGCATAGGCTTGTCAGATTGTTTGGGGGCTAAAAGGCCCAATCTGGCAGGTGCGCATATCCATTTTCCAACTTGGAATTTTGACATGTAGTGAACCTGCGCACATGTCCTATTTGGGACATTTGTAAAGCCGGCCAATGTATTTTGTCCCCACCAAACCATATATTTTTGGAAAGTAGACACCCTAGGGTATTTCAAATGGTGTTTTTTTAACACTTTCTATGCACTAATTCTACCACCAGACTTTGTCAAACATTTAGGTAGTCCTTTTTTGTGTGTTTTTTTTCACACACATTGTACTTTAGGCATGAATTCACAGATCGTGTTATGTGTCACTGCCAAACAACACGCCAATATGTGTTCAGCGACATCTCCTGAGTACAGTGATACCACCCATGCATAGGCTTGTCAGATTGTTTGGGGGCTAAAAGGCCCAATTTGGCAGGTGCGCATATCCATTTTCCAACTTGGAATTTTGACATGTAGTGAACCTGCGCACATGTCCTATTTGGGACATTTGTAAAGCCGGCCAATGTATTTTACCCCCACCAAATTATATATTTTTGGAAAGTAGACACCCTAGGGTATTTCAAATGGTGGTTTTTTAACACTTTCCATGCACTAATTCTACCACCAGACTTTGTCAAACATTTAGGTAGTCCTTTTTTGTGTGTTTTTTTTCACACACATTGTACTTTAGGCATGAATTAACAGATCGTGTTATGTGTCACTGCCAAAAAACACGCCGATATGTGTTCAGCAACATCTCCTGAGTACAGTGATACCACCCATGCATAGGCTTGTCAGATTGTTTGGGGGCTAAAAGGCCCAATTTGGCAGGTACGCATATACATTTTTCAACTTGGAATTTTGACATGTAGTAAACCGGCGCCCCTGTCCTATTTGGACCAATTTATTTTACCCCCATCAAACCATATATTTTTGAAAAGTAGACAACTCAGGGTATTTTGAATGGTGGTAGTTTAATACTTTTCATGCAATAATTCTACCACCAGCCTTTGGCAAACTTTTGGGTAGTAATTTTCTTCGTGTTTTTTTACACATACATTGTACTTTAGGCATGAATTAACAGGTCCTGTTATGTATCACTGCCAAACAACACCCCAATATGTGTTCAGCAACATCTCCTGAGTGCAGTGATATCATCCATGCATAGGTTTGCTGGGTTGTTTGGGGGCTAAAAGGCCACAATCGAGACTTGTACATATCAGTTTTTCAACTTGATATATAGGTATGCTTGGCCTATCTTCAGTTTGGCATATTTTTGCATCCCCCAGTTAATGTTAACATCATGAAAGTTAATATTTTTATAAAGTAGACATTCCAGGGTATTGTATATGAGGTGTTTTCACATCCTTCCCCCAACCATAGTGCTAAACAAATTTCAGAGAACGTGCATGGTGGTAATTTTTGAATTCTGCTTTTTATGCACATGTCATCTGGTTTTGGCCAGCCAGTTATCTGTTACTACCATAAAACTTTTTTAACCAAATGTGCAGGTATCAAATGCACCTTTAGCAGCATTCTCTAAACTAACTCCTGCAAAAAGAATCTAACTGGAGATTTGGGGGAAGGATACTGACTAACAGAAATTTGCCACTTTCAAAATAAACAAAAAATAAATCAATCAGGAACAAGTATTATAAAAATGTATTTTCTGTGTGGTAGACCTTAACCCCTTAAGGACCAAACTTCTGGAATAAAAGGGAATCATGACATGTCACACATGTCATGTGTCCTTAAAGGGACTCTATAGTCTACATATAAAAGCAAGAAAGACAGGTCCCCCAGCCTTCCTTCTTGCTTTTATATGAACTTACATTTAATTAAAAAAAAATTCAAGGTGTTTTTATATTAAAAACTTACCTCCGTTCCAGCGCCGAGCTCCCAGCCAGGCCGCGCCCCCTTTTTCGTCAAAATGACGAAATCGCGGGGCCCAATGGAGAGGGCGATGTGGTGCGCATGCGCGGCTTCGCGCTGCACCAATCGCGTTCTTCATAGAGCGGCATTGACAGCCGCCCTATGAAGAACCTGAGCACTTTACCGCGCATGTGCGCGGAATGCGCGTTCGCGAGCTGAGCTGTCTGACTGACAGCTCAGCTCGCTTTCTAAAACTATATCAATAAGGGGGGACCTACTGTCCCCCCCGGCCCCCACCCCTGAGCGGTGGGTGGGGGCCCTAAAATTCACAATGGGGGGGACCTACTGTCCCCCCCCCCCGCCCCCACCCCTGTGCGGCGGGTGGGGGCCCTAAAATAAAAAATAAGGGGGGGACCTACTGTCCCCCCCCGGCCCCCACCCCTGAGCGGTGGGTGGGGGCCCTAAAATTCACAATAGGGAGGGGACCTACTGTCCCCCCCCGGCCCCCACCCCTGAGCGGTGGGTGGGGGCCCTAAAATTCACAATAGGGAGGGGACCTACTGTCCCCCCCCGGCCCCCACCCCTGTGCGGCGGGTGGGGGCCCTAAAATTCACAATAAGGGGGGGGCCTACTGCCCCCCCCCGGCCCCCACCCCTGAGCGGTGGGTGGGGGCCCTAAAATTATCAATAGGGGGGGACCTATTGTCCCCCCCCGGTCCCCCACCCCTGAGCGGTGGGTGGGGGCCCTAAATACAAAGGGGGTGGGGACCCTAGTTAACCCTCTCCCCCCCCACTCCAAAAAAAAAACTTATCTCCCTACCTACCCCCCTCACCCTTAAAATAATGAGGGGGGACCCTTTAACTAAAAACCTGTAAAGAAAAAAAAATAAGATAAAAACAACTTACCATTCTATGTTTTCTTTCTTCTAAAATCTTCTTTCTTCAGCCCCAAAAAAGGGCAAATAAAAATCCATAATAACCGACGCAATAAAAAAAAAAAAAAAAAAAACCCGAGCGCAAAAAAAAATAATCCATCTTCACCCATGGAGGGCTCCGCGCAGACTGAGCTCCGCAGGGCGGGGGAAGGCTTATAAAGCCTTGCCCCGCCCTGCAATTAGGCTAAGAACACTCTGATTGGTGGGTTTAAGCCAATCAGAGTGCTCTTTGTCATTTTACAAGCGTGGGAAAGTTATTTGGAATTTTCCCACGCTTGTAAAATGACACAGAGCAATGTGATTGGATGGCTTGAAATCCATCCAATCACAGTGCTCTGTGTCATTTTACAAGCGTGGGAAAATTCCAAATAACTTTCCCACGCTTGTAAAATGACAAAGAGCATTGTGATTGGATGGCTTGAAATCCATCCAATCACAGTGCTCTGTGTCATTTTACAAGCGTGGGAAAGTTCTTTGGAATTTTCCCACACTTGTAAAATGACACGGACAGTGACGTCTGACCAGGGCCGGCCTTAGGTGTTCAGGCGCCCTGTGCGAGCTAATTTTGTGGCGCCCCGCCACCCCCACCCTTACCTAGTCCCCTGCCCCCCTTAATTAGACCCAGGGTCACCCATATCCAGTCCCAGTCCCCTGCCCCCCTTAATTAGACCCAGTGTCACCCATAGCCAGTCCCAGTCCCCTGCCCCCCTTAATTAGACCCAGTGTTACCCATAGCAAGTCGCAGTCCCCTGCCCCCCTTAATTAGACCCATTGTTACCCATAGCCAGTCCCATTCCCCTGCCCCCCTTAATTAGACCCAGTGTCACCCATAGCCAGTCCCAGTCCCCTGCCCCCCTTAATTAGACCCAGTGTCACCCATAGCCAGTCCCAGTCCCCTGCCCCCCTTAATTAGACCCAGTGTCACCCATAGCCAGTCCCAGTCCCCTGCCCCCCTTAATTAGACCCATTGTCACCCATAGCCAGTCGCAGTCCCCTGCCCCCCTTAATTAGACCCAGTGTTACCCATAGCCAGTCCCATTCCCCTGCCCCCCTTAATTAGACCCAGTGTCACCCATAGCCAGTCCCAGTCCCCTGCCCCCCCTTATTTAGACCCAGTGTCACCCATAGCCAGTCCCAGTCCCATGCCCCCCTTAATTAGACCCAGGGTCACACTTACCTAGTCCCCTGCCCCCCTTAATTAGACCCAGGGTCACCCATATCCATTCCCAGTCCCCTGCCCCCCTTAATTAGACCCAGGGTCACCCATATCCAGTCCCAGTCCCATGCCCCCCTTAATTAGACCCAGGGTCACCCTTACCTAGTCCCCTGCCCCCCTTAATTAGACCCAGGGTGACCCATATCCAGTCCCAGTCCCCTGCCCCCCTTAATTAGACCCAGGGTCACCCATATCCAGTCCCAGTCCCATGCCCCCCTTAATTAGACGCAGGGTCACCCTTTCCTAGTCCCCTGCCCCCCTTAATTAGATCCAGGGTCACCCATATCCAGTCCCCTGCCCCCTTAATTATACCCAGGGTCACCCTTACCTAGACCCCTGCCCCCCTTAATTAGACCCTGCCCCCATTTAATAAAAATAAATAAATAAGAATAAATAAGAAATAAATAAATAAGAACAGCGGTACTTACTTTGAAGGCTGCTGCTCGCCTGCTCCCCCCCTCTCCCTGTCTGCAGAGCACCGGCCGCCGCGCCGCCCTCACACATTGAGCGGATCCTTCCGCGGCTCTTTGTGAAGGCGCAGCACTTGGACCCTGCGCCTGTGCATCTGCGCCCCCAGCTCCTCCTCCACGCTCCGGAAACTGACCGCGGGCGCGGCTCAGTTCTCACAATCTCGGGCCGGCCAGTGACAGAGCGACTGCGAGCTGTGTCGGCCGCCCGGCGCCCCTGTTGCCATGGCGCCCTGTGCGGCCGCACAGCTCGCACACCCCTAAGGCCGGCCCTGCGTCTGACATGCCTTCGTTATGGATGGTTGTTAGCATGTGCACATCCTTTCTGTCCTTAAATTTTAGCGCAAGCAGTTCAGCTTTGCGCAGAGCTTTGCATTCACCTTTTTTTAATTTGGCCTCTATGAGAGGTCTGGGGAAATCCCTGGCATTTCTTCTTACAGTGCCGCAGGCCAGTGTCTGCAAACTATAAAGAATTTTAAACAAGTGGACACTGCTGTAAAAGTTGTCCACATAAAGGTGGTAACCCTTATTGAACAAGGGGATCAGTAGGTCCCAAACAAGTTTCCCACTTGTCCCCAGAGAGTCAGGACAGCCAGGAGGGTTCCGTTGAGCATCTTTCCCCTCATATATACGAAAGGCAAATGTGTAGCCACTTTCGCTCTCGCACAGTTTGTACACTTTAATGCCATACCTAGACCGCTTTGAGGGGATATACTGTTTGAACCCTAATCTCCCTTTATATTTCATTAGGGATTCATCAATAGATAAATTTTGTTGGGGGGTATAAACTTCAGATAATCTGTTCTGAAGATGGTCTACCAGAGGGCGAATTTTATGAAGCCTATCATATTGGGCGTGATCTCTGGGGTGACAGAGCGTGTTGTCGTTGAAATGTAAGTATCTCAGCAGCAGCTCATATCTTGGTCTAGGCATTGTATGGGAGAATATAGGAGTCAAACAAATTGGGTTGTTGCTCCAGTAAGAGCGGATTGATGGCTTCTTTATTATCCCCATGAGCATGGTAAGAGCCCAGAATTTTTTAAGTTCAGGGACATCTGTGGGGTGCCAAGCATGCTCCCTGACTGTATAGCTACCTGGATTGGTCTCAATAAATTGACTAGCGTATAAATGAGTCTGGGAAACAATCTCCTCCCAGATGGTATCCCCTAAAAATAGCTCCATATATTGTGTAGGGGAGAAGTCAACCACATTCACATTAATGCCTGCGTTGGCACTAAAAGGGGGGATGTTGGGCTCAGCTGACTGTGGAGGTACCCAGTCCTCCTCCACATTTGGCGTAGCAGGGGGAGCACAGCTTCTTTTAGCAGCTGGCTCACACACAGATGACGACATGTCACTAGACGTGCTGCTAAACTGACCTGGGTCAAAATCGGACGCAGTGTAAGTGGCGTCAGAGTCTGACGCCAAGAAGGCATATGCCTCCTCCAAGCTGTACATGCGCTGCATGTTGCACACTAACAGACTAAACTAACAAAATACTAAACACAATTTTTTTTTTATATATATATTTTTTTTTTTAAACACTAAAACAGACTAAAACAGTAATCCCTAAACTAACTCCTGTTACAAAAATCTAATGGAGATTTGGGGGAAGGAAACTGACTGACTATGACAGACTATGACAGACTATGACAGACTACGACAGACTACGACAGACTACGACAGTCTAAGACAGTCTAAGACACAGATCTTTAACCCCTTAAGGACACATGACATGTGTGACATGTCATGATTCCCTTATATTCCAGAAGTTTGGTCTTTAAGGGGTTAAAATAAAGTTAACCCTTAAGGGCAAAAAAAAAAATACAGACAGTACAAATGCACTGTCTGTAACAGATCTGGCAGGGAAGGGGTTAAAAAGGGATTTTTATTCACTACAGATACTTTTTACAACTCTCTGGAACACCTGCTGCAACAATATATCACGATCTCTGTCTCTCTCGCCTCACAAAACGCTACAGAGGGGAGAGAGGCAGAGATCAGTGTCAAAGTGAGTGTTTGTAACACCCACTTTGACACCAGCCAATTGTGAGCGATCGCGGATCGCTCACATGCCGCAATTGGCTGTTACTATCTGCCTGGGATGCCAGGCAGATAGTAACAACGTGATTTCGGCGGAAGTTTTCGACGATCGCTCCTGCCGCCCGTTTTCCGTTAGGACGGTTCAGGACCGTCCTCGGTCGGCAACGCAAAAATGCCGAGGACGGTCCTGAACCGTCCTGCGTCCTGAAGGGGTTAAGACCGGAGGGCGTACTATTACGCCCTATTTTAAGCGGCTCTAAACACCGCCGGGCATAATAGTACGCCCTCCGTTTTTTTGTTACTTACCCGGTCGCCGGCGATCCCACGCCAGCGATCGCGGTTGGGGGGACTACCAGGGAGCCCCCCGCGGCACGTCTTTCCTCCTGGGGGCCCCCGGCCATGTGAGAGTGAGGTCCTTGCGAGGACCTCACAATCACATGGCCAGGTTAGCTGGCTCAGGCATTGCCAGCAGGGGGACTAACTGTAATGACAGTTAGTCCCCCTGCTGGCTGGAAATAAAATAAAATTAATTAAAATAAGTGTAAAAAAAAAAAAAATAATAATATACTTAGATATATATATATGATCTAAGTATATATGTACACATATACATACACACACACATACACTGTCTAGGTGTATTTTACTATTAATATATATATATATAATTTTATATATATATTAATATCAAATTACACGTAGACTGATACTGATTAAATATATATATATAATTATTGTTATATATATATATTTATATATAATATAAAAAAATGTAAATACGTTAAAAATAAAATTAAAAAAAATTATTAAAACTAAATAATTAGGGGGCGGAGCCAAGCAGGCAACCTGACTAGACGCACATTACAAGAGCTCCTACCGTGATGGCCCAAACTCGACAGATAACCCGAGGAAAATCGCTGGGATGCCTCCACAAATCAGCCTATCGGCTAGAGGAGGCACCCTGGAACGTGCCGATACCAGACTCGGCGCCAATCCCGGCCGGGAACCGCGGCAAAAGATTGAGGCCTCGCGGAGGCATGGGGGAAGGACGGCCGCCTTCCCGCCTGATGCAGTACGCAACAAGCGAATGCAAATCATGCACCCCCCCCCCCTGTGGACCGGTGGGGGATATCCCGGTCCCCGCCGGACGGAGTGTACCGAAACCAGCACCAAGCGACAGGCACAAACACCTCCAGAAGACACGCGGTGACGGGGACACCCAAGATGGCGGTACATCGTCAGTCAACAACATCCGACAAGCACCAAAAGCACCCAGGTGCAATGCACGCCAGGGAACAAGCAAGCGACTCCATTACTCTTATTTTTGACCGCTTCTGGGCCATGCTAGAAGCACGCTTATGGGCTGAAGTGCCACGCCGAAACTCCTACACCACGTTCAGAGCCGACGGCAGACGGGTGAGTGGGGGTCCGCTTCAGGACAACACCACAACCCAAGCGTCCGACTCCCACGTTTTGAGACCTCCCGGGCTGAGAGCAACACGGGGCAAGCCCCAGAGGTGCCGGCCACACAAGCAGGGAACAGCCAAGCGAACTCCCAAGCGACCTGCCATGATCCCTCGCACCAACCCGCAAGGGTCGAACCTGGACCACAATGGTCTCCAGGCTCGTGGCCTACTAGCACCAGCCCTCATGCAACCCCGGGGCAGAAGGGGACTCCCGCCTCTGAAACGTCGCGGCTCCACACAGACGACACCGCACTTAGGCGTGCGACCCACATCAGGGAGACAACGGACGACCGGCACTCACAAGGCCCGCAGCAGTGGAGTCCACATCCCAGCTCACGCTACGAAAGAGAAGTCCCCAGCACACCATGTCGGTACAGGCAACGGCCAGCAAAGACCTAATCAGCAGGGGTGTCCAGATCTCTCCACACTGTACCTGACAGCAATGGCCCCGATCAAGGACCGACGCC